>NC_080031.1:52962361-53599198 GCF_030020395.1 Manis pentadactyla
TAAATTAATACAGACACTGTGGAATACAGCACAGAGTTTCCTTAAAAAAAATCTAATGTGATCAAGTAAGCCAACTTCTCAGTATGTATCCAAGAAAATACAAGATATTGAAGAGATAGCTTCACTTCTATGTTCATTGAAGCATTATTCACAATACCCAATATATGGAAGAAGCTAAGAGTGTACAAATAGATGAATGGATAAAGAATATGTGAGATGTAGAGATAGACAGATATAGAGATGGAGTTACTGGAAGAGACAGAGATGCACCTTGGAGATATTGTGTATTTGGTTCCAGATCACTAAAATATAACAAATATTACAATAAATAAAGTCAAATGCATTTTTTGTTGTCCCAGTGTGAATAAAAGTTATGATTACACTTTACTGTAGCCTATTCAGTAAGCAGTAGCATTACATCTAAATACTTTATTGCTAAATAATTTATCAAATATCTGAGTTTCAGAGAACTGTAATCTTCTTTGCCAGTGGGGGTCTTACTTTGATGTTCATGGCTGCTGATTGATCATGGTGGTAGCTGCTGAATGTTGGGAGACCAGAAATTTTTTGAAAGAAGACAATGAATTATCCTACATTAATTGCCTCTCTCTTTCATGAGTTATTTCTCTGTAGAATGTGATGCTGTTTCATAGAATTTTACCAAGAGTAGAATGTTTTTCAAGATTGGAATCAATTCTTCACAACTCTACAACTGCTTCATAACCTATGTTCATATGATATTCCAGATTATTTGTTGTCAGTTCAACCATCTTCACATTGACAAGAGTAGATTCCATGATAATAAATCACTTTCTTTGCTCATCCATAATAAGCGACTCCTCATCAGCTCAAGTATTGTCATAAGACTTCAGCAATTCAGTCACATTTTCAGGTTGCACTTCTAGTTCCAGCTCTCCTGCTGTTTCCACCACATTTTTTATTGCTTTCTACACCAAAGTCTTGAACCACTCAAAGTCACTCATGAGGATGAGAACAGATTTCTTCCAAACCCCTTTTAATATTGATTTTAGACCCCTTTCCATGAGTCACCAATGTTCTTAATGACATATAGAACAGTGAATTTTGCCAGAGGGTTTTCAACATTTTTTTTGCTTAGATCCATCAGAGGAATCACTGTCTATGTCAACCATAGCTTTGCCAAATGTATTTCTTCAGTAAAACTTAAAATTCAGAACTTCTTGATCCATGGACTGAAGAAAGGATGTTGTGCCAGCAGCATGAAAACAGCATTGGTCTTGTGCATCTCAGTCAGAGCTCTTGAGTGACCTGGTAGATTGTCGATGAGAAGAAACATTTTGAAAGGAATCTTTTTATCTGAGCAGCATGTCTCAACAGTGGCTTTAAGTACTTAACCCTGTTATAAACAGATGTTCACTCATCCAGGCTTTATTTTTACATTTTCTGAGCACAAAAGGAGTAGATTTAGCATTTTCAGAATGGTCAGTGAGCACTGGCTTCCCCCAAAAAGTGCCAACTACCTTATTGCCAAATGAGAGAATTGGTCCATTCTTGGAAGCTTTGAAACCATGCATTCACTCCTCCATTTTAACCATGAAAATCCTAAATGGCATCTCTTCCAATATAAGGTTATTTCATCTAAAGTGAAAATCTGATGTTTGGTGTTTCCACTTCATTAGTTATCTTGACTAGATCTTCTGGATAACTTCCTGCAACTTCTACATCAGCAACTGCTGCATCAATATGCAGTTTTTTTTCCTGGAGATGGCTGCTCTCCTTAAGCCTTATAGACCCATGTCTTCTAGCTTCAAACCTCTCTCCTTCAGATTCCTCACCTCTCAGCCTTCACAGATTGGAGAGAATTAAGGCTTTGATGGATTCGGCTTTGGCGTATGGAAATGCTGTGGCTGGTTTGATCATCTATTCAGACCCTGAATACTTTCTCTGTAATAGAAAGAAGGTTGTTTTGCTTTCTGGTAAATCTACTGTGTCCCCTGGACTGTCACTTTCCATTTCCTTCAGAACGTTCCTTTCCATTCACGACCTGGATGGCTGCGGCACATGAGTCCTGGCGGGGGCCTGTCACCTCTTTGCACATGACTTCCCCACCCAATTTAACCATTTCCAGATTTGATTCAAATTGAGGCACATGCCAGTCTTCCTTTCACTCAGAGCCTATTGTAGAGTTATTGATTGGACCAACTTGCTGACTGTGGTGTAGGTGTAGGAATGCCTGAGGAGCAGGCAGGAGATGTGGAAGAGTGTGGGCGTGGGATTCAGAACACACACAATATTTGCTGATTGATTTTGGCATCTTATATGACTGTGGTTCATGTGACCCCAAAACAATGACAATGGTAACGTCAATGTTCACTGATCACAGGTCATCACAGCAAGTATAATAATAACGGAAGAATATGGAATATTGTGAGAATTACCAAACAGTGACACAGACAGAAGTGGCAAATGCTATTTGAGAAATGGAGCTGATGGTCATGGTCAATACATTGTTGGCACGATCCTTCCGCCTATAAGAAACACAACACCTGTGAATCACAATACAGAACAATAAAATGAGGTATGCTTATAGATATAGATGCAGATATATGTACAGGTATAGATAAGTAGATATAATGATATAGATATGGGCGATGGAGTATTATTCAGCGATGAGCAAGTGGGAAGTCCTGTCCCTTGCATCATATTGGATGAAACTTGTTATTTATGCTAAGTGTAAGAAGTCAAACGTGGAAAGATGCAATGTATAATTTCTCTTGTATATGCAATGTAAGAATGGCAAACCATAAAAGGAAGAGTACAAGAGTGGTTATCAAGGACTCAGGTAGAAGAAATGGGGAGTTATTGGCCAAATAGAAGAGGAGTAATTTCTGAGGATCTAATACACAGCATCTTGATTTTAGTAAATAGTTTATTATATAATTAAAACTTGTTAAAAGAGTAGAACTTAAGTGTTCTAATCAAAACAAAGAAATCGTCAGATAATCATAATTTTGAGATGTGATGGAAGTATTAGGTAAAGGAAGTTCTAAACAATTTGTCAGAATAAATATGTATTGAACTAACATGCATACTTTAAACTTATACATGTTATACACATCACAGTGGCTATAATTTAAAATATTATATTGTATACTTGAAAGTTAAAATGAGAATAGAGCTATAGTCTCACCATAACAACAAAAATTTGATAATAACATGAGTAAGGGCTATGTTAACTCATGTATTATAGTAAATATTTTGCAATATATACTGATATTAAATCATCACATTAGACATATTTTTTATTAAAGTATCATTGATATACAATCTTATGAAGGTTTCAGATGCAAAACCTTGTCGTTTCAACATTCACCCATATTATCAAGTCCTTACCCCCTACTGAAGTCACTGCCTGTCAGTGTAATAAGATACTATAGAGTCATGACTTGTCTTCTCCATGCTGTACTGACTTCTTTGTGACCTACCTATATAGTGATTGAGAATTTTAGCACCCCTTAATCCCCTTTTCCTACCCCATGCTTATGGATAATAAGAATTAATATTGTCAAAATGACCATCCTGCCTAAAGCAATCTACAGATTCAATGCAGTCCCTATCAAAATACTAACAGCATTCTTCAATGAACTAGAGCAAATAGTTCCAAAATTCATACAAAACCACAAAAGATTTTGAATAGCCAAACCAATACTGAGAAGGAAGAACAAAGCTGGGGGGATTACGATCCCTGACATCAAACTCTACTGCAAACACACAGTAATCAAAACAATTTGGTACTGGCACAAGACCCATAGATCAATGGAACAGAATAGAGAGCCCAGATATAAGCCCACACATACATGGCCAATTAATATATAATAAAGGATCCATGGATAATGGTGAAATGACAGCCCCTTCAACAAATGGTGTTTACAAAACTGGACGGCTACATGTAAGAGAATGAAACTGGATTATTGTCTAACCCCATGCACAAAAGTAAACTGGAAATGGATCAAATACCTGAGTATAAGTCATGAAACCGCATTACACATCCTAAACATACACAATGTTATATATTATTATAACTAAAAAAGAAACAAAAACAGAACAATTGTAAAATTAAATAAATGGGAAAAAAGAAAAGATAAGGTAGCATTTAATTAACATACTTCACTTAGAGAACAGAAGAAAGTGTACAATCAGCAATCCATTGTAGAGAGATCAAGACAATGATGTGAAGGAAATGAGCTTAAGTTTACTTTCAAACACCATGTTGACTAGTGGTTTTGTCTTTGACAAATCCACTGAACTATTAGTTGCATATTCTTTATAAGAGAAAAATAACAGTATTTCACAATTTTCCTTGACCTTTAAAGGAGGAATATATGTATTCATATATACATTTACATATTTCATAGCCATAATTTATTAGTGATGTTTGGATTTGCGATTATTGTTAATATTAGATAGGCTTTAATACATATTGAGATTCACAGTAAAAGGAGAATTTTTTTAAAGACATGAGAAAAAAATCTTTAAAAACTGCAACAGAATAATCCATTAGCTTCTTTAGCTCTCTTAATTGCATTCCTCTTCACAATCTCAGAGGGGATTTGTCAAAAGAAAAAGCATCCACTCAAAGGGCATAGTAATGGCAGGGATGACGTCACTCTCCTACTTATTTGTACACTTAACCTGGACATGCGCCATTAGCCCATCTGGATGGGATGAGAAACATCACCTGGGGTGGTCTCAACCACAAAAGTAGACAGAACTGCAAGGGGAAAGGGTAATTATTGTTTTGACTTGTTCTTCTTTCACATTCTATTAGCTGAAAGTGTTTTCTTGATTTTGACCTATCTGTATTTAAGAAGGAAAGCATGTATGCTTTCTCTTATGAATCGTTCTATATTGCATGTACTTACTGCAATATACTAGGACATGTGTCTTTATTTTGCAACTATTTGTGGGTAAAGGAATATATGCATTCATCCCCATTTGCTGGATGATGCATTTTCTTTTCTTGAGATTGAAATTTATAGAGGAAGAGCTACTATTTTACTTGGTGTGGGGATGATTTCTGAGGTTTGTAAAGTACTAGAAACAAGTGTCTCTATCATGTTTATAGTTCCCCGGGAAAGCTGACATGGGTGCCTGACACCAGGTCGTCCCCCATGGAGGGAAGGCTGTGCTGTCAAGAGACCTGAAGCAGAGATACAGCCTGTGGGTCTGATTCATGGGCTAAGATGAGTTCTCACTCCGCTTGGTTTGTGGCATTAGGCAGATACTCTGAGAACCTGAAGCTTTTATCATGTAAAAGGACAAAGTAAGATGAATAGGTACTTCACAGGCTCCTGGGAAGGATGGAATGTGGTGAGCATTTGGACAATTCCTGGAATGCCGTCAGCTTCAAATAAAGGTTTGGCATATGTCACAGACACTATCCATGACCTCAAGTTAAACATGCACTAAACTGCTTCCATGAAACTCAAGGAGTTGTGTTAGAGTAAGTCTGCATGGGGAGGAAGGCCGCTGCTGAGGGTGGTGCAGACATGGTTTCCTGTCTGTCTGTATCCCAGGTGGGCTGTTTGCTGTGGTCTAGTGATGCTGATCCCCATTTACTGAGGTGCAGCAGAGAATTGCCCAGTGACCCCAAATTCCCTTCCAGTCTCCCTCCACTCGCTCAGCAAATAGCTGAAGGTCTCACATGACTGCTCCCTCTGCTAACCCTCGTTTAGTTTGACCACAAGTATAGACTGGCAAACAGGTGTATTTTGCAATTAATTGAACTATTTTAAAATTAATCATAGAGCTCAGAATCCATATTCCAGAGAGAGTGGGATTTGAAAGACAAGCTGTATTTTCTAATGCAATGTGTCCAGATTTCTTTGATATTTATATTAAGAAATTGAAGTCACTGTCAGTCTTGTCTGCTGCTTTAACACCCTGAATAAATTCACTTTATTAATAAACTGATTAAACTAATTAACATTTGGGATTAGTGCAATAGTATAAAATATATTTGAAATGTGAAATATGAAATATCATTGTGAAATGTCACTGAAATACAACTACCTCTCAACTCTTTCCAGAAAAAGGAGCCCATATTTCCCCCTTTACTGCATTTTAACTTGTCAGAAAATGAAAATCTGCAGAGATCTAACCTTTGTGAGAAAATATAGATGAAGCTATTACTGATTCTCTTAAGAGATCAGATATCTTTTGCATCTGTCATTCATTTTATTTACATGGCAGTTATTTTAAAATTTTACTATAAATCATATTTCTATTATAACATTTGTTCCTGAGTAGACTGATTGTGACCTCCCTAGGTGTCATGAATTTTATTTTGCCTCTGATTCATCTTCAGGTGACTCAGAAGCTGCCCGTGAGCAGCAGGACAGAGGGGCCAACAGGGAACTAGGGTCGGAAACCTCTCCGTGTTATTCCGGTTTCCTCTTTGCATCTCAATGTCCATGAAAATTATCTTCTGGGTACATTAAAGCAGATAACATTTGGGAAAACAAAGGTTTGTCTGATAAACAGCAGTGACACTCTAAATCTTAATCCTTGTCCTCTGATATTTAAAGCAAATGGTAGAAGTTTTAAGATGATGAATTGCAACTTAGAAAAACATGTACTACATAAAAATAGATTTCTGCATGAAGTTCTGCTTAACCAATATTAAAATAAGAAATACATTATATGTGTACATGTATTTATATTTATATGTTTCTGTTTATTAAATTAAAGTTTTTATAATTATAAAAATTATATGTGTCTATACACACATATAAGTATGTATAAATATATAAACAAATTCATGCATAAGTTCTCTAGGAATACAGAAATTATGAAATCCAAATTATTTAAAGTATAAACAGATACTACAGCTGATGAACTGACGTAACAATTCATCGTATAGCACCAGATAATAAGAGCAAGAGCCCTTACTTACATATATTTTGTGCAATTTTCCCTCTGTATATTAATTATCTAAAATAGTGGTATGTACGTGTTTCCACTGTCAATGAACAGGATCTAACCACTTCCATTATTTTAGCTCATTTATTCCTAACAATGCCTGACATAATTGTGCTTGCCCTCATTTTAAGTAGAGTGGACAGGGAAATAGGGGTGCAGGATAAGCTGGACCCACAGCTGCAGTAAGGCTTCGGAGTCTGGGATCCTAACGTTGCCCCTAGGATGTCCAAAGGGTTCCTTGGTGAGGCCCACAGGCTACTTCTGAATAAATGGATCAAACCACCCACCTTACTGCTTCAATGTGTGTCCAGTCTCACGGGCACAATGGGTTCAAACATTCATATGGATTTTCTCAAACTGTGATTCAGGTACTTTTTAAGTCTTTTTATAAATTGAGGTATAATTGACATATGACAATTTATTAGTTTCAGGAGTATAATGTAATGACTCAGTATTTGGATACATGGTGAAACGTAAAATCTTTATTACATGGAATACAGCTTCAAGAATTTGTGAGATCCTAACTGGATCCCTACACCAGAGATGTTAATGAAATTCTGAGTCCTTTAACAAAAATTTTAGAAGAATGTAATATCCCTTCTTTAAAAATTCACTTTTTGTGTTTGCATAGACAAGTGACTATGCAAATTTCCATACTTGATAAAGGACATATATCATCAGGTCATCTCATGATCTTGAACTTTGACAATTTCAAAGGCTACCAATTATTTTGTCCCACACTGTGAATTATTAATTTCCTGGTATATTCATAGAATGACAGGTGATGTGTAACCTCTCAGTCTCCAGGACTATAGGGTTTCCTCCACTTAGCATAACTGTGTTGATACACACACACACACACACACACATACACACACACACACACACACACACACACACATATGCCCACACCCTAAAGAGTCATTCAGCAGGTGGAATCTCATGAGTGCCCCATTACTTCTCTCCTTGGAGTGCCAAGTGAAATAATGGAGGACACCACCTGGATGGCCAACCACTCAGGAAGGTCAGAGTTCATCCTGGTGGGAATCTTCAGTCAATCCAAACACCCATCCCTCCTTTGTGTGGTCATTTTTGTGGTTTTCCTGATGGCCATGTCTGGAAACACCATCCTGATACTTCTCATATGTTCTGAAGCCTGCCTCCACACCCCCATGTACTTTTTCATCAGCCAGTCATCTCTCATGGACATGAGCTACATTTCCATCACTGTGCCCAAGGTGCTTGTGGACAGGGTCACAGGTGTGAACACGATCTCAGCCCCCAGATGTGGGATGCAGATGTTCCTCTATTTGACACTGGCAGGTTCAGAATGTTTCTTCCTGGCCGCCATGGCCTATGACCGCTATGCAGCCATCTGCCATCCTCTCCGTTACCCTGTCCTCATGAACCACAGGGTGTGTGTCTTCCTGGCATCTAGCTGCTGGCTCCTGGGATCAGTGGATGGCTTCATGCTCACACCTGTCACCATGATCTTCCCCTTCTGTGGATCCGAGGAGGTCCATCATTTCTTCTGTGAGGTCCCTGCTGTGATGAAGCTCTCCTGCTCAGACATCTCCACCTATGAGACACTCATGTACCTCTGCTGCGTCCTCATGCTGCTCATCCCTGTGACCATCATTTCAGGCTCCTATGGTTTCATCCTCCTCACCATCCACAGGATGAACTTGGCAGAGGGCTGGAAGAAGGCCTTTGCCACCTGCTCCTCCCACATGACTGTGGTCACCCTCTTCTATGGGGCTGCCGTCTACACCTACATGCTCCCCAGCTCCTACCACACCCCTGAGAAGGACATGGTGGTGTCTGTCTTTTACACCATACTCACTCCTGTGCTAAACCCTTTGATCTATAGTCTAAGGAATAAGGATGTTATGGGGGCTCTGAAGAAAATGTTTAATGTGGGACCTGCCTTTCAAGAAACCATGAAGTAGGAAACTTTGATATTGATGCACTGATCCTTTTCTCTATACATTATAAATTTAGAATCTTACATCAGAATTATTATTCAGACTTTTATAATTCTTATACCTCTTTTAAAAACTGCTTCCATGTAGTAGAAATCTCTTCAATTTCTAATCCTACTCCATTCAAAATGGATTATACAATAAATATTTATGTTACATTTACTAAGCTTGATAATTGCAGTGTCTGTAGAAGAACATCCACATTCCTAGAAATATATACCAAAAATATTTAGAGGGAAAATATCATGAGAAACTATGATATTGATTTAAATGATAGAGAGGGGATGAGAGAGAGGGAAGTGATAGAGCAAAAAGGTAGAATGTCAGTAACTGGAGAGTCTTGGTAAAGAGCATGTGGGTGTTGTCTGTACCACTCATATCCATGCTGCTTAACCATAAATGTAAAATTGTTCCATATAAATGGTTACAATTTCAATCCTCCCTCCTTTTTTAGAGTTTTTATTGTTTCCCATTCTTGTATCTGCATTCTGTTTGGTGGCAGTGTATGTGATATACTATCTTCTAAAAATTCTCCTTTCAAAGGGCCCCAGTATTACTGACACAGTCACCTGCATGCTTTTATTTTGTCTGCCTCATCCCACATTTTCCAACAAAGGCATCAAGTGGTGATTGATATTCCCCAGCAAGTAGATGTTTTGGGGCCATGGGAAAACTATAAGCAAATAATTGGAATATGAATTGGTGAAGGTCCCTTGCATGAGGTGACATCAAAGTTAAGTTTTGAAGTATATAGTTTTCAGACAAAGGAAGAAAACAAATAGTCAAATTCATTTATTGATTCAATTACTCAATATATATATTTCTTATGTCATGTTAAAATCCAAAAATCTCAGTGTTAAGCAGTGACTAGATGTTACCTCAGTGCAGTGTAGGAGGCTGGATAGTGGGGAACTTGCTCAGAGACAAGATACCCCAGAAAAGCATAAGCAGCAGACATACAGGTATCCAGGCAGGAGAGGGAAATGTTCCAGTGGCCTTTCCTTCCATGCTCCATACTATCGACTCGTTTCTTAGCCTTTTGAGACCTAGAACTTTATAAACAGTATTGAAAAGACCAGACTAGCACTTTAGGGATGTTAAGTCAATGACAATGAAATGGTGACCTGAACACGGGAGGTCAGGGGAGCAGGTGAGTATGGACGGGGAGCTGAACGGTGTTGGTCTATGTGCACCTGGACATGCTGAGCACCAGGAAGGCCTGTGGGGAAGGTTATTTGGAGTGTATGGGGCCTTGGACCTGCTTCACAAAGCCACAGACATGGAGACATGGTTGTATACTAACCATGATTAGTTGATGACTGTAAACTACAGATCTGTAGAGTTGGGAGACAATGTGGAGCAATTTCCAATATTTTTGTCACAGTAAAACAAAACTAATAAAATATGCATACTTCTAATCTAAGTAATTGAAAAGCACATGTATCACTTCTCTCCTTGGCCTACCATAAGGATACAGATATTTCATGGTTCCACTTACAACATACAAAATACAGGGAAAATAATGAACAAAATTGAACAAAATGTTGTGTATACCATGTTCTTCAAAAAAGGGAGATTATGGGTGTGCATAAGGTGAAGGGTATAAAGAGGTACAAACTTCAAATTACAAGAACAAATTAGTCAAAGGAATAAAAGATTAATATAGGAAACATAGCAAGTAATGTTGTAATCTTTGTATGGTGACAAAAGTTACAGTTATTGGGATGAACGCCTTGTATGTAATTGTCAAGCCAATATGTTGTACATCTGAAACCAATATAACATTTTATATAAACTGCATTTCAATAAAATAAATGAAAAATATGACACATAGAGTACATCTTGGTCATCAGCCTTAGAATTTTTTCCTAGATATGTCTCCCTAGTATGAGAGAAAAAATAAATAAATGAATGAACAGTTGGTACAACATCAGACTAAAAGTTTTACACAGTGAAGGATACCATCAACTGAACGAAAAGACAGCCTACTGAATGGGACAGTATATTTGCAAATTATATATGTGATAAGGTTTAAATATCGAAAACATATAAAGAACTTATACACCTCAAAACCAAAAAGGAAAAAATACAATTAAATACGGGCAGAATGCCTAAATAGTCATTTTTCCAAAACCATAGGGATGACCAACACACAAGAAAAAATTGTCTACATAGCTAATCATCAGGTAATGGAAATCAATAACACAATTAGAAATCACATCACAGCAGTCAAAATGGAAATAACAAGTGCTGGTGAGGATGTGGAGAAAGAGAACCCTCATGAGGTGATGCTGAGAATATAAATTTGTGCAGCGACTATAAGGAAGGATATGGAATTTCCTCAAACAACTGAAAATGACAATCTATATTCCAAAATTCCACTTCTGAGTATTTACATAAAGAAAATGAAAACACTAATTTGAAAGAATGCATCCACTCCTACATTTGTTACATAATTACAAGCAATAGCCAAGATATAGAAGATTAGTAGATGTGTCCATCAATGGATAACATCTACTAATAAGATGGATACACATAAATAATGGACTGTTACTCAGCCATAAAATATAATGAAATTTTGCAATTTATGGCAACATGTATAGACCAAAATCATATGTTAAGTAAAAGTTAAGAATGCTAACTGACAGCAAAAAACAAATATCATTTGTTTCCACTTATACATGGAATCCAGAAAACAGAATAAAATGAACACATAAACAAAAACAAAGACAGACCCATAAATAGAGAACCAGCTGGTGGTTGCCAAAAGGGAGCAGGTAGGCGTTTTGGTGAAATAGATAAATCGGGTAAAGAGGCGCAAACCTCTACTTAAAAATAAATAAGTCATGGTGACCAAAAGTACATGACAGGGAATGTAGTCCATAATATTTATTAACTGTGTAGGTGACATGGTAACTGAACCTATAGTGGTGAGCATTTCATAATCTTCAAGTCACTCTTTTGTACACATGGAACTAATATAATGTTTTGTGTCATTATAATTCAATGAAAATAATAAAAAGATAGATATTATTAAATAAATAAATAAAATTCCCCAATAACAACTTAATGGTGTCATTGTATTATCTTGATAAATATTACTCAAAAATGAATATTTTTATACAAAATATCTTTCTTCACATATATGATTACTTTTGTAGGACAGATTCCCAGCGGGGTATTATGGACTCAAAAGATCAATTATTTTTTAATTTTTCATACAAATTGTTAATTTGCATGCTAAACAACACTAGCTAATTTAGACCCACCGTCTGAGAAGGAAGAGCTGCAGCTGCTCACATTCTGACTGTGCTGCAGAGTCTCTGTTCTCCCCCTCATGCATCTCTGCTCCTCCACGTCTGCTCTGTGGCCAGAGGGGGTGACTTGTCCCTCCGCCTTCTGGATGGTTTGGCCAGGGAGAGACCCCAGCAGCAGACTGGAGGGCAGGAGCAGTCTGAGGTCTGGGTGTTTCCTCCCTCAGCACCATCTCGGCCACAGTTGGCTGAGTTCCTCCACCTGGGGACCAGGTGTCACCAATGGTCGTCCCCACTTACAGCTTCAGCTGCCACGGGTCCTGCAAACCACTGCTCCTCCTGCTGCCCCTCGGGACCAACGCTGCAGAGAGCATCCCTTTGATGGCGCTATTGGCTCATTGTACATCTTTGATGAAATTCTTACCCCCACCCACCTCTGTTTAACCTTGACCTACTTCTTGATAGTGGGTACACTTTGCAGATCTTTGCTAATATTATCAATTCCACCTAGATTGCGTGTATGTATATACGTTTTTCTAATTTTGATTTAGCATCTTCCTATATGTTAATTGTTATACAGTATTTCTTTTTTTTTTTTTTTTTTTTTTTTTGCAAATTGGTTTATTTTTATTTATCCTTTATATTAGAATTGGGACATGATATTCATTTGGATATATATATATATATATATTTTTTTAGATAATTATTTTTTATTGAAGGGTAGTTGACACACAGTATTACATTACATTAGTTTCAGGTGTACAACACAGTGATTCAACATTTATATACATGATAATTCTAAGTACCAGCTATCACCATACCAAGTTGTTACAATATTTTGACTATATTCCTTATGCTATACATTACATCCCGGTTGCTTATTTATTTTACAATTGGAAGTGTGTACTTTTTCTTGGTTGTTGTTGTTAGGGCATCTCTCATATTTATTGATCAAATGGTTGTTAACAACAATAAAATTCTGTATAGGGGAGTCAATGCTCAATGCACAATCATTAATCCACCCCAAGCCTAATTTTCGTCAGTCTCCAATCTTCTGAAGCATAATGAACAAGTTCTTACATGGAGAACAAATTCTTACATAGTGAATAAGTTACATGGTGAACAGTACAAGGGCAGTCATCACAGAAACTTTTGGTTTTGCTCATGCATTATGAACTATAAACAGTCAGTTCAAATATGAATACACATTTGATTTTTATACTTGATTTATATGTGGATACCACATTTCTCTCTTTATTATTTTTAATAAGATGCTGAAGTGGTAGGTAGATACAACATAAAGGTAGAAAACATAGTTTAGTGTTGTAAGAGAGCAAATGTAGATGATCAGGTGTGTGCCTGTAGACTATGTGTTAATCCAAGCTAGACAAGGGCAATAAAACATCCACATATGCAGAAGATTTCTCTCAGAACAGGGGGGGTGAGGTTCTAAGCCTCACCTCTGTTGATCCCCAATTTCTCACCTGATGACCCCCCTGCGACTGTGCCTGTCTTAGGTTGTTCTATACAGTATTTCTTAAACCTTGAATTAGCCAAGTTCATGATTATGTTAATTCTTAAATCCGTAGTTTGCACAGTATCTGATTTGTTTCCTCCTACATTATTAATATGAGTCCCTCATTATATATGTAGGGCCTTTTCCAAAAGTGAGATTTCAACATATGTGTATAATTTTCTCTGTAGTGAAAGTTTTCTATGGTGTCAAATATGTCAACCACTTTCTTTCCAGGTTGTAATTTGTATTTTGTTAAGAATAACTTCTTCATCCTAATATTATAGAAATTAATTTCTATATTATTTTGCAGAATTTGAAAAAAACACATATAGGTATTTCAGATTCATGGAATTTTTTACTATGCTGTGTGATAAGCATGCAATTTTATTTATTAAAGATGGTTTTATAAGAAATTTTAAATTACACAGTGATTTAATTAGCCCACATGAAACACAAATTCACTCACACTCACACATTCAGTCACCTCCCCAAATTTCTGTTTGAGAAAGAGACCCAAAATTTACTAATGGCACTACTGGATGACATTCAGACATACCTGTTGATCAGGAACAATTTATGTGTATAAAGAAGAGGCTTGTGGGTCAGAGAACTTCACAGTCCATGATGCACTGGGAAGACCATGAGGATGCTAGCATGGTGTCAGCCAGTTCCAGCTAGGGTCTGTTTGCCTCAGCAGAAACCAAATAAGGAGCTGCAGAGACAAATCCTGCTGCTGAGAAGTCAGTGAGAATCCAATGGGCACTGATTTATCTAAGTCCTCTTCCTACATTTCAACTTTTATAGGAGATAAAAGCCCCCTGAGCACACATGGAAGGCAGTAATTGGCAGCTAGGATTCTGAAACACTGAACCCAGAGTGGATCCCAATTAGCAGAAAGAAGTGGTTATATCATTAGAGTCTAGGATACCATTACCAGGTAATTCTAAAATCAATTTTCCTTCCCATCCTTATAGTATGCAGTGGATTCAAGGCATTCAAAAATAGAAAAATTAATGTAAAAATTATAATAATCATTCTCTGATCCCATGTCTCAATCCTTTACCCCTTTCCATAGATGCAACATTAATCTGAAGAAATGTATTGCCCATGAGGATAACTTTCATACACACATGTATCCATACATAATCTATTTACTTGTATCCAAACATAATCTACTTACTTGATGTATATTCACTAGGTAAGTGAGAACTAGACACTTCAGTAAACCATGACACGCAGAATGCCCCAAAGCAGGGAAACCACCTCTAGTTAACAAAAATTCTGAATCAGGTCTTTGCTAGTAGGGGCTCTCTCTTCCACATGGTAATAAAGACATCAAGCTCCTACTGTCTTGTAGCTCTGTTATCTTCATTGTGTGGCTTCCAGTTAGGCAGGACCTTTCTGCACCAGGACACCAGGAGGAGAAGAGCATGGATAATCGCACTTGGCACAGGCCCCTGTTCCATTCATAGATCATTGGTCAGAACCAAGCACATGCCCCCACCGAACTGCAAAGACCTGCAAAAGGAAGTGAACCTGAGGGCCAGGGAATAGCAGAAGGTCAAGGGGGACAAGGACAGTCTCTAAAAGCTTCTCTAAATATGTATCTATAACATTCTGCACAGACTCTTGTTGTTTTCAATTGAACATTTATTTTATGATATTTCTCTCTTTTCAGAATTATGTAGTTGATTCTATCTGATAATCTCATAATTTAATCAATTCATTTCCTAATCTTCTTATATAATTTGAATTCTCTCTAATCTTAAAAATCAAGTTTCTTGATTTTTGCTGTAACAAAATACTGTAAATACATGTAATTCCTAATCTGGTACACATGAATATTGTGAATTAGATTTTTCTCTTGGTATGTAGTAATAATGGAATTGGTTATAGGACATACACTTCTCAGTTTTACTGCTAAATAGTTTTATATTTTAAATATCTGTTGGAATTTATAAGGAATTAGAGGTGAGATGAATCACTCTAGATGTTAAAAGTAAACAGTGAACAAAACAAAGTTGCTACCTTCAAGGTTTTTAGGATATTGTGATGGGGATAGGTATATAATTTCATATGTTAGGCTGTGTTTGCTGATATACCAATTAGTATGTCAAATAAATATGTGAAAAGAAAGTGATTGATAATTACTATACTAGAGATTATATAGTCAAAAACGTTTCTGTTAAAAGCCACCTGGAGAGAGATCTTAACAAACAATTATTCATGTCTATGGTGTAGTGTTGTGACTGGGAAGTGGTGATTGACATATAGAACCTTTTCACATACCCCTTATAAATGGTGTTGATGGCTTGTTAATTACCATCAGAAGAAAATGTGGTATGTGCCATTTCTGGTCTGAAATTGTTTAGAAGGAGGTAAAATAACTTCCAATCCTTCTCTGTCATTATGTGTCCTGTATAAATATAGAAGATCCAATAAAATACTGCCAGTAGAGAGAAAAAGCTAAGACCATGAGTCCTTCTGAATAAGACAGGCATGAACAGAGTTATTCAAATAGGAATGTCCACAGTAGGTAAAGCTAGAGTGAAATAAACTCTTTGCATAAAGCCATCAAAACTTCAGAATGGTCAGAAGCTGGAATAACTTATATTTTCTAATATTGGAGGTTTTAACTTTAGTGGGCACTGATAGGACAAAAGCCTAAAATCTGTATCCTAGGCTAGATAAATGGTAGAAAGTAAGATGGGTTTCAAGGGCTGGAATGGAATGACAACTGTCACTATTATGTAGTATCTAAACCTATTGCAAAATAGTTTCCTGTGTTGACTTGGAGAGATACCTTGTGGTACTGAGTTGGTGACTCTAGGAGAGCTGGGTATAAAACAACAGTGAGGGTAGAGTTATTGCTGCATCTGTATTTGAAAAGGGTTTAGAACAAACAGAATCTCAGGAAAGAACTGGCCAATGAGCAATAAGGAAACAGAGCAGATAGAACCAAAATATCAAGGCATTGTAGGGTTTGTAAAACCTCACTACTATTGTATTCCAAATAATAAGTAAAGGAATTTTTTAATGCTTTGGTAAATCACATTCCAGGAAAATTTTAATCTAGTGATAATGTTCCAGTATGACTTCTCATGTAAAGCTTGCACTGTGTGCTCTTTTGGCTTATTATTTCAGACCATCGCAAAATATCTGTAAATGTACTGAAGTGCAAAGGGTGATGATCAAATATGTCAGGACTCAGTATTTGTTTTTGAGAAAATAGGTCTGGTTACTGAAATTTACTGGAAACAGGCAAGTAAGAATTTTTTTTTTCCAAAACATCCACAAGACTAAAAAAACTATAAAAATTTAAAACATACACAAAAAATCTCAGTTGCTTGTCTGGGCTAGCTAAAGCCAAAAAAAAAAAGTGCAGATATGCTTGGAAACAGTACAGTCCTCAAAGAAGCTGCATTCCTTGCACGCCCTTCAAATGTATTTAAGGATAGCCGTGCATGAGGAAGAGCCTCTGTAGATGAAGCTACAGATACAAGCACTAGGGACGTTCCCACTGGAGGTCGGCAGGAGGTCCTTCTGAAGGAGCCTCACCAGCCCACTAACTAGGTTTGTGCATCTGTGTGGTGGAATTGCTATGGACCTCTGTCAGCTGTGAGGTTCTATTTCCCCTCCTTTCTGAATGGGAGCATTTCTTTAAATCATCTAGTTTCTGTTTCATCACCCATATAAGCATTTGCTCCTGGTTGGAGACAGGGGCAGGCTCCTGAGGAAGATGATTTACATTTGTATTTAATAAGTGACTAGACCAAGGGAGCCATATTTTGTACTGAGAGAGAGAACTTGGGTCCCCAGGAAACTGAGATGTTGAGGGTATAGGTCAAATTGCAGTATTTCCAGAATTTCTTGCCTGGTGTTAGTGCATCTCCATATCAATAGGCACTTCCATGGGGTGGAGAGAAGTAGCCATCTCCATATCAATAGGTAATTACAAGGGGGAGCATGGGCATATCTTGATCAGAGAGATTGGGTGGTGTCCCTTTCTGCTGCTGAATAATGAGAAACATGGGTGAGCAGAAGTAGATGACTGTTTGTAAACAATAAATGAGTTTCTCCCACTTTATTTCTCCCTTTGATTGATTTTGGTTTCAAAGGTATTTTGCCCCAGAGTTACATATGGCATAGTAGGCAGGATCTCTGAACCCGAAATCTGTCTTCATGGGTGAAACCCTTGGGTGGGCTGCCCCTAGAGATGGTGGGGAGATACCCAGAACCCCTCATGTGGATGGTGCAGAGGCCCCAGTGGCTTCAGTGATAGAGAGTGGAGCTTCACCTTGGAGCCCTCTCTGTGCAGCTTTCAAATGGGAACACCTAGTGGGGAATTGGTCTAGGGTAAAACACCTCCTGGATGGGTGGGGCCTTTCCCAGAATTGGGAAAGGGTGGAGACACTGCAAACTATGACATTAGCCCATGTGAGATAGAAGACTGCTCAGAGGACCTAAGTGGTCATTGTAGCCACTGGGATTGTAGGATGATTGCTTCTTGAGATACTGGAAAGGGTTTTTATCAAGGAGAGAGACACATTTCAGCATCTCTTGAATGACCTGGACAATGACTTATGGGATGCCCTTAATAAAGAGAGTTATTAATAAGATACGTCATGCTCCTGGAAGATACATTAGCAGCAGCGGGAGAGGAGACATCAGGAGAATCTGCACTGCAGGAGGCCACGGAGGAGGGGGAGGAAAGAGCAGTGCCTTAAGCTTCAGAGATGGTGGAGGAGGTGTTGGCAGAGGATGAGGGGTGGGGCCAAGGGCCGATTTATTGCTGAGGCCACTGCACAAGGCACCAGCCTCTCCCGTATTAAACGCCTGCCCAGTTGTAATTAAGGAAACAAAAATGCAGTAACTACTTGCTCTGCAGGGAGGAGTGGCCACTTCCCCAGGTGGTGGAGCCCTCCATGTTCTGCCCCTGTGCCCAGGATGAGCTGGTGGACATGAGCATTCTGTTTCAGCAGAAGCTCTCAGAACTTCTGCTACGTGGCTTTTGCGTCTTTGGGATATGGGTGTGGAAAACATTGTTACTGAGATGAGTAGACTGGCTTCCCTGATTACTCACTCTTTCCTCTTGCAGTGGTTTCAAAGTACCTGTCACACCTCCAGGAATCAGGTATTTCTGGATTGGCTGACAGCAGCCACCAGGTAAGTTTGGCCTAATCAGGGTAATTTGCCATACTTACCCACTAGCAGGAAAACGTACACACAACTCCAGCAGGTGTTATGGAAGCTGTGCAATAGAATTATCATCTATAACATGGATACCCGGGGCCAAGATAAAGAGTTGTTCACCATAGGCATGAGAAATCTGGTGCTCCAAATCACTCCCCCATTTCTCTTTGTGTTCCTAGTGACTATTTTTGCCCCCCACATAGGGCAACCCATAGGTGAAGTTACCTGTACTTTAGCAGATCTGGGGGAGGTTGAAACAATAAAAGCACAGAAGGAAGTACTGGTTACAGCTGAACAGAGAGGTGAAAGGACCCCATGAAGATCTCAAGGACCCAGATGTGGGTTGGCTTGATAAAGGCAGGTGTAGTGAATGAAATACTTGATGACAGCCTAATGGGCTCTAATCTATTTGGAGGCAAACCCGCATGTCTGGTCTGTGTCCCTGAAAACATTCTGAGTTCTCACACACACAGGAGGATGATTGGCCATCACAGATTGACAGAGGTGAGGATCAAGCCCACTCATAGTCCTTTTAATTTCCTAGCATGTTCAGTGAGAAAGCCAGATGGTTCTTGGCATATGACTGTGGACTACAGGTAATTGAATAAAGTCACACCCCCTTTGCATGCTGCCATCCCTTCTATAGAAGCCATTCTGGACACACTCAGCCATGAGTTGGGAGTGTATCATTATGTAGTAGACCTTGCTAGTGCTTTCTTCTCTATTGATATAGCACAGGAAAGTCAGGAACAGTTTGCCTTCATGTGGGAAAGCTAGCACTTCCACAGGGATGCTTTCACAGTCCCATCACTTGCCACAGACTTGTAGCCCAGGACTTGGCCACATGGAAGAAACTGCAAATGGTGCAGCTGTATCACTACATTGATGATATCATGTTTACATCTGATGCTCTTGCAGATTTAGAAGGAGCAGTTCTTAAACTGCTGCAACTTCTATAGGAGAAACTTCAGGGACTCATTTTGCAATAAAGTTCTTGCTGGTTTTCTGGTCAGATATAACTAAAATTATTCCTGAAGCAGTCATAGATAATGTCTGGGCTTTCCTCACCCCTACCACTGTGGCAGTATTAGAAGCGTTTTTGGTCTACTGGAAAGTGTTTATCCTGCACTTGGCACAAATTCCAAAGCCGTTATACCAGTTGCTATGAAAGGACCTCAGGTGGGTCTGGGATGAAACATGTGCAGCTGCTTTTACTGCTACTAAGCAAACAGTCAAGGCTGTGCAGGCCTTGAGTGCAATGAACTCATCAAGGCCCTGTGAGCTAGATGTTCATGTAACCGAAGATGGTTATGGATGGGGACATTGGCAGTGGTTTGAACAGACATGACAACCCACTGAATTCTGGTCACAATTATGGGAAGGAGCAGAAGTCCAGTACATGTTGATAGAGAGGTAACTGGCTGCTGTGTACCACACCTTGTTGGCTATGGAGCCCATTCGTGGAACAGCTCTGACCAAGGTAATAACCACCTATCCCATCCCAGGTGCACTGGCTAGAAGGAAAGCTGCCTCTGATATAGCCCAATGGTTCCATCAGCATTTGTTGCACATGGGGAGGTGAGTGCAAGACTGGACTCAAAGGCCAGAGAGTGGCATGGCACAGATGCCTACACTGGCCAAATGGGTTGCGTATTTACAGAAGTATAGCATTCTCTCTACTAGCCCCTTAAGTGAAGAACTCTAATACTTATTTGGGCCAGTGACATATACCAGTGGAAAGCAGGAAGAACTTGATTTTGAGCCATTGGTAGCTGAGAGTCCTTATCGGAAGGAAAAGCCCCTATACTTGAAGATGCTTGGTACACAGATGCCTATAGCCATGGGCATCCCTCAAATGGAGGGCTGTGGCTTTCGATCCTAAAACTGAAACAATATGAACAGAGCATGGAGAGGGGAAGAGCAGCCAATGGGGTGAGATACAGGCAATATGATTCGTGATCACCCAGGAGCCCTCCTCTATAGTTGTCTGGACTGCTGGCTGAGCCATCTATTGGGGCTTGACCCTGTGGCTACTGACATGGTACCGTGCCAACTGGATGGCTGGTCACCGGCCCCTTTGAGGGGCAAGAGTTGTGGCAAGACCTATGGGCCTCTGGTCAGACTAAGACTGTTACTGTATATGATGTGACCAGACATCTCCTTTGACATCCCCAGGGAATGATGAAGCAGACACATTGGCCCAGGTGCACTGGCTAGAAGGATAGCCTGCCTCTGATGTGGCCCAGTGGCTATACCAGCATTTGTTGAACACAGGGAAAAAGCCAATGTGGGCTGTAGCCCATGAGTGGGGCTTGCCGTTGACCTTTGAAGAAGTCAGCCGAGCCCCGAAGGAGTGTTTTGATGAAGCAGACACATTGTTCCAGGTGCAAGTGTTTCAACTGCAAGTACAAACCAAGGCAGAATTACTGAAGCTGAGGTTTGGCCACCAGAATTATATCTTGCTGCCAGCACCAAATGCAGTAAACCCTTGAGACTCCATTGAGTGGACATGGTCTTGGACATTTCAACACATGGACCAATGAAGGCTGGCCCTCCTGGCACCTTGGGGACAAGGCCTGGAAGCTGGCCTCCTGTGTATTCCTGGAATAACAGCAGAGTGGACCCCAAAGGTCACAGTAGTATATCCTGAACTGCCAGAAGGTAGGAGCATCTTACCGGGGAGTTCTGTTTTATCATTATGGCCAGTGCATGCACCTCCACTAGTACTATATATAGACCCTTCAGTTACTCCCATGGTGAGAAGAGTAAAAATATGGTATACTAGACCTGAACAGGACCCCTTTCCTGCCACTGTCCTATCACAGGACTGGTCTCTTGCATGCATACTATCTGATGGGCAAGATTTGCCTATGTTGGTGTCATTAAAACACGTCTTATTGCCCATAAGGTCTTTGTGGATTAGGCACACACCCTAGCAAAAAAACTGCTACTTGCTGGGGTGCATGTAGCCCCTATCCATACCTACACACATATCACACTACTAAGTGTGAGTCATGAACTCATTTGAGGAGAACTGGTTTGAATACAGCTGGAGTAACCTCCTCAGGCTTGAGGATTATTATAATTTTTGTTACCTGTATCAAAAATTTGTTGTTTCATAATTTTTGTTGTTATATGTATGTTGTTATCCTCTGTTGCTGTTGAGGAATATAGTGACAGTGCTCCAGCTTTCTTGAACAGGGACCATTGTGGAAGATGGAGAGCATGTAGATTGTGAGGCAAGACTCCTGGAAGGGTGGAGTGTGGGGAAAATGGAAGTTCATGTGGCCAGGATCCTCACTGAACCCAAACTCCTCGATGATGTAACTGGCCTGCTGCTAGGCTACTGCTTCCACACCCGCAGATGATAAGCTCTTACTGACTGAGTCACTATATGAAGAGCTCTGCCCAGTGTTCTGGGCAGAGGCAGATATGGAGGAGGATCACAGACCTGCAGACCACTGGATGCAGATGTGATCCTAGTGCTCAACTTTTCACCAGGATAACAAACTGGGTAATAAACCCTTTCATCCCAAGAATGTTCCATTGTCATTTTTTTGGTATCATTGGGTCCATAGTGAACTTGTTCCACCAATGGCTGAAACCTATTGGCAAGACACAGTTCTAAAAACAAGTAAAAAAACATCCAGACCAAAAAATCAACAATGCTTCTTGAATTCTGAAGAATAGTAAGGATGTGGGGCAAGTCAATACTCCCAGTGCAGGAGAGGCAGGCAGGTGAATGCCCGAGTGGTGGCACACCAGAGCAGAGAATCTGCAGCAAACGCTGCATGGGAACCAGAGCTGGTGCTGGAAAGCTGGGAATGTAGTTGACAGATTGCAGGAGGCTCAGTACTGACAACTAAGAGTGTTAAAACTCCAAGGGGACCTAACATTTTGTGAGATTTACCTTTTATACAATAGGATGTACCTTCATTTTAATGTAGGGTCTTTTGGGAACAGTGAGAGAATTGTCACTGAAGAATGTCAGACTCATGTAATAGAACAGAGTTATCAGTGGAACATGATTATTGTTGTATGTGTTGGGCAGTGACTAACAATTTAGCGATATTAAAAAAGAGAATTACAAAAAATCTAGACTTCCTAATTGAGAAATCAGCAGAAGAGGATAATAAGATATCATCTTCATTTAGTAAAATTTTTAAAAGTAGCATTGCACAAGTGGTGTTCTTTATAAACCAAAAGCCAGTGTAATTGGTACAGCCTGAGCCTTACAAGCCAAAATGAGTCTACAGTTGGTAAAATAATGGTGTTATGTATATTTCCTTGTTACTTTAGTTGATGCGGGAAGTTACTGCTACATCCTCGTATGGCAAGTGGGAGCACGTCCATATGAAGCCCTGATCGTTGGTGTTCAGAATGTCAGACTGAGAGATACCTTTTAATGTTCATAATATATAAATGAAGTTATCCTACCCTGAAAATGACCTGAAGACTCCAAAAACAGATCATCTACACCTGGTGGAATAGAGTGTAAAGGTCAAAGCTGTGATTGGTTGGACATAAGACCTTCCCCCATCTCAGCCCACAGCGGGAGGGGGAGGAAAGGAGCAGGGTGGGGAAACTGCTCGGGAGTCTAGGGCATCTGGCCCTGGAGATCTGTTCCCGGAATTAGAGCCCACAGTTGTGCTGGGCTTCCATGGTTAACAGGCTGGACGCCAGGGAGAGCTGCGGCCCTCTGGGAACCTGTGACTCCTGCTGCTTGAGGAGGACAGACAGATATGCTCTGTTGTTCCTGCTGACACCCAACAAAGAAGCAGCAGTTTCTACGATTCACCAGCAGTGGGAACTGTACCAGAAGGGTGGGGTTGGAGGGAGCTCTCTCTGAAGGAGAAATGGCAGGTGAAACACGTTTTCCAAGACCTCCTGAGACGAAATGGTTGGATGCTTGTGGGAACCAGCTCGCAATGTTGCATCTCCCTAACTGAAAGCCCAACCCCATGGCAGCACCTCCTGTGCACCCTCGCTGCCAGTCCCACTCAGCCTGGCGGTGGTCTGGCTTTGCTGCCTGGCATGTGGAGGGCCAACCACACTTTCCTGGATTCCCAGCCCACTTGTGGAAGACAGCACCAAAATTCTCCATCTTCCTAGGTGGCAGGTCAGCTCCATGGCACCCCTCCCCAGCACACCTGAATATCCCAGCACTCTCAACCCAGCTGAAGTCCCTCACTGCTGACAGGCAGGCTGAGGATGGCCCAGCAAACAATGAGTCTCAGCAGCAGCACCTCACACAAGACAAAAGGCTCACAGAGGGGAGCTGTGGGCATCAGCCACAGCCAACAGACAGGCAGGCAGGAAGGCCCCACCCACAGCCCACCAACAGCAAATGCCCCTCAGCCCCACAAGAGAACCAGGAAATGGTAGGTCTAGAATCTTAAGTTTCTGGGCACCACAGGAACCACACTTCATGAAGCCATTACTTTCAAGACAAGGAGGCATAGCTGTTGTATCAATACAAAGGAAGTAACACAAAAACCCAGACAAAATCAGGAGACAGAGGGATTATGTTCCAAACAAAAGAACAAGAGAAGGCACCAGAAAGAGGGGTAAATGAAATGGAGATTACCAATCTTCTTGATACAGATTTCAAAGTAACAGTCATAAAGATACTTACTGAACCAGGTGAAAGAATCAATGATCTCAGTGAGAAGTACAACAAAAGGAAAAGTATGAAAAAGAGCCACTCAGGCCTGAAGACTACAAAAAAATTGGTGTGCAAATACACCTACAGTAAAGTTAGTAGGTTTTAATTACTAAGGAAGCATCAAGTTAAAAATGCAAAAGTAGTAAAATCCACCATACACGAAATTAGTCAAGGTATACGCAATAGATGTATATTATGATATTGTATATGAAGTGTGGAGGAGGAAGAGTAAAAAAGCAGTACTTTTAGAATGTGTTTAAAACTGAGCAACAATCAATGATATAGACTAATATATATTTGGGGAACTATCTGTGAACGTTATTGTAACTACAAAGCTAAAGCCTATAAGAGATACACAAATTTTTTAAAAAGGAATCCAAGCTAATGAATATCATCAAATAACAGAACAAATTATAAAAGAGGAAGTAATGGAGAACTACAAATAAGAAAAACAAAAATAAACAAATAAAATGGCAATAACTATATACCTATCAATAATTACCTTAAATATAATTGTTAAATGCACCAATCAAAAGACAGGTGGCAGAATAAATAAAGGAATAAGAAGCATCTATATGCTGCCTACAAGAGACTCATTTCATATCTAGAGACACACACAAACCGAAAGTGATGGGATAGAAAAAGATATTCTACAAAAATAGGAATGTAAAAAAAGCTGGAGTAGCAATTCTTATATGAGACAAAATAGACTTCAAAATAAATCATATTACAAGATTTTAACACATCACTTACATTAATGGAAAGATCAGCTATACAGAAAATAAATAAGGAAACAGGAATTGAACAACAAATTATGCTGGATGGATTTAACAGTTATATACAGAAAGATCCACCCAAAAGATACACTTTTTTCTCAAGTGCACATGGAACACTCTCCAGAAAAGATCACATTTTATAATACAAAAAGAGCCTCAATAAATTTAAAAAGATAGAAATCATATCAGTGTGACATACCATATTAACAGAAGGAAAGATAAAAACCATATGATCATCTCAATAGATGCTGAAAAAATATTTGAGAAAATTCAACACCATTCATGATAAAAACTGAACAAAATGGGTATACAGGGAACATATCTCACAATAAAGGCCATATGTGTGTGTGTGTGTGTGTGTGTGTGTGTGTGTGTGTGTATATATATATATGGCAAACCCACAGCTAACATACTCAGTGGCAAAAAACTGAAAGGTTTTCTTCTCAGATCAGAAACAAGACACTGATGGCCACTCTCACCATTTTTGTTCAGCATAGTATTTGAAGTTCTGTCTGTGGCAGTCAGACAAGATAAACAGATACACAAATGTCCAAATTGGTAAGGAAGAATTTTAGTTAGTGCAAATTGTGCAATAGTGAAAATCTGTCACTATTTGTAGATGACATGTCACTATATATAGAAAACCCTAAAAACTCTACCAAAGAAACTATTAGAACTAATAACTGGATTCACCAAAATTACAGTATATAAAACCCATACACAAAATCTGTTGCATTCCTATATACTAGCAATAAACTAGCAGAAAGAGAAACTGGTAAAACAACTCCATTGACAATTGCATCAGAAAGAATAAAATACCTAGGAATAAACCTAATCAAGGAGCTGAAAGAACTGTACTCTGAAAGTAGAAGACACTGATGAAAGAGATACAGACATAAATGGAAATCTAACCCATGCTTATGTACAAGAAGAATAAATATTGTCAAATTGGCCATCCTGCCCAAAGCAATTTTTAGATTCAATGCAATCCCTATCAAAATACCACTGGCATTTTTCAATGAACTAGAGCAAATAATCTTAAAATTCATATGGAACCACCAAAGACCCCAAATAGCCAAACTTGAGGAATCCTGAGAAAGAACAAAGCTGGGGGTATTATGCTCCCTGACTTCAAGATATAGTACAAAGCTACAGTGATCAAAACAGTTTGTTAATAGCACAAGAACAGACCCAGGGATTAATGAAACAGAATAGAAATCCCAGAAAAAAACTATGCATATATGATCGATTAATATATGTTAAAGGGGCCATGAATATACAATGGGGAAAGACAGCCTCTTCAATAAGTTGTTTTGTGAATTCTGGATAGTTACATGTAGGAGAATGGAACTGGATTACTCTCTAACACCATACACAGAAGTACACTCAAAATTGATTAAAGATCTAAATATAAGACATGAAGCCATAAAACTCTTAGAAGAAAACATAGGCAAAAATTTCTTGAATGTTTTTCTGGACACATTTCCCCTGGCAAGGGAAACAAAAGTAAAAATAACCAAGTGGAACTACATCAAACCGAAAATCTGTACAGCAAAGGACACTATCAACAAAACAGAAAGGCAACATATTGTATGGGAGAATATATCCACAAATGATTTTTCCAATAAGGGGTTAACATCCAAAATATATAAAGAACTCATATTATTCAACACTGAATAAAGAAATAACCCAGTTAACAAATGGGTAGAGGACCTGAATAAACATTTTTCCAAAGAAGGCATATAGATGGCCAACAGGCACATGAAAAGATGCCCCTCATCACTAATCATCAGGGAAATGCAAATCAAACCAGAATGAGATATCAGCTCACAACAGTCACAAGGGCCTCTATCCAAAGAGAACAAATAACAAGTGTTGTCAGGGAAGTGAGTAAAAGGAACCCTCCTACACTTGGTTGGAATGTAAACTGGTGTAGCCATATGGAAAGCAGCGTGGAGGTTCCTCAAAAAAATAAAAATCAAAACATCATTTGACCCAGTAATTCCACTTCTAGGAATCTATCTGAGGAAAACAAAATCTCTGATTTGAAAAGATATATGCACCACTTTTTATTGTGGCATTATTTCAAGCCAAGATATGGAAGCAACTATGGTGTCCATTAATAGATGTATGGATCTAGAAGATGTACATACACACAATGGAATATTATTCAGCCATACAAAGAAAGAAATCTTGTTATTTGCAACAACATGGATGGACCTAGAGTTTGTTATGCTAAGTGAAGTAAGCCAGGCAGATAAAGATGAATACCATATGATTTCACTTACTTAAATCATCTTATTAAATATTCATATGGAACTGCAAAAGACCCCAAATAGCAAATCCCCAATCCCAGGGCTCATGTGTCACCAATGGGCCAGGGGATCATAGGTAACTATGTGTGATTGCAGGGACCCCCAAGAGTGGTAGTGTGAGAGCAGTAATGCGTGTGAGCCTGCAGGTCACTCAGGCTCAGAGCAGTGACTGGTAGGTTGAGGAGAGGCCATCAGGAATCTCAGAAAAAAATAAAACAAAATAAACAAAGCAACATTAGGCTCATAGACCCTGAGAAGTGACTGGTGGTTACTATGGGGAGGGGCTGGTGTGGGTAGCTGGGATGAATGTGGGGGATGAAGAGGCACAAAATCTTAATCATAATATAAATTGGTCATGGGGATGGAAGTGTAGCATGGAGAATATAGTTAGTTGTGCAAAGTCTTTCTGTGCTAACAGTTACTTTACTAATTGGGGTAAGGATTTAATAATGTGTATAACTATTTGATCACTGTGTTGTACACCTGAAACCAGTACAATATTGTATATCAACTTCAAATAAAAAAAGAAGTAAATCACTTTTTGACCATTGTGTGATCTTCTGAATTGATTGTAATCACTGCTACATAAACTTTTTAATCATTAAGATTCCTTAAATCTTAATATCAACTTCAAGTTGTATAATTTAAAATAAGAGGTGTATTTGGCATATTCATTTAAAACACACAATGCAAATCTATTGTAACTGAGTATGTTTTGACCACTGCATTGCAAGATTGTGGGATATATTTTTTAATTCACCAAAACAGCATAATTCATGACCTGAATCACATTCCATCTCCCTTATTGGAGTTTAAACCTAAATCTCTGCCCCTTCCAGATACTGATCCACTTGACAAACCAGTCCATAAGTCAGCAGATACAGACCAAATGTCACCTTTATTCCTGTAATACACCTTTAATAGACTGAATATGGCGGCGACCTCCTTGCATTGCCCTGCTCTCTCCCCTTCACCGCCTCGAATCTGGCCTCACCTTAGCGGCTTGTGGTATTAGTGATGTCCTGGGAATTCTGAGGCTGGAGCATAGGAGCCTTGCAGCTGCCTCCTGGATCTCCCATGTAATCTCTCCAGGACTCTGTGCTGCCATGTGGGAGGATTGGGAAAGGCCACATGTATGTGCCCCAGATGACAGTCCTAACTGTCATGCCCAGCAAGACATCTTGGACCCTCTATACCAGATGTTTGCAGCTGACTACAACCTGGGACCACCACTGATGCTTCATGGAGTGGTTCAGAACTGCCTGAGTTCCTGACTCATGAAAGTGTGCAACGCATATGAAGTTCTTGGCCTCAGAGTAAATGATCCCACTGGACTCTTTGCCTAGTGATGTGGGTCCAGCATGTATGTGATGCATTTCTGTTTGATGAAGCACAATATGTCATTATATACCCTCAGCTTACTGGTTGACAGATTAGTTAACTTTCCTTCCTGAATCTGTCATCTGAAATGATGAGGCCAGCTTATCCACTCACCTCTGGAAAGCGAGTATGGGCTGGGGCAAGGAATGGCCAGCCCAGGGTGGGTGTGGGCACAGCCCTCCACTTTTCCAGACCATTTCTGTGACTATGTCTTCCCCGACCATGGCCTTTGCATATGTCGGCTCACCTCAGCTGCTGTGCTGGGCCATGACAGAGCGGGTTTTTGAGAACTTGTTCCCAGCTCCCTGTGCCCAGCGTCACCAACTCTTCCCCTGGTCCATGCCCTGCACTCTGGTTCTGGCCACCTCTGTACACAAGTCCCAGTGAATCCCCAGTCCCAGGGTTCATGTGTCACCAATGGGCCAGGGGGTCATGGGTAACTATGTGTGATTGCAGGGACCCCCAGGAGTGATCAGTGTGAAAGCAGTAATGTGTGTGAGCCTGCAGGTCACTCAGGCTCAGAGCAGTGACCGGGAGGTTGAGGAGAGGCCATCAGAAATCCACCTGGAATGCAAGTGGCCCTACACACTGCCTTTTCTGCAGAGAAGGCATGGTATACCTCTGGTCATGTTGTACTGCTGGCCTTCACTCTCTAAACAGAGGATCAGGCGTGCTGAGAAAGGAAGTGTACCTTTATGGAGGGAGCCCCAAAAAGCAGGTTAGCTGGAGAGGGCATCTGGCCTGGAAGGAGAACAAGACCCTGTGAACAAGATCTCTCCTTGTCTCTGAATGAGACCAGGAGTAAGAGATGCATTTCACACAGGAACTAAGCACACTCACACTCTGCCTATACCTGAAAAAGGATTTCATCACATAATTTGTGTTTCCTCCCTTTTGATCTATTGTACTTTATATTCCAATGGGTAACTTTTTTTGTTTTTTAACTCTTATTGTAATGTATCAAATTGATTTCATAACCTAAAATGTAGAACAAATTATACTCATTAGTGTATTTCCAACGCAGGTTTCTATATAGTTCATGTCATGCACACTTAATCTGGAGTAGAGATCGGCCTTATTTCAGCATGGAATCTGAGGCATCAAGGACTTCTGTGCATATGAACCTATTGTGGACCAAGCCCAGAGTTTGTCCCCCACTTGATCATCACAGGGAAAAGCTGAGAGAACCTCAAATTCTGACTTATTCCAGGAAAGTATAATAAACCTGGGCATGAGCCCTAAAGGACAGGCTCTGGGAAAATGGTGTTTGAAAGAAAGCTGCACCTCGCTGACATGACCAGCAAAGGGCAGAGCTGGTGTCCTGCCATAGACAGTTTCTCCAGTGGAGACACACATTTGCATTGAAGGGGACTTTGTGGTCCCTTAGGTACCCCATCCCTGAAACCCTGCTCCAGGTCCCTATTCCAGGGCATTCCCTCTGAGGACACTGACAGACACAATTCCAGGCTGTTCCAGAAATTGTCAGTGGCTGATTCTCCAGCCTAGATGGTAAGAAATCACGAATGGCACATCCTGCCCTCCTTCCCCACACGTGGTCTCCATCAGAAGACCCCAATGCCAGGAGCATGGAGGTGAGAGGCACATGCCTCCACACTGAAGGGCTGGTTGGGTTTGGGGCAGCAAAGCATGTGGGTGCTGAGACTGGTCCCTGAAGGAAGTCATGAGGGTCCTGCTGTAAATACTCCCTGAAATGGACTAGCAAGATGCCAGGTGCTCCTTGCCTGGTGTCAGGCTGGCTCTACCTTTGACATCTATACCATACACAGTTATTATTCAATTTAGGTTTTAGGAATCCACTCATATAGATGCTCCAGGAAGCAGAGGATGACAGTGATAAGGGAGAAGGTAGCGGTCCTTCTGGCAAGTCACCCCTCCCTGGAGTAAGGTCTTGTTCTAAGAGAGAGGCATTGCCCTCTGGGACCATACAAAACTGGACAGCATGCCAAGATTGCTCCAGAAGGAACAGTTGTATTGGGTTGAGGTTATCCTAGGAAGAACCAAGAGGGAAGGAGGGAAGAGGAAGTGGAAAGACAGTGTGATCTCCCCAGGTTCCTCTTCCAGATCCTGTGTTTCTCATTTCCATGATACTTCCACATGTAGGTCTTAATGGGGCCCCAATACTAGGGAAGGGGACTCAGGGTGGGAAGGTTTCAGTTTCTATTCCTGCAAATGATCCCAGTTCTCAAGAAAGGGCCTCTCTACTATCTTCTAGCTTTTTATAGCCTACTTGCTACATTTGCAGTTCCTCAATACAGAGGCTAATGATCTAAAACCTCTTGCATAAGACTCTAGAGAGCTCAAGTCTAAAAGGATTATTCAGAGATCAAGGTAACTGTTTTCCAATACCTTTTTTTATAAATTATTTTCCCTACTCATCCTATCAATACCCTCTTCACCACAATAAGGGAAAATCCAAGAGCATGGGTACACAGCTAAGTGAATAATTTAGGAGGAGGAATTTGAGAGAAGATCAAGGATATGTTCTAGGATGTCCTATTTTTGGTATTGCTTGGGAATGGAGAGAAGGGAACCAAGTCATGGTTTATATTTCTGGGATTTTGTCAACACTGTATGGGTGGAAGCCAGTGAACAGGGCATAGCGAGGAGCAGGAGATACGAGAGAGGGAAGGAGAATCAGGGAGTAGACTGGCAGCAAAGACGTACTGAATCAGGCAAGCTGAAGAATAGTGGTTTTTGCTCCCACCCTAACTTTTAAATCAGGTTTCTGAAACAGGACCTAGAAAACATCAAACGACCTGAAGGCTAGGAAATGTTACTCATACTGTTAGTAAAATTGCAGCTTTCCCCTCTTCTTCCCCCACCACGGGCATCAAGTGGGCACTGTATGGTGTATGTGGGGGAGGCCGTGCCCTGAATCCCTGATCACTCTGAAAGCTTTCCCCAGGGAGGGGAGCTGAGGTATGGAGGAAGGCGCTGTTGTTGCACAACCTCCCCCTGCTCCCTGCTGCACCACTACTCACAAAAAATGTCTTCTAAGGCAGGGCGGAGTCAGTGTGGGAGAATGCAGATGACCGTGGGTGGGTCATGGAAATCTCACATAACAGACATGTGAAATGTTAAAAGAGAAGGAGCTCTTGACCCTCCATTATGGCCACATGGCATGTGAAGATGTTTGCTGCTTAGGTTTTGGGATGCATTCCCTGCCCAAAATTTAGACTCAGAATACTGGCTCTTTGCCATTCTGCCACCAGATCTCACCTGTCATTTTAAAGAGCATGGACACTGAGGATGTGCTTCTCCACCTCATCTACCAGATGTGGCCACCACTGGGATCCACACAATGTCCCTCTCCTCCAGAAGGCATGGCCTTTCCAAGATCCTGGGCATTTTCCTTCTGTTTCAGTGGTCTTTCATTCTGACTGCAAAGGAGAAATAAAATGGGTCTTGTGTGTGGAAAGACACTCATCTCAAAACAAAAGTTATCAAATGTTTGTCCTGTGGGATTTGTCTTCAAAGTTCCCTTGGCCCCACATTGCCTGATCTTTAGTTTTATTTGGTCATTGATCCATTGACTATTTAGGAGCATGTTGTTAAGCTTCCATGTGTTTGTGGGCTTTTTTGTTTTCTTTGCATAATTTATTTCTAGTTTCATACTTTTGTGGTCTGAGAAGCTGGTTGGTACAATTTCAATCCTTCTGTATTTACTGAGGCTCTTTTTGTGGCCTAGTATGTGATATATTCTTCAAAATGTTCCATGTGCACTTGAGAAGAAAGTGTATCCTGCTGCTTTGGGATGAAGCATTCTGTAGATGTCCGTTAGGTCCATCTGTTCTAATATGTTGTTTGGTGCCTCTGTCTCCTTGCTTATGTTCTGTCTGGTTGATCTGTTCTTTGGAGTGAGTGGTGTGTTGAAGTCTCCTGAAATGAATGCATTGCATTCTATTTCCTCCTTTAATTATCAGCAATTACCTCCTCAAAGACACTTTCTCTTTTTCTTTCTCTTCTTCTTCTGGTATCCCTATAATACAAATATTGTTCCATTTGGATTGGTCACACAGTTTTCTCAATATTCTTTCATTCCTAGAGATTCTTTTTTCTCTCTGTGCCTCAGATTCTTTGTATTCCTCTTCTCTAATTTCTATTTCATTTACTGTGTCCTCTACTTTATCTAATCTGTTTTTAAATCCCTCCATAGTATGTTTCATTTCAGATACTGTATCCTTTAATGATTGAATTTTGTTCCTGAGTTTTTGAATATTTTTCTGTAGCTCTATGAGCATGTTTTGATTTTTATTTTGAAATCTCTTTCAGGGAGATTGATGAGTTCAGTTTCCATTGGCCCTCTTTCTGGTGTTTGTAGGATTTTGGGTTGAACCAGGTTCCTTTGACATTTCATATCTGTATGTGGCATTCTAGTGCCCATAAGCTCTACTCTCTGAATCTGCTCAGCCTCCGAGGGATGGCAGAGTCACAGGCAAGCAGCACTGGTCCCTGTTGGGAGGAGAGAGCTGTTTCCTGCTTTGCAGCTGCAGTGCCTGTCCCCACTGCTAGGGCCAGTGGGCTGAGCACACTGGGAGAAGACTCTATGCTTTGCTCTTGTAACTGCTGTAGGGGGAGCTTCCCTCTGGCTGGCCTGGTGCATTGGTGGGGGAAGACAGTTTTTGAGCTGGTGCTGGCCAGGAAAGAGGCACAGCAGGCTGTGTATCATGACGGGGCGCTCGGAGCTGCATAGCCAGCCAGGGGAATAGAGTGCCTGAAACTCCTGAAAGTTCCCAACCTGCTGGATTGAGTGTGCCTGGACAATTTGCCCACCTGTCCTTTCTACTGATCAGCAAGCTCTGAGCAATACTTGCCCCTTTAGCAGCCCTCTTGCTATTAGGAAGTCTCTCAGACTGCCAACCTTTCTATTGTCCCAGAGTGACAGATGTGGATCCCAGTTTTCCACAAGTGGCTGGAATTTCAGTCTCTCCATGTATTCCACCTGCCTTAGCTTTCCAACCCCACTAATCTCCAGAGCACCATGTAATGTAGGTTTGTACTCCCAGAGCAGATCTCCAGAGTTTGGTGTTCAGCAGTCCTAGGATTCTACCCCCTCCCCACTCTGTTTCTCTTCCTCCCTCCATGAGGTGGAGTAGGGGAAAGGCTTGGGTCCCACTGGATCACGGCTTTGGTACATTACAGTGTTCTGTGAGGTCTTTTCTTTTATCCAGATGTAGGTGGTCTGGTGCAGCCTTCTTTCCTCTTGCTCTTTCAGGATTAGTTGCATTAACTGTTATTTTCATGTTATATGTGGTTTTGGGAGGAGGTTTCTGTCTCACCTCTCATGCCACCACCTTTAATCCTTTCTCTACTTTTGCATTTTTAACTTAATACTTCCTTAGTAATTAAAACCTACTAACTTTACTGAGGTTTATCTTTACTGACGAAAAAAAATGACTTAGTAACATTTCCTAGAAAAAAGTTCCATTGACATATCCTGTAAGGCCAGTTAAATGGTGGTGAATACTTTTAACCTTTATTTATCTGGGACACTTTTTGTCTGCCCTTCAATTCTGAATGGTAACTTGCTGGGAGAGGATTCTGGGTTGTAGATTCTTTCTTTTCAATACTTTTTTCATGCCATTCCCTTCTGCCCTACCAAGTTCCTCTTGAGAAATCTAGTAATAACCTTTCAGTGTTTCACTTATAGGTATCTGTCTGCTTCTCTCCTGCTGATTTTAAGTTTTTCTTTTCATCTTTATTCTTCTCCATTTTAATTACTATGCTTCTTTGTGTTGTCTTCCTGGGGTTCCTCTTGTTATGGGTGCTCTGTGCTTCCAAGTCCTGGATGTCTGTTCCTTCTCTATATTGGGAAGTTTTCAGCTATTATTGCTTCAAGTAGTCTTTCTACTCCTTTGTCTCTCTATTCTCCTTCTGGACACCTATTATGTGAATATGGTTTAATTTGGAGTTGTCCACAGCTCTTAGCACCTTGTCATTTTTAGACATTCTTTTTTTCTCTGTGTTCCTCACCATAGTTCCTTTGCCATCTCTATCTTCCATCACACCTATTTTTTGTAGTCTTCAGGCCTGAGTGGCTCTTTTTCATACTTTTCCTTTTGTTGAACTTCTCACTGAAATCATTGATTCTTTCACCTGGTTCAGTAAGTATCTTTATGACTGTTACTTTGAAATCTGTATCAAGAAGACTGGTAATCTCCATTTCATTTACCCCTCTTTCTGGTGCCTTCTCTTGTTCTTTTGTTTGGAACATAATCCCTCTGTCTCCTGATTTTGTCTGGGTTTTTGTGTTACTTCCTTTGTATTGATACAACAGCTATGCCTCCTTGTCTTGAAAGTAATGGCTTCATGAAGTGTGGTTCCTGTGGTGCCCAGAAACTTAAGATTCTAGACCTACCATTTCCTGGTTCTCTTGTGGGGCTGAGGGGCATTTGCTGTTGGTGGGCTGTGGGTGGGGCCTTCCTGCCTGCCTGTCTGTTGGCTGTGGCTGATGCCCACAGCTCCCCTCTGTGAGCCTTTTGTCTTGTGTGAGGTGCTGCTGCTGAGACTCATTGTTTGCTGGGCCATCCTCAGCCTGCCTGTCAGCAGTGAGGGACTTCAGCTGGGTTGAGAGTGCTGGGATATTCAGGTGTGCTGGGGAGGGGTGCCATGGAGCTGACCTGCCACCTAGGAAGATGGAGAATTTTGGTGCTGTCTTCCACAAGTGGGCTGGGAATCCAGGAAAGTGTGGTTGGCCCTCCACATGCCAGGCAGCAAAGCCAGACCACCGCCAGGCTGAGTGGGACTGGCAGCGAGGGTGCACAGGAGGTGCTGCCATGGGGTTGGGCTTTCAGTTAGGGAGATGCAACATTGCGAGCTGGTTCCCACAAGCATCCAACCATTTCGTCTCAGGAGGTCTTGGAAAACGTGTTTCACCTGCCATTTCTCCTTCAGAGAGAGCTCCCTCCAACCCCACCCTTCTGGTACAGTTCCCACTGCTGGTGAATCGTAGAAACTGCTGCTTCTTTGTTGGGTGTCAGCAGGAACAACAGAGCATATCTGTCTGTCCTCCTCAAGCAGCAGGAGTCACAGGTTCCCAGAGGGCCGCAGCTCTCCCTGGCGTCCAGCCTGTTAACCATGGAAGCCCAGCACAACTGTGGGCTCTAATTCCGGGAACAGATCTCCAGGGCCAGATGCCCTAGACTCCCGAGCAGTTTCCCCACCCTGCTCCTTTCCTCCCCCTCCCGCTGTGGGCTGAGATGGGGGAAGGTCTTATGTCCAACCAATCACAGCTTTGACTTTTACACTCTATTCCACCAGGTGTAGATGATCTGTTTTTGGAGTCTTCAGGTCATTTTCAGGGTAGGATAACTTCATTTATATATTATGAACATTAAAAGGTATCTCTCAGTCTGACATTCTGAACACCAACGATCAGGGCTTCATATGGACGTGCTCCCACTTGCCATACGAGGATGTAGCAGTAACTTCCCGCATCAACTAAAGTAACAAGGAAATATACATAACACCATTATTTTACCAACTGTAGACTCATTTTGGCTTGTAAGGCTCAGGCTGTACCAATTACACTGGCTTTTGGTTTATAAAGAACACCACTTGTGCAATGCTACTTTTAAAAATTTTACTAAATGAAGATGATATCTTAGTATGTTCAGCTGGTTTCTCAATTAGGAAGTCTAGACTTTTTTACATTCTATTTTTTAATATTGCTCAATAAATTCTGCTAGTTACTGCCCAACACATACAACAATAATCGTGTTCCACTGATAACTCTGTTCTATTACACAAGTGTGAAGGACATTCTTCAGTGACAATTCTCTCACTGTTCCAAAAGGCCCTACATTAATATGAAGGTGCATGCCCATTGTATAAAAGGTAACATTTGAAAATAATCTGTGTCTTGGAGATAAAGACAAACATCTGTCTAAACTACCCAGATACATTTAATTTGATTTAAATGCTACAATTCCAAGGACTTTCACCAGAGTTACTTTTTTATCCTTGATTCTAAGTCTGTATATGATGGGATTCGATGATGGAGGCACCACTGTGTAAAAAATAGACAAAATCATACCTCACTCTGACCTCAGTTCAGAGGTTGGCTGCAGGTAGTTCAAAGTACCAGATGAAACAAACACAGTCACAACAACCAGGTGAGGGAGGCAGGTGGAGAGGGCTTTGGACCTGCCCTCCAGGGAGGAGATCCTTGAGACAGCAGAGAAGATGTGCACATAAGAATATAAAATAGAGAGGAAACAACCAGTGAGAGACTTGCAGTGAATGCAGTCACAGACGCTTCATGTATGTTCATTTTGGAGTCTGAGATCAAGGTAATCTGAGGGATATCACAGAAGAAATGATGGATTTTATTGGAACTGAAAGTAGTGGAAAATGTCGCTGCCGTGTGCATGGCTCCAGAGACCCCAGCACTAAAGTATGACGCCACCACCATCCGCCCACAGGACCCCTTGTTCATGATGGTCTCATAGTGCAGCGGGCGGCAGACAGCCACGTAGCGGTCATAGGACATCACTGTGAGGACAGCCAATTCAGCACAACCAGAACACATGAAAAACAGCACCTGGAAGACACATTCCAGGAGAGATATTGAGTTCCTGTTCATCAGAGTATTGAGAACAAATTTGGGAACAGTGACAGAGATGTAGCAGAGATCTATGAACAACAGGTTCTTCAGGAAGAAGTACATGGGTGTGTGAAGCTGAGGGTCCCAAGTAATGAGCGTGATGATGAGTCCATTTCCTAACAGGGCTGTCAGGTAAGCCACGAGGAACAGGACACCCTGCAGGGTCTGCCTCTCTGGGTCCTCAGAGAATCCCAGGAGAAGGAACTCAGTGACACCTGTGTGGTTGAACATCTCATCCAGTGGTGGTGTCCCCAAGATTAACTGTGTTCTGAAATGAAAATCATCTGGATAAAGGGAAATAATATCTACTTGTGCTAATGGATATGTTAATTATGTCATCTGTGGTCATTATTTCATCTTTGTGGGTACAAGTACATATATATATATATATATACACACACACACACACACACACACACACACAGATATATATATACATATACCCACACATATATAGTACATGTATATATATGAGGTTAAATATTAAATACATAAATTTTTATTTCTCAATTACACCTCAGAAATGTGGAATATAAAATAAATGGAGTTTCTAGAAAAAAATGAAGATATTAAGGTTGTAATTCTAGCAAGAAATTAACCTTAATGATTCCCAGTTGCAGAGATGCCATGGTTTCATCTTATTGTGATGGGCTCAGAATGGTCAACGAGAGGCTGCAGGGAATGGATAAGGTAACCACTTAGTGCTTTTAAATTACTATGTTGTTAATATTCCTATTATGGCCACATCAAGTTACCAGTGTGACATTAACTAGCACAAAGTGAGAAAGAAATGTTCCAGATTTCCCTGCAGCTCTTGGAAGAAACTCCGTCTCACACTATAAAGCAGTTTCAAAGAAAACCAAAGCCGTGAGCACAGACCAAGGTCTCCCTGGAAACGTCACTGTTTTCATTCTGTGCGGAGCTGTTTAAATGTGCATCTGGTTTTATTTATTACCTTTGAAGATGAATGAGCCTCGAATGCATTATATTAACTACAACAGTCCTGCCACAGAATGGCAATACTGTATGGCTCCACTGAGATGAGGTACCTAGACTTGTTAAATTCATATGAACAGAGAGTAAATGGTGAATGGGGCGTGGGGCCGGGGGAATGAAGAGACTTGGTGTTCTTGTTCAGTGGGTACAGACTTTCAGTATCTCAAAGTGAAACAGTCGTGGAGACGGACACTGAAGACGGCTGCCCAACTGTGTGAATGACTGTCACACCCCTGGGCTGTACAGGTAAGTGTAGGTAAGATGGAATATTTATGTTACATGTATTTTACAGTGGTTAAACATTTCACAATGATGAATCTGTTTCCTAACTTTCAGGAAGAATCTGCTGTGATATGAATGTTTGAAGAAAAGAAATGGTAGGGCAGAGTTACAGTCAGAAAAAACATGCCCATTTTTCTGCATATCAGGTGTTTTTCAGACCATATCTGATGTGTGCAGAAGGTATTAAAATGACACATTTCTGAATTTTAGTGAGCTCATTTGGGAAAAAAAGGAGAATTCTTTACAGGTTTATAATGAAGCCTCGGAGTGTTGGTGTAGTACAGGAGGAAGGGGAAGGACCAGGGTTCAGGAAACTCTTTTCAGTTGGAGTCTGCCACGCAGTAGGTGTGTTACCTTGTGAAATTTGTCTGACATTTTAGGTGACTCAGTTTTACAACTAGTTAGCAAGAGATTATATGTGGAGTCCCATGGAAAGTTATTAAGAGGAATAGGCTTATTTTGTGTATGACATTTAAAATGAGGTAAACATAAGTGTCTATGAACAGCTGCTAAATGAGATAGTTAAAATAATGGTAAAATTTTCTTATTATTCATTGTCTCATGCAAAGTTAATATGATAGTTGAAATTATGCCTAATGAAGCCAAAATATCTGGGTGTGGACTTTACCTTTGCTCCTTCCTGGCTACAGACATTTGTCAGCTAAATGAACCCACTGTGCCAAAGCCATCAGTTTGTCGCAGGCTGTTCAAGGCACTAGCTTCATTAATAGATAGTTAGAAGTCTATGAAATACTTTGCAAATAAAAAGGTTTTGGCAATGGTGGCAGTCATCATAACTGCTGAATCGTTGAAGATGAAGACATTCATCATTTAATCTGTACAGGAAGCAAATGAGTAAGGAGCCAATGCTACTGTCAGGTCACAGCCGATCCTGAGAAAGAGGTTGACAGCTGCCCTCCTATAACCTGTTGGTGGCAGAGATGGGCCTGGGGGATGGTCCCTTTGACCTCTGTGCCTGCCAGTTCTCTACAAATGTACACAGAGTGCAGAGATACCGGAAGGCAGAAGGCAGTAGATGTAGTTTAGAAAACAATAAAAAAGTTATTTTAATTGTAACTTTATATGTATGTTAAATAATAGGAAGATATACCAGACTATTTGCTGGCTGCAAACTTCATCTCAGTAGTTCCGGCCATTGTCCCTGGCAGAAAGGGTGTGTTTGTATGTGTGCAGATGGTGTACTTAAGTATTGGTGAGGGAAGCAGAGGAACAGGAAAACATTGTCTCAGTGACTAGAGTATGTTGAATTCCCATCTGTTGTGTTATTTAAATAAGCATTAATTATGTCTCACATACTACTTATGTTTTACATTTTCGAAATATTTTCTTTTCAGTCTATTTGTTTACTTCAGCCTGGGTCTACATGACATTGTTTCATGAGCAATTTATATGTTCAGCTATTACCTAATTTATAAGATTTTTTTCTGATTTAAATAGAAGGAGTGACAAAAATTCTAACTCAAAATTCCAGGAGTCAGCAAAATGTAAACTCTTTCCTCCACTGGGGTTGGCCTTAAATACCATTACTCTTGATCAAAAGACACAGTTCCTGGTTTTGTTCAATACCTATGCCTTGATTATCAGAGATACACTACACCAAATTTTTCTTCGTCTCTAAATGGCTTTGTAAAGTCCAAACAAATACCAAAGGATTTACTTGTTAAACAGTCCATGCAATTAGGGCTGTAAACATCTCTGATAATGCCTGGCTATATTTATAGGTTTCCAAATCCCATGCAAACCTGAATTTCTTATGTGTATGATCAGCAAATAGAACTCAATCTCCTCATATAATGCGTTAGTATCAGCTTCTGCTGTGGTTTAAAATCTGTACTATCTCTGAAGGCTTGATTAAATATGTTAATCTCTGCCAATGTTGTAGAATTCGCCACAGCTAGTTGGCAGCTCATCTTCAGGTCACCCCACTCCAAGTTTGCACAGTTGCCTGGGGTTGGACACTCCCTGATCCAGATCATCCAAGTTCTGAGACAGGAAAATGCTGTTGTCATTTTTGTGGATCCTGGACACCACGTCTTTTGGTGGCAGAAGAAATGCTGAGGCATCTCTATATAAAAGCACTGTTTTAGTCACCACATTGCAATTTAGCACATCAAACTAATTTCAGTACTAACATACTTAAATTGCTTATTCTGTGGGAAGGATAAAACATAGTCCTGCAATGGAGATGGTGTTGTAAAACCTACATTTAAAAAGCCGTAAGATGTTAAATACTTGCAGATAGTTTCTTTTATAGGAGAAGAGGAGAAGAGTGGTAGAAATTATTCCAAATCTTTTATGTTAGAGAAAGCCTTGGCCAAAGGAATAACGAAAGAGAAACCCATTTTTTTCTGTATTATAATTTTGATAAATGTTGCCTTTAATTTTTGTTTAATCATGACTGTCAAGAACTTGTGAATCATTATCCTTTCTGGTTTGCAGAATAGCCTGTATGGTAAATCCATGGGTAAATATAAACATAGTTTACAAAGACTACATTTTGAATATGTAACATTAATTTTCAAAGTTCACTTTCTCAATAATTAAATGCAAAAGACTGTCAGAATTTATTCTTAACTATTAAATTGGAGGATGGTTTTTAAGCTTGCATAGGCAGAGGTACCAAAAATTACAAGTTCTTGCAGCATACAAGAGAAGGAATTTTGACTTCCTACTTCACTATAAACTGTTCTATTTAAGAACAGACTTGTGCAGGAAAAAATATCCCACTTACTGTATTTCTATGGGTGGGCTATATTTTGACAAAATCACTTTATCTCTACCACATCCCTTATTTTACTTCCTACTTGTGTGTATAAAGTGTGTGCTGGAGGCATGCATGTGTGTGTGTGTTTGTTTCCTTTCTGCTCACAGCTGTCTTTTTTTTTAACTTTAGGAATTTTCTGTTTTGATTGTATCTGGGACAAGATATTTGAAATTTTCAATAAAACTCACGATCATTTTAGAAGAAATACAGGTTTTGAATCAAGGTCTACATATCTGCAGCTGAAAGAACCTAACCATTGGTCTGGATAAACTGTTAAAAAAACAATCTTTTCTATAGACAAGGACTACTGTACCCTATCCAAAAGTCCCACGTAGATAATCATGTTATTTACGTGATGATCATGTGCTAATCTCTGAAGCACTGCGATTAAAGAGAGTATTTCCTTATTACACCAATTTTACAGGTGACTTGAATGCTCCAAGCTTCATAGATTCTCTTCATCCAGGCAGATTTGTTCTTATCTAACATAGTGGGAAGAACTAGCATGCTTGTGTCCCCACAGGTCCTAGGGGGACTCAGTTATCCCCTTACTGAGACAAGAACCACTTAAATGCACCCTTAGAAAAGGGTGAAGTGTTGCAGCTCTGAGGTGGTGGTGTCTCCCCTAAGTCCCGTCAGTAACTCCCAGGAGAGGAGGAGGTGAGACAGGAGAGGCCAGAAGAGGTGGGTGAAGTTTGGGGTCCTGGGGAATTAAACCAGAGAATTAACCCACAGGGGTGCTTCAGTAGAAAGTGTTTCTTCTGTGGTATTTGTTGGGGAGAAGGAGACAGCCTCAACAAAGCAGGGCAGCATTAATCTAGGACACTTCCTAGAGCATAAAAATCCCTGATGCCCAGCTATCCAATTAACCATTTAAATACCTAAAAGTACAAAAGCTTGTCTATGAGACATTATAAAAAATATGTCATGTAGTGCAATAATTTTTTTAAATACAAGTTAAATATTAGGTCTTTAATATGTCTCTACATCTATATTATATAAAATATACACTCAAACAAGTATTCATAATATATGGAATATCCTAAATAGTCCATTTAATGTCAATTTTGCTTTTATTATGTTTCTTTGGTCTTATCTTAAAAAACTATATTAACTAGTGGTTATTTAAAAATTCTTGATTTTGATATTATTTCATTACAGATAATAATTTCTGAAATTTAGGATCTAGAACTTAGTTAAAAAAACTGGTTTTGAAAATCTAGAAAGATTAATGTAAGGTTTTTGCAGTATTTTTAATTTCATGGAATTATTATTTCCTCTTGCTGAAAGTGATGCACTTAGTCATACATTACTTATCATGTTCTGTTATGTTTTTCATTGAAAATAATGAAAAAATAATAATTGCAAATATGCCATGTGTAGGAAATGTTTACAATACTGACTGAATCACATAAAGAGTATAAAATGCAAGTCCAGAGAAAATGGTTTGAGGAAATACACTGCTTAGAAAGCCAGAAGTAGCTTCCCAAAGTGTGTCGAGATATGATGCACGTATTGGTAAGTATATAGCTGGTGGAAGAAGACGGCTGAGGACATGAACAGAGAAATGGAAAGAATCTCTTCTATCTTCTCTCAAATGGCGATTCCCTTCTATGAGAAAAGAGCTCAAGAGTATTGGATGCCACCTCTGCTCCCTGAGTGAAAATTCAAGGAGGTAAGAAAAGAAAATGAGCTCATTAGGCAAAGACCAGCATCAGGTTCACACTCCAGCTCTTCCCAGTTGGCCCTTTTGTTCCCGAGGCTCCAGCCACAGGTCACACAGGGCCGTACCTGTCATGCAGCACGTGGTCGGGTCTCATTTATTTAATCCATTCAGCTACCGTGTGTCTTACGATTTCTGAATTTAGATAACTAAAGTAAATAAAGTGTGTACTCATTGCTGCTTTGTTAATTGTTTTCTGGTTGTTCTTGTAGTTCTCCTCTGTTCCTTTCTTCTCTTTGTTTTGTCCCTTGTGCTTTGGGGAAGCTTCCTTTATTTTCTCTTTATTTTTAAAACTTTATTGTAGAGTTTTGGTTTTTGGATCCCATGAGCTTCACATATACTGACCTGTATAAGTTGAAGTCTATATTAATCTGATAGTCACTTAACTTTGAACATTCTAAAAGTACTACAAATACCTCCCCCACCATGTTTAATTTTTCCATGTCCTATTTTAAATCTTTTTATGTGTCTTTTAACTACTTAATAGAGCTCTAGTTGATTTCACTGTTTTTATCGTTTAACTTTCATACTTAGGCTTCTTTTTTACTTTTTTTAGAATTCAGTGTGAATAAAAGTGGATGCCCAGGAGTATTGATGTAAGACCCCAGGGGAGTGGTGTCTGTCTTTGAATACAGAACCGCTACTTGAGAGAAAGCAAGTGCCTTTCTCATGAAATGTTTGAGCTCATGTTTATGCCTCCTTGTGGTAGAAAGGGCAGAAGACAGGGTGACTGGTCCAGAGGCACTGAAAAAAAATTTTTTATTAAAATATAGTTGATATACAATATTATATTGGTTTCTAGTATAAAACACAGTAATACAACAGTTAACCATATTATTAAATCCTCTCCCCAATTAGCGTAGTTACTGTCAACATAGAAAGATGTTACAGAACCACTGACTATATTCTTCATGCTTCACTTTCATCCCTGTGACCAACTTATAATTGATTTTGCACCCTTTTATCCCCCTTATCATTCCCACACATCCACCATTCCCTCTCCCCCATGGTAATCACCAGTCACTTCTCAGTGCCTACGCATCTACTGCTGTTTTGTTCACTTTGCTTTGTTTTGTTTTTAGATTCCACCTGTAAAGGAATAATACTATGGTATTAGTCTCTCTCCACCTGGCTCACTTCACTGAGCATAATACCCTATAGGTTCATTCATGTTTTCACAAATGGCAGGACTTCTTTTCTTTTTATGGCTGAATAATATTCCATTGTGTATATGTACCATCTCTTCTTTATCCATTCATCTATTGATGGGTACTTTGGTTGCTTGGCTATTACAATAATGTGACAATAAACATAAGGGTCATATATCTTTGTGAATCAGAGATTTTGTTCTGGTAAATTCCTAGGAGGGGAGTTACTAGGTCATATTGGTATTTCTATTTTAAGTTTTTTGAGGAACCTGCATACTGCTTTCCATAGTGCCTGCACCAATTTACATTCCCACCATCAGTGTAGAGGGTTCTCATTTCTCCACATCCTCACCAATATTTGCTATTTCTAGTCTTGGGGATAGTGGCCATTCTGACTGGTGTGATGTGACATCTCACTGTGGTTTCGATTTGCATTTCCCTGGTGATTAGCAATGTGGAACATCTTTTCATGTGCCTGTTGGCCATTTGTATATGGAAGACCTATCCATTGATAGAAGTGAGATATTAAAGTCATCTACTGTAATTGTATTATTGTCAATGATATCTGTAGTATTTGCTTTATATATTTAGGTGCTCCTTTATTGGGTATGTAGAAATTTGCAATTGTCATGTTCTTGTTGGATTCATTCTTCAATCATTATCTAACGCCCAGCTTTATATTCTGTTACAGGGTTTGTTTTAAAGTGTTCTGTCAGATATGAGTGTGGCTACTCCATCAGCAGAGTATCTTCTTCCATCACTTCACTTTTAGTGTGTGTATGTTTTTTGATCTGAAGAGACTTTTCTTTAGGCAGCACATAGATATGTCTTTTTATAATCCATTCAGCCACCAATGTCTTATAATTTCAGTTCAGTCCATTTATATTTAAAGTTGTTTTTGATAGGTATGGACTTCTTTCTGTTTGTTAATTGTTTTCTGGTTTTTCTTGTACTACTTCTCTCTTCCTTTCTTTTCTTTGTATCTTTCCTTGTTGTGCTACTTTTATGGGATGGCTGAAACTGGGACAGGCATTGACAAGAGGTTGCCTGGCACTACCTTGCCATGGATGCCTTGGAGATGGAGGAGCAGGTGTGGGCCAGAGGCCCTGGGTTGTGCTTTTTGGGGTTATGCTGGTGGTTCAGCTGGAGCGGTTTGGGTACTACCTAGGGCACTCTTGGTGTGTGGCTCAGTGTCTGCCTTGACAAAACCAGTGGTACTAGAGCAGAGGTGGACTTGGAAGTCCCAGGGGGCTCCATACTAGGGCCACCACAGCAGGATGGCTTTAGCTAAAGCTGCTGGTTTTGTGAATATTAAGGAGTATTGCAGTGGGGGTGCTGTGTTGGAACAGCAATTTCTATTTTAGACTTTGGGGTTTCTGGAGTGTGCCACATTCGGCCTACTTTTTGGGATGTGTGGAACTAAGAGAGGCATAGCAGAAGGACTCAGGCCATGCCACCCGGGGACACCTTTGTGTGATGGCCATTACTGCTGCAATCCAGGACTTTAAAGCATGCTAGTATGGCCCTAGCAGGCCATCTACAGCACCTGTACCCTGCTCCTGCATACACTATGGAGGAGGAAGGAGCATCTCAAAAATTGTATTTGTTCACGTCTGACCCTGGAGAGAGTTTCAGAGGTTTCCTGCCCTCTTGGCATATGCTCTAGAATTATTTAAAAGATATGTTTCACTTACAGGCTAGTTGCCCTTCAAACCACTTTTTTTCTTTCATCTGTGCCCCAGGGCAGGAGAGTCTTTGCATGTACCCTCAGTTATATACCTCCCTATGGCAGGTCCCTGTGTCAGGAGTAAGTTTACTATTATTTCTGGGTCTCTGTCTCTCCTATCTTCCTTTATGTCTTTGCTTTATCCTTTGTTGTGCAGAAACTCTCAATAAGCCCTCAGTTCTTCTTTAGAAGTATTTGCTCTATATGTAGTTGTCAGTTTGGTGTGTCCTGGCAAAGTGGTGAGTTTAGTAACTTCCTGTAACACCCTCTTAATTAGCCTCTTAATTCCTTTAGCTTTTGGTTATCTGGTAAACATTTATCTAACCTTCAGTTCTGAAGTACCACTTTGCCATGTAGAATATTCTAGGTTAGAGGTTTTTAAGGTTTTCTCCAGTTTGGATATATCATGACACTTTCCTCTGGCCTGCAATTTTTTTGGTGAAATATCTGCTTTTTGTGTATAACTTTTGACAACTTAATTTTAATATTCTTCATTGTAGGTTTCTTTGAATTTATTTTATTTAGGACTCCCCAGGATGCCTTGATCTTGTAATATATTTCCTTCACCAGGTTAGAAAAATTTCAACCATTTTTAAAAATTGAGTTTTCTTTTCTTTTTTCTCTCTTAATTTTCTGAGTCTTAAATTTCTTAAATTTCTTAAATGTCTTAAATTTCTGAGAAAATGTTTGTCCACTCATTGTTGCCCCCTAAGTCCTTCAACCTATCTTCACTTTCTTCATTATTTTTCTTTTAATATTTATATTTTTATTTATTTTTGTGTATTATTTTTATTTTTTATTGGAATATAGTTGACATATAATATATTGGTTTCAGAAGCATAACTTTGTGACTCAATAATTATGCCCAATATTAAATGTTCACACAGAGAAAATAAAATTACTAATTCAAAAAGACATATGCACACCTATGTTTATTGCAGCATTATTTAGAATAGCCAAGATATGGCAGCAGACCAAAAGCCCATTTATAGGTGAATGGATAAAGAAGATACAGTACATTTATATAATGGAACATTATTCAGCCATTAATTAAAGGAAATCTTGCCATTTGAAACAATGTCTGTGGACTTCTAGGGTTTCATTATTTTTCTTTTCTGTTCTTACTGGTTGAGATTTACTGCCCTATCTTCAAGTTCCCTGAGCCTTTCATCTGTTTGTCTAGTTTATTGTTGATCACTGCTAGTGTATTATTCAGTTCAGTTTTTGTATTCTTCATCTCTGTGAATTCTAGTTGGGGCTTTCTTATATTTATCTATCACTTTGATGAAGTCCTAAGTTTGTTCATCTACTGTTCTTTGAGTTGGGGGAGCATCCTTATCACAATTATTATGAACACTTTATCAGGTTAATCACTTATCTCCATTTTGTTAATGAATAATTTCCACATTTTATCTTTTCTTTCATTTGGAACATATTCCCCTCTTTGGTCAATATGCTTGACTCTCTGTGTTTGTTTCTGTACATTAGATAGAACAGCAACTGCCGACAGCAAACTCTCCTAGTCTCGACTCATATATCTGTATAAGAGACAAATTTTATTATTCAGCCCTGGCCTTCCTCTTTGTTGTGTCTGTCTAATCAACTTCTCTATGTCTAGTGTCTTCCAGTAGTTGTGGGTATGCCAAGATCATCTGTGTTCCAAAGGGGATGATTTGTTCCTGTGTCTATATTCAGGCAGACTGGAGGCCAGATTCTCAGGAAGCAAATTTAATATAGGTGGATATACCTCTTTCAGGGGAAGACAGGCATTTCTGTCCCTCTGTACTGAACTATGGGCTGATAGCCAGTTGTATGTGGTTTTTCTTTGCTACTGTCTCACTGGACTCATGAGTACAAGCACTTCTGGAAGCAGCCAGCCCCACGTGATCAAGGTGCAGCCCTTGGGTGAGAACCACAGAGATGGGTCCCTAAATAAAAAATAAGAACTCCAGACTTAACTTTAAATGCCCTTCTGGGTAATAGTGCTTTGCTGCTTATCAGAGAGCGAGAGAGGGTGCTAGAATAAGCCCCCCCCTCTGAGGCCTGGATAGGAGCACAGTTGGCCCTTAGATGTGTGAAGGCTGCAGCTATGGTCTTAGGCTAATGGGCTCCATTCACAGAAAGATGGGGCCGAGTCTACTGCCTTTTTGATGTAACTGTGGCAAGAGCTGGTAAAGAACTCTTCCACTGCTGAGTCCAGAGGAACCTGTGAACTACTGGGGTGGGAGCCTGCTACAAAAATCAGAGCCTAACTAGGGTACGAGCTCCATTCTCAGAGACAATCTTCAGCTGGGAAAGACATGGGACAGTGCAGAGATAACTTTCACTTGCTTCTCTTCCCAGAGAACTACTTATTGGACTCCTACATTATTTCCAAACCAGGAGCCTCCCCCCCTCCACCCCCTAGTTTGAATCTACAGGGCAAGCAAACAGGCCTTCTTCACAGAGTTACTGGGAAATATATTTCAACCTGCTGTCTATGCAGTTCCCCGAGGCTAGCAGTCAGCCAGGTGTTTGTGACAGTCCTGTGGGACCCAGGAAGGTAAGTCCCTGAAGCCACTGGAGCCAGGCAATTAAGGGGTGTCCAATGGGCAGCAGCCATAGACATCGTACCAGGAGACCGCACAAGATCTTTTGGGAAATACTGTTGATCTAGACTTAGGCATTGTGAGAGTGTATAGAGAGCCCACCATCTGCTGGGAGGAATAGCAACTTTATGAAGATATCACCTGCCAGCCTTGGTCCTGAGTGCAGCAGCAGGCCTTTAGTTACATGCTAAACGAGACGCCGGGCTCTTAACACCTTTAAGATAAACAAACAAGTCTGTTTAAAATAAAATATTGGCGTCTTTCAATCTGAGGCATCTATCCTGAATATTAAGTGTAGTTAATGTCTGTCAAACATACAGTTTTTACAGCTTTATTGTCCATATTTGCATTGCTGTACCCCTCATTGTCATGGCTTATGTTATAATTGTAAGTTAGTACCTCTTGACCCCTTCTCCTATTTCATGTCCTTCCATGCCCTTCCTCTACAGCAGCCACCAGTTTGTATGTTTGTTTCTGGGGTTTTTGCTTGATTGCTTTGTTTTTTTAGATTATACTTATATACATATAAGTGAAATCATATGTATACCACATATTCTTTATCAGTTCATGAATTGATGATCACAAGGTGTGTCCACATCTTCGCTATTTCAAATAATGCTTTTATGAACATGGGGTTGCAGTTACTCTTTGACACAGTGTCACTATTGCCTTTGGATATATTCCCAGAAGTGGAATTGTGGGATCATACAGCAGTTAACTATTGTTAATTTTTTGAGGATCCTCCATCCATTTATCTGGCTGGCTGTGCCAATTTGCATTCCAATCAACAATGCACAAGAGTTTCATTTTCTGCAAACCCTTGCCAACATTTGTTATCCTTGTTCTTTTGGTGATAGTCTTTCTAACAAGTACGAGGTGATATTTCATTGTGGTTTTGATTTTCATTTTCTAGGTGATTAGCAACATTGAGCACCTTTCTGTGTACCTTCTTGTCATTTATATGTATTCCTCAGGACAATGTCTATTCAGGAACATTGCCCAATTTTAAATGGATTATTTGTTTTTGTGTTTGCTCCTGAGTCGAATGAGTTTTTTGTATATTTTGAATATTAAGTAGTTACCAGATAGATGGTTAGATATACATTTTTTCCAGTTCAATAGCTTGTCTTCACTTTGTTGATTTTTCTTCTGTGTGAAAGATTTTTAGCTTAACGGAGTCCTAGTTGTTTGTTTTTTATTTGGTTATTTGTGCTGTAGGTGTCATATCCAAAAATCATTGCCTAGATTGACATCAAGGAGCTTTTTCTCCAATGTTGTTTTCTAGAAGTTTCTTGGTTTCTAGGCTTATGTTTAAACCTTTAATGCAGATATAGTTAATTTTTGTGAATGGTATAAAATAGAGATACTCTTTCATTCTTTACATGTGAATATCAAAATTTTCCAGCACCATGATGGAAAAGATTGTCTTTTTGCAAGGAGTATTCTTGACTCCCCTATCCAATATTTGTCACCTGTGTATGAATGGGTTTATTTCTCACCTTTCATTTTAGTTGCGTTTGTCTATGTGCCTGTTTTTATGCTGGACCTATATAGTTTTGATTACGATACTTCTATAATATAGCTTGAAATCAGGAAGTGCTATGTCTCCTCCTTTGTTCTTACTCAGAATTACATTGGTTATTCAGGTCTTTAGTGGATCCAAAATTTTACAATTTTATTTCTAATTCTGGACAAAAACCCATTGGAATCTTTGTAGGAATAACAGTGAATCTAAGATGGTTTTGAGAAGCATCTACATTTTAATAATGTTACCACTTCTAGTTCATGAACTCAGGTTTCTTTCCACTTATTTGTCTTCTATTTCTTTCATCAAAGTCTTGTAATTCTCAGTGGAGAGATCTTTTACTTCTTTGGTTAACTGTATTCCTATGTATATTATTGTTTTTGATCATAATATAAATGTGATTGTTTTGTTTTTCATGTAATTCATTATTAATGTACAGAAATACTACTGATTTTTTATGTTAATTTATTTATCCCATATTCAAATGTGTTGACTGGATCGAATAGTCTTTCGGTGTAGTTTTTAAGGTTTCATATTTATAAAATCAAGTAATCTACAAATTGGGAAAATGTGCTTATTCTTTTTCAGACCTGATGCCCTCTATTTATTTTATTTTCTGATGGCTCAGTCTCTGACTTCCAGTACTATGTTGTATCACTGTGGTGAGAATGGGCATCCACACCTTGTTCCTGATTTTAGAGGAAAAGCTTTCAACCTATTGCCATGGAGGATGAGGTTGGTTGTGGGATTGTCAGATATGGTTTTTATTATGTAAAAGTTCATCCCTGCTAACCCACAGTTTTTTTTGTTTTGTTTTTATCATGGAAGGTTGTTGAATTTTGTTAAACCCTTTATCTGCATTATTAAGATTATGTTTTTTTCTTTCATTCTATTAATATGATGTATCACATTTATTGATTTGCATATAATGAAGCATCCTTGCGTAACAAGGATTAATCTTACATAATCATGGTGAATGGTCATTTTCATGGGTTACTAAATTTTGTTTGTGTTTTATTGAGGATGTTTGCATCTATATCTATCAAGGTTATTAGTGTATGGTTTTCTTCTCTAATAGTGTTCTTTTCTGACTTTCTTATCAGGGTAAGACTGGCCTCATTTAAATGAGATTGGGAATATTTACTCTTGTTTAATTTTTTGGAAGAATTTGAGAGGGATTGGCATCAATGATTTAAATATTTGGGTAAATATACAAATAAAACCATCTGGTCCTGTGATTTTTCTCATTGGAAAATTCTGATTATTGATTCAGTATTCTTTCTGGTAATTGGTCTGTTCAAATTTTCTGTTTCTTCTTGTTGCAGTCTTTACAGATTGTATGTGTTCAAGAATTTTTACATTTCTTCTAGGTTGCCTAGTTTGTTGTTATATCTTCTTACGACCCTTTGTCTATCTTTGGTATCAGTTGTAATGACTTCATTCATGTAGAATGTGCTGGTTATTTGTCTTTTATACTTTTTCTTGGTTAGTCTAGCTCAATATTTGTTAATATCATTTATCTTTGCAAATAGCTATGTGCTTGGGGATCATGGCTTAAATTAGTAATATGAATGATGAGACACAAGACACTTGTGCAGGATTGGCTAGTAGCTCTCTTAGCATCTGAGTTCCCACTCTGAGGAAGAGAAAACCCTTTGCTCATTTTGATGGAAGACACAGTTTCAATAGCCCTACACAAAGCAACTGAAGTCACAAAAGACATTACTTTGAAATCACAGAAAGAAAATCACAATGGTCTGGGATGGGCAACCATTCACCTTAAGTCAAAAGTGAGCAGAGTATTGAGGGTAAGGTAACAAGCCCCTAATACTTATAAGGTAGCTTGGGGTTATTAGCTTTGTGCCAGCTCAACTCTAATCAGTGATTTTAAAAGGTACCCAGTGAAAAGCAAACTGGGAACTTGTGGTGAGAATATGTAGCTCTGGTCCTTCTCTAAATGTCAAGTCTCTGAGGGAGAGTAGAGTTGTTATACTGTAAAATGCCCAGACAGTAACTCAAAATATGTTTTATCATCACAAACCAACTTAGTTTAATATTTTCTATTGTTTCCTTCTTCCAAATTTATGCTCAGTTATTATAGATCCTTAGAGCATTCCCTAAGGTTGTGTATTTGAGAGCTTTCTTGATTCTAAATGCAGTTGTTTGTTGCTCTGAACTTCCCTCTTAGAAATATACTTTTCTGCAGGCCTTAAGACTCAGTATGTTTCCATTTTCATTGGTCTCAATATACTTTTAAATTCTTCCATACTCCATTTGTTTCTCAGAAAAGTGTTAATTTATATGCTATCATTAGTTTTCCAGTTTTCCTCCTGTTCTTTATTTTTAGTTTCATATATTGTTGAAGATACTTTGTGTGATTGCAGTTTTCTTGAATCTGCTAAGACTTGTTTTGTAGCCAAATATACAATCTATCCTAGAAAATGTGGCATGTTTGTGTGAGAATAATGTGTATTCTGCTGTTGTCAGTAGGAAGTTCTATATATTTCATCAGCTCCATTTTGTCTATAGTGGTGCTCTAATCCTCTATTTGCTTATTGATTCTCTGGATGGTTCACTGTTCTTTGCTTCTGTTCCTGCTATCTTTTTGTGTATGTTTTGGTGTCTTTTGATATCATTATGCTTTGACATTTTTATCAGTTATTTTTCTGTAATTACTATGTTCTTTTCATTGTGGTTTTCATGTGACTCACATAAATACCTTAAAATACAATACCCAGTTTTATTCTGATAATAACTTAAATTGAATAACATTTGTAAACTTTGCCTTTACTTTTCCTTCACTTCACATATTTCATAATGGATGTTACAGCATTCCCATTTTTTCATATTTTGTATCCAATAACAGATAATAGTAGTTATGGTTATTTCTGCTTCATTTGTTTCTAACTTTTCATCTACAGTTGTAAATGTAAGACTTGAGCAGCAGTTTTAACATATTACAGAATCTAACTTGGACTATATTTTTACATTATTAGTGAATTTTGCCCTTCCTTCTTATATTTACTTCCACTCAATGAAGTAAATATAACTATTTCTTCTAAGTCAGGTCTAGTAGTGACAAACTTCTACAGGCATTGATAGTTTCAGAAATTCTTTCTGTGTCTTTTCTTTCTGAAGGACAGTTTTGCTGGGTATAGAATTCTTGGATAACACATTTTTTCTTTCATAATTTGAATATATAACACAATCTCTCCCAACTTGAAAATATTTTATTGAGAATACCCCTGAAATTTTTATGGGGATTTCCATGTAGACACATTCTCCCTTCTTTTTCTGCTTTCTAAATTCAGTATATGTCTTTGAATTTTTCACTTTAATCATAATGTGTCTCATTGTAGTCCTACTTGGATTCAACCTGTTTTAGGTCTTTTGGATCTAAATGTCCACTTTTCTCTCTAGGTATGGGAAATTTTCAGCTACTATTGAATTAAATATACCTTTTTCCCCCTTTCTTTTTTCTTATCTCCTATTGGAATTCTCATGATGAGGATATTGTTACTTTGGTTGTGGCTATAAGTCTTTATTCTTTCTTCACTTTTTATCTTTTTTTTTCATTTGGTTCTCTAACCTGGCTAGTTTCAAATATCTTGTCTTATAGGAGATGATTCTTCCACATGACTGAGTTGACTTCTGAAGCTATGTTGAATTCTTCATTCTAGACGTATTTTTAAGCTCTAAGATTCTTTTTGAAGTTTTAAAAAAATTTCTTTGTTGTCTTTTTATGTTCATACCTTATTTGCTAGTTTTGTTTGGTTGTTTATCTGTGTGTTCCTGTAGCTCAGTAAAGATTTTATAGAGGGTTTTCTAGATTATTTTTTTCTGACAATTCAGAGACATCCATTTCTTTAGGGTCAGTGGTTGAGCTTTATTAGTTTCTCTAGGTGGTGCCATATGTACCTGATATTCCATGATTCTTGATTCCTTACACTGGAGTCTGAACATTTCAGTGATCAGTCTCCTGTCCAGAATTTACAGGTTTGCTTTGTCAATGACAATTCACACAAGTTAGCTCAAATTTTGTTTCCTGGCTGTGCCTTCTGGTAATGTCTTTGAGCAGGTGTGGCTCACAATTAGCATATATTTTTTGGTGAGACTTCTACCTGAGATCTGCTTTCAGGAGGTGGGTGCTTCTAGATAAAAATGGTGAAATAGACTGCTCAATTGGTTCTTGACAAAAAAAGCTAAATAATGTGGTCTGTGCTTTCTTGTTTTTTCTTGTCAGGCTTTGTGGGCGATTGGTACTGGTTAGTACACTAAACATTAGCAGGTGCTAGGAATTAGATTCTTTCCACTTATGGGACACTAAAACAGTTCCAGTGCCTGCATGGGTTATTGTATAAACACTCAAATCAGGCAAGACTCTGCACTGAATTCTCTGGCCAGACAGGGACACCAGTTTTTCTCTGTAATCAAAGTCATAGGATTACTCTCTGTTAAAGTGCCATTGTAATGATGACTATTGCTGTATTCTGCAGGTTCCCTTTTACTGTGATTTGCTTCATTGTTAAGGTGAGCTGAAACATGAATTCAGCATTCAGTGGGGCTACAACTAGTTCCCTATCAAGGAGATCAAGAGGGCTAGTCCAAGCTGCCGTGGAGTTGTTCCTGGTCTAGCTTTATGCAAAAGTAGACCTGGAACTCCATTCAGCAGTGGTTATGAATTAGCCTCCTGCCTGGGCAGAATGGATTTCAACTCCAGTAAACCTCTCTGGAGTCCTGACTCAAGCCAATCTGCTATCCAAGTTCTATGTCTGAACGGTGTCACTGGCTTTTCTGTATAGATAACCAACTCTGCCTGCCACACTCTCTGCTCAAGTATTGCTGGGCTCTACAACTTCATGGTTGTAAAACAAAGCATTCTAGTTTTATAGCTAGGACTAACCTCTACAGAGTGCCTAGCTATGACACATCAGCCTCAGTGGAAGACAGTGGAAGACTAATATCCAAAGTCAATGAGAGCCTTCATTTGTGGACCCCAGTTATTCAAACCTATGCTCTGATGGGTTCCCAGGACAAAATGAGTCATTGTTTCTATTCTGGTGACAAGCCAAGATGCTGGAACAGACTACACCTGTGCAGTTAATGTAAGATCTTTGTCAATATCTGAGTGCTGGTTGTTTCAAGGACTTCCCCCTGATCTATGTCAAGTAGCTACCCAGTGGTCAAGTCCTGAAGGTCATCTCATGATCCTTATTGAACAAGAGAGAAGAGGGAGCCACCAGGAAGTGACCAACAATGCTGGGAGAGCTGGATATCCACGTGGCTTTCTTTTCACACTGGAGGAACCATGGACTCAGGAAAGACACCTCAGTATCGTGCTATGATTGCCTAGGGTAGGGCTAATGTAGTCAAAGTGTAGCCATTCTTACCCCTGTAATACAGTTTCTTTGATTCTGTGTTATGGTGGGGAGGGTGCTTCAGTGTCACTCCCATTGTGTTAGAATTTTCTCCATGGTTTCTATTCCATGAATAGTTGTTGTTAGTTGTTCCTCATGTGAAGAGAAGCAAAGTTGGGAATGATGTATGTCACCCACTTGGTCATGTCACTCCCTTAAATGCTATTTTCAATAGTACTGGACTCCACAGTGACTCTCTTTTTCATTTTAAGCATGGAGGAAAATGTTCTCTTAAGGTTGCCATGCCATGTGAGATGAGAATGAATTCCTCAATGAATGTTTGAATCATGGCAATCAAGGGTTACTCTCTAAAAAACATGGCTATTACTTGATTAAGAGAAATATTTATGGTGTTAGCACATCAAAAATTTTGCATTTTGTGACAAAACTTTCCAGTATAAATTACAACTGATGGAATTTTGCAGTAAACATATACATGCATGCATGCACACACACATATATAATGTTTATTTCCTACCATTAATATTATAACTATATTTCTTTTGATCACATTTCCATCCTCCTATCCTTCCTACTGTTCACTGAAGTCATTTGCATACTTTCCTTAAACTTTTTAGCATGCATATGGTTAATCTGAGATCAATATTTCTATTGGTCTTTTACTGATGTGAAATTAATGTACAATAAATTTCACAACCTTAAGGACTCCTTTGTTAAGCTTCCACAAATGCTTAATCTTATGTAATCTAAAACTCCAACAAATTATAAAGCATTTCTATTAACACCAAAAATTTCCTAAATTTCTTTCTCCAGTTCATGTCTGCCTTAATACTACTCTCCCATTTAGAGTCATTTGTTTTGAGGCATATTTTTAGATACACAGCAAAACTGAACAGAAATACAGAGATTATCCATATACCACCTGCCTCACACATTCAAAGCCCCTCGATTATTAACTCCCATATCAAAAGTTACATGCCTTTCCATTGATGAACCTACTTTGACACCATAAGTCTATAGTTTATATTATGGTTAACTCTTCTACATTCTATGGTTTTGAACAAATATGTTATGAAATGTATCTAGAGTGTGTACACTGTGTAGTCTGTGCTACACCTATTCATCCTTTATTCCCCATTTTTCCTGGGCACTCTATGATATTTTTACTGTCTCCAAAGTTTTTCCTTCTCAAGGTTATATTTTTAGAGCTATACAATATGTAGCCTTTACTGAATGGTATTTCTTTTCTTGGTAATATGTATTTAAGTTTCCTTTACCTCCAGAGTGGAGGGGAAAAGACTCCTTCATGTCTTTTCATGACTGGAGAGATAATTTATTTTTAGCGCTAGTTGGAATTCTGTTTTTGTATATACCAGATTTAAGCTGTCCCTTCACTTACTGAAGGACATCATGGTTAATTCCAATATTGAAAACCCTGAATAAAGATAGTGTTAACAGATGTCTTCCAAAGTGACTGTACTATTTTGTGTTCTCACCAGTAAAGCATGAGTTTCTCTTGCTCATCTCCTTGACAGCATTTCATGTTGTAGTGTTCTGGATATATGCCTTTCTAGTAGATGTTGTGGCATCTCATTGTTGCTTTGATTTACATTTCTGTGGTGGCAGATGATGCAGAACATCTGTTCATTTGATTATTATATCTGTATGACTTATTTGCTGAGGTATCAGTTAAAAAGTTGGATTGATCTTAAGCCACAATGTTTTCATTTTTTGTTGAGAATCTATTTTTTTATTGAAGTACAGTTGATATGCAATATTATTTTGGTCTTAGGTATACAATGTAGTGATTCAAAGTTACATACATTGTAAAAACCTCAACACCACTAGTGTAGTTACTATCTGTCAGCATAGAAAAATGATATATAATATTGACTATATTCTCAATGCTGTACTTTAATTACCATGACTAATTTATATTATGATTGAGATATTGTTCCTCTTTATCCCCTTAATCTATTTCTCTCAAACACCCCAGCCCATCTCCAATGGTACTACCAGTCTCTTCTCGGTATCTATTAATCTATTGTTATTTTGTTCATTTTGTTAGATTTCACATGTAAGTAATATATGGCATTTGTCTTTTTCCACTTGCCTTATTTCACTTATAACACTCTCTAAGTCCACCCTTGTTGTCAGAAATGGTGGAACTTCTCTCCTTTTTATGGCTGAGTAGTATTCCATTGGGTATATGTACTACATCTTCTTTATACATTCACCTATTGACAAACACTTAGGTTGCTTCTGTATCTTGCTTATTATAAATAAAGCAACAATAAACACTGAGGTGCATTGAGATGATCATATGGTTTTTATCCTTCCTTTTGTTAATCTGGCATATTGCATTGACTGATTTATAAATATTGTAGCATCCTTGCATCTTTGAAATAAATTGCATTTGGTTGTGAAGGATGATCCTTCTGATGTATTTTCGAATTTAGTTTGCTAATATTTTGTTGAGGGTTTTTGCATGTATGTTCATAATCTTGTTTTTGTGGTGTCCTTGTCTGATTTTGGTATCACAATGATGCTGTCTTCATAGAATGAGTTTGGAAATATTATTTCTCTTCTATTTTTTGGAAGACTTTAAGAATAATTGTATTAACTCTTTAAATTTTTGGTAGAATTCAGCTTGAAGCAATCTGTCCCTGGATTTTGTTTTTTGGCGTTCTTTTTAACCAGTTCAATTCCATTACTGGTATTCAGTCTGTTCAGATTATCTGTCTGTTCCTGGGTCAGTCAGGAAGATTTATTTTTCTAGGATTTTTTTCTATTTCTTCTAGGTTATCCAATATATTATCATACAATGTTTCACAGAATTCTCTTATAATTCTTTGATTTTCTGTGACATCATTTGAAACTTATTTTTTTTTGTTTCTGATTTTGTTTGTATACTCACTGTTTTTATCCTTGATAAATCTGGTTAGGGGTTTGTCGATTTTGTTTATCTTATCAAAGAATCCTCTCTTGGTTTTATTGTTTTTCTATTGATTTCCTATTCTCTATTTTATTTATCTTGGCTCTGATATTTATTATGTCCCTGTTTCCACTAAATTTGGGCTGTGCTTCTTTTTCTAGTTTTTTTATGTGTGGGTTTAGACTTTTGTTTGGGTTTGTTCTTGTTTCTTGAGGTAGAACTGTTTTGCTATGTATTTCCCCATTAGAACAGCTTTTGTGGAATCCCACATAATTTGAACTGTTGTGTTTTTGTTTTCATTTGTCTCCATATATTGCTTTATTTCTTCTTTGATTTTTTTTCATTAATCCATTGATTATTTAGAAGTTTTTTCTTAACCTCCATATGTTCATGTTTTTTCTTCAAGAAATTGATTTATAGCTTGATATCATTGTGATCAGCAAAAATGCTTGTTATAATTTCAATCTTTTGAATTTGTTTGGGGCTTTTTTTGCATCCTAATATGTGATCTATTCTGGAGAATGTTCCATGTACACTTGAGAAAAATGTGTATCCTCTGTTTTATGTGGAACATTGTTCTTAAGATATCTAAGTCCACCTGAACTAAAGTGTTGTTCAATGCTTCTGTTTCCTTATTTCTGTTTGGATGATCTGTCCATTGATTTAAGTGAGGTGTTAAAGTTCCCTAATATAATTGTGTTGCTATCTGTTTCCTCCTTTAGGTCTGGCAGTGTTTGTTTTGTATATTTGGATGTTCCTATGTTGTGTGTATAGATATTTACATTGTTATATTCTCTTGTTGGACTGATCCTTTTATTGTTATTTAATGTCCTTATTTGTCTCATTACTTTTGTTTTGCAGTCTATTTTGTCTGATATAGGTACTGCTACTCCTGAGACTTTTCCTTTTTATTTACATAGAATATATTTTTCCATTACTTCACTTTCAGTCCATGTATGTTTTTAGGTTTGAAATGAGTCTCTTGTATGCAGCATGTAGATGGGTCTTGTTTCTTTATCCATTCGGCCACCTTATATCTTTTTATTGGTGCAGTTATTCCATTTACATTTAAGGTAATTACTGATAGTTATGTACTTGTTGCATTTCTATTGTTTCTGGTTGTTTGTGTAGTTCCTCCTTGTTCCTTTTTTCCTCTATTATACTCTTCTCCTGTATTTGATAGTTTTCTTTAGTGTAATGCTTGAATTTAGTTTTTACTTTCTTTGTGTATATGTTATAGGCTTTAGGTTAGTGGTTATCATAAAGGTCAAAGTTCCTAAATATGTAGAAGTCTATATTAGGATGATAATTGCTCAGTTTTTAATACAATCTTAAAGTACTTCTTTTTCTTCTTCTTCCTCCTCCACATATTATATATAAGATGTCATTATCTAATCTTTTGTGTATCCCTTGACTGATTTTGAGTATAGTTGATTTTACTTTTTTTTAGGTTCAAACTGGCATAGGAAGTAATTTGTCTACTACTGTTATTGTAGGTTAATTTTCACTCATGAAACATCTAGGCTTAAGAACATTTTCATCTAAAGAAGTCTAACATATCCTGCAATGCCAGTTTAGTGGTGGTGAATTCTTTTAACTTTTGTTTATCTAGGAAATGTTTAATCTCTGCTTCAATTTGAATGATAACCTTGCTGTGTGCAGGATTCTTAGTTGTAGGTTCTTTCCTTTTAATACATTCAATATTTCATGTTATTCCCCTTCTGGCCTGTACAGTTTCTGCTGAGAAATCTGCTGATGGCCTTATGGATTTTCCCTTATAGCTGATTTTCCCCCTCTCTCTTTCTGCTTTTAATATTCTCTCTTTATCTTTAATCTTTATCATTTCCATTACTAGGTGTCTTGTTGTCTTCCTAGGGTTCCTTTTGTTAGGGGCTTTCTGAACTTCCAGGATCTGGGTGTCTATTTTCTTCCCCAAACAAGGGAAGCTTTCAGCTACCATTTTTTCAAAGAGTCTTTCTACCCTTCTCTCTCTCCCTCCCCTTCTTCTTGAACCCCTATTATGTGAATATTGTTTCATTTGTAAATGTCACACAACTCTCCTAATATATCTGCATTTTTAGAAATTCTTTTTTCTCTCTTTTCCCCAGCTTGGTTGTTTTACTATTCTCTAATTTGCATCTCAGGGATTCTCTCCTCTACTTCCAGCATTCTACTATTCATTCCCTTTTCTTTTTAGTTGCTGTGTTCTTCATCTTTGAGTGGCTCTTTTTCAAAGCTGCTATCTCTTTGTTGAAGTTCTCACTGAGTTCATCAATTCTTTTCCCCAGGGACATCTTTATGCCTGTTACTTTGAAATCTTAATCAAGAAGATTACTAACCTCAATTTCACTTAGCTGTTTCTGGTGTCATGTCTTACTCTTTTGTTTGGAATATATTCCTAATAATAAAAATAATTCCATAATTTTGTCTGGGTTTCTGTCTTTCTTCCTTTGTATTATATCAGTGATGCCTCCTCCTCATCTTGAAAGTAATGACTTTATGAAGAAGGCTTCCTGTGGTTTTCAGAAGCTCAAGACTCTGCTTATCAGTGCTCAGTTCTCTTTTGTGATGGAAACACAGTTGCTTTTTGTGGTCTTTAGAAGTTTCTGCCCTTCTGCCTTTCTGACAGGTCACCTCTGCATGCCCTTTGTGTGCCATGTGGCACTCATTGTGGGCAGGGCTACCATTTGCCTACCAGGCATTAAAGTACCCCTCTACCTGCCTGGCAGGAAAGTGGCAGTTTCTGAGCCACTGGGCTTGGTGGACAGGTACAAGGGAAGCACACCAAAGGGCTGAGCTGCCTGCAAGGGAGATGGAGACTTTGCAGCTGGCTCCATTAGGTTCCTGACCAGTCAGGCTGAGGGAGGGCTGAGGAAGCATCTTCCATCTGCCCTTTCTCCTCAGAGAGAGCAATTGTATGACAAGGTAACTTGGAAACTTTCATCCTGTCCACTCAGTACTAATGAAAGTGAGGCCAATATCATTATTCCTGGGACACTCAGTGACAAGAAAAGATTTAATAATTTAATAATTCTTTATATAGGCTTAAGGGATTGAATTGGAATTTACAAATATATTTAGAATGTGCAATTATTTGATCTCAGGAAAATGAGCTTTACACTTATGGATGCAGGCAGCTGATCTTTACTTTCCATATCAGGGTGATTAACATCCATAAATGTGAAGTTGTGAAGTGCATGAAGGTGTAGGGGTTCCAGAGCCAAAATATCAAACAGCTGTGCACAAGGCACATCTACACTGACTTTAATACTAGGCTAGTAATTTCAGGTAGAATAAATGCATTCACATAACATGTTTATTTTAATTAACATTTGGCTCTTTTCTTCATGGACATTCTAAACATGAGAAATAGATTCTTCATCTCACAAGAACTGAGAGATTCTGAAATATTGGTGTGTATATTGTGCAGATCTAGAGGTGTGTATGTGTGTGCATGTGTCTGTGTGTGTCTGTGTGTGTGGCTGTAACGCAATGTGTTTTTGTTCATGAAAATGAGATGTTTGAAGAAAATTCCAAAATATGTCAGTTTGAAGTGCCCATGGAGCCACTACAATATACAGCTACTATTTAAGCCTGTGTCATTTATGAAGTTCCTCCTAGGTTGTCCCTGAGTGGCTTCTTGTTTTTCTATATTTTGGTATTTTTCAAAATTAATCAAATTTAATACACCCTATTTTATCATTACTAAAGTTATAAAAATTGCTTCTTTTTTAGTGTTAAGAAATCTTTCCTTACCTCAAGGTCATGAAGCTATATTCCTATGTTGTCTTCTAGGTTGTTTATTGTTTTACACTGTAGATTTCAATATTCCTTCACTATGGTCTTCCTTTTGAGCATGACAGGAAATAGAGGTCAAGAATAATTGCTTCTGCATTATCATTAGATTGGTTCAGCATCATTTATTAAGAGGATAGTGTTTCCTCCATGGCTCTGTAGAACCACATTTGTCATATATGTACTGTCTGTATTTGAGTGAGCAGTTTTCTAATTCCATTCTGTTCCAATTATCTATCTCCCTGATCCAATACTATAACTACTTATTTGTATAATGTCTTGATATTTGATTGCATAAATCTTCCAGATTTTTTTATTATTCAAGATTTCTTTAAGTATACCTGGTCCTTTAAATTTTTTAAGACTTCTTTCTTTTTGGGCTTTACACTTTCAATGTAAAGTTTAAGATGAACATTAAAACTTATTGATTGAGATTGAGTATGTTTGAATGCAAACATACATGAGGTGAGCATGTGCTTACTATACATACCTAAGTAGGTATAGTTCAGTTGCATAATTTTATGGTAAATACTTGTGAATTTTCAATAAGTAACTTCTAATAGTTTAACTTTGGCCTTGTAAATAATGTTTAAACATTATTTTCCAATAACATCTCTCTTTATAATGTAATATATATATATATGTATATACATATAATTCCATATATATGGGTTTTACTAATTCTATTTCTTTGTGTACAAACTTTCAAGAAATCACTTTGTATGTTTGACATATAAAACTGTGTAAATATTTGATATATACAATTCAGTGACCTTGGGGATAAGCATATACCCATGAAACAATCACCATGATAGCCACAGACATATTCATCACCCTAAAATTTTCCTCATTCTCCCTTAACAAATTTCAAGCATGTAATACAACATTTTTTATATAGTTTCTATGCTGTACAGTGGATCTATCTACTGGATGCATTCATCTTGCATAACTGGGAGTTTGCACCCTTGGGTCCAAGCATGCCCATTTCCCCCCTTCCAGCTCCTAGTTACCTCCTCTTTACTCTCTGCTTCTATGAGTTTGACTATTTTAGTTTCCATATAAAAGTGAAGTCATGCAGTATTTGTCTTTCAGTGACTGGCTTATTTCACTTAATATAATATTCACCAGGTTTATCCATGCTGTCAGAAGTGGCATATCTTCCTACTCTTTAGAGATGGAATAGTTTTTATAAATATCCCTATATATACAATAAATACACTTTTGCTTATTTTCTCCCAATATTAGATACGAATATTTTATATAGTTTATTTCAGTGGCTAGGAGCAAATTTAGATTATACAATCACTGTCTTTAAATTGAATTTAGAATAAAAACAAACAGCATTTCATATAAATGTATGAAGTTTGATATTAATTATTATAATTACTGTTCATCAGAATAAAGATGGCCCTAGCATTTCTGTTTTTCTAATTTTCTTTTATGTTAGATTGTTGAATTTTTAATTATTTTTGAGTCTATGGAGGGATTTTAAAAATTCTCTGAAATGTTTGCTAGAATTCAGTAATGACATCCTGAATTGTTCATTGAGAATGCTTTTAATTGAAAATTTAATTTTGTTAGTAGATTCATAAACATTCTTTTTTCTATTTCTTTCTTACGCCAATTTTGTTAAAGTTCTGTTTTGGAACAGTGTTTCATTATCCCAATGTCTTATATTTTTGGCGTAACATTTCTAAAAATGTTTTCTTTATGTATTAGCCCATAAAAATTGCACAATTAATAAATGTACATAAGTGCATGAATAAAGATATCCCCATATTTGCAGTAGATGAAGAGCAACAGAACACATCTATACAGAAGAAGCCTTCTTCCTTCTCAATAGGCAATAACTTGTGTATTTCTTGACCAGTTTCATAAGGGTTTTATCAATTATGTTAGTATTTACAAAGCTACAATCCTTTTCCATTATTGAGCATTTGTAGTGTGTTGTATTTTCTAGTTCGCTTTTTAGTGATATTATTTTATAATAATATTTTTTATTTTTATTTAGTTATAATGATTATTCTCTTCCCTTTGCAATAAATATATTGTTTTTTAAATTGAGTTAATAATTATATCCCTGATACATCCTTTAAAATGTGTAACATGTAAAGTTTAACCTGACCAGTTTTCTTTAATCTTGACCTAGGTATACCCTATGAGAAACACAGTTGCTTCAAAAGCAATATTCATTTCCACTAAGATTTCTTTCCATATTTTTTATTATTCATGTATACACTGTTGCAGTTTTTCCTTTAATGTAACAATATGAAGAAATAACACAAATCATAAGTGTATGGCTTAATCATTTAAAAAACTGTGGCATACCATTGAAGCCACCACCAAAATCAAGAAAAAACTTTCTACTATTGAAAAACTACCTTTTGTATCTCAGTTTAGTCTTTAACTCCTCTAGGTAAAACAATTGAGTGACTTCAAACTAACAATTATTATGCATAATTTTGTATTTTAAATAGAATCATCCTATGAGTTTTGTTTATGAGAATTTATTTTTGTTTATGATGATTGAATATTATTTTTCTCAATGTCATCATCAATAGATTGTAATTTAACTGTTTAGCTATTTTTCAGCATTATGTTAATCCACTTTTTGCGACATAAAATTATTTTACATGTCTTTTGGTGAATGTAGACAGGAATTTCTGTTGGAAACTCATAGAATGGCTATATCATGGATAAGTGGTTATATGGGATGCCAGGCTCATGGCCATGCTTCCAAATGCCTCCACACCACAGCTGCATTCCAGTTAGCACCATGGGAGAGGGTCAATGTGGATTTCTGACCAGTGAGATCATCTCCATTAAGTTACAGAGCACTTCACCTCAGTCCTTGCCTAGGACCTATTCACATGTTCATATTTAGTTACAGTGGAGGCTTTTTGTAAAAACAAATATCATTAACAGCATAGGGAATCCAGTGTTAGTGACATGTGAATGTGTAACCAACAACGTGTAGTTGAAGTGGGACACGTGGTACACAGGTGACCTTGGCCTCATGGTCCTACAGAGGGACACAACTGGACAGAAGGCTTTTGTCAAGAGGAAGAAAGTAAAATTCTAGGAGAAAGAAACATTCCCTCCACGCTGCTCTCCTGCAATTTCTCCACATATGGGAGCCTAGGTGATAGGAGGACTTTATTTGTGCATTATAAAGATAAAAAGGGATCTCTCAGTCTGACAGCCTTAACACCAAGGGTCAGGGTTTCATACCTGCTCCAAGCAGGGCACACTGAGATTCTGGGAACAGATGGACACGTTACCATTTGCCATGACATGACAAAGCAGAAAGGTCACCCAGCATTTGGGAAGTTTAAGAAGCAATATGGTTTTCTAAAATGTAGAATCGTTCTGGCATGTGAAGGTCCAGGTGGTATGATTACAATGGATTTTCTTTAATAGAGAACATTGCTGCTGCTGCAATAATTTTTTAAAATATTAAATAAAAATATTTTCATATCCTCAGGCTGAGTTTTCAAATAGGAAGCCTAGATATTTTTTAAATTATATTTATAAACAATATAAATAAATTTTGTTAGCTTCTGACCAAAACATAACACAATAATTGTGTTTACCTGATACTTTCATTTTTTTCCATGTGTCTGAAGCACATTGTACAATGACAGCTCTGTCAGTAATCCCAAATGGCTGAAATTCTGTATTAAGGTACACATCAATCATATAAATGGGAAAATTTGAAATTAACATGTGTTTTAGAACTAAAGAGAGATGTCTCTCTCAAGTACCCAAATATATTTAATTTGGTTTAAATACAACAATTCCAAGAACTTTTCCCAGAGTTACTTTTATGTTCTTGTTTCTAAGGCTATAAATGATGGGATTCAGTGACGGAGACACCACTGTGTAACATATAGACAAAACCATACCTAGATCTGACCTCAAGTCAGAGGCTGGCTTCAAGAAGGCTAAAACAGCTGTTGAAAGAAATACAGTCACAACGACCAGATGAGGGAGGCAGGTGGAGAGGGCTTTGGGCCTGCCCTCCAGGGAGGAGATCCTGGAGACAGCAGAGAAGATGTGCACGTAGGAATGTAAAACAGAGGAAATAAGCTAGTGCGATACATGCTATAAATGCATTCACGGATGCTTCATTTATGTTCATTTTGGAGTCTGAGATCAAAATAATCTGAGGGATATCACAGAAGAAATAATGGATTATATTGGAACTAAAAGTAGTGGAAAATGTCGCTGCCATGTGCATGGCTCCAGAGACACCCCCCCCACTGATGTATGGAGCCACCACCATCCGCCCACAGGCCCCCTTGTTCAAGATGGTCTCATAGAGCAGAGGGTGGCAGACGGCCACATAGCAGTCATATGACATCACTGTAAGGATGGCCAGTTCAGCAGATGCAAAATTTACCAAAAAATAAATCTGGAAAACACACCCAAGGATGGATATTGAATTCCCTTTTACTAGAGTGTTGAGAACAAATTTAGGAACAGTGACAGAGATGTAGCAGAGATCTATGAATGACAGATCCTTCAGGAAGAAATACATGGGTGTGTGAGGCTGAGGGTCCCAAGTAATGAGCGTGATGATGAGTCCATTTCCTAACAGGGCTGCCAGGTAAGCCACGAGGAACAGGCAGCCATGGAGGGTCTGCATCCTCGGATCCTCAGAGAATCCCAGGAGGAGGAACTCAGTGATGCCTGTGTGGTTGTTCATCTTGATCATCGCATATTCCCCAAGAGTGATCTGTGTACTATAACCAAACACACAAAAATAAAGGTCTGAAACCTGCTTGTGCTGCTGTATATGTTAATTATCTTATCAGAGGTAATTTTTCACAATGTTTGCGTGTGTGTGTATATGTGTATGTGTATATATATATTACATTGTACACTTTATTTACAATAGCATTTTTCAATAAAAAGGGTGGGAAATAAAATTAATGTAGCTTCTAGGAAAAATATTAAATATTTTATTTCTAAACAAGGGAATTAACATTTCTAATCTTAGTTGCTGTGATGTTTTGGTTTTATATTATAGTGATGGGCTCATAAATGTTTAAAAATTGTCTGGGATGGATGGGTTACCTGATCTTTTGGTGTTTCTCAAAATTTGTGGTATTAATATTCCAGTTGTTGCTTTATTAAGTCACTAGTGTGATATCAGCTAACACAGAGTGAGTAAGCATGATCCAGGTGTTAGAAAAAAAAATGCCATCTCATCTTTATAAAACACTTCAAAGAAAACCAAAGCAACAATCAGAACACAAGGTATTCTGCAGACTTATTTACATTTTCCCATTATATGCACACTTATTTAATTTTGCTTCCTCTTTTTATCTTCTACCTTTAAAATGAGTGAAGCTTAAGTATATTAGTTAATTGAAAATGCCTAGTCATAAAATGACAAGAACTGTGATTCCATTTTTATCAGGCACCTAGAGTTGCGTTAATATGAAAAGAAAGTAAATAGTGATTGGAAGGGACTGAGGGGAAGAAGGGATTTGGAGTATACTCACTCAACTTTACAGAATGAAACAGTTCTGGAAATGGACGGGGAAGATGGTTGCCCAACTATGTGAGTATAATTAACACCACTGAGCTGTCCATGTAAAAATAGTCAAGATGGAAATTTCATGTTACATGGATTTTTTACACAGTGAAAAACTAAATTATCATTGATGAGTAAAAGTTATTTTTTAACTTTGAGGAAGGGTCTCGTCTGGTGTGAGTGGTTGATGAAATGTAAATGGTAGGGCATATTTTAAAGTCACAGCCCCCAAAATCATGCCTGTATTTATGCATATGTCAGATATTTTTCACAACACTTCTGATTTATGCGCAAGGTATTAAAGTAATTTAATGAACTTCTGAATTTTAGCCATCTCATTTAGGAAAAAATGGGACATCTTTACAGGTTTATAATGAGAACACTGAAAGTCAGTGTAACATAGGGGAAAGAAGGACTAGGATTAGGAAAACTCTTGTTTTCAAACTGAGTCTAGTAGTGGGTGTGCTACACTGAGAAATTTCCCTGATATTTTATTTGACTTAGTTTCACAGTTAATTAGCATAAGATTATAAAGTGAAGTCTCACAGAAATTTATGAAGAGAAATAGACATACTGGATATAAATTTTTTGGCAAGAAGTAAACATTCAATGACTGTAAGCAGCTACTAAATAGGAAAATTTAATTTAAAAAATAGATAAAATTTATTTATTATGTATTGCTCCTCAGGCAAAAATAAGTATAGTTTTTAAAAGCAAGACTGTTGGGTATAAAACTTTTGAATGTATACCTGCTTGTTCTTCCACACTAGCTTTAGACATTTGCCAAGTTACTTAGACTTTCTGAACTCCGTTTCATCATTTTGTCGCAGGATTGTTCTAGGCACTAAATAAATTAATGCATGTATTTAGAAATCTCTGAAGCACTTTATTTATAAGATTTTGGCAATGGCGATGGTCATAATGAACACTGAATTGCTGAAGTTGTTGGAGATGTTATTTATTATTAATTTTAATCTGTCCAGGAAACAAGAGAGTAAGGTGACAATACTATTTTTTATTTCACAGCTGAGGATTTTAAGATGTAAAGAGGTGGACTGATCTCCCACACTAGCGTCAAGAGACATAGCCAATAAATGGCAGAGATGGGACAGGAAAGTGGTTTCACTGACTTCTATGCCTGCCTGTTCTCTGCAAAGGCACATAACAGGGAGAGTTCTTTGCAGGCCAGATTCAAGCAGTGTATGTAGTTAAAAAACCAAAAAGTTTAGTTTGATTTTTAACCTAACCTTTATAGGAATATGCAACTGGTCCATTTGATTGCTACTAACAACTTAATCTGTGTAGTTACTATCATTCTCACTGATGGAAAGGGTGTGTTTACATGTGTACAGCTGGTGCACTTAAATACTGGTGAGTGAAGGGGAGGAACAAGAGAATATGGTCTCAATTAGTGGCATATTAAAATTTCCAGTTGTGTTTTTAATAAGCATTAATTATGGGTCACATACTCCTTGTATTTACATTTTCAGAATATTTTCTTTCCTGATTATGCAAACTTCAACCTGGGTCTAGATGACAATTTTCCACCACCAATAGTTTCAGCTAGTTCCTAACCTAAAGGAAATTTTATGCCTTCAGTTGAATGGCAAAAATTCTAACTCAAAAGAGAGGCCTCAACAAAATGTACATCTCCTCCTCCACTGGCAGTGGTCCTAAATACCGTTACCCATTAGTGAAAGACATGATGCCTGCATTCTCTTTTCAGTTCTTGTGCCTTAATTATCTACTTCATTTCTAAAATGGTTTTATAAATTCCAAAATATTTTAAAGTATTCATCCATGAAATAGACTCCATGTAGTCAGAGCTGGAAACATCTCTGATGCTCCTTCAGTATATCTATAGATTTCCAAATCCCAACTGAACCTAGATTACATGTCTTTATGAATCAACAAATATAATTCAGTAGCCCAAAATGATGTGCCAGAGTGCTCTGTGGCTTAGAAAACTGTTAGCGTGGCTGAAGGCTTGGTTAATACTGTCCTTATGATGCAGAATTCTCCAAAGATGGTGGGCAGGCTCATTCCCAGGTCAACCCTCTCCAAGTTTGTCCAGTCTACTGGGGTACGACACTCCTTGATCCAGAGCACCTGAGAGCTGAGACGTGAAAAATCTGTTGTCCTGTCTGTGAACCCTGAACACCACTTGTCTTGATGGCAAATTGAAATACTGAAGCATTTCTACATAAAAGCACTGTATTTTAGTTATCACATTGCAATTCTACACATAAAACTAATTTGAGTGCTAAAACCTCACAATTGCCCATTTTCTGGCAAGGAGAAAACATAGTCTTGCAATGGAGATAACACTGTAAAACACACAGTTGAAAAGCCCTAAGATGTGTGTACATTTGACACCTGATTCATTTTAGAAGAGAAGACTAGAAGAATCAGTTCTCCCCAAACCTATTTAAGGGAGGACCATGAAAAAAGAGATAATGGAAGAGAAACCCATTTTTTCCTGCATTATAATTTTGATAAACTCTGCTTATTTATGAATTTAATGTAAAAAATTGTCAGAATTTACCCTTAAAAATTAATTGGTTTTAAAGAAAGTGTAATGAAAGTTACCCCAAACTACAAATTCCTGTAGGATCTGAGGGACTATCTTGATTTAACTTCACTGTAAAAAATTTATTCTCCACACATAGCTATTTAGTTGGACAATGTGCTAGAAAATAATCTTTTTTTCTATTTTAAATGAGAAGTATTTTATTCAAAAGTCTCAAATAAGTGTTACTTACATATTGATTGTATATGAATTTCTGAAATGTTGGGATATGGAAGACTACTTCAACTTACAGTAATTTTACATGCGACTTGAACTCTCCAACCCCATAGCTTCTCTTCATCCAGGAAAATTTGTTCTCTTCTGTTGTCATAGAAATAAATGGTATGCTTGTGCCCGAACAGGAAGTGGGGGAGCTCAGTTATCCTCTCTGAGTGAAGCCCAACTTCAAGGCTCTCTAAGAAGTAGGTGAAAGGTCGCAGCTCTGAGGTGGTGAGTGTCCTAAGTCCTTTTAAGATCACCCAGGGGAGGGGGAGGGGGAACAAGAGAGTCAAGAGGTGGATGCAGTTTGGGGACCTGGGGAATTAAACTGGAGAATAAACCCCTAGGTCTGTTTAAGGGGAAAGTATTTATTTTGTGACGCTGGCTGGGGAGAAAGAGACAAGCTTAACAAAGCAGCTCAACATTAAGCTGGGAAATTTCCAAGAGAGTTAAAATCCTTGATGCTGAGATAACTGCTTAAGTATACAGTAGTGCAAAACCTTGTCTATGAGACATGTGAAAAAATTCTGTTACCTAAAACAAGATATTTTATAAGGGAAAGTTAAATACTAGCTCTCTAATGCATATAATTAAATGTTAATTAAATACACATAAAATGCTGATAAAATGTATAGTTAATTATGTCTGCTTACAAAGACATATATACTTAATTGAATATTTTTGATTTGTGGAATATACTAAAGCTCACTTCAGTCTTAATGGTACATGCTTTTTGGTTTTATAATAAAATTATATGCATAGGGTTCTTTAAAAATTTCTTTCTTTTTCATTACAAACATTAAAACCACAGTAAAGAAAGTAGAAAAGCTAATTACTAAGCAAATTCAAAATTAAATTAACTATCCCCAAAGTCAATCAAGGGATAGACAAAAAGTATGGAATATACCTAATATATATAAAAAATGGAGGAGGAAGAAAAAGGAGGAGAAACAGAAAAGAACCTTTAGATTGTGTTTGTAACAGTATATTAAGTGAGTTAAGTTAGACTCTTAGATAGTAAGGAAATTAACCTTGAACCTTTGGTAACCACGAATCCAAAGTATGGCAATAAGTACATACCTATCAATAATCACCCTAAATTTAAATGCACTGAATGTACCAATCAAAAGAGATAGAGTCACTGAATGGATAAAAAGCAAGACCCATCTATATGCTGCCTACAAGAGACTCACTTTAAGCCCAAAGACATACACAGACTAAAAGTGAAGGGATGGAAAAAGATATTTCATGCAACTAAAAGAAAGAAAAAAGCAGGAGTTGCAGAGGTGAGGCTTAGAACCTCACCCCCCCCCTGTTTTGAGAGAAATCATCTGCATCCGTGGATGTTTTGTTGCCCTTGTCTAGCTTGTATTAATACTTACCTATAGGCACACACCTGATCATCTACATTTGCTCTCTTACAGCACTAAGCTATGTTTTCTACCTTTATCTTGCATCTACCTACCACTTCATCATTTTATTAAAAATAATAATAATAATATATAATAATAATTATCTGTGATGACTGCCCTTGTACTGTTCACCATGTAAGAACTTATTCACTATGTAAGAATTTGTTCACCATGTAAGAACTTGTTCGTTGTGCTTCAGAAGATTGGAGAGTGATGAGAATTAGGCTTGGGGTGGATTAATGATTGTGCATCGAGTCCCCTGTACAGAATTCTATTGTTATTAACTGTTAACAACCATTTGATCAATAAATATGAGAGATGCCCTCCAAAAAAAAAAAAAAGCAGGAGTTGCAATACTTGTATCAGAAAAATAGACTTCAAAACACAGAAAGTAACAAGAGACAAAGAAGGGTATTACATAATGAAAAAGGGGTCAGTCCAACAAGAAGATATAACCATTATAAATACCTATGCTCCCAACACAGGAGAACCAACATATGTGAAACAAATACTAACAGAATTAAAAGGGGAAATAGAATGTAATGCATTCATTCTAGGGACTTCAACACTCCACTCACTCTGAAGGGCAGATCAACCAGACAGAAGATAAGTAAGGAGACAGAGGCACTGAACAGCACACTAGAACAGATGGACCTAACAGACATCTACAGAACTCTACACCCAAAAGGAACAGAATAAACACTCTTCTCAAGTGCACATGGAACATTTTCAAGGATAGATCATATACTAGGCCACAAAAAGAGCTTCAGTAAATCAAAAAGATTGAAATTGTACCAACCAGTTTCTCAGATCACAAAGCTATGAAACCAGAAATAAATTATGCAAAGAAAATGAAAAATCCCACAAACACATGGAGGCTTAACAACATGCTCCTAAATAACCAATGGATCCATCACCAAATAAAAACAGATCAAGCTATATATGGAGACAAATGACAATAATAATTCAACACCGCAAAATCTGTGGGACGCAGCCAAGGCTGTGCTAAGAGGAAAATATATTGCAATAGAGGCCTACCTCAGGAAAGAAGAACAATCCCATATAAGCAGTCTAAACTCACAATTAACGAAAGTAGAAAAAGAACAAATGAGGCTGAAAGTCTGTAGAAGGAGGGAGAGGGACATAATTAAGATTAGAGCAGAAATAAATGAAATCGAGAAGAATAAAACAATAGAAAGAATCAGAAAGCAAGAGCTGGTTCTTTGAGAAAATAAACAAAATAGATCAATCCCTAGCCAGACTTATCAAGAAAAAAAGAGAGTCTACTCACATAAACAATCAGAAATGAGAAAGGAAAAATCACTACCGACACCACAGAAATACAAAGAATTATTTGAGAATACTATGAAGATTTATATGTTAACAAACTGGAGAACCTTGAAGAAATGGACAACTTTCTAGAAAAATACAACCTTCTAAGGCTGACCAAGGAAGAAACAGAAAATCTGAACAGACCAATTACCAGCAATGAAATTGAACTGTTAATCAGAAACCTACCTAAGAAGAAAACTCCTGGACCAGATGGCTTCACTGCTGAATCTTATCAAACACTTAGTGAAGACCTAATACCCATTCTCCTTAAAGTTTTACAAAAAAACAGAAGAGGAAGGAATACTTCCAATCTCATTCTATGAGGCCACCATCACTCTAATAACAAAACCAGGCAAAGACACCACAGAAAAAGAAAATTACAGACCAATATCCATGATGAACATAGATGCAAAAATACTCAACAAAATATTAGCACACTGAATTAAAAAATACAGCAAAAAGATCATCTATCATAATCAAGTTGGATTTATGCCAGAGATGCAAGGATGGTACAACATTTGAAAATCCATCAACATCATCCACCACATCAACAAAAAGAAGGACAGAGCCACATAATCATCTCCATACATGCTGAAATAGCATTTGACAAAATTCAACATCCATTCATGATAAAAACTGTCAACAAAATGGATATAGAGGGCAAGTACCTCAACATAATAAAGGCCATATATGACAAACCCACAGCCAACATTATACTTAACAGAGAGAAGATGAAAGCTTGTTCTTTAAGATCAGGAACAAGACAAAGATGCCCACTATTCCCACTTTTATTCAACATAGCACTGGAGGTCCTAGCCAGAGAAATCAGACAACACAAAGAAATAAAAGGCATCCAGATTGGCAAGGAAGAAGTTAAACTGTCCCTTTTTGCAGATGGCATGATATTGTAAATAAAAAGCCCTAAAGAATCCACTCCAAAACTACTAGATCTAATATCCGAATTCAACAAAATTGTAGGATACAAAATTAATACACAGAAATCTGTTGCATTCCTATACACTAACAATGAACTAGCAGAGAGAGAAATCAGGAAAACAATTCCATTTACAATTGCATCAAAAAGAATAAAATACCTAGGAATAAACCTAACCAAGGAAGTGAAAGACCTATACTCTGAAAACTACAAGAAACTCATGAGAGAAATTAAAGAAAATACCAATAAATGGAAACTCATCCCACGCTCATGGATAGGAACAATTAATGTTGTCAAAATGGCCATCCTGCCTAAAGCAATCTATAGATTCAATGCAATTCCTATCAAAATACCAACAGCATTCTTCAATGAACTAGAGAAAATCATCCTAAAATTCATATGGAACCACAAAAGACCTCAAATAGCCAAAGCAATCCTGAGAAGGAAGAATAAAGCAGGGGGAATTATGCTCCCCAACTTCAAGCTCTACTACAAAGCCACAGTAATCAAGACAATTTGGTACTGGCAGAAGAACAGACCCATAGACTAATGGAACAAACTAGAGAGCCCTGATTTAAATCCAACCATATACGGTCAATTAATATATTATAAAGGAGCCATGGACATACAATGGGGAAACGACAACCTCCTCAACAGTTGGTGTTGGCAAAACTGGACAGCTACATGCAAGAGAATGAAACTGGATTATTGTTTAACCCCATACACAAAAGTAAACTCAAAATGGATTAAAGACTTGAATGTAAGTCATGAAACCATAAAACTCTTAGAAGACAACATAGGCAAACATTTCCTGAATATAAGCATGAGCAACCTCTTCCTGAACACAGCTCCTCAAGCGAGGGGAAAAAAAGCAGAAATGAATTCATGGGACTACATCAAACTAAAAAGTTTTTGTACAGAAAAGGACATCATCAATAAAACAAAAAGGCATCCTACAGTGTGGGAGAATATATTTGTGAATGACATATCCGACAAGGGGTTAACATCCAAAATATATAAAGAACTTACCTGCCTCAACACCCAAAAAGCAAATAACCTGATTAACAAATGGGCAGAGGATATGAAGAGACGATTCTACAAAGAAGAAATTCAGATGGTCAACAGAAACATGAAAAGATTCTCCACATCACTAATCATCAGGGAAATGCAAATTAAAATGACAATGAGATATCACGTCACACCAGTAAGGATGGCCAGCATCGAAAAGACTATGAACAACAAATGTTGGCAAGGATGCGGAGAAAGGGAAACCCTCCTACACTGCTGGTGGGAATGTAGGCTAGTTCAACCATTGTGGAAAGCAATATAGAGTTTCCTCAAAAAACTAAAAATGGAAATACCATTTGACCCCAGAATCCCACTTCTTGGAATATACCAAAGAATACAACTTCTCAGATTCAAAAAGACATATGCACTGCGATGTTCATTGCAGTACTTTTTACAATAGTCAAGATATGGAAGCAATCTAAGTGTCCTTCTGTAGATGAATGGATAAAGAAGATGTGGTACATATACACAATGGAATACTGCTCAGCCATAAGAAAGAAACAAATCCTATTATGTGTAACAACATGGATGGAGCTGGAGGACATTATGCTCAGTGAAATAATCCAGGTGGAGAAAGACAAATTCCAAATGATTTCCCTCATTTGTGGAGTATAACAATGAAGCAAAACTGAAGGAACAAAATGGTAGCAGACTCAGAGACTCCAAGAATGAACTAGTGGTTGCCAAAGGGGAGGGATGTTTAAGGGGAGGGAGGGAGAAGGGGACTGAGAGGAATTATGTTTAGTACACATGGTGTGGGGGATCACAGGGAAAACAGTGTATCACAGAGAAGGGACATAGTAGATCTCTGGCAACTTGCTGCGCTGATGGACAGTGACTGCATTGGGGTATGGGTGGGGACTTGATAATGTGGGTGAATGTAGTAACCACATTGTTTTTTCATGTGTAACCTTCATAAGAGTGTATATCAATCATACCTTAATAAAATTTTTTTTAAAAACTGCCTGAATCACATAAAGAACATAAAATTCAACTCCAAAGAAAATTGTTTGAGGAGGGGATGCCCTGCTTAGAAATCTAGAAGCAGCTTCCCAAAGTGTGTAAAACTATGGGATGCACATTTAAAATATGTAATATTTACAAGAAGGCTGAAATCATGGATAAAGTATTAGAAAGAACCCCTTCTTTCTATCAAAGGAGACTCTCTTCTTGAGAAATTCTCAAGTTGTTTGACATCTCTGTCCACTGAGAGGAAGCTTAAGGAGCTGAGAAAAGAAATCATCAGGGAAATACTTGCTAACTTCAAGTTCCAGCCTTTCCCAAGGGGCCTATTGGTTCCTACTGTTCTGCGCCCAGCTCACGGATCCCAGAATTATCATAGAGTTCCTCAGGGCCTTGAGGCCCCAGGTAAAGAGAAGAGTCAAATTTTCAGGGCTCAGGGATCTGGAGTCCCCTCCAGATTTTACTTGGCTTTCACAGAAACTGATACCTGAAAACTTACAATTACAAGATAACATCTACGAGTCTCTTTCCTCTTCATACTTCATAATATTTTCATTAGGTTAATCATAAATTCCTTGAATGATTAAGGGAATTAAGAATTTCAACCTTTTGTTTCATGTTTTGTCATTTTTTAAACATTTATTATTTTGTGTAAAATATGATTTTTTGTTTACTGAAATACTCCTCAAATTTGTGCAGTCAAAACAAGTTTTGCCTTGATGCAAAAAGAACAAATAACATATCCCAAAACAAACCACAGATCTCTAGAAAAATATTTCCAAGTAATACATCCAATAAGAGACTTTATCTAAGATGTAAAGAAGAATAGATACATAATTCTCATCACACAATCACAACAAAACTTAAAACATTGACAAATAATATGGTAAAGGCCTACCACACCTAAGTATTTATGCAGGGTAACCAGAAACACCTGACTAGCAATGTTTTCCAGTAGTTTATTTTTCATAGGCTGATACTAGAAACAATACATATGTCTATCAACAGAGAATGGATAAATGAAGTGTGGTATGTCCTACATTCAAAACCTACTTTGCAATAAATGAATAAACTATTGATTCAGAAAATCTCATAGATGACACTCAAAATTATTATGATCTGTGAAGAAGCTTAACAAAAACAATTACCTTCTTCATTTATGTATAACTAGAGAATTCGGACATATATATAGTCAGAGAAAGCAGTTCAGGTTGGGGGTTTGAGAGACATGGAAAGCCAAATGGAGGGATGACCACAGGGCTCAAGGAAACTACTGGGGATAATGTTTATGTTTATTTTGACTTGAAATAAAGATTTTGAAGGTCTGTACATTTGACTGTGCACATTATCAATTTGTGCACTGGAAATATATGCAGCTTATTGCATATCAGTCATACTTTAATTAACCTGCTAAAATAAGACAACAAAAAGCTAGTGGAGTAGGTACTTTTGTTCCCTGGTTTTGGTGTCATATAGAAAAAAAGTCATGTTCCAGACCTTTATCAAGGAGCTCAGTTTAATGATTTCAGGTCTTACATTGAAATATTGACATCATTTTGAGTTAATTTTGTGCAGCGTGTAACACAGCAACAAAGTTTCATTATTTTGTTGTGGCTGTCCAGTATTCCCAACCTCATTTATTCAGTATCCCATGTGTATATCTTAGGTATATATTCTTGGCTCTTTTGTCATATATTAATCAACTGTATGTGTGGGTTTATATCCAGGCTTTCTATTCCCTTCATTGATGTATATGTTTCCTTTTAGGAAAATACCACACTGTTTTGATTACTATGGGTTTACAGGATAGTTTGAACCCAGGGACTATGCTATATCCAGGTTTGTTCTTTCTCAAGAATTCTATGGTGATATGGGTTCTTTTGTTCCATATAAATTTAAGGATTTTTTTGTTTATCCTATTTCTGCAAAATATGCCATTGGAATTTCGATAGGGATTGCATTCAATCTGTAGATACTTTGTGCAGTATGGATATTTTAACAATATTACTTTTCCAATCTGTGAGCATGGAGTATCTTGAAAATTATTTGTGTCTTTTTCAATTTATTACCTCAATGTCTTTTAGTTTTTAAAAATAGACAGGTCATTCTTCTCATGGTTAAAATTTATCAAAAATTGTTATTTTTCTTCAGTTGTAAATGAGTTTGTTTTCTTAATTGTTCTTTCTTATAGTTTTGATTATATAGTAACAAAACTGATGTCTGTATGTCAATTCTGTATCTTGTGACTTAATTCATATTAACTCTAATAGAGTTTTGGTGGAGTCTTAAAGGTTTCTCATAGATAATGGAGTGTGTGGTGAGGAATTTATAATAGGGGGAGTCTACTAACCATAATGTTGCTCATGTAATTGTAGATTAATGATACCAAAAAAAAATGTAACTAAAAAAATAATTTCCCATATAAAGTAAAATGTCATGTACAAATAGTGACAGTTTTATTTCCTCCTTTCCACTTTGGATGTATTTCATTTGCTTTTCTTCTGTGATTCCTGTGGATAGGACTTTCAATGTTACATGGGATAAAAATAGTCAGTTTAGATATCCTTGTCTTATGCCTGATCTTAGAGGAAAAACTGAAGTTAGCAGTAGGTTTTTCATAAATAGGACTGTAATTGTTGAGAATGTTTCTTGAATGCCCACTTTGTTGAGAGTTTTTATCACAAATTGATCTTGAATTTCTCAAAATATGCTTTTTCTAGAAGCTAAAAAAGCAATTGACAAAATTCAGCATCCATTCATGATAAAAACTGTCAACAAAATTGGTATAGAGGGCAAGTACCTCAACATAATAAAGGCCATATATGACAAACCCACAGCCAACATTATACTTAACAGAGAGAAGATGAAAGCTTGTTCTTTAAGATCAGGAACAAGACAAGGATGCCCACTCTTCCCACTTTTATTCAACATAGCACTAGAGGTCCTAGCCAGAGAAATCAGACAACACAAAGAAATAAAAGGCATCCAGATTGGCAAGGAAGAAGTCAAACTGTTCCTGTTTGTAGATGACATGACATTGTACATAAAAACCCTAAAGAATCAACTCCAGAACTACTAGATCTAATATCTGAATTCAGCAAAGTTGCAGGATACAAAATTAATACACAGAAATCTGTTGCATTCCTATACACTAATGATGAACTAACAGAAAGAGAAATCAGGAAAACAATTCCATTCACAATTGCATCAAAAAGAACAAAATACCGAGGAATGAACCTAACCAAGGAAGTAAAAGACCTATACCCTGAAAACTACAAGACACTCTTAGGAGAAACTAAAGAGGACACTAATAAATGGAAGTTCATCCCATGCTCTTGGATAGGTAGAATTAATATTTTCAAAATGACCATCTGGCCTAAAGCAATCTACAGATTCAATGCAATCTCTATCAAAATAACTACAGCATTCTTCAGTGAACCAGATAAAATAGTTCTAAAATTCATATGGAATGACAGAAGTCCCAGAATAGCCAAAGCAATCTTGAGAAGGAAAAATAAAGCAGTGGGGATCTCGCTTCCCAACTTCAAACTCTACTACAAAGCCACAGTAATCAAGACAATTTGGTACTGGCACAAGAACAGACCCATAGACCAGTGGAACAGAATAGAAAGCCCAGATATAAATGCAAGCATATATGGTCGATTAATACATGATAAAGGAGCCATGGATATACAATGGGGAAATGACAGCCTCTTTAACAGCTGGTGTTGGAAAAACTGGACAACTACATGTAAGAGGATGAAACTGGGATATTTTCTAACCCCATGTACAAAAGTAAGTTCAAAATAGATCAAAGACCTGAATGTAAGTCAGGAAGCCATAAAACTCTTAGAAAAAAACATAGGCAAGAATCTCTTGGACATAAACATGACCAACTTCTTCATGAACATATCTCCCCAGGCAGGGAAACAAAAGCAAAAATGAAGAAGTGGGACCATATCAAACTAAAAAGCTTCTGTACAGTGAAGGACACCATCAATAGAACAAAAAGACATCCTACGGTCTGGGAGAATATATTCACAAATGACAGGTCTGATAAGGGACTGACAACCAAATTTAATAAAGAGCTCACACACCCCAACAAACAAAAAGGAAATAAGCCAATTAAAAACTGGGCAGAGGAGCTGAACAGACACTTCTCCAAAGAAGAAATTCAGATGGCCAACAGGCACATGAAAAGATGCTCCACATCGCTAGTCATCAGAGAAATGCAAATTAAATCCACAATGAGATATCACCTCACACCAGCTAGGATGGTCAACATCCAAAAGACAAACAACAGCAAATATTGGCAAGGTTGTGGAGAAAAGGGAACCCTCCTACACTGCTTGTGGGAATGTAAACTAGTTCAAAATTGTGGAAAGCAGTATGGAAGTTCCTCAAAAAAATAAAAATAGAAATACCATTTGACCCAGGTATTCCACTCCTAGGAATTTACCCTAAGAGTGCAGGAACCCTATTTGAAAAAGACATAGCACCCCTATGTTTATTGCAGCACTATTTACAATAGCCAAGAAATGGAAGCAACCTAAGTGTCCATCAGTAGATGAATAGATAAAGAAGATGTGGTATGTATACACAATGGAATATTATTCAGTCATAAGAAGAAAACAAATCCTATCATTTGCAACAACATGGTTGGAGCTAGAGGGTATTATGCTCAGTGAAATAAGCCAGGGAGAGAAAGACAAGTATCAAATGATTTCACTCATCTGTGGAGTATAAGAACAAAGCAAAAACTGAAGGAACAAAACAGCAGCAGACTCAAGAATGGACTAACAGTTACCAAAGGGAAAGGGACTGGGGAGGATGGGTGGGAAGGAAGGGATAAGGGGGAGAAAGGGGAATTATGATTAGCACACATAATGTAGTGGAGGGGGACATGGGAAAGGCAGTATATACAGAGAAGACAAGTAGTGATCCTATAGCATCTTACTACGCTGATGGACAGTTACTGCAATGGGGCTTGTGGGGGGGGATTTGATAATAGGGGGAGTCTAGTAACCATTATGTTGTTCAAGTAACTGTACATTAATGATATAAAAAAATTTTTTTAAACAATAAAGTAAGTTTATAGCACAAAAACGATGCTTTTTCTGCATCTATTGAGATGATCATATGATTTGCATCTTTTGTTCATGTGTGTACCTCACTGATTGATCTATGCATTTGAATCATCCATACATCCTTGGAATATCTATTTGATAGTGGTATCTCATCTTTTTTAATGTATTGCTGATTTCAGTTTGCTGATTTGTTGAGGGTTGTCATGTCTATGTTCATCAGTATATTGGCTTAGAATTTTCTTTGTGGAGTCATTCATTTTGTAATCAGTGTTATGCTAACCATATAAAATAATTTTGGAAGTGTTCCTTAATTTTAAATATTAAGGAGAAATTTGTGAAGGATACATGTCTGTCCTTTGCACATTTGGTAGAATTTACTTGTAAAACTGCCTATGCTGGGCCTTATTTTTAGGAGTTTTTAACCTAGTGATTCAAATTTAACTATTTTAATTAGCCTATTCAGACTTTTTATTTCTTCACAATTTATTCCTAAAAGATTTTATTTCTCTAACATTTTGACCACTTCTTCGAGGTCTTCTAATTTGTTAGCTTGTAACTGTTCATAGTATTCTGTATGATCCTTTGCCTTTATGTTGCATCAGTTGTAACTTCTACACTTTCATATTTCTATTTTTATTTATTTGGTCTCTCTCTGTTTTTCACTGGTTTTGCCAGAAATTTACACAATTAATTTAACTTTGCAAGGAACCAGTTATAAGTTTCATTGATCTTTTTCTATTGTCCCTTTTTACTCTGTTTTCATTTATTTCCACTCTGATTTTATTATAACCTTTCTTTTACTCACTTTGGTGTCTGTCAGCTCCACCTGTGGAATGAGACTGAGAACATATTGTTTACTAGGGCTTCCATCCCTGGATGAAGACCCTGCAGTTTCCTGCCTCTCTGGAAGTGCCTTTAAAATGAGTAAGTGCATCTCCCTTGCATTTCGTTTTGACAATTTTCACTCTGTTGGTTGGCACTGGACCTCAGGGTGATAGGGTCTGCTTATGAGTCCTTCAGGAGTAGAATCTTTGTTCCCTATAGTTCTATGATTTTCATGGACTCAATCCATGTTGATTTAGAAAATCAGACATATGAGGGGCTTCTCCTTCCGGTGTCATCTGCCGAGTCAGGGTGTCTGATGTGGAACACAATCCCTTCAAGTGAAAGTGCCATATTTTGGGACCCCTCTTGTGTGCAGGGTCAGTGCATCTGGTTGGGGTTCCATAAAAGTCTTGTCTGTGCCTCGCCTAACCTTGATGTCTCTCTTTTGTCTTTTGCTGTGTAGGTGCAGTTCATGTAGTTCTAAGGTTTTATCAGTGGAAAATTATTCCATATGAAGTTGTGAATTTGCTATGTATATGGGAGGAGGTGAACTTAAGGTCTTCCTACTCTGTCATCATGAAACACCCTCCAGGAGAGTTATAGTTTGTGTTTTACATTTTGGTATACCACCCATTTTGTATTAATCTTTATTGTTTATAGAGCAGAAGTTTATCCTTCGATGGATTTTCAAAAATATATACACATGTTCAGTGCAAATCCATGTCAGGAAATTGTTTCACAAATCATTCCTGATGCTCTAACTCACCCACCCTCTGTATTTTCCCTTTATAAGCAACAACTGTTAGGGATTCTTTTCCAGAATAGTTTAGCCTGATCTTCATATATGTGAGCTTCACCATATGATTTTTTAGTGCAAATAACATTTTGATACTCAGGTACTTGTTGCCAATGTCAGTAGAGTTTTCTTTTTGTTTCCCTCTTTAGTGTGGCTGGTAGTAAGACACTGAGAGAATGTGCCAGAATTTGTTGATTCTTCAAGGACTGACACATGGGATGCTTACATTTTGGGGTTATAAAAAATAGTCTTTTATGAATATTCTTTTAGAAGCCTTTTATTCAAATGGGCTCCTTTCTATTGCTCAATACCTGGGAATACAATTGCTCTGCATGTGTTTATTTGATAAGTAACTGCCATTAATTTAAAGAGATATTGTGGCATCTTCTCACAATGCCACCAAAGGGAAATAAGAGTTCTTATTGCAGCACACCCTTGCCAGATTCAGCATTCTTAATCTTATTTTTAATTATGTAATTGTAGTTTTGGGGGGATTATTGTCATATTAGGCTTTGCTCATCTTATTTTGTGTGATGAGTTTTCCAGTCCTTTCCCACCTTTATTTGGTTATTTGTCTATTCCTGAGTTGCAAGTATTTAAGTGCAAGTGATTTGAAGGTTTCAAGATCTCACAAATCAGGAATGTGTGTTTTTCTGGGAGACAATTTCAGAAGCTATTGCAGTGTGGTAGGAGTAACTGAGGTGCTGATATTCTCATGGTGGCTGACCAGGTAAGATGTGGACTGAAACTCAACTACTAGAATTAACAATTTGGAGGTTATTAAGTGCCTTGATGAGAGACGTGTGGTGCAGGATTCGGGACATTGCTCAGAATGGATTTAAGAGAAAACAGCAAGTGAGGGTTGGAGATAGAACAATGATGTGTGTGGGTGACATGAACACTGGCACTCACCAGAGCCTCTGGTCCTGAGGAGAGTTCTAACAGGTCCCCACCATTTGGCAGGTGCTCTAATAAAAAATCTGTTACCTTCACTAATAGTGTGTTAGACTCTTAAACCCTCTAAACTGTGCGTTTTTCCTGACCCAGGGCAGGCCAGTCTGTGCTCCAGTCCCTCAGGGTTGTGCCTCCTTACTGAGGGGCTTACTTGGAGATGGGTCTCCCTTAGTAATGTCTCCAACTCTCCTGCCATTTTTTATTTGGTCATTTATCCCAAATTGTCTGCTCAAGTGTCTACTCAGGCCTCATTTCATCCTAATGATGATTTGCTCTGTGTGTAGGAGCGGATTTGGTGTATGTGTGTGTAGCAGGATCTTGGGTTCTGGCTCTTTATATCCTGCATCTTTAAATTCCTCCAGGAATGAATATTCTAAACAGCAATATTTCCATGGGTAAAGAACATTTTCTAAAATGAGTAATGAAATGAACAGTAGATCTATTAAATTTCAAATAAAGACAGAGCCTGACTTCCTTCGGTGTTTTGCATATTATAGTCTTAATGACACTCAGTACATCCTTAGAAAGTATGTTCTGTAAATACTGATGCTCTGGAAAGGATAATGTAAGGTTGCTAAATGTTCTTGCCTGTTTACCAATGTGTACCAATGAGACATCCTTTTTACTAGTGATGCAATTATTTTAAAAAGATAATTATGAAGTTAAGTAGGAATAGAGAATTCGTGTTTCATAATTGGATACATGAAGGCAAAATATTTTTTATTAAAACAAATAATTTGTCTTTTTAATAATAAGCTAGTGATTTCAGGTAGAAAAATTGCATGCACATAACATGTTTATTTAATATTTGGCTTTTTGTTTTATGGACATTCTAAACATGAGAAATAAAAGGTTGATCTCACAAGAGTCAGAGATTCTGATATATTGTTGGATGAATTACATAGATCTCTAAGTGTGTATAGATGTGTGTGTGTGTGTGTGTGTCTCTGTGTGTGTTCTAATACATTGAATTCTAGTCATGAAGGAAAGGAGATGTTTAGAGGAAATACCCAAATGTCTGTCAGTTTGTAGTGCCCACGGGGCCACAAGGAAGTACTTGAGCTAGTGCCATTTATGCAGCTCCTCTTAGATTGTCCTTGAGTGGCTTATTTTTATATATTTCTGTGGTATCTTTCAAAATTAATCAAATTTAATATATATCAATTCATCATTACTAAGATTATAACTGCTACTTTGTTTAGTGTAAAAAACTTTCCTAACCACAAATTTATGAACATATATTTAGGTTTTCTTCCAGAGAGTTTATTGTTTTGGTCTTCACATTTCTCTGTTCCTTCACTATGGTCGTCCATCTGAGCATGACAGGGGAAGGAGCTCATTAATAATTGCCTCCAAACTATTATTAGATTGGTTCAGCATTATTGATTAAGAGGATGGTCTTTTCTTCCATGTTTCGGTAGTAGAAATTTATTATATACCTACTGTAGAAAATTCTTATATACCCACTGCCTGTATTTGAGTGGGTCTGTTTTTGAATTCTGCTCTTTAAGATGATTTGTGTCTCTCTGACCCAGTACTGTAACTATTTATGTGCATAAGAAGTCTTGATATTTGATGACATAAACCTTCCAGCTTTTTTTTATTACTCAAGGATCTTTAAGTATTCTCAATCCCTTGAACTTCTTTAAGACTTCTTTATTCTTGGCCTTTTCAATTCCAGTGTAAACTTTAGGATGAGCATTAAATCCTTTTGAATGAGTGTACTTGAATTCATGTTTTGAGTCCAGGAAAAAACTATATGCTTCGGTTAAGTAGGTGGTTTTTTTGTAGTATAGATAGATTCTGGGTAAAGACTTGTGAATTTTCAGGAGTGAACTTCCAAGTGTTTATTGTTGCACTTGTAAATTATGTTTAAACATCATTTTCTAATGACATTTTCTTTCATAATGGAATATTTTCTATATATGGAATTTTGTTAATTTGAATAATTTGTGTACAGAATTTTAAGAAATCACTTTACAGTGGTATGATTGACATAATACTTGTTATACACAACTCAGTGACCTTAGGGATCAGAATAACCAATGAAACCTGCATCACCATGAGGCCGCAGACACGTCCATCGCCTCTGGAGGTTTCCTGATTCCCTCTTACCAAATTTCAGTATGTAACGCAGTATTTCTAGGGCTACCTCTGTGCTGTACAGTGGATCTATGGGAAGCATTCGTCTTGCATAACTGGGGGTTTGCACCCTTGGGTCCTTGGCTGTCCATTTCCCCCTTTCCAGCCCCTAGTTTCCTCCACATTACTCTCTACTTCTATGAATTTGACTATTTTAGTTTCCATATAAAATAAGATCATTTATTATTTGTCATTATGTATCTAGCTTATTTCACTTTATATAATATATTCCAGGTTTATCCATGTTGTCAGAAAGGACATATACTCCTACATTTTAGAGATGGAATATTTTTGAAAATATCCTTAAATCCACATTAAATACACTATAAAAATTTTCCAATATTTGCTATAAATACTTTACATATTTTATTTCATTGTTTATAAAATCCAGAGCAAGATTAGATTATACTGTCACTGTATTTTTCTTCAATTTAGAAGACTAGCAAACATTTCATATTTGTCTGGTTTGATATTTATTATAGTTACTGTTTATCAGAATATAGATGGCCCTTTATATTCCTACTTTGCTAAGACTTATTTAAAATTAGGTAACATGATGAATGTATTAAATCATTTTTTATATTTTTGACAGAATTAATAATTCCTTTAAATGTTTGTTAGAATCAATGATATGTTGAATTTTTCATTTAGAATGTTTTTAATTGAAAATTTAATTTTGTTAGTAGATGTAGAAACATTCTTTTTTCTATTACTTTCTTATGCCACTTTTGTTAAAGTTCTGTTTAGGAGCAGTGTTTCATTTTTACAATATCTTATATTTTTGACATAACATTTCTAATGATGTATTCTTTATATATTATCCCATAAAAATGGATCTATACAATTTCATGAAATTAAGATACCCACATAATGACTAAAGAAGAAGAGGAACAAAATGTATCTAAAGACTAGGAAAATTCTTTGTTACTTCACAGTAGGTAATAACTTCCTTATTTCTTTATTAGTTTCACCAGGGATTAAATTTTGTATATTTGTACTTTTTTGCCGAGGAGTATTTATTGATTGATTTGTTTTTATTGACATATAGTTGACATACAATATTCTATTCTATTCAAGTATACATTAGTGATTCAATGGCTGTCTATATTATGAAATGCTCATCACAAATTGCATAGTTACTATCTGACAACATAGGAAAATGTTACATGATTGCTGACTATATTCTCTATGCTATACTTTCACCCCCATGACTAATTTATACTAGCATTGAGATTTTGTGCCTCTTTATCCCTTCCACCAGTTTCACCCACCAATCACATCCCATTCCCCACTGTAATCACCACTCTCTTCTCAGTGTCTATAACCACTGCAGTCTTGTTAATTTTATTTTGTTTTATATTTAGATTCCTCTTATAAGTGAAATCATATGGCGTTTGTCTTTCTCTAAATGACTTATTTCACTTAACATAATGCTCATTAGGTCTATCCATGATGTTGCAAATAGCGACATTTCTTTCTTTTTTATGGCTGAATACTTTTCCATTGCATATATGTCCCACTTCCAATTCATTCATTCATCTTTGATTTTTTTAATTTTCAAGAGTTTGTTTGGGTGTCCATGCAGCACCAGACAAAATGTGGTTATGAGTGCTCTATCGTTTCATCTACTGATGAACACCTCTTGTAAATAATGCAGCAATAAACATGGAATACATAGCATATATCTTTTCAAGTTACACTTTTTTCCTTGGGTAAATTCCTAGAAGAGGAATTACCGGGTTGTGTAGTATTTCTACTTGAGACTTTGATGGATGTCCACACAGCTTTCCACAGTGACTGCGCCAATGTACATCCCCACCAACAGGGCAAGAGGGTTGCCCTCTCTCCACATCCTTTAAACATTTTAATATATAAAGTTAAACCTGACAATTGTTCCTTAATCATGAATTAGGTATATCTATGAGAAAGATTATAGAATATGTGTACTACATGTGATATTTTATCTTGTCTCTTGATTTGTGGATATTGCATTGTAAACTTTCATTGTATATCAAAGTGTAACAATATGAGTAATTAACAAAAAATAAAGCATACAGCTTGATCATTTTTATAAACTTACTATGGGATTGAAACAAGAATAAAAATTACTACCACTCCAACAGTATAGTTTTTATCCACTTTCAGTCATTGACCTTTCAAGGTGAAGCAATTGAATGACTTCAAACTGTCAATTAGTAAGCATGACTATGTCTGTTATTAATGGGATCATCCTATGAGGTCTGCTTTTGACAATCTCCTTTTTATTGTGATTGTGATTGTCTGAATCAACACATATTGTTTCTCTCAATGTCACCATCAGAAACATAATATAACTGTTTGACTGGGTTACAGAATAGTGTTAGTTTCCAGTCTCTGCAACATAATTCACTGGACATGACTTTTGGTGAATGTAAGTGAGCATTTCTGCTGGAATCCCATGGGATGGCTGTGTCCTGGGTAAGTGGATGTCTGTGACATGCTCCAAATGCCTCCACACCAAAGCCACATTCCTGTGAGCACCACGGGGGGGAAGGAGGAGGGGCTCCAACCATGAGGACATGTCCCTTAAGTTCCATGTCATGTCACCTCTGACACTGCCCAGAACGTAATAATATGTTCTTAAACCATTGTAATGGAGGCTTTTTTGTAATGGCAAGTGTCATGATGAACCCAGGGAAATAGAACCATTGACATGAGGCACTTACTGAATGTGTACTGTAAACAGCATATTGTTGCAGTGGGACAGTGTGGTGCACAGGTGTTCTCACCTCCTTGTCCTGGAGAGGGACATACCTGGGAAGCCTCTCAGCAGGAGGAAGAAAGTAAAAACACTAGGAGAGCAGCATTCCCTCCACCCACTCACTCCTTTATTTTCTATTTAATCGTGAGCCTACAAGAGAAAGGAAAACTGCATTCTTCCATTATAAGGATAAATTATCTCTCCTTCTGACAGTCTGAACAGCAAGGGCCATGGTTTCATATCTGGGCCAGGCTGTCCATACTGAGGTTGTGGGGACAATAAAAGCAGGGTGTGGATCCACATGACAGGAAATGATATAGCTGTAAGGGTGCTGAAAATCTAGGGAATGTAAGCAACATATTTGATAAACTGTAGGATCATTCTTGTGCAGGGCCAGGCAGGTTGTAACAACTATATTAGGTTTTGTTTAATAAAGAATATTGCCAATGAAGTTTTTCTTGAGAAAATGGGCACATAACATGTTATTATTCATAACCTCCTAAACTAATTTTGCAATGAGGAAGTCTAGATTACAAAAATATATATTTATACTGCTAAAAAATTTTTGCTGGCCACTGCCCAAAATATACCACAGTAATAGTGTTCCACTGGTATCTTTGTTTTCTTCCATTTGTCTGAAGAACATGCTGCACTGACAGATCTATTGCTGTTCCCAAATGACTTATATAGTACATTAACAATATGAAACAGCCACTTTATATAAAATATAAAATTTGAAAGGGATATGTGTTTGAACAAAGGAGAAAACTCTATCTAAACTACACAAATTATTTAATTTGACTTAATTACTAAAACCGTGAGGAGTTTTCCCAGAGCTACCTTTATGTCCTTATTTCTAAGGCTGTATATGATGGGGTTTACTGATGGAGGAACCACTGTGTAAAATACAGACAAAACCAGGTCTGCAATGAACTTCAACTCAGAGGCTGGCTTCAGGTAGGCCAAGGCACCTGTTGAAAGAAAGACAGTCACAACGACCAGATGAGGGAGGCAGGTGGAGAGGGCTTTGGACCTGCCCTCCAGGGAGGAGATCCTGAAGACAGCAGAGAAGATGTGCACATAGGAATATAAAATAGAAATGAAACATGCTAGTGAGATACTTGCAACAAAAGCTGTCACTGACATTTCACTTGTGTTCTTTTTGGAATCTGAAATCAAAATAATCTGAGGGATATCACAAAAGAAATGATGGATCTTATTGGAGCTAAAAGTTATGGAAAATGTCGCTGCCGTGTGCATGGCTCCAGAGACCCCCCCACTGACATATGAAGCCACCACCATCCACCCACAGGCCCCCTTGTTCAAGATGGTCTCATAGTGCAGTGGACGGCAGATGGCCACGTAGCGGTCATAGGACATCACTGTGAGAATGGCCAATTCAGCGACACCAAATGTTACAAAGAACAGCAGCTGGAAAACACATCCAAGGAAGGATATTTTGTTCCTATTTATCAAGGAGTTGAGAGCAAACTTTGGAACAGTGACAGAGATGTAGCAGAAATCTATGAATGACAGGTTCTTCAGGAAGAAGTACATGGGTGTGTGAAGCTGAGGGTCCCAAGTAATGAGCGAGATAATGAGTCCATTTCCCAACAGGGCTGCCAGGTAAGCCACGAGGAACAGGACACCCTGCAGGGTCTGCCTCTCTGGGTCCTCAGAGAATCCCAGGAGAAGGAACTCAGTGACCCCTGTATAGTTGATAATTTCATCCAATCCTGTGGTCCCCAGGAGTGAGCTGTGTACTGTAAACAAAAATAGACAATAAAGACAATGTTACCTAGTTGTATTGATGGACATGTGAATTATCTATAGTGACCATTTCACATGTAGCATGTGTATGTGTTTGTACCTTCTCATTGTTCCTACTAGCTATACACATTTGTCAAATTAATAAAACCCTGTGTACTGGTTTCATCATTTTCTAGGAGGACTATTCTAAATTAACTAATATATGTGTTTAGAAGTTTTTGAAAACTTTATGAGAGGAAACAAAAAAGAAATGATCAAGTGGGATGGCATCAAACTAAAAAGCTTCTGTACAGCAAATGTACAGCAAAGGATACCATCAGCAGAACATAAAGACATCCAACAGTCAGGGAGAATATTTTCATAAACAACTTACCTGATAAAGGGTTAACACCCAAAATACCCAAATAACTCATTTGCCATAACATCCAAAAAAACAAATAACCTGATTAAAAAGTGGGCAGGAGACCTGAACAGACACTTCTCCAAAGAAGAAATAAAATGGCCAACAGGTGCATGAAAAGATGCTCCACATCGCTAATCATCAGGTAAATGCAAATCCAAACCAAAGTGAGTTATCACCTCACACCAGTTAATACTCCCACTATCCAAAACACAAGAAATCACAAACACTGCTGAGGATGCGGATAAACAGGAACACCCCTGCACTGTTAGTGGGAAAGTAAATTGGTGCAACTGCTATGGAAAGCACTTTGGAGGTTCCTCAAAAAACTAAAAATAGATCTACATTTCACCCAGTAATTCTACTCCTAGGAATTTACCTGAAGAAAACAAAATCCCTGATTCAAGAAGATATATGCACACCTATGTTTATTGGTGCAGTATTTGCAATAGCCAAGATATGGAAGCAACCTAACTGTCCATTAATAAATGAATGGATAAAGAAGAGGTGGTATAAATACACAAAGGAATATTATTCAGCCATAAAAAGGGAAGAAATCTTGACATCTTTAAAAACATGGATGGATGTAGAGGATATTACACTCAGTGAAATAAGCCACATGGAGAAAGATAAATGCCATATGAATTCAGCTATATGTGTACTACAAAAACAAAGCAAAACAGAAGGAACAAAACAGCACTAGACTCATAGACACTGAGAAGTTACTAGGGGTTATAATGGGGGAGGGGTTAAGGTTGGTGGTGGGGGAGGGGGATAAAGAGGCACAATAATTTACAATGACAATATAAATTGGTCCCAGCATGGAGAATGTAGTCAATGGCTCTGTAACATCTTTCTAAGTTGATAGTAACCACACTAGAGGGGTTGAGGATTTAACAATATGGGCAACAGTTGAACCACTGTGTTGTATATTTGAAACCAATATAAAATTGTATCAACAATACTTCAATAAAAAAAGATTTAGCAGTGGTAATGTTCACAATCAACATTGGTTGTTGAAGGTATTGAAGTTGTTATTTATTAATAATTGTAATCAGCACAAGTAAGAGAGAAGAAAGTCCCAATACTATTGTAATCTTACAGCTGAAGGAGTAAGACATGAAGAGGTTGGTAGCCCCCTCCCCCCACCCCAGGGTCAAGGGGCGTGACCATTAAATGCACAGATATGACGGGGCAGTGGGTTTCTTGGACTTCTATGACTGTTTTCTGCAAAGACACCCTGCATGGAGAGTTCATGGTCAGCAGTAGGGAATGGATGTCACTTAGAAAACAATAAAAAGGTTAGTTTTTTTAACCTAACATTGATTATCATTAATTGGAAAATAAAGCCAGGCTCTTTGATTGCTGCTAAGTTCATCTCAGTAATTCCTGCTATTTTCACTGGATGGAAAGGGTGTGTTTATATGTGTGAAGCTTGTGCACTTAAACATTCGTGAGTGAATGGGAAAAACAGGATAATATTGCCTCAGTAAGAGGCTTGTCTAAACTCTTCCAGGATTTATAAGTAAGCATTTATTATCAATTAAACAGTATTTATACTTTCAGAATAATTTCTTAGTTCATTTACTTACTTCAGCCTGGGTCTAAATGGCAATGAACCACCACCTATAGTTTCAGCTGTTTCCTAACCTGTGGGAATTCTAACTCAAAATTCCAGAAGTCAACAAAATGTACACTTTCTCTTCCTCTCGTCATGGTCTAAATACCACCACCCATTGTTGAAAGACACAGTTCCTGGCTTTGTTTAGTTTCTGTGCCTTAGTTCTCCGAAGTGTAATACAGCAAGTCCTTCCTCACCTCTAAATTGTTTAATGAACTCTGAACAAATACCAAGGGACTCGTTCTGTGACATGGACTCCACGTCATCAGGGCTGGAAACTTCTCCGGTTCACCCTGAGTATATTCGTGGATTTCAAAATCCAACTAAACCTGGATTTCATGTTTGTACAAATCAGAAAATGTAACTCAGTTTTGCAGTAAGACGTGTTGTAACTATCGTGCCTTAGAAACCTCTGTGCTACGTCTGAAGGCTTAACACTCACCTGTTGATGCAGAATTTCCCAAAGATAACGGGTGGGCCGTTCCCAGTCAGGCCACTCCCACTTTGCCCAGTCTACTGCTGTCTGATGCTCCCTGATCCAGGGCACCTGGGGGCTGAGAAATGAAAAACCTGCTGTCATGTCTGCCCACCCTGGACGCTATTTGTCTTGGTGATAGATTGATATACTGAGGCATCTCTAAATAAAACACTGCGACTTGGTTACCACATTGCAGTTCTACACATCAAACTAATTCCAGTGTAATGACCTAACAACTGCCCATTTCTGACAAGGATAAGGCATAGTCTTGTAATGGAGGTACTACTGTAAAACACAGATATACAAAATATGATGTGAATGCATTTGGCAGATAATTTATTTTATAAGGGAAGCCTGGAAGAGTGAGTTTGCCTCTCCCAATCCTCTATTTTACAGAGATCCAAAGACAAAAGGATAATGAAAGAGAAATTCATTTTTTCCGTGATATAATTTTGATAACCACTGCTTCTGACATTTGTTCAGTCCTGATTAGCAAGAACTTGTGAATCATTGCACTTTCTTGCTTGCAGAATGACCTGCAGCATTAATTTATGCAAAATAGGAAACATTCTTATATTTTCAATTGCAACACTAATTTATAATGCACACTAGCTTTCTCATAATTTAAATTCAAAATAAGGTCAGTATTTATTTGTAACCATTAATTTCAAAGATGTTTCTTAAGAAGGTGTATGTAGATAGAAGTACCAAATGCTACAAGTTTCTGCAGTGTATGAGAAGATATTATGATTTTAGTTTACTGTAAAGTTTTTACTATTTGGCAGGAAAAACTTGCAATTATTATATGTCAATGAGTTGATTGTAATTTGATAAAATGACTTTCTCTATACCACATTCCTAATTCTACTTTTCTATTTGTGGGCATATGTGTTTATGTGAGTGTGCATGCATATGTGTAAGTCTTGTGTGTGTTTTCCCTAAAAACATGCTCACACTGTTTTTAACTCCAGAATTTTTCTCTTAATTTTATGTGAGAGAAAATACTTGCAATTTTCAATAAAATTAATTTTAGAGGAAAATTCAGGTTTTATATCAGTCTATATATCCAAAGGTGAAAATATCACAACCATTTAATTGAATAATATATGAGGAAAATAATATTTTCTTTTTGCCATAGTCAAGGACAGTTCTGTCCTCCCCAGAGTGCTAAACAACTGTTACTCACATGGTGATTGTGCATTAAGCTCTGAAAATCTGGGATGTAAAGAGACTCCTTCATTATAATGACTTCACATGTGCTGTGAACTCTCCAGTCTTCATAGATTCTCTTCATCCATGAAAGTTCCTTTCATCTAACATCATAGAAGCAAGTAGCAGGCTTCACGCCTCCTCAGGACTGGGGGAGCTTAGTTATCCTTTCAGTGAGGAAAGAACCACTTCAAAGCTCTCTAAGGAAAAGGTGAATGATTGCAGCTCTGAGGCTGTGATGTGTCCCCAAGAACACCCAGGGGAGGAAGAGCTGAGACAGGAGAGACCAGCATAGGGGGCTGTAGTTTGGGGACCTGGGAAATTTCAACAGATTTTTAACAAATTTCCCCTGGGTCTAATTCAGGGGAAAGTATTTCTTCCATGATACTGACTGTAGAAATGGGAACATGCTCAACAAGACAGCTCAACATGAAGCTAAGAATTCCCTAGAGATTTCCCAAGAAATCCCGTATGCTCAGCTACCTAATTAATCATTTCAGTACCTTAAGTGGGAACCTTGCCTATGAGCCATTATAAAATGCATCTTGTCTACAACAATAATTTTTATAAATAAAAGTTATCTATTAGGTCTTTAATATATCTCTTCATGTATGCTTATACAGACATATACACTAAGTGAATATTCACAAATAGTTGATTTGTGTTAATTTCATCTTCCATGGTACACATATCTTTAGTTTTATATTGAAAGTGTTATTATCTGGGGATTCTTCAAAATTCACTTTATATTACAGTAACACATATTAATATATTCAAATGAGAATCTAGTGCTTACATAAAACTGGTTTTGAAAGTCTAGCAAGACCAACATACATGTTCTGTAGCAATGATTAATTTCATGTTATTATTAGTTTCTCTTGCTGAGGTATTTGTCTTACGTATTTTGGTCTTTTATATATTTCATTAAAATTATGAAAAGTAAAAATAATAATTGCAAATGTACAATGTGTAGAAAGTACCTAAATATTTCATAAATCACATAAAGAATATACAATTACACTCCAGACATATTATTTTGAGCAGGAAATACACTGTTTAGAAATCTAAAGGCAGCTTCCCTTAGTGTATTGAACATTTCAGATATACAACTACTATAAGTAGAAGGATGAAGACATGGAGAAATAATTGGAGAAAACCTTTTCTTTCTATCAATAGAAGATCGTTTTCCATGAGAAAAGAGCTCAAGAAGCTGTAAGGCATCTCTGTCAACTGAGAGGAAGTTCAAAGAACTGAGTAAAGTTAATGATCTCATCAGGGAAATACTTGCTAACATCAAGTTCAAGCTCCAGCATTTCTCAAGTAGCCCTTTTGTTCCTCCTGTTCCCTGCCCAGATCACAGTGGCTTAGAATTGTCATGGAATCTGGGGTCATTAGGTATCTGAACAATGAATTTAGGGTCCTGCTGTTAAGGATCAGGGATCTGGAGTCACCTAGAGGTTTCCCTTGGCTTTCACAGTACCTGTGAAAATTACCAGGGAGTTTGTATGCATGTCTTTCCTCTTTGAAACCATTTCTATTTATCTTTTAATTTAGTTATTGCTATTTAATTGGTGCTACCATTGCTCTAATTGATGTTTGTTAAAATTATAATTTTAAGGTACCACCTCAGATAAAGATTCATCTAATATACTTGTTATGAACACATTATACCCACGACACCGGATTGTCCAAAATTACCTAAGTACTCCACTCTGATTTAAATGAAAGGTCCCCTATTTCTTAAACCACCATCAAATTTTGACATTGTTAGAAACTTGTAGAATAATCTAGACCATTTATTTATGCCACGAATGCTACTAGCAACTTATAAAAGTATTTGAGTATTTATCTGAATAAGTCTAAGTGCTTTAAAAACACAGAAAAGTGGTGGGCAGAGAAAAAGGTGTCAGAGAAGTTCAGCAAGGTAGAAATCTCCTCCCAAAAACATTCAAGACACAAAAATACAGCAAAACAACTAAACCTGAAAATGACCTGAAGTTTGCAAAACAGACCACTTACATTTGGGCAATAAGAGAAGACCTCACAGAAAAGGGTCTGAATGTAGCAGGGCCATCTAATACAAAGGAAGAAACACAGAAACACTAACAAAATAAGCATCCAGAGGAATATGTTCCAAACAAAATTACAAGACACCACCCCAAAAGAGGGCTAAATGAAACACAAATCATCAATCTTCATAAAGACTTCAAAGTGAAATTTAAATATTCAATATCTCGGGTAGGATGTCAACAAAATGACAGAAGACCTGCAAAAGAAACACTCAACCTTAAGAACACAGTATCAGAAATTAGTCATACAGTGGAAGGACTTACAGTAGTTTATCAGAGGTTGAAGAAGCTGTAAAAAATGGAAATTAGGGAACAGGAAAACAATGAAGCCAAAAACAGAGAGAAAAATGGATCTCTGGGAATGAAAGAATAAGAAGGGAGCTGTGTGAGCAATCCAAACAGAATAATGTTCACATAATAGAGGTGCCATAAGAAGAGGGAGAGATAGGAAAAGAAAGTCTCTTTGAGGAAATAAATGTTGAAAATTCCCACCATCTCGGAATAGAATTGGACACTCGGGGCATGAAAGCACAGCAAGCACCTAATGAAAGGAATCCCAGGAAGAAAACACCAAGACATATAATAAATTGGCAAATATCAAGTACAAGGGGAGAGTATTGAATGCAGGCAGAGAGAGAAAAAGATTACTTATAAAGGAAACCCCATGAGACTATTAGCAGACTTCTCAGCAGAAATTTTACAGTCCAGAAATGAAAGGCATGATCTAGTTAATATAATGAAACCAAAGGACCTCCAGCCAAGAATCCTCAACCTGGAAAGAGCATTATTTAAGCTTGAAGCAAGGACTAAACAAATTCCAAATAAACAAAAGTTGAAGGACTTTACCACTACTAAGCCAGCCATGCAGGATATGTTAAAGTGACTCCTATAGATGGATATGTTCCTAAGGATAAGTAGCTTTTACCAGTGAAAATAAACTCACAGTAAAGGTAGTAGATAAATTAGTATCAAAACAATTATAAAATTCAAACAGAAGAAGCAAAATTAACTACTCACAAAACTAATCAAAGAAACAAGTGCAGATTATGACATCTAATACAAAAAGTGTGGAGGAGAAAGAAAAAAGTACACTTAGATTATGTGTGAAATAGAGTAATCAGCAATTTAAGACAAACTGTTATGTAGTAAGAAATCTATCTTTGAATTTTTAATAACCACAAGATTAAAGCCTACAATTGATACATGAAAGAAAGAAAAGGAGGAAGGAAGGAAGGAAGGAGGGTGGGAAGAAGGGAAGGAAAGGAGGGAGAGAAGAGAAAGATCCAATCACAGCACTAAAGGTATCCATCAAAAAACAGAGCAAATTAAAGAGAAAAAAAGAAACAGAAAGGAGATATAAAAACAACCATAAAAAATCAATAAAATGGCAATAAGTTCATATCTATAAACAATCACCTTAAATGTAAGTGGACCGAATGCACCAATCAAAGGATATAGAATGGCAGAATGGTAAAAAAAACAAACATTTACATGCTGCCTACCAGAGAATCACTTCAGACCCAAAGCCATACACAAACTAAAAGTGAAGGAATGGAAAAAGATAGTTTATGCAAATAATAGGGATAAAAAAAAGAATTAGTAGTACTATATCAGACAAAATAGATGTCAAAGATAAAGTAAAAAAGAGACAAAGAAGGACATTGTATAACGATAAAGGGGTCAGTCCAACAAGAGGATATAACCATTATAAATATCTGTGCACCCAATTTAGGAGCCCCTAAATATGTGAAACAAATACTAACAGAATTAAAGGGGGAAATAGACTACAACATATTCATTTTAGGATACTTTAAACACCACCCAAAACAACAGATAGACCAACCAGACAGAAAATAAAAAAGTGAAAAGATGGACAGAACAATCCATTACCTCAGGTGGTTTAACAGATATCTACAGAACATTCATGCCAAAAGCAGCAGGATACATGTTTCCTTCAAGTGTACATGGAATGTTCTCCAGAATAGATCACATACTACACCACAAAAAGAGGCTCAGTCAATTCAAAGAGACTGAAATTGTATCAGGCAGCTTCTCCAACCACAATGGTAGAAATAAGAAATAAATTACACAAAGAAAACAAAAAAGCTTACAAAAACATTGAGGCTAAACAACATGGTTCCAAATAATCCATGGATCAATGACCAAGTTAAAACAGAAATCAAGCAATTCATGGAGACAAATGGAAATAAAACTCAACAGCCCAAAGCCTGTGGGATGCAGTAAAGGCAATTCTAAGAAGGAAGTAAATAGAAATACAGGCTTAACTCAAATAACAAGAGCAACCTCAAATAATCAGTCTGAAACTCACAATTAAAGAGAAAAAGAAGAAAAAAATGAAGCCCAAGTTACTAGGAGTGGCAAAATAAATATCAGAGCAGAAATAAATAAAATAGAGAACAAAAGAATAGAAAAAATCCATGAAACCAGGAGCTTGTTCTTTGAGAAAATAAACAACATAGATAACCCCCTAGCCAGACACCAATAAAAGGAGAGGATACACACATAACCAAAATTAGAAACAAAGAAGGAATAATCACAAAAGACACCACAAAAATACAAAGAATTGTTAGAGAATAATATGAAATGTTATTTGCCAATAAATTGGACAACCTAGAAGAAATGGACAATTTCTATAAAAATACCACCTTGCAAGGCTGACCCAGGAAGAAACAAAAACTTAGACCAATTACTAACAATGAAACAGAATTGGTAATCAAAAAGCTACCTGTATTATGTATTATATATTTACATTGCTTTCTACAATGTTTGCACCAATTTACATTCCTTTCAGCAGTGTAGGAGGATTCCCATCTCTCTACATTCTTCAGACCTTGTTACATTCTGTCACCATTTGTTATTATTATTATTTTTCTTAAGGTATCATTGATATCCAATCACATGAGCAGCATTGTGGAAACTAGATTCCCCTCCTTATCAAGTCCCCCCAACATACCCCATTACAGTCACTGACCAACAGCATAATAAGATGCTATAGAATCACTACTTGTCTTCCCTGTGTTATACTGCCTTCCCTGTGCCCCCCTACATTATGTGTGCTAATCATAATGCCCCCCTTTTCCTCTTATCCCTCTCTGCCCACCCATCCTCCCCAGTTCCTTTCCCTTTGGTAACTGTTAGTCCATTCTTGGGTTCTGTGAGTCTGCTGCTGTTTTGTTCCTTCAGTTTTTGCTTTGTTATACTCCTCAGATGAGTTAAATCATTTGGTACTTGCCTTTCTCTGCCTGGCTCATTTCACTGAGCATAATACCCTCTAGCTCTGTCCATGTTGTTGCAAATTGTAGGATTTTTCTTCTTCTTATAGCTGAATAAGATTCCATTGTGTATATGTACCACATCTTCTTTATCCATTCATCTACTGATGGACACTTAGGTTGCTTCCATTTCTTGGCTATTGTAAATGGTGCTGCGATAAACATAGGGGTGCACATGTCTTTTTGAATCTGGGATCCTGTAGTCTTAGGGTAAAGTCCTAGAAGTGGAATTCCTGGGTCAAATGGTATCTCTATTTTCAGTTTTTTGAGGAACCTCCATACTGCTTTTCACAATGGTTGAACTAATTTACATTCCGACCAGCAGTTTATGAGGTTTCGCCTTTCTCCACAACCTCACCAACATTTGTTGTTGTTTGTCTTTTGGATGGTGGCCATCCTAACTGGTGTGAGGTGATACCTCATTGTGGTTTTAATTTGCATTTCTCTGATGACTAGCGATGTGGAGCATCTTTTCATGTGCCTGTTGGCCATCTGAATTTCTTCTTTGGAGAAGTGTCTGTTCAGATCCTCTGCCCATTTTTTAATTGGGTTATTTTCTTTTTGGTTGTTGAGTACATGAGCTCTTTATATAATTTGGATGTCAACCCCTTATCGGATCTGTCATTTATGAATATATTATCCCATACTGTAGGATGCCTTTTTGTTCTATTTATGGTGTCCTTTGCTGTACAGAAGCTTTTCAGCTTAATATAGTCCCACTTGTTCATTTTTGCTTTTGTTTCCCTTGTCCGGGGAGATATGTTCATGAAAAAGTTGCTCATGTTTAAATTGAAGAGAGTTTTGCCTTTGTTTTCTTCTAAGATATTTATGGTTTCATGACTTATGTTCAGGTCTTTGATGCATTTTGAGTTTACATTTGTGTATGGAGTTAGACAGTGATCCAGTTTCATTCTCTTACATGTAGTTGTCTAGTTTTGCCAACACCAGCTGTTGAAGAGGCTGTCATTTCCCCATTGTATATCCATGGCTCCTTTATTGTATATTAATTTTACCATATATGCTTGGGTTAATATCTGTAGTCTAGTCTGTTCCATTGGTCTATGGGTCTGTTCTTGTGCCAGTACCAAATTGTCTTGATTACTGTGGCTTTGTAATAGACCTTGAAGTTGGTGAGTGAAATCCCTCCTGCTTTATTCTTCCTTCTCAGGATTGCTTTGGCCTTTTGGGGTCTTTTGTGGTTCCATATGAATTTTAGAACTATTTGTTCCAGTTCGTTGAAGAATGCTGTTGGTATTTTGATAGGGATTGCATTGAATCTGTGGATTGTTTTAGACAAGATGTCCATTTTGTCAATATTAATACTTCCTACCCAAGAGCATGGGATGAATTTCCATTTATTAGTGTCCTCTTTAATTTCTCTTAAGAGTGTCTTCTGGTTTTCAGGGTATAGGTCTTTCACTTACTTGGTTAGGTTTATTCTGAGGTATTTTATTCTTTTTGATGCAATTGTGAATGGAATTGTTTTCCTGATTTCTCTTGCTGCTAGTTCATTATTAGTGTATTGGAATGCAACAGATTTATGTGTATTAATTTTGTATCCTGCAAATTTACTGAATTCAAATATTAGTTCTAGTAGTTTTGGGGTGGATTCTGTAGGGTTTTTTATGTACAGTATCATGTCACCTGTAAACAGTGACAGTGTGACTTCTTCCTTGGCAATCTGGATGCCTTTAATTTCTTTGTGTCTGATTGCCATGGCTAGGATCTCTGGAACTATATTGAATAAATGTGGGGACACTGGGCATCCCGGTCTTGTTCTGATCTTAAAGGAAAAGCTTTCAGCTTTGTGCTGTTAAGTATGATGTTGGCTGTGGGTATGTCACATATGGCCTTTATTATGTTGAGGTACTTGCCTTTGCTCTCTATATCCATTTTGTTGACAGTTTTTATCATGAATGGGTGTTGAATTTTGTCAAATGCTTTTTTGGCATCTATGGAGATGATCATGTGATTTTTTGTCCTTTTTATTAATATAGTGGATGATGTTGATGGATTTTCAAATATTGTTAACATCCTTGCATCCCTGGAATAAATTCTACTTGATGATGATGGATGACCTTTTTTATGTATTTTCGAATTTGGTTTGCTAATATTTTGTTGAACATTTTTGAAGCTATGTTCATCAGGAATATTGGTCTGTAATTTTCTTTGTTTGCGGTGTCTTTGCCTGGCTTGGTATTAGTGACACTGGCCTCATAGATGGATTTGGAAGTATTCCCTCTTCTTCTAATTTTAGAAAACTTAAAGGAGGATGGGTATTAGATGTTCACTAAATGTTTGATGAAATTGAGGGGTGAAGCCATCTGGTCCAGGAGTTTTGTTCTTAGGTAGATTTTTGATTACCTATTCAATTTCATTGCTGGTTATTGGTATGTTCAGATTTTCTGTTTCTTCCTCGATCACCCTTTGAAGATTATATTTTTCTGGAAAGTTGTCCATTTCTTCTAGGTTATCTAGATTGTTAGCATATAATTTTCATAGTATTCTCTAATAATTCTTTGTATTTCTGTGCTGTCCACAGTGATTTTTCCTTTCTCATTTCTGATTCTGTTTATCTGTGTAGACTCTCTTTTTACTTGATAACTTTAGCTAGGGGCTTATCTATTTTGTTTGTTTTCTCAAAGAACCAGCTCTTACTTTCTTGGATTCTTTCTATTGTTTATTCTTCTTGATTTTATTTATTTATGCTCTAATCTTTATTATGTCCCTCCTTTAACTGACTTTGGGCCTCATTTGTTGTTCTTCTTCTAGTTTCATTAATTGTGAGTTTAGACTGTTCATATGGGATTGTTCTTCTTTCCTGAGGAAGGCCTGTACTGCAGTTTACTTTCCTCTTAGCATGGCCCTCTCTGTGTCTTACAGATTTTGCAGTGATTAATTATTGTTGTCATGTGTCTCCATATATTATTTGATCTCTGTTTTTATTTATCCATCTATCCATTGATTATTTAGGAGCATGTTTTTAAGCCTCCATGCGTTTGTGAGCCTTTTTGTTTTCTTTGTACACTTTATTTCTACTTTCATACCTTTGTGATCTGAGAAGGTGGTTGGTACAATTTCAATCTTTTTGAATTTCCTGAGGCTCTTTTTGTGGCTTAGTATATGATTATTCTTGAAAATGTTCTATGTGCACTTGAGAAGAATGTGTGTCCTCTGCTTTTGGATGAAGGGTTCTGTAGATGTCTATTAGGTCCTTCTGTTCGAATGTATTGTTTGGTGTCTCTGTCTCCTTACTTATTTTCTGTCTGGTTGATTTGTCCTTTGGAGTGAGTGGTATGTTGAAATGAATGCATTGCATTCTATTTCCTATTTTAATTCTGTTAGAATTTTTTTCAGATATGTAGGTGCTCCTGTGTTGGATGCATAGATATTTATATCCTCTTAGACTGACTGCTTTATCATTATGTAATGTCCTTCTTTGTCTCTTGTGGCTTTCTTTGTTTTGAAGTCTATTTTCTCTGATAGAAGTACTGCAACTCCTGCTTTTTTCTCTCTTGTTTGCATGAAATATGTTTTTCTATCCCTTAACTCGCAGTCTGTGAATATCTTTGGATTTGAAGTGTATCACTTGTAGGCAGCATATAGACAGATTTTGCTTTTTTATCCATTCTGTAACTCTGTCTTTTGATTGCTGTATTCAGCCCATTTACATTAAGGTGATTATCAATAGATATGTATGTATTGCCATTGCAGGCTTTGGATTCGTGGTTACCAAAGTTTCAAGGGCAGCTTCTTTACTCTCTAGCAGTCTACCTTAACTCATTTATTACACTGTTATAAACACAGTCTGAAGATTATTTTTTCTCTCCTTTCTTTTTCTTCCTCCTCCACTCTTTATATGTTAGGAATCATATTCTGTATTCTTTGTGTATCCCTTGACTGACTTCATGGGTAGCTGATTTAATTTTGCATTTAGTTAGTATTCAGTTGTTCTACTTCCTTTGCTACAGTTTTATTTTCTCCGGTGACAGCTATTTTGCCTTAGGAGTGCTTCCATCTAGAGCAGTCTCTTTAAAATACACTGTATAGATGGGTTGTGGGAGGTAAATTCCCTCAACTTTACTGATTGTTTAATCTCTCCTTCAAATTTAAATGATAATCTTGTTGGGTAGAGTATTCTTGGTTAGAGGCCCTTCTATTTCATTGCCTTGAATGTAACATGCCACTCCCTTCTGGCCTGTAATGTTTCTGCTGAGAAGTCTGATGGATTTTCCTTTGTAGGTCATCTTTTTCTCTCTCTGGCTGCTTTTAATACTCTGTCCTCATCCTTGATCTTTGCCATTTTAATTATTATATCTCTTGGTGTTGTCCTCCTTGGCTCCCTTGTGTTGGGAGCTCTGTGCACCTCCATGGTCTGAGAGAATCTTTTCTTTCCCATATTAGGGAAGTTTTCTGCAATTATTTATTCAAAGATACTTTCTATGCCGTATTCTCTTTCTTCTTCTTCTCATACCCCTGTAATGTGAATATTGTTCTGTTTGGATTGATCACACAGTTCTCTTAATATTCTTTCATTCCTGGAGATCCATTTTTACTCTTTGCCTCAGCTTCTCTGTATTCCTGTTCTCTGATTTCTATTCCACTAGCAGTCTCCTCCACTGTATCTGATCTGCTTTTAATTCCATCCATTGTTTGTTTCATTTCTGTTACCTCCCTCCTGAATTCATCCCTTAGCTCTTGAATATTTTTCTATAACTCCATTAGCATGCTTATGACTTTTATTTTGAATTCTTTTTCAGAAACATTGGTGATTTCAGTCTCACTAAGACCTCTTTCTGGTGTTTAAGGAATTTGGGATTGAACAAGAATCTTCTGCATTTTCATAGTCCTTGAGTGATGGGAGTGGTTGCAGGCAAGTGGCATGGGTGTCAGCTGGGAGGAGAAACTCCTTTCCTGCTTCCCAGTCACAGTGCCTGTCTCTGCTGTCTGTGCCAATTAACTGTGTGCAGGGAGTGGCGTCTGGTTAATGACCTAAAATGTCATGGACAGGGCAGCCCTCAGGATGGCCTAGGGGTCTCAGGTGAGTGGTGCAGGCTCTGTCATGAGGACAAATCCCGTTCGTGCATCCCGGTCACAGTGCCTGTCTCTGCTGTCTGTGCTGGTCAATGGTGCATGTGGAGCAGCCTCTGGGTTAATCCCCTAAGCTGCTGTGGCCTAGAGTGATGCTGGGGGCTGCAGGCGAGTCATGTGGGTATTTTCAGGGAGGGCAAAGACCATTTGTGCTTCCTGGTTGCTGCAGGCAGCTCTTTGTTGTTCAAAATTGTTTTGTTCATAGGGCGCTGACCATAGGATAATAGGATTCAGAAGTTCCTCAGGTGGTTCCTTGGAAAAAAGTCTTGGAAAAAAGATGTTATCAGCTTGTGAATAAGGTTAGTGGTTTCATTACATGGTAGCATGTTCTTGAAGAATCCATTCACACTTTGCTGTGGAACTCATCTGGACATTACTATCCCCATTAGAGTATTCAGTATCAACCAAACACGTGTGCTATCTCAGCTTTTATGTTTACTGTAGGTCCTTCAGCCAGACTACAATATTATTAAGGGCATTACCAAGCTAGTATCTCTCCACTGAAAATTCTATGGTCTAAATTCAAGTAGTCCCTGTTAGAAGTTTCTCACAGCCTTTTCCAAAAGTTCCACCCTGCACAAGGATGTGCTATAGGCACTTCCAAAATCAAATCTGAGTGTGGATCCTTGGGGCCCAAGGCATCTAGGGTAAGACCACTATTTTCAGATTATATTGTCCAGTATTTATTTCACCATGTAAAGTTGTACTTAGGTACTTCTTATGGATAGGAGATAGCATTATCCCCAGATGTGGAATATGGAGTCTTAAAATTGCAAAAAAGCTGGGCTTCTAACATGTTATGTATTAAAACATTAATCCCTTTATATCCACCAGATATATTTAACTATTCCAAAGTAACAATATGTGTGCATTTCAGCATTTCTACTTATTCCCATTTAGCATATCCAGTTGGTAAACCAAGAATGTTGGATTTACATGCCTCCTTTTTTTTAAAGAGTAGATATATCAATTTCCATAATAAATTCAGACAAATGAAACTACTCAGATAAAATTTGTTCATATATTCCAGATTTTATCCAAACTGTCACCTTCATCCCATCAATAGTAATATCCCCTTTTTCTCTTAAGCCGAATGTTGTACATTATAATTTTACCCATAAGTTCTGAGATTCTTTGTCATGGAGGCTCCATTTATTGGCCATTTCTCACACCTATGTCATTGGTCTTGTTTCCCTAGCCAGGTGTTGGCCTGAGATACATAGGTCCTTTTGCCTAGCATATGTATAGGTTGATGGTGACACCAGACAGCACCTAAAAAAAATCAGTATTAACATAGTCAGTGTTAATTAACTTAATCTAAAATACACAGTGATAGAATGGAAGAGAAGGGAACTTCACTTCTGTTTTGCTCTTCCCCAGAATTTATAACTGATATCTAACCATGAGAAAGCATCAGACTCAAAATGAGAAGCATTCTTCAAAATAACTAATGTCTGTATTTCAAAAAAATAAATGAAATAATGGTCATGAAACACAAGGAAGACTGAGAATTGGCCAGAGATGTGAAGACACTAGATAACATGATCACAAAGTACCATGTAATATAGTGGATTCAATGCCACGACTCCATATCATAAATGGATGCTGGACAGAAATGAGAGCAAGAAAAGACAAGAAGGAAAACAAAATACCAATGAAGTCTGTAACTTGGTTTAAATTTTGAAAAACCCAAATCTCAATTTTAGAGTTAATACACACTTTCCCACCTAGGAAAAAGTACTGGCAGGAATAATGGCATTTTAGGCATTGCAGAAGAAAAGAGTGAAACTGAAATTACAGTGATAGAAACTGTTGGGAATAAAATACACAAAAGAGTTTTTGAAATGTAAAAAATCAACTTAAACTAGCCCATCTGACATAGAATCCACACAGGAGAAGAGTAACAAAAAGGGGAAGAAATATGTTTAAAGAAATAATTGCCAAATTTTTACAAATTTGATGTTAACTATAAACTGCCATGTCTGAGATAAATGTATTGAAAGCAAAACAAATGTGAAGAAAGCTTCACAAACACACGTCATGGTAAAATTGCTCCTAGTTGTTAACAGTAAAACTGAAAATCAGCTGGAGAAAAAAACATATAAAAGACAAAGAATAAGTTTGATTGTAAACTTTCATTTAAACAATATAAGTAAGAAGATAAAGGAGCAACATTTTCACAGTATATAGCAAAAATAAAAATGTCCCAGGAAGAAATAATATCTGTAAATCTCTACGGAAATGAAGTGATCTCCAGGATAGTCCAGGAATTAGTCCCTTCATCAAAACTATTGTTCTGGAAATACCTGTCAGGAAAAACTATATCAGAACTCCAGAATAACATTTGCAACATTCAAGAGCATGTCTGAGCCTGAAAGATACTTCCAAATTATGCTGAATTCGGATGTTTCACAGAATGACTATCATCCCACGTTACCCCATCACATGACAGACAGAAATGGACATTGTGGCCTGTGTTCCTACTTCATGTGTGGGAGTCACGTTGGTCTGTAAGAAACTTGTCCTATAAGGATGTGCACTGTGTTTTGCTAAGCCACACTTTTTACTCTGGGATGGCCTCAGGGATGACCATTGTTTTAATAACCCCCAGGCTGATCTACTTTTCAGCTAACATCTCTTCAAGAACATGAGTAATGTCAGCAAAAGAACATCGATAAGTCCGGATTTTGTAGAGCATGATAAAATAACCTGGCATAAAAGACATGCTGACAATACCCTCAAACAAGAAAAGAATGCTTTTCATTAAAAAATTTAAAAAATTTATTTTCCCAGGAGCACATGCAATATTCTACATATATCCCTGATATTGTGCCAGAAAACAATTGTCAACATAGTATGTCAAGTTACAGCTAACACCACGGAAATATGAAGAGTTTTTAGAGAAATTTATGAAAAATTATATGCCCATATATTCGACAACCTAGAAGAAATGGAAAAGTTCCTAGAAGAGTACACATCCAAGACTGACCCAGGAAGAAGCAGAAAATATGAACAGACCATTACCAGCAACGAAATTGAATTTGTAATAAAAAAAATTCCAAAGAAACAAAACTCCAGGACCAGACAACTTCACAGCTGATTTCTACCAAACATTTAAAGAAAAGATAATACCTGCTTTTTAAAAGTATTCCAAAATGTAGAATAGAAGGGAATATTTTGCAAACTTATGCTATGAGGGCAGCATTATTCTAATAACAAAATTAAAGACACTACAAAAAATAAAATAATAAATCAATATCCCTGATGAATATAGATACAAAATTCCTCAACAAAATATTAGCAAAACATAATCATCCACAATCAAGCCAGATTAATTCCAAAGATTAAAGGATGATGCACTATTCATAAATCAATCAATATGATACACCATATTACAAAAAAGGATAAAAACCATATGATCATGTCAATAGATGATAAAAAGGCATTTGAAAATATTCAACATCCATTCATGTTAAAAACTACCCACAAAATGAGTATAGAGGGAAAGAAAACCTCTACATAATAAATGCCATATGCAACAGATCCAAAGCTAAGATCATACTCAATAGTGAAAACATGAAAGCTTTTCCTCTAAGATCAGGAAAAAGACAAGGGTGTCCACTCTCACCACTTTAATTCAACACAGTATTTTAAGTCCTAACCAAGGTGATCAGAAAATGATAAAGAGGTAAAAGACATCTAAATTGGTATGGATGATCTAAAACTGTCACTATTTGTAGATGAAATGATACTATATATAGAATACCCTAAAATCTCCACCAAAATGTATTAGAAAAATAACTAGATTCAACAAAGTTGCAAGACCTAAGTTAATAAACAGAAATCTGTTGCATTAATTTATGATAACAACAAAATAGCAGAAAGTGAATTCAGGAAAACAATTCTATTTACAATGGCATCATCCAAGAGAATTAAATTCCTAGGAATAAACCTAACCAAGGAGGTAAAAGATATCTAGTTTGAAAACTATAAGGTATTTCTGAGTGAAATTACCGAAGACAAAAATCAATGGAAATCTATCCCATGCTAAAGGATAGGAGGAGTTATTATTATTGTCATTGTCAAAATGCCCATTATGCCCAAAGCAATGTGCAGCTTCCTTACAATAACTGTCAAAATATCAATGGCATTTTTCAAATAACTATAAACATAAAATTCATATGAAACCACAAAAGACTCCAATAGTCAAAGTAATCTTGAGAAAGAAGAACAAAACCGAGAGTATGTTTCCTGACTTAAATCTATATGACAAAGCTACAGTAATCAAAACAGTATGGCACTCATACAAGAATAGACCCAGAAATCAACAGAAGGGACGAGAGCCTGGATAATCTATGGTAAATTAATATATAATACAGTAGCCATGAAAATACAGTAATGGAAAGAAAGTCTCATCAATAACTTTTGCTGTAGAAACTAGACAGCTATGTACAAGGGAAAGAAAGTGGATTACTGTCTTAATCCACACAAAAAAGTAAACTCAAAATAAATTAAAGTACTAAATGATGACATTGATCCACAAAGCTTTTCCAAGAAAATATAAGCAAAGAACTCTTGAACATAAGCAGGAACAATTTTTTTTCTTTCTGGACACATCACAGGTAAGGGAAACACAATTAAAAAAGGGAACAAGTGGGACTACATCTAACTAAAAGCTTCAGTACAGCAAATAACACCATCCACAGAACAAAAAGTCAACCTACAGTATGGGAGAATATATTCATAAGTGATTTCTCCTATAAGGGGTTAATATCCAAAATACACATAGAATTCCTATGCCTCAACACCAACAAAACAAATAACCTGATGAAAAAATGGGTGGAAGACCTTAACAGATCTTCTCTCAAGAGAAGAAATGCAGATGGCCAACAGGCACTTGAAGAGATGCTCCTCCTCATTAATCATCATGGTTTTGCAAATCAAAATGACATGAGATATCAGCATCCCTTTGACTGAATCCCATGGCATTTGTGACTCTAAGAATTCTACAAAACTGAGTCTCCAGCAATTAGTCAATTGCAGTCCAGATTTTCCTACCCATCTCTGTACTGATTTCAATGGTGGTTTTCATTTGAGAGTCTATATTTAGTTAAGGCATTGCTTTCAGCATGTGCCTGCCTGTAACTCCAGTTTTCTGGAGACCTAATGTATACCACGGTGACTATAAGTAACACTAATGTATTGTGTACTTGAGATTTTCTTAGAAGGAAAATCCTGTTTTCCAATGAAACAAACACAAAAATGGTAATTATGCAAAATGATGGGTGTGTTAATTATAATTGTAATTATTTCAGAATGTGAAAGTGTAAAAAATTAATTCTCACATTAATACATCAACTAAAACATATGGGAAAACTAATATTTTTTAATATCTGTGAGATAATTCCCACATGTATATCAGTTATGACATCTAATTCAATAGTAATCTGAAAAATGCAACTCAGACAAAAATTAGAAATAACTTGATGAACATAAAATATCAACGACTGGAAAACTAGGTTTGACAGTATTTTAGCATAGCTATGGAATAAGTGCCATGCTGGTGAATTGCTGATGGGAGTTTAAATGTGTGAAATTTTTTTCTGAAAACACTTTATACGCTGAGGGTTGTAACTACTTAGATATTCACGGTCTGTGGAACAGAGAGGTGAAATGTGATGATTGGTATGAGATTCAATGCAGTTAGTACAAATTTGTATATTTAGTTGTAAGTTCAAGAGCTTTCACTGACCCATTTGATTTGAACAAAAACCTTTGAACAAAAACAACTTGTATTACTTTACAATCATATTTATTAGAATTAATGAAATGCATAAACACAGATAGTGGCATTCAATATGAATTAAGCCTTCAGTACTCATTGCATTTGAAGGAAAAATGTTTTTGGGCACTGCGCACGGAGGCCTGAATGACAGTTGTCATAATTTGTTAAATGAAAGATTAATATTACAGTAGTTCAAAATTATCAAATATCCAGGCATTTTTGAATTAGCAAATACTTTCTTTTCCTAAGCATATAACCCCCATCATTTCTGGAACAAAACTATTCAACCACACACAAAATTAAGCATTATAAAACAGTAATAATTGCATAAGCAGTTTTGAATGGTACGGAGAACAAAATATATTTCTCTGTGATACAAATCATACACTGTGTGCCAAAGCCCATTTTCTTGCCCAGTCTTCATTGTCACTAGCTTCTCCTGGATCTGCGTTTTGATTCTTGCCCCTCACTATTTCCTGTTATTATTGTGATATGTATTGGACTGTAAACGAGTGAATGCAGCCACCTTATTGTAATTTTCTTAATCTTTGTTTCTCTAAATTATTTATATTTATATTAAGCATTAAAACTTCACTAGAATCATCTGTTTCCTATGTTGGACATGATTGCATATTGTTCATTTACAATTTTTTCATGTCTACTGACCAGTAACCTCTCACAAACTGGTGTTTTTACCAATTGCCTTTCTCACCACAACAAGGTCATTGAGTTACAGGGACCCTGAAAAATATTTTATACTGTATATGTTATAAATATGATTGGATCCCTTTATAGGTATAAGTGCTTTTCTTTGTAATTGCCTAGGAAAACCCCAGGTTACATCTTCATAGCTATAATAAGTAGATATACTGAAACAAAATTCTGTTGTTCAAATTTTTATATAGATATGCATATATATATACACATGAAAATATGTATATACAGAAATACTTAATGCAAATAAATATAGTTAATTTGAACCACAGATTTTTATGTAACTTTTGCTTATATTATATATAAAATTTGTATTTATATTTATGTTTTCTATATTTATTTCTGTATCCATATATATAAAGGCATATACATATAAATGTATTTGAAATGCAGAACTTTATTTCTGTACTCTACTCCTTATGTATATGAAAACAAAATAGACCTGCATGTCTCAATATATGAAACGTTACAAAAGAAGATATGGCATAATATTGCAGATAGTTATGACTAGGTTTGTGACTTGGATTTGCTGTAACAAATCATTATTCACATAGGAAAAAGATTTTATTTTTATATCTTAATTCACTTACACTATGAGATGGTAAGACAAAAAATTACTACTTATTATCTTATGTTACCTTTCAACAAGAAAAAGAAATTATTCTTACACAATCGATCTAATTCAAATTGTTAAATACACCTAATTTATTTACATACTCTTTAATGTATAAAACAATCATGTGGCTTAAATTTTAACTATCTGAATTTTGGATTAATGTTTAATAGGAACTCAATTTCCACTTTGATTATTGAAAAAAATATTTCCAATCAAACACACATACAAATTCTTTTAGGGAAATGAAGCATTCTAATAAACATTCTACCCAAAGCACTCTTAACGTCCCTATTTCTTAGACTAAAGGTAATAGGGTTTGCAAAGGGGGACACCATAGAATAGAACATGGCGTTGAGAAGGTTTTGAATGGTTGATACATGTGAAATGGGCCTCAAGTAAGCAAACAATGCAGACATCACAAATAGGATGAAAATAGCTATCTGGGGGGAGCAGGTTGACAGGGCTTTGTTCCGGGCTTCTTCAGAAAGCATCTGGAGGACAGCTGAAAATATATGAACATATGAGCTGAATAAGACAACAGAGCTGAGTAAAACAATGCAAGCACTTACAGTAAGAGTTACATACTCAGAAAACTGCACCTCCTGTGATGAGATGCTCAGGACTTGAGGGATGTCACAAAAAAACTGGTGGATCACATTGGACTCTGTGAAGGGAAGCCTGAACATGGTCCCTGTGTGGACAGCAGAGTAGACCAGCCCACCGGCCCATGAGACACCTGCCACCTGTGTGCACAGACGTGGGGTCATGGTGAGCCCATAGTGCAGAGGATGGCAAATGGCAACATAGCGGTCATAGGACATGACCACAAGGAAGATCTCTGTGGACCCAAAGAAAATATACAGGAAAGTCTGAGCAGCACATGCCTTGAGAGAAATCAGTTTACTGCCTTTTAGGGAATTCATGATCGATTTGGGAATGGTAACTGAGATGAAACCAAAATCTATGAGACATAAATTACCTATGAAGAAGTACATAAGGAGTGAAGACTTGAGTCTATCACAATGATAATAATGGTCAGAATATTTCCAGCCAGGGCACCCAGATAAATTACTAAGAACATGAGACCTTGCAAGATTTCAAGTTCCTGGGAACTGGAGATATCCATGAGAATGAATTCTGTGAAGATGGTGAGATTTTCCATGTCTACTAACATGCTCTGATGACCTTGAGTCAGAAGATGATGTTGTAAGATGATGCTACACTCAAAATAGAGAATAAAATTATTGTCATATACTGTAAAAATTTTTTTATGAGTTGATTACTGACTTTAAGGTTGCATGCCTTATAATCACCAATGTGCAGTACATGCACTAGTCAAATACATGAAATCGATAAAAGGAAATATAGGAAAATACAGAAATGCTAATAACAAATGCTATCACTTTAAACTGGACATCTTAGAGGTTTGTAAAATGGAATTTAAAAACCAAAGTACAGTCCCCGAAATAACATGATGTAAAAGCAGGCATACCTGAGAGCTGAGACATAAGGTCTGTCTTCCCTCACACACCAGCACCTCTAACAGACTCACTAAAGTGAAGTACATTAACCTACATCTTATTTCACTCCTCATGACCCTGAGAGCCCTTTCCCAAAGTGTATCCTTACGCTAAATCACATGAGGACGTGTGTACTGTTTCTCCATTTTGCATAGTGATTTCTTCCTGGAGGGCACTGCAGTACTTACATATCTTACAGCCCTCCGGGGAACTAATAATTGCAGATTCCTGAAAAGCTGAAAGCCTTCAATGCTTTGTTTCCCATAGATATTTTGGCCAATCCAGTGAGATTAATTAGATTCATAATAGACTTTATTAGAAGATAACTTTGACTAGAGGCTTTTACACTACTTGAAAAAGCATCATTTCTCTAAAATGGGGTCTGGGTCAGTGATGGTTTATGACATTTCAAAGTTAAGGTCTCATGATAACAGGAACAATATACTTAGAGTGAAAATTAGAACTATATAATATAGTGTTTTATTTATGCATATATGCATCTATAAATATATAAGTATTTTACTGAAATTAAAGTATTATCAATACAATTATCACATTTGAAAAATAAATGCCTTAAAAATATGTGAAGATATGAAATAAAACAAGATCTATTCACCTACCTCTCACATCTACAATTGTTTGAAACAGCCTCAATGTCACCATTAATAGATTAATAAAGTATAAATTTGAAAATCACAAGACACAGAATACAACATTAAATGTCTATTAAAACAAGATTTAAGATCCTAACCTGAAGCTTAGAATTAGTCTCTGATCCTTTACTGCTTTTGAAGGATAGTAAAGAAAGAATCCTGATGCATTTTGAGATGTTATCAACATTTGAGTAGAAAGACTTTGAGGCAAGTCCAGAGTGGGGAAAAAAGCAAATGTTCTACACGCTAGCGTCACAGTCCCAAAGTGGTCTTCCGTCTCTCCAGTGGAGAGAGGTATCGTGAGGAGGCGATGCACTACTTCAAAATAGTGATAATTCAAGAAACATAGCAAAAGAAGCAGCTTAGTCTGAGAAGTAAAAGATAACATGGATAAAGAGTAAGGGGATTTTCAGTGTTTAAATCTTAATAAGTTAACTGAATGAACTAAATTAAACTTCCAAAGCTTCCATGCCCTAATAGTTTTGTGTTGGGAATAAGAAGGAAGATGGCTTCAAAAACTTCATTTATTTATTTTTCTTACATTTTATATATTCCAAGTTTCATTTAGGCATAATTGATATACACAAACTATGCATATTTAGCGTTTTCAGTTTCGTATGTTTGGACATATGCAAACAGCTATCATACCGTTACGGTTATGGGCATATCCAACATCTCCCAGAGTCTCCTCGTGTTCCTGTGTGTATTTCTGCGTGAGCTTGTGTGTGGTAGGAACACTACATGAGATCTACTCATTTAATACATTTTGAAATGCACAATGCTCTGTTGTCCGGCTTCGTCAGTGGCAGCAGAAAGAACTACTCAAGATAGGAAAGTAAAGAGAGGTGAGAGGGAGGCTGAGGGAGGTTTCCCAGAACTGCTATCAAGCTCTCATATTTATTGAGCATACATTTAGAAAAACAATGTACAGCTCATCAGAAGGCTATGTGTCAAATAGGATGTTGCAGGGTACGTGCAGGCAATCAAGTAGAGCCATTACCATGACTTCAAACAAAGTAAAACCCCATGCACCCTGTAATAGACAAGCGAAGCACATCATGCTGCCAAGGAAACTGTTCTTCTTGCAGTGTGGCCTGCTGCTTTCTAGCCCTAGACTTAGCCATTTGGTTCCCTATGGACCCCCTTTTTTCCTTTTAATATCCTTCAGCCTCTCAGAAAACAGCAATGTAACCAGCTGTTGCTCATGATGCTTGGAGGCGGCCATAACAATACAAATCATTCATAAGGCTATGAGAAAAATGAAAAAGATTAACAAAGAGCTACAATGACCCATTACATAAATTAATGCTATGGAGCCAATTTGTTGGGTAACCATTTCATGATATTGGATAAATCTTGTTCAACCTGTATTTGTGTTTCTGGTTAGATATGAAGTAATTGTTGATGTAATTGAGTAGAGAGAGCATTAAGTTCCATCTGTAGATTGGAGGAGAAGGCTCCTTGCAAGTGTTTATTTACAAGGTCCCATGAGTCCTGGGATTGTTCATACGGCAATGCTGTGACCAGATTTTGTCATGTTGTCAGTCGCATTGCATGTGTTATTGATCAATGAGAGCTTGTTGTTGGTCCCCAAGCCACTCAGAACAGCCTCCACAGCTGGCAGCCTCTGCATAAAGCCGTTATCAGTTTGTGTTTGTGTTATCATTGCTCAAGTGATGTTAGTCATAACATGGTAAACTACCTGTGGGTAAAATTGCAATATTTCCAGAATCTCTCACCTGGCCTTAGTGCATCCCAATATCAGTAGGTAATTACAAGGGGAGCCTGGCATATCTGACAGGAGAGGTAGGGTGGGGTCCCTTTTTGCAGACAGGTTGTGAGAAACACAGGTAAGTATAAGTGAACAACTGCTTTTGAGCAATAAACAGGTTTCTCCCATTTTATTTTTCCCTTTGACTGATTTCAGGTCAAAGGTATTTTGCCCCAGGCTGGGAAAATACTCCCCCCTAGAGTTACACTACCTTAGCCGTGTGGATAGATTCTTTAATAACACTGCTGCTACAGAGGCAGTAGCTAAAATAATGGCTGCAGAACTGAGGAAGGCAATGCGCCGTCCAGTAAATCTCTTGGGTCTCCATTTATACATGGCTGGAGTCAATTTAGCAAGACCATTAGACTTTTCCCAGGGTCGTGCCAAATTTACCAGCAACCAAACTTGGGGATGTCTTTTTAATATAACCACGTGTGAAATATTGTGTTTAGGCACATGATAATGGCTAATGCAGGACATACACCAAACCATGGAAGTCACCATAAAAATATAATATGTGTTGTCAAAAATTTTATCTAAATTGTTGCTTGTCATTTGGAATATGTAAGGATGAGGAGTCCTCCGTAGCGTGCTGTTAGAGATACTATGGGTGAGATACATGGGAGCGCAAGTCCAAGGGGCAAAGTCTGGGGCAAATGCCTCTGAAACCAAAGTCAGCCAAAGGGAGGACTAAAGGGGGAGAAACCTGATTATTGTTTACAGTTTTCCACCTCTTCTCACCTGCGTCTATCGCAGCATGGCTGCAAAAAGGGACCCCATCCAACCTCTTGGGTCCAGTCATGCCCTCACTCCCCCTTGTAATCACCTATAGATATGGAGATGGCCTACTTCTCTCCACCCCTAGGAGACACCTACTGATATGGAGATGCAATAAGGCCAAGCGAGATATTCTGGAAATACTACAATTTTGCCCACAGGGGGGTCAATTTCTGAGATCTGACTGCAAAACAAATTTGGCAGAATGATGATATGCATTATACATTTAGCCATCAGAAATATATACATGTATCTGTAGATACTTTTTCAGGATTCATAGTAGCCTACATTCATACTGGACAAAATGCCAAAAAATATCAGTCATTTCTTATATGCATTTGTGCAGATTTAATTGACATGTAACTGTGCAGGTTTAATATGTGCAACATGTTGATTCAATACACATATGTAGAAGTGTAATTACACTGTAGAAATATAGCAATATCATTACACTATAGCATAAGTAACATGTCTATCACGTCATAGAATTGTAATATCAGGTTGGCCAAAGCTCCCAAAACAATACCTAAATTCAAAGATACAAGTAAAATGGTTCATAGTAAAATAATGACTAGTACATAAGCCAAGTGTCAAGATAAGTGGGGAATAGGAGCTACTTGCCATACTCCAAATTAATTTTTTAAATTAGATATTAATAAATGTTGATAACAACATTGTCAAATATAAGAGGTATGGCTGGAAACCCAAATAACATAATTTCCATGGGAATATTAATTATGAGGGGCTATATTTCAGTATTAATATGAAACATGCAATTTAGACAAAAATAAAACACAACTTATAAACATAAGATAGCAACTAGAAAGCTTGGCTTAGTGTGTTACAAGACATGGGGTGTTCCTAGTGGTGACTCCCTATAGCTGGCGTCCCAGCTGCTGAGCTGGGTGCAGACGCTGAAGCATTCTGCATGAGAAAGCAAGGGACTGAGATGGGCTGTAGGCCACATGCTGCGATGCAGTACTCAGCACAAATGTAAACAGTTTATTCTCAGATGCTTTCATCATTTGAGTTAAGAAAAACAAAGTTTGATGTTTATTGCATAGTAACATCCATTAGAATTAAACATACAAACACAGTTTCCTCTGCATACTTTCTTTTGTTAAAATAATTAGATTATAGATGTAAAAGTTTATTAATTTTTCCAATAAAACACAAAGGTATACAGCCCAAAAACTGTCTATGATTGCAAAGCATGGAAATAAATAACTCTTCAGTGTAATTCCATTCAATCTGTATTATTAAAAATCAATAAAACATTTTCATGACAACTAAAAAAAAGTACAAATTTTTATTCAACAATTATATTTGATGTAGAACTGCTTGTGAGTTTACTCAGTCAGGATCTTGAATCATGACTGTCACGGGTTGTCCAATGAAAGATTTCAATTTTACAATAGACCATGGTTATTGGTATATTTGGATATCATGAAAATAAAAGAGCTTTTTTCCTAAGACTTTTTCCTAAGAATTCCTGACCCAACTCAACTATACTACTACAAAACTATACACTGAATAAAACATTCTATAAGCAGTACTTGCCTTGAAGTTTTTAAGGATATTGAACACAAAATCTATTTTATCTTTGAGAGGTATCATGCATTGTGAGTATAAATCAGAGCTTTCTTGTCCTCTCTGCATCATTATTAGCTTCTCCTGGGCCAACGTTTGGGTTCCCTGTGCCTCATTCATCACATGCAATCTGTATCCCCTGGGCAGGAGCACCGGTGGCTGAGAGCAGCAACCTAAGGGCCATCTTCTTAGTCTTTGTTTTTCTAAATGATTAGATTACAGTTTTAAAAAATGTAGTTACTGTTCATCTCCATATGTTCTCTGGATGCAAGAACGTGACCTCTGAGTCCCTCCTGTGCTGTGCTGATCGCCGTCACCTGCCCACGGCTTGTGGGCTTATTCATGGGGACTAAGAAACAGATTTTACGTTATGTATGTTAATGATATGGTTGGACCTGTTTATAAGTGTAGGATTTTATTTTGTATTTGAACATATATATATTATATAATATATAATGTTTTTGTACAAATATGAAAAAGTAAGTTTACATTACATGTTGGAAAAAGAAGGCATATTTCAGAGTAAGAGAGTGCTGAGTTTTAATCCTACCTTTGCTACGGAAATCAATATGTAAATGGAGAAAATAATTATCTTTCCAGGCCTTAGTTTATTTATAACAAAATCAGTATGGTAAGACAAAAGAAAAGTGCACTCTTTACTACTAATGCTAACACTCAAAAAGAGCATAATGCACTCAGTGAATAATTCAATTTGCTCAAGGAAATATTCTCTTCATATGATTAACTATAGCTTATTTATATATACCCTACTGTACAAAATAATTATATATTGAAAATTATAAATTTACTTGAATTTGTGGATAATTTTTTATGAGTACTCTTTTTCCCCACTTTGATTTCTGAAATAATTCTTCAAGTCAAACAAAAATACCAGTTTAGTCACAATTAAAAATGCTTTTGAACATTCTGCCTACAGCATTCTTTATCTCCCTGTTCCTCAGGCCAAAAATAAAGGGGTTTATAAAGGGTGGGATCATGGAATAGAACATTGTCATAAGCAGAGTTTGAATGGTTGATTCATTTGAGACAGGACCCAATACAGCAAACAATCCAGAAATCACAAGAAGAATAAATGTAGCTACCTGGGGAGAGCAGGTGGACAGGGCTTTGTTCCGAGCTTCCACAGAATGCATGTGGAGCACAGTTGAAAAGATGCGAACATATGAGGTGAATAAGATGAAAAGGCAGAACAAGATAATGCAGGCACTCAGAGCCAGGACCACCGACTCAGAAAACTGCACGTCCTGGGATGAGATGCTCAGAACTTGAGGGATGTCACAGAAAAACTGGTGAATCACATTGGACTCTGTGAAGGGAAGCCTGAACATGGTCCCTGTGTGGACAGCAGAGTAGACCAGCCCACTGGCCCATGAGACACCTGCCACCTGTGTGCACAGACGTGGGGTCATGGTGAGCCCATAGTGCAGAGGATGGCAAATGGCAACATAGCGGTCATAGGACATGACCACAAGGAAGAAGAAATCTGTGGCTCCAAATAATATAAATAAGAAAGTCTGAGTGGCACATTCTGTGAGAGAAATCAGTTTACTACCCATTAGGGAATTTATGATGGACTTGGGGACAGTAACTGAGATGAAATCAAAGTCTATCAGAGATAAATTACCTATAAAGAAGTACATAGGGAAGTGAAGATGTGAATCCACCACAATGACAGTAAAGATCACAAGATTTCCAGCCAGGGCACCCAGATAAATCGCTAAAAATATTAAACCTTGCAATACTTGGAGCTCTCGGGAGCTGGAGATGTCCATGAGGAGGAACTCTGTGAAGATGGTAAGGTTCTCTGCATGTGCCAGCATGTTGCAGTGACCTGTAGTTGATGCATAAAGTGATGAGATGATGCTACAATCAAAATGAAGACAGTGCTAAATGATCCTCCTCTGCCAGATTTTCATATACATTGATTTACTGAAATTACAGACGCATATGAAGAGATGGTATAAAACTCTCAAATCTCACCACTTTTTTGCATATTGGTATTTTTTCTGTGATACCCCTCTGCATTTAAATTTTAAATATTAATAAATGCATATGCCTTTTCTTCTGTTAAAGCACCAGCTCTTGGTTTCTTTGTGAGAACCAACAATAAACGTAACAGGGAGGAGGGAAAGTATTTCACCCTCTACACATACCTTGTATAAGTTTATAGATTGTAGAGTGCTTAGTAATTGGTAAGGTGAAAGACTCAGGGTACAGGAAAACATAAACAGTAATAACATTGAATGTTCTTTGTATACCTTGGAGATTTTATGATTTTCTTCAATGACATACAAAAATAAAATTGTATCCCCATAAAGGAATGAGCACTCAGATCACAGTCATACCTGAAGAGTGAGGAAGGAGCTCTCTTTTTTGCACGTCACTCTTGCAGACACAAATCCAGTACCATCCCGTTGTTCTTCAGTGAGCATGATCCCCAGGCCCTTTCATAGAGGTGTATTTATATTATAAACCATATGGAGAAATGGGCACCGGGCTTCCGTGAACTGTTTGGTAATCACTCTCTGGAGGCACAGTTGTGCTTCTGAAAAGCCTCAAGGGACCTAGTGATTGTAGCCTCCTGAATAACTGACAGCCTATTGACACTTTCCTATAGATGTTTTGGCCAATCCATTGAGATTACTTAGGTCAGCAAGAGTCCATTTTCAGAGACGATATTTGAAAGAGGTTTCATAAAACTTGAGAAAGCACAAATCCTCAAACCGTTCATGCGTCAGTAGTGGCTTAAGGAATAAATATATTTATAAAATGTGTGTTAATAGAGTGAAGTAAACCACATCAAAAGGTGTGTTCAACACACATCTGATTTATCAAAATCACCTGATGCAGACTCAAATTCACCCCTATAAGTGGTAAAATTAATACAATACTTAAAAATTTGGCAGCCACATATTGAAAAATGAACATGGCTATTATAGGACAATTTAAATTACTATCTATGATCGGATGAGTCTCTGATGGGTATCTAATGAAGAGGTTATAATGAAAAGAGGCAAATGGACAAAATATCAAAATGATCCTGAAAAGTGTCATGAAGAATGAGTAGAACAACACTGAATAAATTCTGAAAATAACTTCAAAATTGAATAGTCTAAGAAGCTTGACACCAGTTAAATAAGATAGTAACAAGAAAAATGTATCACTTAAAATATTTCCCGATTTGTGTTACATACTGACTAAAAGTAAATTTGTGTGGAATGTAAAAATGGTTTAAAAAAGCATAGTGTACATTTTACTGTTGAACATCTTCGACAAGCAGATTAAAAGAGCATAAAAACAATTATTAAAATTTCTAGGGCTGCAGTGTCCTCAGAAGGTGCCTCTGGGAGGAGCAGGGGAGGCGTGTGGAGCGCGGCGCCCCAGCGCGGCGGCACCCAGGGTGAGAGGGCCTGCTGTGGCCGCCCGGCCCGAGAGTGTCCCTGCTCAGGTCCAAGCTCACACTGTGTACGGGTTCATTCTTCTGGAATTGCAGTTGATTTTCTCTCAGCGGGGAAGTGATGGTTCCTTCTGGACTTGGGGTACATGGACTTCATAGCAACAGATCTTCAATAATTTCTGAATAGGTGTTTTTGGGTTTTGTCCTTTTATTTAAAATTCATAAAAGTGTCTGTGTTAATATATATTTTCACAATCAACCAATTATGGCCCCATTTTACACTTACTAGAATGTATGTAAATTTGAAAACATAAATAAAATTAATGAAACCCTGGTGAGACTTACCAAGGACCAGGCCAACTGTTGCGTCCGGGAGGCTGAAGAAGCCCCCGCCCCGCCGGAGTGCGCTGCTGCTCGCTGCGTGTGCTTGCCTAGCGCCGCCTCCGCTTCATGATATTCTGGGGATTTATACACTCAGGAGTTCTGTGCGAATTTATGGGGAGATATGTCAAGAAGTTATCATTATAAATAAGAACATAAGATATTATAATAATGAAACACTATTCTAAAACACAACTTTACCAAAATTGGCAAGATAAAATATTAGAAAAAATAATGTTTCTGCCTCTACTTAATCTTTGAATTTTCAACTAAAGTATTCTAATTGAGGAAATTCAAGAACTCTTATTGAACTGTAATAAATATTTGAGATAACACAGAATATCTCCATAGAATCTAAAATAATTTAATACAGTTCAAAACTTCCTAATTTAAAATAATCAGCAAAATAGTAATGTTAGGGCCAACTTTATTCTCATAAACAGTAACTATAACAAAAAACATCAAGTTTCCTATATAAATATGAAATATTGTTTGATCTTTTTCTGCAATCAAGGGCAAAACTGCAATGCTATAAACTAACCTTGCTCTGGATTTCCTGACCAATGCATAAAATATATGAACAAATTTTATTTGTAACAAACACTGAACAAAATCATACAAATATACTTACTGTGCATGTAAAAAGGCTTATCAAAAATATTATTCCACCTCTAAGGTGTTGAAAAACATACCATTTTTAACAACATGGATAAGTCCACATGAAATTATATTAAATGAAATATGTCAGATACAGAAAGTCAAATGCTGTATGATCTCACTTTCATATTAAAAAGCATCAATCTCACAGGAGCAGAGAGCTAAATGGTAGTTTTCCAGGCCTGGGGAAAAGGAGAAATGGGTAGGTGACAAGACTTAATTCCAAGACTTACTGTACAACACAAAGTGTATAGCTAGCAATATTCTATTGTATTCTTCAAATTTGTTAAGAGAGTAGATCTTAGGTTAAATGTTCTTACGATAGAAAAAATAAAATAAAGCAGCATAAGGAAACTTTGGGAAGCGATTGATGATAATGACCTTGACGGTGGTGATGGTTTTATGGTTAATACTTATCCCAGAACTAATTGAATTGTATACATTAAATTATACAAATTTTATATGTACATAATTCATTAAAGTGATTTTTAAAAATTATTTATACAAACCATTACAATTAATAAAAACCTATGCTATTACAAAAAATGTTATTATAAAATAATTTTAATATTATTTATAAAGAATCAAGAATAAACACAGATAAAATCTATTAAAAATTTGCAAATCTTTACCCAGTTTTACACAACCAAATAACACCTACTTAAGAGAAGGATATCATTTCTCATGGATTCAAACTTGATTCTGTGTTTGTCACCCAATAATCCCAATGAGGATGATCACAAAACACAGAATGGTAGCATAAATCTCAGTAAAAATCAAGAACAGAAGGAAACTAGAAAATTCACGAATCCATTGAAATTAATCAACATACTACTGAGCTTTAGTGGATCAGGTAAGGTATTAAAAGGGAAATAAAAAGGTACAAACAGAAAATGAAAGGACAACATTCCAAACTTATGGGATATAGCAAAAAACATTCTGAGGAAAGTTTATACATGTAAATACATATATCAAAAATATACAGAGGCTTCAAATAAACACTAACTTTAAAACTTAAAGAATTACAAAAAGGGAAAACTTAGTCCAAAGTTTTCAGAAGGAAGTAAATAATGAAGATCGAATCAGAAACAAATGTAGAGAATGGGAATGAAAGAGAGATGATGAACAAGCCTGAGTTGGTTCTTTGAAAGAAAAACATAATTGACAAAGTCCAGTTAGACTAGATGGGAAAAAATGAGAGAGGACCATAATCAATAAAATTATAAATGAATGAAGAAACTTTGAAATTGATACAAAGGAAATAAAAAGAATCATGAGAGACCACTTTAAACAATTGTATGCCAAATAGCAGGACAATATAGAACAAATGGATAAATTGCTAGAAAATACATATAATCATGACTGGATTATAAACATAAAATGTAAATATATGAAGAGCAAGTAAGGAGATTAAATCAATAATAAAAATATCTGCAAAATGAAAAACCCTTCATCATATGGCTTCAGCAGTGAATTCTAAAAAAACAGATTGAAAATATGAATGCAAATTCTTTTCAAAATTGGAAAAGATGAACACTCTCAAATTCATTTTGAGAGACCAATATATCCCTGGTCCCAAAGCAAGAGAAGGACACTAAGAGATAAAAACCAATAGGCCAAAATCCTGGATAAATATATATTAAAGTGTTCTCAAGGAAATAATATGAAACCAAAGTCAGATGCACATGAAAAGGGTTTTAAACCACAATAAGAAGACCTCTTGGAAGCCAGGATGATCTAACATATGCAAATAACAAATGTGATGCGACACATCAATAGAATGAAAGAAAAAAATCATATGATCGCCTCAATAGTTGCAAAGGGTAGTGACATGATTCAAAACTGTTCATGATAAAAACTCTCAAAAAATTAGGTGTAGAAAACAGAACCTTATATGATGAACTTCGTATATGAAAAGACTACAACTAACATGATACTCAGTGGTGAGCATTTCCAAGCTTTTCTTCCAAATCAGAACTAAGAAAGGGTGCCCACTGTTACTGCTCCTACTGCACAGAGTATAGGAAGTCCTAGTTGAGAAATCAGGCCAGAAAATGAAAACAAAAGGCATCAGACTTGGAAAGAAAAAATGAAACAACTCTATTATCAGATGGCATGTTCTAATATAGAAAAAATCATAGGCATTCCACCAAAAATGGTTAATCTAATAATCAAATTCATTGTGTTGAATGACCCAAATTCAACATGAAAAATATAGTAGAATTTCTTATACACAAATGAATATTTTCTAAAAAATAAAACAATTTCAGTTCCAATATCAAAAACAATAAAAGACAGAAAAAAATAACCAAGTAGGTGAAAGTTCTATACTGTAAATTATAAGATACCACTGAAAGAAATTGAAGAGGACACAAACAAAGGGAAAAAATCTGTGTGCGTGGATTGAAAGAATTAACACTATGAAATGTGCATACTAACCAAAGCCATCTATAGATTTTATGCAATCCCCGTCAATATTCCACTGGCAATTTTTACAAAAAGAGAAAGAAATCCTAAACTTTGTAAGGAACCACAAAGATCCCTGAATAGCTGAAGCAATCCTGGAACAGAATAGCAATGATACAGTTATTTACTTCTTATTTCAAAATGTATTACAGTGCTATCAATCATAATAAAAACAGCATGGTTCTGGAAATAAAAAAAGAATAGAGTGGTGGAACAGTACTGTGAGCCTAGAATACATCCTTGCATATACAGTCAATCACTATTTAGCAAAGGAGCCACACCAAACAAAATTTGATCATGACCGTCTTTTCTCATGGCAAAAGTGTAATTGAATATTTGCATGCAAAACAAGTAAATTGGACCCCACCTGACACCACTTTCATAAATTAACTAAAACAGATTAAAGATTTAAATGCATGGCCCAAAACTATAAAACTGCAGGAAGAAAATAGGCGAAAATCCTTTTTGCATGGGTCTTTGCAATGATTTTTTGAATCTGAGACATAAAGCACATGCAACAAAAGCAAAAATATACAAGTGGGATGATGTCCAACTAAAACACGTCTGCACAGCAAAATAAACGTTCAACAGAGTGAGAAGACAACCTTGGAATGGGAAATAACTGCAAAGCACATATCTGATATTTACAAACTACATATATTAATATTCAAAATAGATAAAGAACTCATACAACACACTAACAAGTTAGTTAGTCACCATCATCATCCTCCAAATAAAAAGGACAAAAGGACCTGAATAGACCTGTATTCAAAGAAGATACTCAGAAGGCAAGCAGAGTCAATAAAAAGGTACCCAACTCTACTAATCTGTAGGGAAACACAACTCAAATCCAAAATGCAGTATCTTCACACACCTCTTAAAATGGTTATCATCAAATGACAAGAGGTAAATGATTGTGAGAATGTGGAGAAAAGGGAGTACCTATTCCCTTTCAGTGGGAGTACAAATTGGTATAGTCATTATGGAAAACAGTATTGGAATTCCTCTAAACATTAGAAATAGAAATAACGTATTACCCAGAAATTCTAATTTTGGTACATATAAGGAAACTATCCTGACGAGATTACTACCTCATGTACATTGTAGCATTATTTACAATAGCCAAGAACTTGAAACAATGCACGTGTCTGTAAATGGTTGAATGTATAAACTGAGGTACATGTATATAATGGAAATTTCCCAGCCATAAAAATTAAGATGTTACCATTTACTGCAAAGTGAATAGGACTTGAGAATATTATGCTAAGTGAAATAAATTGGACAAAGACTAAAACTGTGTGATTTAACTTCTATGTGGAATCTAGTTTTAAAAAGTCAAACTAAAAATATGAGAACAAACAGTATTACGGTGTCTTCCAGAGACCGGGTTGTGTGTCAATAGGACATATTGGTCAAAGAGTGAAACCTTCTAGTTACAAGATGATAGGTCCTGGGGATTTAATGTACAGCATATTGAATATAATTAACAATATTGCATTATATAATGGAAAGTAGGTGAGATAGTATATTTTAAATGTCACACAACAAAAATATGTAATCATGTGGGACAATTTATGTCTTAACCAACATTATAGCTGTGATTGTTCACAATGTGTATGGCTTGAACATTTTCATGGTGTGCACCCTAAACTTACAAAGCGTTACTTTTCTTTTTCTTAATTGAAATATTGTTGTTTACAATCTTATATTGGTTTAAAGTACACAACACAGTGGTTCAGCAGTTACATATTGTTTAATCCTCAACCCAATTAGGTAGTTACTAAATTTCAACACATGAAGGTGTTACAAAATCACTGGCTATATTCTCCATGCTCTACTACTACTCCTGTGAACAACTTAGACTATGATTAAGAATTTTGCATGGGTATTTTCAGGGAGGGCAAACCCCTTTCATGCTTCCTGGTTGCTGCTGGCAACTCTTTGTTGTTCAAAATTGGTGTGTTCATAGGGCACTGACCATAAGACAACAGGACTCAGAAGTTCCTCAGGTGGTTCCAATGTCATTCTTGGAAAAAGACATTATCAGCTTGTGAATAAGGTGAGTGGTTTCATTACACGGTAGCATGTTCTTGCAGAATCCATTTGCACTTTGCTGTAGAACTCATCTGGACACCACCATCCCATTAGAGTATTCAGCATCAACCAAACATGTGCGCTATCTCAACTTTTATGATTATTGTAGGTCCTTCATCCAGACTACAATATTATTAAGGGCAATACCAAGCTAGTATCTCTCCACGGAAAATTCTGTGGTCTAAATTCAAGTAGTCCCTGTTAGAAGCTTCTCACAGCCTTTTCCACAAGTTCCATCCTGCACAAGGATGTGCTATAGGCACTTCCAAAATCCTTGGGGCCCAAGCATCTAGGTGAAGACCACTATTTTCAGATCATATTGTCCAATATTTATTTCACCATTTAAAGATGTACTTAGCACCATGTAAAAACTTGTTTGTTACGCTTCAGAATATTGGAGACTGTTGAGAATTAGGCTTGGGGTTGATTAATGATTGTGCACTGAGTCCCCTATACAGAATTTTATTGTTGTTAACAACCATATGATCAATAAATATGAGAGATGCCCTCTCAAAAAATAAATAAATAAATAAATAAATATGTACTTAAGTACTTTTATGGATACAGGAGAGCACTATCCCCAGATGTGGAATATGGAGTCTTAAAATTTCCAAAGAAAAACTGGGCTTCTAACATGTTATTTATTAAAATATTAATCTCTTTTTATGCACCAGATATATTTACCTATTTCAAAATAAAAATATGTGGGCATCTCAGCATTTCTACATATTGCCATTTAGCATATAGAGTTGATAAACCACTAATGTTGGATTTACATGCCTCCTTTTTTTAAAGAGTAGATATATTAATTTCCATAATAAATTCAGACAAATGAAACTACTCAGATAAAATTTGTTCATATATTCCAGATTTTATCCAAACTGTCACCTTCATCCCATCAATAGTAATATCCCCTTTTTCTCTTAAGCCGAATGTTGTACATTATAATTTTACCCATAAGTTCTGAGATTCTTTGTCATGGAGGCTCCATTTATTGGCCATTTCCTCACACCTGTGTCATTGGTCTTGTTTCCCCAGCCAGGTGTTGGCCTGAGATACATAGGTCCTTTTGCCTAACATATGTATATGTTGATGGTGACACCAGACAGCACCTTAAAAAAATATCAGTATTAACATAGTCAGTGTTAATTAACTTAATCTAAAATACACAGTGATAGAATGGAAGAGAAGGGATCTTCACTTCTGTGTTGCTCTTCCCCGAATTTATAGCTCAAATCTAATTATGAGAAAGCATCAGACACAAAATAAGAAGCATTCTGCATAATAATTGACTTCTGTATTTCAAAAAAATAAATGAAATAATGGTCATGAAAGGCCCTAAAAAAATAAAATAATAAATCAATATTCCTGATAAACATAGATATGAAAATCTTCATTAAAATATTAGCAAAACATAATCATCCACAATCAAGCCAGCTTAATTCCAAAGATGAAAGGATGATGCACTATTCATAAATCAATCAATATGATACACCATATTACAAAAAAGGATAAAAACCATATAATCACCTCAATAGATGCTAAAAAGTTATTTGAAAATATTCAACATCCATTCATGATTATAAACTACCAACAAAATGGGTATAGAGGGGAAGAATCCTCAACATAATAAATGCCATAAGCAACAGATTCAAAGCTAACTTCATACTCAGTAGTGAAAACATGAAAGCTTTTCCTCTAAGATCAGGAGCAAGACAAGGGTGTCCACTCTCACCACTTTAATTCAACACAGTATTATAAGCCCTAACCAAGGTAATAAGAAAATGATAAAGAGGTAAAAGACATCTAAATTGGTATGGATGAAGTAAAACTGTCACTATTTGCAGATGAAATGATACTATATATAGAACACCCTAAAATCTCCACCAAAATGTATTAGAAAAATAACCAGATTCAACAAATTTGCAAGACATTAGTTAATAAACAGAAATCTGTTGCATTACTGTATGCTAACAACAAAATAGCAGAAAGTGAATTCAGAAAACAATTCCATTTAGAATTGCATCATCCAAGAGAATAAAATTCCTAGGAATAAACCTAACCAAGGAGGTAAAAGATATCTAGGTTGATAACTATAAGACATTTCTGAGTGAAATTACAGAAGAGAAAAATCAATGGAAATCTATCCCATGTTAATGGATAGGAGGAGTTATTATTGTCAAAATGCCCATTATGCCCAAAGTAATGTACAGCTTCCATACAGTAACTGTCAAAATATCCATGGCATTTTTCAAATAACTATAAACATAAAATTCATACGAAACCACAAAGGACTACAATAGTCAAAGCAATCTTGAGAAAGAAGAACAAAGCTGAGGGTATGTTTCCTGACTTCAATTTATATGACAAAGCTACAGTAATCAAAACAGTATGGTACTCATACAAGAATAGACCTAGAAATCAATGGAAAGGACCAGAGCCATGATGATCTATGGTAAATTAAAGTATAATACAGTAGCCATGAAAATACAATAAGGGAAAGAAAGTCTCATCAATAACTTTTGCTGTAGAAACTAGACAGCTATGTACAAGGGAAAGTGGATTACTGTCAAACTCCACACACAAAAGTACACTCAAAATTAATTAAAGTATTAAATGACGACATTGATCCACAAAGCTTTTCCAAGAAAATATAAGCAAAAACCTCTTGAACATAAGCAGGAGCAATGTTTTTTCCTGGACACATCACAGGTAAGGGAAACAAAATAATAAAAGGAACAAGTGGGACTACATCTAACTAAAAGCTTCAATACAGCAAAAGACACCATCCACAGAATGTGTCAGACCCACAGAAAAAGTCAACCTACAGTATGGGAGAATATATTCATAAGTGATTTCTCCTATAAGGGGTTAATATCCAAAATACACATAGAACTCCTATGCCTCAACACCAGCAAAACAAATAAACTGATGAAAAAAATGGGTGGAAGACCTTAACAGATCTTCTCTCCAAAGAAGAAATGCAGATAGCCAACAGGCACCTGAAGAGATGCTCCTTCTCATTAATCATCATGGTTTTGCAAATCAAAATGACATGAGATATCAACATCACTTTGACTGAATCCCCTGGAGTTTGTGACTCTAAGAGTTGTGCAAACTGAGTGCAAAACTGAGTCTTCAGCAATTAGGCAATTGAAGTCCAGGCTTTCCTACCCATCCCTGTACTGATTCCAAAGGTGGTTTTCATTTGAGAGTCTATATTTAGTTAAGGCATTGCTTTCAGCATGTGCCTGCCTGTAACTCCAGTTTTCTGGAGACCTAATGTATACCACAGTGACTATAAGTAACACTAATGTATTGTGTACTTGAGATTTTCTTAGAAGGAAAATCCTGTTTTCCAATGAAACACACACAAAAATGGTAATTATGCAAAATGATGAGTGTGTTAATTATAATTGTGGTAATTATTTCAGAATGTGAACGTGTAAAAAATTAATTCTCACATTAATACATCAACTAAAACATATGGGAAAACTAATATTTTTTAATATCTGTGAGATAATTCCCACATGTATATCAGTTATGACATCTAATTCAATAGTAATCTGAAAAATGCAACTCAGACAAAAATTAGAAATAACTTGATGAACATAAAATATCAACGACTGGAAAACTAGGTTTGACAGTATTTTAGCATAGTTATGGAATAAGTGCCATGCTGGTGAATTGCTGATGGGAGTTTAAATGTGTGAAATTTTTTTCTGAAAACACTTTATATGCTGAGGGTTGTAACTACTTAGATATTCACGGTCTGTGGAACAGAGAGGTGAAATGTGATGATTGGTATGAGATTCAATGCAGTTAGTACAAATTTGTATATTTAGTTGTAAGTTCAAGAGCTTTCACTGACCCATTTGATTTGAACAAAAACCTTTGAACAAAAACAACTTGTATTACTTTACAATCATATTTATTAGAATTAATGAAATGTATAAACACAGATAGTGGCATTCAATATGAATTAAGCCTTCAGTACTCATTGCATTTGAAGGAAAAATGTTTTTGGGCACAGCGCACTGAGGCCTGAATGACAGTTGTCATAATTTGTTAAATGAAAGATTATTATTACAGTAGATCAAAATTATCAAATATCCAGACATTTTTGAATTAGCAAATACTTTCTTTTCCTAAGCATATAACCCCCATCATTTCTGGAACAAAACTATTCAACCACACACAAAATTAAGCATTATAAAACAGTAATAATTGCATAAGCAGTTTTGAATTGTACAGAGAACAAAATATATTTCCCTGTGATACAAATCATACACTGTGTGCCAAAGCCCATTTTCTTGCCCAGTCTTCATTGTCACTAGCTTCTCCTGGATCTGCGTTTTGATTCTTGCCCCTCACTATTTCCTGTTATTATTGTGATATGTATTGGACTGTAAACAAGTGAATGCAGCCACCTTATTGTAATTTTCTTAATCTTTGTTTCTCTAAATTATTTATATTTATATTAAGCATTAAAACTTCACTAGAATCATCTGTTTCCTATGTTGGACACGATTACATATTGTTCATCTACAGTTTTTTCATGTCTACTAACCAGTAATCTCTCACAAACTGGTGTTTTTACCAATTGTCTTTTTCTCACCATAAACAGGTCTTCAAGCTACAGGGACCCCCTGAAAAATATTTTTTACTGTATATGTTATAAATATGATTGGATCCCTTTATAGGTATAAGTGCTTTTCTTTGTAACTGCCTAGAAAAACCCCAGGTTATATTTTCATAGCTATGATAAGTAGATACACTGAAACAAAATTCTGTTGTTCAAATTTTCATATGTATATACACATAAAAATATGTATATATACACATACTTAATGCAAATATATAGTTAATTTAAACCACAGATTTTTATGTTAATTAACTTTTGTATATATTATATATAAAATTTGAATTTATATTTATGTTTTCTATATTTCTGTATGCATATATATAAAGGCTTATACATATAAATGTATTTGAAATGCAGAACTTTATTTCAGTTCTCTACTCCTTATGTATATGCAAACAAAATAGACCTGTATATCTAAATATATTAAATGTTACAAAAAGAAGATGTGGCATAATATTGCAGTTAGTTCTAACTAAGTTTGCAACTTGGATTTGCTGCAACAAGTCATTATTCACATAGGAAAAGATTTTTTTTATATCTTAATTCACTTACATCATGAGATGGTAAAACAAAAAATTACTATTTACTATCTAATGTTACCTTTCAACAAGACTGAGTGCAAGGAATTATTCTTACACAATCCATGATCTAATTCAAATTATTAAATACAACTAATTTATTTATGTACCATTGAATGTATAAAACAATTATGTGGCTTAAATTTTAACTGTATCTGAATTTTGGATTAATATTTCATAGGAACTCAATTTCCACCTTGATTATTGAAAGAAATATTTCCAATCACACACACATACAAATTATTTTAGGGAAATGAAGCATTCTAATAAACATTCTACCCAAAGCACTCTTAATGTCCCTATTTCTTAGACTAAAGGTAATAGGGTTTGCAAACGGGGACACCATAGAATAGAACATGGCGTTGAGAAGGTTTTGAATGGTTGATACATGATGAAAAAATCCTCATGGATTTTGAGATATCATCAACATTTGAGTAGAAAGACTTTGAGGCAAGTCCAGAGTGGGGAAAAAAGCAAATGTTCTAGACGCCAGCATCACAGTCCCAAAGTGGTCTTCTGTCTCTCCAGTGTGGAGAGGTGTCGTGAGGAGGCGATGCACTACTTCAAAATAGTGATGATTCAAGAAACATAGCAAAAGAAGCAGATTAGTCTGAGCAGTAAAAGATAACATGTATAAAGAGTAAGCTAAGCTGATTTTCAGTGTTTAAATCTCAGTAAGTTAACTGAATGAACTAAATTAAACTTCCAAAGCTTCCATGCCCTAATAGTTTTGTGTTGGGAATAAGAAGGAAGATGGCTTCAAAAACTTCATTTATTTATTTTTCTTACATTTTATATATTCCAAGTTTCATTTAGGCATAATTGATATACAAAAACTATGCATATTTAGCGTATTCAGTTTGGTATGTTTGGACATATGCAAACAGCTATCATACCGTTAAGGTTATGGGCATATCCAACATCTCGCAGAGTCTCCTCATGTTCCTATGTGTGTTTGTGCGTGAGCTTTTGTGTGGTAGGAACACTACATGAGATCTATTCATTTAATACATTTTGAAATGCACAATGCTCTGTTGTCCGGCTTCGTCAGTGGCAGCAGAAAGAACCAGCCAAGATAGGAAAGTAAAGAGACATGAGAGGGAGGCTAAGGGAGGTTTCCCCGAACCGCTATCAATCTCTCATATTTATTGAGCATACATTTAGAAAAACAATGTACAGCTCATCAGAAGGCTATGTGTCAAATAGGATGTTGCAGGGTACGTGCAGGCAATCAAGTAGAGCCATTAGCATGACTTCAAACAAAGTAAAACCCCATGCACCCAGTAATAGACAAGCGAAGCACATCATGCTGCCAAGGAAACAATGTTCTGCTTGCAGTGTGGCCCAGCCGCTTTCTAGTCCAGGACTTGGCCATTTGGTTCCCCACGGATCCCCCCTTTTTGGTTTTAATATACTTCAGCCTTCTCAGAAAACAGCAATGTAATCAGCTGTTGCTCATTATGCTTTGAGTCAGTCATAATGATACAAATCATTCATAAGCCTGTGAGAAAAATGAAAAAGATTATAGACAAAGAGCTACAATGACCCAATACATAAATTAACGGTATGGAACCAATTTGTTGGGTAACCATTTCACGATATTGGATAAATCTTGTTCAACCTGTATTTGTGTTTCTGGTTAGATATGAAGTAATTGTTGATGTAATTGAGTAGAGAGAGCATTAAGTTCCATCTGTAGATTGGAGGAGAAGGCTCCTTGTAAGTGTTTCTTTACAAGGTCCCTTGAGTGCAGGGACTGATCATACGGCAATGGTGTGACCAGATTTTGTCATGTTGTCAGTCACATTGCATGTGTTGTTGATCAATGAGAGCTTGTTGTCGGTCCCCAAGCCACTCAAGAGCAGCCTCCACAGCTGGCAGCCTCTGCATAAAGCCGTTATCAGTTTGTGTTTGTGTTATCATTGCTCAAGTGATGTTAGTCATAACATGGTAAACTACCTGTGGGTAAAATTGCAATATTTCCAGAATCTCTCACCTGGCCTTATTGCATCTCCATATCAATAGGTAATTACAAAGGGATGTAAGGATGAGGAGTCCTCCATAGCGTGTTGTTAGAGATACTATGGGTGAGATACAAGGGAGCACAAGTCCAAGGGGCAAAGTCTGGGGCAAATGCCTCTGAATCCAAAGTCAGCCAGCCAAAGGGAGGCGTAAAGTGGGCGAAACCCGATTATTGTTTACAAACAGTTTTCCACCTCTGCTCACCTGTGTCTCTCGCAACATGGCTGCAAAAAGGGACCCCATCCAACCTCTTGGGTCCAGTCATGCCCTCACTCTCCCTTGTACCCCTTGTAATCACCTATTGATATGGAGATGGCCTACTTCTCCCCACCCCTAGGAGACACCTACTGATATGGAGATCCAATAAGGCCAGGGGAGAGATTCTGTAAATACTACAATTATACCACATGGGGGTCAATTTCTGAGGTCTGACTACAAAACAAATTTGGCAGAATGATGTTATGCATTATGCATTTGGCCATCAGAAATATATACATGTATCTGTAGATACTTTTTCAGGATTCATAGTAGCCTCCATTCATACTGGAAAAAATGCCAAAAAATATCAGTCATTTCTTATATGCATTTGTGCAGACTTAATTGACATGTAACTGTGCAGGTTTAATGTATGCAACATGTTGATTCAATACACATATGGAGAAGTGTAATTACACTGTACAAATATAGCAATATAATTACACTGTAGTATATGTAACATGTCTATCACATCATAGATTTGTAATATCATGTTGGCCAAAGCTCCCAAAACAATACCTAAATTCAAAGATACAAGTAAAATGGTTCATAGTAAAATAATGACTAGTACATAAGCCAAGTGTCAAGATAAGTGGAGAATAGGAGCTACTTGCCATACTCCAAATTAATTTTTTAAATTAGATATTAATAAATGTTGATAACATTGTCAAATATAAGAGGTATGGCCGGAAACCCAAATAACATAATTTCCATGGGAATATTAATTATGAAAGGCTATATTTCACTATTTATATGAAACATGCAATTTAGACAAAAATAAAACACAACTTATAAACATAAGATAGCAACTAGAAAGCCTGGCTTGGTGTGTTATGTTACAAGACATGGGGTGATCCTAGTGGTGATTCCCTATAGCTGGCGTCCCAGCTGCTGGGCTGGGTGCGGACGCTGAAGCATTCTGCATGAGAAAGCAGGTGACTAGACGGGCTGTGGGCCACATGCTGCAACGCAGTACTCAGCACAAATGTAAACAGTTTATTCTCAGATACTTTCATCATTTAAGAAAAACAAAGTTTCATGTTTATTGTATAGTAACATCTATTAGATTTAAACATACAAACACATTTTCCTCTGCATACTTTCTTTTGTTAAAATAATTCGATTATAGATGTAAAAGGTTATTCATTTTTCAAAAAAAACACAAAGGTATACAGCCCAAAAACTGTCTACAATTTCAAGGCATGGAAATAAATAACTCTTCAGTGTAATTCCTTTCCATCTGGGTTATTAAAAATCAATAAAACATTCTCATGACAACTAAAAAAAAAGTACAAATTTTTATTCAAAAATTATATTTGATGTAGAACTGCTTTTGAGTTTACTCAATCAGGCTCTTGAATCATGACTGTCACAGGTTGTTCAATGAAAGATTTCATTCTTACTATGGACCATGGTTATCGGTATATTTGGATATCATGAAAATAAAACAGCTTTTTTCCTAAGACTTTTTCCTAAGAATTCCTGACCCAACTCAACTATACTACTACTCAACTACACACGGAATAAAACATTATATAAGCAGTACTTGCCTGTGAACTTTTTAAGGATAGTGAACACAAAATCTATTTTATGTTTGAGAGGTATTATGCATTGTGAGTATAAATCAGTGCATTCTTGTCCTCTCTGCATCATTATTAGCTTCTCCTGGGCCAACGTTTGGGTTCCCTGTGCCTCATCCATCACATGCAATCTGTATCCCCTGGGCAGGAGCAACGGTGGCTGAGAGCAGCAACCTAAGGGCCATCTTCTTAGTCTTTGTTTTTCTAAATGTTTAGATTACAGTTTAAAAAAATGTAGTTGCTATTCATAGCCATATGTTTTCTTGATGCAAGACAGTGACCTCTGAGCCCCTCCTGTGCTGTGCTGATCGCAGTCTCCTGCCCACGGCTTGCAGGCTTATTCATGGGGATTAAGAAACAGATTTTAAGTTGTGTGTGTTAATGATATGGCTGGACCTGTTTATAAGTGTAGGATTTTATTTTGCATGTGAACATATATATTAAATAATATATACATTTTTTGTACAAAATATGAAAAAATAAGATTACATTACATACTGGAAAAAAGAAGAAGGCATATTTCAGAGTTAGAGAGTGCTGAGTTTTAATCCTACCTTTGCTACTGAAATCAATATGTAAATGGGGAAGATAAATATCTTTCCAGGCCTTAGTTTATTTATAACAAAATCAGTATGGTAAGACAAAAGAAAAGTTCACTCTTTACTACTAATGTTAACACTCAAAAAGAGCATAATGCATTCAGTGAATAATTCAATTTGCTCAAGGAAATATTCTCTTCATATGATTAACTATAGCTTATTTATATATACCCTACTGTACCAAATAATCATATATCGAAAATTATAAATTTACCTGAATTTGTGGATAATTTTTTATGCGTATAAATCTTTTTCTCCACTTTAATTTCTGATATACTTCGTCAAGTCAAACAAAAATACCTGTTTAGTCACAATTGAAAATGCTTTTGAACATTCTGCCTATAGCATTCTTTATCTCCCTGTTCCTCAGGCCAAAAATAAAGGGGTTTATAAAGGGTGGGATCATGGAATAGAACATGGTCATAAGCAGAGTCTGAATGGTTGATTCATTTGAGACAGGACCCAATACAGCAAACAATCCAGAAATCACAAGAAGAATAAGTGTAGCTACCTGGGGAGAGCAGGTGGACAGGGCTTTGTTCCGAGCTTCCACAGAATGCATGTGGAGCACAGTTGAAAAGATGCGAACATATGAGGTGAATAAGATGAAAAGGCAGAACAAGGCAATGCAGGCACTCAGAGCCAGGACCACCGACTCAGAAAACTGCACGTTCTGGGATGAGATGCTCAGAACTTGAGGGATGTCACAGAAAAACTGGTGAATCACATTGGACTCTGTGAAGGGAAGCCTGAACATGGTCCCTGTGTGGACAGCAGAGTAGACCAGCCCACTGGCCCATGAAACACCTGCCACCTGTGTGCACAGACGTGGGGTCATGGTGAGCCCATAGTGCAGAGGGTGGCAAATGGCAACATAGCGGTCATAGGACATGACCACAAGGAAGAAGAAATCTGTGGCTCCAAATAATATAAATAAGAATGTTTGAGCAGCACATTCTGTGAGAGAAATCAGTTTACTCCCCATTAGGGAATTTATGATGGATTTGGGGACAGTAACTGAGATGAAATCAAAGTCTATCAGAGATAAATTGCCTATAAAGAAGTACATAGGGAAGTGAAGATGTGAATCCACCACAATGACAGTAAAGATCACAAGATTTCCAGCCAGGGCACCCAGATAAATCACTGAAAATATTAAACCTTGCAATACTTGGAGCTCCCGGGAGCTGGAGATGTCCATGAGGAGGAATTCTGTGAAGACGGTGAAGTTCTCTGCATGTGCCAGCATGTTGCAGTGACCTGTAGTTGATGCATAAAGTGATGAAACGATGCTACAATCAAAATGAAGACAGTGCTAAATGATCCTCCTCTGCTTAATTTTCATATACATTGATTTACTGAAATTAAAGACGCATATGAAGAGATGGTATAAAACTCTCAAATCTCACCCCTTTTTTACATATTGATATTTTTTCTGTGATACACCTCTGCATTTGAATTTTAAATGTTAATAAATGCGTATGCCTTTTCTTCTGTTAAAGCACCAGCTCTTGGTTTCTTTGGGAGACCTAACAATAAAACTAACAGGGAGGAGGGAAAGTATTTTACCCTCTATACATACCTTGTATAAGTTTATAGATTGTAGAGTGCTTAGTAATTGGTAAGGTGAAAAGCTCAGGGTACAGGAAAACACAAACACAATTATAACGTTGAATGTTCTTTCTATACCTTGGAGATTTTATGGTTTTCTTCAATGAAATACAAAAATAAAATTTTATCCCCATAGGAATGAGCCCTCAGATCACAGTCATACCTGAGGACTGATGAAGGAGCTCTCTTTTTTGCACGTCACTCTTGCAGACACAAATCCAGTACCATCCCATTGTTCTTCAGTGAGCATGATCCCCAGGCCCTTTCATATAGGTGTATTTATATTATAAACCATATGGAGAAATGAGCACGAGGCTTCCCTGAACTGTTTGGTGATCACTCTCTGGAGGCACAGTTGTGCTTCTGAAAAGCCTCAAAGGGACTAGTGATTGTAGCCTCCTGAATAACTGACAGCCTATTGACACCTTGTTTCCTATAGATGTTTTGGCCAATCCATTGAGATTACTTAGGTCAGCAAGAGTCCATTTTCAGAGACGATATTTGAAAGAGGTTTCATAAAACTTGAGAAAGCACAAATCCTCAAATCGTTCATGTGTCAGTAGTGGCTTAAGGAATAAATATATTTATAAAATGTGTGTTAATAGAGTGAAGTAAACCACATTAAAAGGTGTGTTCAACACAGATCTGATTTGTTTACCAAAATTACCTGATGCAGACTCAAATTCACCCCTGTAAGTGGTAAAATTAATGCAATACTTAAAAAATGTTGTAGCCACAGACTGAAAAATGAAAATGGCTATTACAGGAAAATTTAAATTACTATCTATGATTGGATGAGTCTCTGGTATGTAACTAATGAGGAGGTTATAATGATAAAAGGCAAATGGACAAAATATCAAAATGATCCTGAAAAGTGTCATGAAGAATGAATAGAACAACACTGAATAAATTATGAAAATAACTTCAAAATTGTATAGTGTAAGAAGTTTGACACCAGTTAAGTAAGATAGTAACAAGAAAAATATACCACTTAAAATATTTCCCGATTTGGGTTACATACTCATTAAAAGTAAATTTGTGTGGAATGTAGAAATGGTTTAAAAAAGCATAGAGTAAGGGGCGGAGCTAAGATGGCAGCGTGGGTAGAGCAGCAGAAATCTCCTCCCAAAACCACATATATCTATTTAAGTATAACAAAGACTGCTCTTCCTAGAATAAAGACCAGAGGACACAGGACAACATCCTGACCACATCCACACCTGTGAGAACCCAGCGCCTTGCATAGGGGATAAGATACAAGCACCGGCCCAGCGGGACCCGAGCGCCCCTCCCCCCAGCTCCCGGTGGGAGGAGAGGAGGTAGAGCGCCAGGGAGAGGGAGCCCAGGACTGCTGAACACCCAGCCCCAGCCATCGGGACCAGAGTGCAGAGTGCATGCGCGGGGCCCTGGATATTAGGGAAACAGGGCAGCAAGAACGGTGAGTGGGTACCGGAGACCTGGCGCCAGAGAACAAAAGAAAGGCAAGGGGCCATTTTTTGTTGTTGTTGTTGTTTTGTTGAGTTGAGTGCTTTTTGGAAGACTTAAAGGGACAGGGACCCCAATAATAGGGAAATAGGAAAGCAAGACCGGCAAGCGGGTATCAGAGGCTGGCGCCAAAGAACAAAAGAAAAGCAAGCGGCCATCTTTTTGTTGTTGTTGTTGTTGTTGTTTTGTTTTGGCGAGTGCTTTTTGGAAGTCTTAAAGGGATATGGACCCCAATACTAGGGAAACAGGGCAGCAAGATCGGTGAGTGGGAGCCTGAGGCTGGTGCCAGAGAATAAAGAAAAACGAGTGGCCATTTTTAATTTTTTTATTTTTCTGATTTTTAAAATTTTTCTTTAGTGGTCGTTGTTTTGTTTTGGCGGGTGCTTTTTGGAAGTCTTAAAGGGGCAGAACAGGACATTTCGTCCAGAGGTGGGGAATTCGGGGATCTCTGGGTACTCTATTCCCTGGGCTGCAGGGAGCACGGAGGCCCCTTACGGAGATAAATAGCCTCCTGGCTGCTCCCCCTTCAAGGGGACTCCACCACTTTGAAGCAGCAGCCAGAGCCTGGCCACGACCACACCAACAGTGGAGATGAACTCCATAGCAGCCAGGCAGGAAGCAGAAGCCCAGTCTGCACGCAGCTGCGCAGCACAGGCCACTAGAGGTCGCTGTTCTCTCAGGAGAGGAAGGCCACAAACCAATGAGAAGGGAAGTCCTTCCAGCCGTCACTCGTCCCAGCTCTGCAAACTATTCTTATCACCATGAAAAGACAAAATTACAGGCAAACCAAGATCACAGAGACACCAGAGGAGACAGACCTAACCAGTCTTCCTGACAAAGAATTCAAAATAAAAATCATAAACATGTTGACAGAGATGCAGAGAAATACTCAAGAGAAATGGGATGAAGTCTGGACGGTGATCACAGATGCCAGAAAAGAGATTACAGAAATGAGACAAACTCTGGAAGGATTTATAAGCAGAATGGATAAGATGCAAGAGGCCATTGATGGAATTGAAACCAGAGAAGAGGAACACATGGAAGCTGACATAGAGAGAGATAAAAGGATTTCCAGGAATGAAACAATATTAAGAGAACTGTGTGACCAATCCAAAAGGAACAATATCCATATTATAGGGGTACCAGAATAAGAAGAGAGAGAAAAGGGGATAGAAAGTGCCTTTGAAGAAATAACTGCTGAAAACTTCCCCAAACTGGGGGAGAAAAAAATCGAACAGACCACAGAAATACACAGAATCCCCAACAGAAAGGATCCAAGGAGGACAACACCAAGACACATAATAAATAAAATGGCAAAGATCAAGGGCAAGGAAAGAGTTTTAAAGGCAGCTAGAGAAAAAAAGGTCACCTATATAGGAAAACCCATCAGGCTAACATCAGACTTCTTGACAAACCCTACAGGCCAGAAGAGAATGGCATGATATATTTAATGCAATGAAACAGAAGGGCCTTGAACCAAGGATACTGTATCCAGCACGACTATCATTTAAATATGATGGTGGGACTTAACAATTCCCAGACAAACAAAAGCTGAGGGAATTTGCTTCCCACAAACCACCTCTACAGGACATCTTACAGGGACTGCTCTAGATGGGAGCACTCCTAGAAAGAGCACAGCACAAAACACCCAACATACGAAGAATCGAGGAGGAGGAATAAGAAGGGAGAGAAGAAAAGAATCTCCAGACAGTGTATATAACAGCTCAATAAGCGAGTTAAGTTAGGCAATAAGATACTAAAGAGGCTAAACTTGAATCTTTGGTAACCACGAATTTAAAGCCTGCAATGGCAATAAGTACATATCTTTCAATATTCACCCTAAATGTAAATGGACTGAATGCACCAATCAAAAGACACAGAGTAATAGAATGGATAAAAAAGCAAGACCCATCTATATGCTGCTTATAAGAAACTCACCTCAAAACCAAAGACATGTACAGACTAAAAGTCAAGGGACGGAAAAACACATTTCAGGCAAACAACAGAGAGAAGAAAGCAGGGGTTGCAGTACGAATATCAGACAAAATAGACTTCAAAACAAAGAAAGGAACAAGAGATAAAGAAGGACACTACATAGTGATAAAGGGCTCAGTCCAACAAGAGGATATAACCATTCTAAATATATATGCACCCAACACAAGAGCAAAAGCATATGTGAAACAAATACTAACAGAATTAAAGGTGGAAATAGATGGCAATTCATTCATTTTAGGAGACTTCAATATACCACTCACCCCAAAGGATAGATCCACCGGGCAGAAAATAAGAAAGGACACGGAAGCACTGAACAACACAGTAGAGCAGATGGACCTAATAGATATCTATAGAACTCTACATCCAAAAGCAACAAGATATACATTCTTCTCAAGTACACATGGAAAATTCTCCAGAAAAGACCACATAATAGCCCACAAAAAGAGCCTCAGCAAAATCCAAAATATTGAAATTCTAACAACCAAATTTTCAGACCACAAAGGTATAAAACTGGAAATAAATTCTACAAAGAAAACAAAAAGACTCACAAACACATGGAGGCTTAACAACATGCTCCTAAATAATCAATGGATCAACGAACAAATTAAAATAAAGATCAAGGAATATATAGAAACAAACGGCAACAAAAGCACAAAGCCCCAACTTCTGTGGGATGCAGCGAAAGCAGTCTTAAGAGGAAAGTATATAGCGATCCAGGCACACTTAAAGAAGTAAGAACAATCCCAAATGAATAGTCTAAAATCACAATTATCGAAACTTGAAAAAGAAGAACAAACGAGGCCTAAAGTCAGCAGAAGGAGGGACATAATAAAGATCAGAGAAGAAATAAACAAAATTGAGAAGAATAAAACAATAGCAAAAATCAATGAAACCAAGAGCTGGTTCTTCGAGAAAGTAAACAAAATACATAAGCCTCTAGCCAAACTTATTACCAGGAAAAGAGAATCAACACAAATCAACAGAATCAGAAATGAGAATGGAAAAATAATGACAAACTTCACAGAAATACAAAGAATTATTAAAGACTACTATGAAAACCTATATGCCAACATCTGGGAAACCTTGAAGAAATTGACAACTTCCTAGAAAAATACAACCTTCCAAGACTGACCAAGGAAGAAACACAAAAATTAAATAAAGCAAATACAAGCAAAGAATTTGAAACAGTAATCAAAAAACTACCCAAGAACAAAACAGCTGGGCCAGACGGATTTACCTCGGAATTTTATCAGACACACAGAAAAGACATAATACCCATTCTCCTTGAAGTTTTCCAAAAAATAGAAGAGGAGGGAATACTCCCAAACTCATTCTATGAAGCCAACATCACCCTAATACGAAAACCAGGCAAAGACGCTGCCAAAAAAGAAAATTACAGACCAAAATCCCTGATGAATATACATGCAAAAATACTTAATAAAATATTAGCAAACCGAATTCAAAAGTATATCAAAAGGATCATACACCATGACCGAGTGGGATTCATCCCAGGGACGCAAGGATGGTACAACATTCGAAAATCCATCAACATCATACACCACATCAACAAAAAGAAAGACAGAAGCCACATGATCATCTCCACAGATGCTGAAAAAGCATTTTACAAAATTCAACATCCATTCATGATAAAAACTCTCAGCAAAATAGAATCGAGGACAAGTACCTCAACATAATAAAGGCCATATATCATAAACCCACAGCCAACATTATACTGAACAGCGAGAAGCCGAAAGCTTTTCCTCTGAGATAGGAAACTAGACAGGGATGCCCACTCTCCCCACTGCTATTTAACATAGTACTGGAGGTCCTAGCCATGGCAATCAGACAAAACAAAGAAATACAAGGCATCCAGATTGGTAAAGAAGTAGTTAAACTGTCACTATTTGCAGATGACATGATATTGTACATTAAAAACCCTAAAGACTCCACCCCCAAAATACTAGAACTGATATCGGAATATAGCAAAGTTGCAAGATACAAAATTAACACACAGAAATCTGTAGCTTTTCTATACACTAACAATGAACCAACAGAAAGAGTATTCAGGAAAACAATTCCATTCACAATTGCATCAAAAAGAATAAAATACCTACGAATAAATCTAACAAAAGAAGTGAATGACCTATACTCTGAAAACTACAAGTCACTCTTAAGAGAAAATAAAGGGGACACTAACAAAAGGTAACTCATCCCATGCTCGTGGCTAGGAAGAATTAATATTGTCAAAATGGCCATCCTGCCCAAAGCAATATACAGATTTGATGCAATCCCTATGAAACTACCAGCAACATTCTTCAATGAACTGGAACAAATAATTCAAAAATTCATATGGAAACACCCAAGACCCTGAATAGCCAAAGCAATCCTGAGAAAGAATAAAGTAGGGGGGATCTCACTCCCCAATTTCAAGCTCTACTATAAAGCCATAGTAATCAAGACAATTTGGTACTGGCAAAAGAACAGAGCCACAGACCAGTGGAACAGACTAGAGACTCCAGACATTAACCCAGACATATATGGTCAATTAATATTTGATAAAGGAGCCATGGACATAGATTAGCGAAATGAAAGTCTCTTCAACAGATGGTGCTGGCAAAACTGGACAGCTACATGTAGGAGAATGAAACTGGACCATTTTATAACCCCATACACAAAAGTAAATTCAAAATGGATCAAAGACCTGAATGTAAGTCATGAAACCATTAAACTAGTGGAAAAAAACATAGGCAAAAACCTCTTAGACATAAACATGAGTGACCTCTTCTTGAACATATCACACCGGGCAAGTAAAGCAACAGCAAAAATGAACAAGTGATACTATATTAAGCTGAAAAACTTCTGTACAGCAAAAGACACCATCAATAGAACAAAAAGGAATCCTACAGTATGGGAGAATATATTTGTAAATGACAGATCCGATAAAAGCTTAACGTCCAAAATATATAAAGAGCTCACATGCCTCAACAAACAAAAATCAAATAATCCAATTAAAAAATGGGCAGAGGAACTGAACAGACAGTTCTCCAAAAAAGAAATACAGATGGCCAACAGACACATGAAAAGATGCTCCACATCACTAATTATCAGAGAAATGGAAATTAAAACTACAATGAGGTATCACCTCACACCAGTAAGGATGGCTGCCATCCAAAAGACAAACAACAAATGTTGGCAAGGCTGTGGAGAAAGGGGAACCCTCCTAAACTGCTGGTGGGAATGTAAACTATTTCAACCATTGTGGAAAGCAGTATGGAGGTTCATCAAAATGCTCAAAACAGACTTACCATTTGACCCAGGAATTGCACTCCTAGGAATTTACCCTAAGAACGCAGCAGTCAAGTTTGAGAAAGACCAATGCACTGCTATGTTTATCGTAGCACTATTTACAATAGCCAAGAATTGGAAGCAACCTAAATGTCCATCTATAGATGAATGGATAAAGAAGATGTGGTACATATACACAATGGAATACTACTCAGCCATAAGAAGAGGGAAAATCCTACCATTTGCAGCAACATGGATGGAGCTGGAGGGTATTATGCTCAGTGAAACAAGCCAAGCAGAGAAAGAGAAATACCAAATGATTTCACTCATCTGTGGAGTATAAGAACAAAGGAAAAACTGAAGGAACAAAACCGCAGCGGAATCACAGAACCCAAGAATGGACTAACAGTTACCAAAGGGAAACTGACTGGGGTGGATGGGTGGGTAGGAGGGATAACAGTGGGGGAAGAAGGGGGTATTAAGATCAGCATGCATGCGGGGGTGGTAGCAAGGGGAGGGCTGTACGACACAGAGAGGACAAGTAGTGATTCTACAACATTTAGCTATGCTGATGGACAGTGACTATAAAGGGGTTTATAGCAGGGACCTGGTATAGGAGAGAGCCTAGTAAACATAATATTCTTCATGTAAGTGTAGATTAAATATAACAAAAAAAAAGCAGTTCCTGTGTGGTGACCTCCAATGAAATCTACACAATGGTATAAAGGGCAGATCAATGTGTGGGCAAAGGGTCTGTTTGTGTTTATACAGAGGACCAAAGCCTAATTTGTCTACCCAGAAAATGAAGTAAGATATGATATGAAGAACTTCGAACATCAGCACTCTCTGGATGAGTCATACCAGAAGATGATCATCAAAAAACCTCAACAAAGATCCAGGCGATGCTACAGTTGTAGCTGCATTCATCCCACTGGTTCATGGACTTGCCATTGGAATGAATAAGGAGATATCTAAGCTGGCCTATGCATACAGTAAAACAACAAATTTGACTGGATATACACTGTTGGAACTCAACCAAGAATTAGTAGAAGTGCAAGTTGTAGCTCTCCAAAATCTTACAACTACAGACTATCTACTGTTAAAGGAAAATACAGGATGTGAAAAGTTCCCAGAAATGTACTGTTTTAATTTGTCTGATTTCTCCCAGACTGTTCAAGTACAGTTGGACAATATCCATCATATCATAGACAAATTTTCATAAATGCCTGGGTTGCTTAACTGGTTTTCTTGGCTTCACTGTAGATGGTTGGTAATTATAGATCTGCTTTGGTTATGTGACTGTATTCCTATTATGTTAATGTGTGTGCGCAATTTAAATAGTAGTTTGAAACCTATACATGCTTAATTTACTCTACAAGAAAATATGTCAAATAAATAATTAATCTTCCCATGTTTTCTTCTGTCTGCTACCTCTATAGCCTTTCTTCTTCCTTCCTAATTACAACCCTTAAATAGAATTTGTGCATCATATCGAATTTACCGAGTATCATAATTCCTCCAAGAGGTGAAGATACCTCTAGACAAATGCTGGGCATAGAAGCCACAGGGCATTAATCTGCAAAGTAAAAAGCTAACGTTTTCAAACAATATGGCTTCTCTCTCACTTACCAACTTTACATTTCCCTGTATGGCCCCAGAAGATGACTGGTTAGCCAGAGACGGGTAAGATTCCTCAAGGGAGGAACAACCTAAGACAGGCACAGTCACAGGGGGGCCATCAGGTGAGAAATTGGGGATCAACAGAGGTGAGGCTTAGAACCTCACCCCCCCTGTTTTGAAAGAAATCTTCTGCATCCGTGTGTGTTTTATTGCCCTTGTCTAGCTTGGATTAACACATAGTCTACAGGCACACACCTGATCATCTACATTTGCTCTCTTACAACACTAAACTATGTTTTCTACCTTTATCTTGTATCTACCTACCACTTCCGCATTTTATTAAAAATAATAATAAAAATAATAATAAATGGAGAAATGTGGGATCCACATATAAATCAAGTATAAAAATCAAATGAATATTCATATTTGACCTGATTGTTTATAATTCATAATGCATGATCAAAACTGAAATTTTCTGTGATGACTGCCCTTGTACTGTTTACCATGTAAGAACTTATTCACTATGTAAGAATTTGTTCACCATGTAAGAACTTGTTCGATATGCTTCATAAGATTGGAGACTGACGAGAATTAGGCTTGGGTGGTTTAGTGATTGTGCATTGAGCATTGAGTCCCCTCTACAGAATTTTATTGTTGTTAACAACCATTTGATGAAAAAATATGAGAGATGTCCTCTCAAAAAAAAGAAAAGTTTGATGCTAAAAAAAAAAAAAAAGCATAAAGTACATTTTACTGTTGAATATCTTCGACAAGCACTTTAAAAGAGCATAAAAAACAATTATTAAAATTTCTAGGGCTGCAGTGTCCTCAGAAGTTGCCTCTGGGAAGAGCAGGGGAGGGGTGTGGAGCGCAGCGCCCCAGCGCGGCGGCACCCAGGGTGAGAGGGCCTGCTGTGGCCGCCCGGCCCAGGACTGTCTCTGCTCAGGCCCAAGGTAACACTGTCCACGGGTTCATCCTTCTGAAATTACAGGTGATTTTCTCTCAGTAGGGAAATGATGGTTACTTTCTGGACTTATGGTCCCTGGACTTCATAGCAACAGCTCTTCAATAATTTCTGAACAGGTGTTTTTGGGTTTTGTCCTTTTATTTAAAATTCATAAAAGTATCTGTGTTAATATATATTTTCACAATCGACCAACTATGGCCCCATTTTACACTTATCATGATGTATGTAAATTTGAAAACATAAATAAAATTAATGAAACCCTGGTGAGACTTACCAAGGACCAGGCCAACTGTTGCGTCCGGGAGGCTGAAGAAGCCCCCGCCCCGCCGGAGTGCGCTGCTGCTCGCTGCGTGTGCTTGCATAGCGCCGCCTCCGCTTCATGATATTCTGGGGATTTATACACTCAGGAGTTCTGTGCGAATTTATGGGGAGATATGTCAAGGAGTTATCATTATAAATAAGAACATAAGATATTATAATATTGAAACATTATTCTAAAACACAACTTTACCAAAATTGGCAAGATAAAATATTAGAAAAAATAATGTTTCTGCCTCTACTAAATCTTTGAATTTTCAACTAAAGTATTCTAATTGAGGAAATTCAAGAACTCTTATTGAACCGTAACAAATATTTGAGAGAACACAGAATATATCCATAGAATCTAAAATAATTTAATACAGTTCAATACTTCCTAATTTTAAAATATCAGCAAAATAGTAATGTTAGGGCCAACTTTATTCTCATAAACAGTTACTATAACAAAAAACATCAAGTTTCCTATATAAATATGAAATATTTTTTGATCTTTTTCTGCAATCAAGGGCAAAACTGCAATGCTATAACCTAACCTTGCTCTGGATTTCCTGACCAATGCATAAAATATATGAACAAATTTTATTTGTAACAAACACTGAACAAAATCATACAAAATATACGTACTGTACATGTAAAAAAGGCTTATCAAAAATATTTTTCCACTTTTAAGGTATTGAAAAACATAACATTTTTAACAACATGGATAAGTCCAAATGAAATTATATTAAATGAAATATGTCAGATACAGAAAGTCAAATGCTGTATGATCTCACTTTCATATTAAAAAGCATCAATCTCACAGGAGCAGAGAGCTAAATGGTAGTTTTCCAGGCCTGGGGAAAACGAGAAATGGGTAGGTGACAAGACTTAATTCCAAGATTTACTGTACAACACAAAGTGTATAGCTAGCAATATTCTATTGTATACTTCAAATTTGTTAAGAGAGTAGATCTTAGGTTAAATGTTCTTACCATAGAAAAAAAATAATAAAGCAGCATAAGGAAACTTTGGGAAGCGATTGATGATAATGACCTTGACGGTGGTGATGGTTTTATGGTTAATACTTATCCCAGAACTAATTGAATTGTATACATTAAATTATACAAATTTTATATGTACATAATTCAGTAAAGTGATTTTTAAAAATTATTTATACAAACCATTACAATTAATAAAAACCTATGCTATTACAAAAAATGTTATTATAAAATAATTTTAATATTATTTATAAAGATAAAACACAGATAAAATCTATTAAAAATTTGCAAATCTTTACCCAGTTTTACACAACCAAATAACACCTACTTAAGAGAAGGATATCATTTCTCATGGATTCAAACTTGATTCTGTGTTTCTCACCTAATAATCCCAATGAGGATGATCACAAAACACAGAATGGTAGCATAAATCTCAGTAAAAATCAAGAACAGAAGGAAACTAGAAAATTCACGAATCCATTGAAATTAATCAACATACTACTGAGCTTTAGTGGATCAGGTAAGGTATTAAAAGGGAAATAAAAAGGTACAAACAGAAAATGAAAGGACAACATTCCAAACTTATGGGATATAGCAAAAAACATTCTGAGGGAAGTTTATACACGTAAATGCATATACCAAGAGTATACGGAGGCTTCAAATAAACACCTAACTTTAAAACTTAAAGAATTACAAAAGGGAAAACTTAGTCCAAAGTTTTCAGAAGGAAGTAAATAATAAAGATTGAATCAGAAACAAATGTAGAGAATGGGAATGAAAGAGAGGTGATTAACAAACCTGAGTTGATACTTTAAAAGAAAAACATAATTGACAAAGTCCAGTTAGACTAAACGGGGTAAAATGAGAGAGGATCATAATCAATAAAATTATAAATGAATGAGGAAACATTAAAACTGATACCAAGGAAATAAAAAGAATCACAAGAGACCACTTTAAACAATTGTATGCCAAATAGCAGGACAATATAGAACAAATGGATAAATTGCTAGAAAATACATATAATCATGACTGGATTATAAACATAAAATGTGAATATATGAATAGCAAGTAAGGAGATTAAATCAATAATAAAAATATCTGCAAAATGAAAAACGCTTCATCATATGGCTTCAGCTGTGAATTCTAAAAAAACAGATTGAAAATATGAATGCAAATTCTTTTCAAAATTGGAAAAGATGAACACTCTCAAATTCATTTTAAGAGCCCAATATATCCCTGGTACCAAAGCAAGAGAAGGACACTAAGAGATAAAAATCAATAGGCCATAATCCTGGAAAAATATATATTAAAGTGTTCTCAAGGAAATAATATGAAACCAAAGTCAGATGCACATGAAAATGGTCTTAAACCACAATAAGAAGACTGACCTCTCGGAAGCCAGGATGATCTAACATATGCAAATAACAAATGTGATGCAACACATCAATAGAATGAAAGAAAAACATCATATGATCGTCTCAATAGTTGCAAAAGGTAGTGACATGATTCAAAACTGTTCATGATAAAAACTCTCAACAAATTAGGTGTAGAAGACAGAACCTTATATGATGAACTTCATATATGAAAAGACTACAACTAACATCATACTCAGTGGTGAGCATTTCCAAGCTTTTCTTCCAAATCAGAACTAAGAAAGGGTGCCCACTGTTACTGCTCCTACTGCACAGAGTATGGGAAGTCTTAGTTGAGAAATTAGGCCAGAAAATGAAAGAAAAGGCATCAGAGTTAGAAAGAAAAAATAAAACGAATTCTATTATCAGATGACATGCTCTTATATAGAGAAAATCATAGGCATTCCACCAAAAATGGTTAATATTATAATCAAATTCAGTGTGTTGAATGACCCAAATTCAGCATGAAAAATATAGTAGAATTCTTGATACACAAATGAACAATTTCTAAAAAAAAAAACAATTTTAGTTCCAATATCAGAAACAATAAAAGAGAGAAAAATAACCAAGTAGTTGAAAGTTCTCTATACTGTAAATTATAAGATACTGAAAGAAATTAAAGAGGACTCAAAGGGAAAAAATCTGAGTGCATGGATTTAAAGAATTAACACTATGAAATGTGCATACTAACCAAAGAAGCCATCTATAGATTTTATGCAATCCCTATCAAAATTCCACTGGCAATTTTTACAGAAAGAGAAAGAAATCCTTGATTTTATAAGGAACCACAAAGATCCCTGAATAGCCGAAGCAATCCTGGAACAGAATAGCAGTGATAGTTATTTACTTCTTATTTCAAAATACATTACAGTGCTATCAATCATAATAAAAACAGCATGGTTCTGGAAATAAAAACAGAATAGAGTGGTGGAACAGTATCGTGAGCCTAGAGTAAATCCTTGCATATGCAGTCAATCACTATTTAGCAAAGGAGCCACAACAAACAAAATTTGATCATGACAGTCTTTCTCATGGCAAAGGTGTAATTGCATATTTGCATGCAAAATAAGTAATTTGGACCCCACCTGACACCACTCTCATAAATGAACTAAAATAGTTTAAAGAGTTAAATGCATGGCCCAAAACTATAAAACTGCAGGAAGAAAATAGGCTAAAATCTTTTTTGCATGGGTCTTTGCAATGATTTTTTGAATCTGAGACATAAAGCACATGCAACAAAAGCAAAAATATACAAGTGGGATGATGTCCAATTAATACATCTCTGCACAGCAAAATAAACATTCAACAAAGTGAGAAGACAACCTTGGAATTGGATAAACTACAAAGCACATATCTGATATTTACAATCTACATGTATTAATATCCAAAATAGATGAAGAACTCATACAACTCACTAACAAATTAGTTAATCACCATCATCATTCTCCAAATAAAAAGGACTAAAGGACCTGAATAGACATATATTCAAAGAAGATACTCACATGGCAAGCAGAGTCAATAAAAGGTACCCAACTCTACTAATCTGTAGAGAAACACAAATCAAATCCAAAATGCAGTATCTCCACACACCTCTTAAAATGGTTATCATCAAATGACAACAGGTAAGTGATTGTGAGAATGTGGAGAAAAGGGAGTACATATTCCCTTTCAGTGGGAGTACAAATTGGTATAGTCACTATGGAAAACAGTATTGGAATTCCTCAAAACATTAGAAATAGAAATAATGTATTACCCACAAATTCTAAGTTTGGGTACATATAAAGAAACTATCCTGAGGAGATTACTACCTCATGTTCACTGTAGCATTATTTACAATAGCCAAGAACTTGAAACAATGCACGTGTCTGTAAATGGTTGAATGTATAAACTGAGGTACATGTATATAACGGAACTTACCCAGCCATAAAAATGAAGATGTTACCATTTACTGCAAAGTGAATAGACCTTGAGAATATTATGCTAAGTGAAATAAATTGGACAAATACAAAAACTATGTGATTTAACTTCTATGTGGAATCCATTTTTAAAAAGTCAGAACAAACAGTACTATGGTGGTTTCCAGAGAAACCTTCTAGTTACAAGATGATAGGTTCTGGGGATTTAATGTACAGCATGTTGAATATAATTAACAATATTGCATTATGTAATGGAAAGTTGTTGAGATAGTATATTTTAAATGTCACACAACAAAAATATGTAATTATGTGGAACAATGTATGTGTTAACCAACGTTACTGCTGTTGTCATTCACAATATATATAGCTTGAACATTTTCATGGTGTGCACCCTAAACTTATACAGTGTTACTTTTCTTTTGCTTAATTGAAATATTGTTGTCTACAATCTTGTATTGGTTTAATGTACACAACACAGTGGTTCAGCAGTTACATATTGTTGAACCTCACCCCAATTAAGTAGTTACTATATTTCAATACATGAAGGTATTACAGAATCATTGGCTATATTCTCTATGCTCTACTACTATCTCTGTGAACAACTTATATTATGATTAAGAATTTTGTACCTCTTTATCTCCATCAACCTCCCAACCTCCATCCCAACACCCCCATCATGGTACCACCAGTGGCTCCTCAGTGTCTGTGAGTCTACTGCTGTTTTGTTCATTCTGTTTTTAGATTCCACAAATAAGTGATATCATATGGTATTTGTCTTTCTCTGCCTGGCTTGTTTCACTTACCATAATATCCTCTAGATTCATTCATGTTGTCACAAATGGCAAGATCACTTTCTTTTTATGGCTGAGTAGTATTCCATTGTGTATATGTACCACTCTTCTTTATCCATTCATCTCTTGATGGACACTTTGGTTGCTTCCATATCTTGGCTTTCTATTATGACTCAATAAACCTGATAAAAATGTGTGCTAGTTTGGCACAAGAACAAACCCAGAGACCAGTGGAACAGAATAGAGAGCCCAGATATAAACCCAAGCATATATGGTCAATTAATATATGATAAAGGAGCCATGGATATACAATGGGGAAATGACAGCTTCTTCAACAGCTGGTGTTGGCAAAACTGGACAGCTACATGTAAGAGAATGGAACTGGATCATTATCTAACTCCATACACAAAAGTAAATTCAAAATGGTTCAAAGACCTGAATGTAAGTCATGAAACCTTAAAACTCTTAGAAAAAAACATAGGCAAAAATTTCTTGGACATAAACATGAGGAACTTCTTCATGAACATACCTCCCCTGGGCAAGGGAAACAAAAGCAAAAATGAACAAGTGGGAATATATCAAACTAAAAAGCTTCTTTACGGCAAAGGACACTATCAGTAGAACAGAAAGACATCCTACAGTATGGGAGAATATATTCATAAATGACATCTCTGATAAGGGGTTGACATCCAAATTATATAAAGAGCTCATGCACCTCAACAAACAAAAAGCAAATAATCCAATTAAAAAATGGGTAGAGGAGCTGAAATGACTCTTCTCCAAAGAAGAAATTCAGATGGTCACAGGCACATGAAAAGATGCTCCACATCACTAATCATCAGAGAAATGCAAATTAAAACCACAATGAGATATCACCTCATACCAGTAAGGATGGCCAACATCCAAAAGACAAACAACAACAAATGTTGGCAAGGATGTGGAGAAAGGGGAACCCTCCTACACTGCTGGTGGGAATGTAAACTAGTCCAACCATTGTGGATAGCAGTATGGAGGTTCCTCAAAAAACTAAAAATAGAAGTACCATTTGGCCCAGGAGTTCTACTCCTAGGAATTTACCCTAAGAATGCAGCAGCCCAGTTTGAAAAATACAGATGCACCCCTATGTTATTACAGCACTATTTACATTAGCCAAGAAATGGAAGCAACCTAAGTGTCCATCAGTAAATGAATGGATAAAGAAGAAGTGGTACATATACACGATGGAATATTCAGCCATAAGAAGAAAACAAATTCTACCATTTGCCACAACATAGATGGAGCTAGAGGGTATTATGCTCAGTGAAATAAGTCAGGTGGAGAAAGACAAGTATCAGATGATTTCACTCATCTGTGGAGTATAAGAACAAAGAAAAAAACTGAAGGAACAAAACAGCAGCAGACTCACAGAACCCAAGAATGGACTAACAGTTACCAAAGGGTAAGGGACTAGGGAGAATGGGTGGGAAAGGAGGGATAAGTGGGGAAAAGGTACGTTACAATTAGCACACATAAGGTAGCAGGGTGGGGTCATGGGAAAGGCAGTATATACAGAGAAGACAAGTAGTGATTCTATAGCATCTTACTATGCTGATGGACAGTGACTTGGGACTTGATAATAGGGGGAGTCTGTGGGGGGGACTTGATAATAGGGAGAGTCTAGTAGCCATATGTTGTTCAAGTAATTGTACATTAATGATACCAAAAAAAAAGTGTGCTAGTTTATGTGTAGAAATAGTGTACCATTAGAAATACATCTTCAAATGTCTATTGATAACACACACAGGGCATCCATTACAATTACCAGTAATATAGACATTTAGGATTTTCTGTCTTTTTTTACTGCTTTCCTCTTCCTGCCCTAAGTCTGTTAGTGCCTAAACAGAAGCTAGTAAATAACATTTAGAGTAATGAGAGTAGAGTAGCTAAACATGTCCCTTTCTCCAACTCTAAATTGTTAAGGATATAGTAGGTACATCTTAGGAGAAGGAAGGTTTGATATAACAATGCATTTTTCAATATGCAGAGATGGATTCTATTAGCACTGTACCATGATTGACTTATTTAATGAATGTGTCCAAGAATATCTTTAAAATTAGAAAGAAATGAAATTTACATAAATACATACAGATGTGCAGTTATTTACAGGAAACTTGGATCTGCCTTATGGGTCCCCATTAAAGTCTATCCCTTCTTTTTATCCTCCAAATTTTCAATTAATATGTATTACTTCCATGCCTAAATATTATGGGAAAAAAATGACTATGTTACATATTATTTCTAAAATAAGTTTTCTCAGAGTATTCCTGAGATGACTCAATCTGAAAAAGAACAAATACATAGATAAAATTAAGGATCCTGCAATAGCTCTAGGTAGTCAGACCAAAATTATAATGTAGAGAAGTAAATATATGAAGTTAATGTAAAGTGTTCAGAAATAGATGTATATGTTCAAGGTAAATTTATATTTTAATTAAGGGTTTTCCCAAAGCAAAAGAAAAGTGGATTGGTAGATAGTGACAAGTAAACTATATCACCATTGGGAGAAAAATCACATGTATAATTTATTTTCTGCTTTAAAATGCTGGACTATGGATAATTAAAAGACAAAATATTAATAAAATCATAGAGAAAATAAAAAGAGATACTTCTAACCTCTTAAGTTGGTAAAAACATCTAAAATAATATTGAAGCCTAGAAGATTCAGATAAAATAATTTGTTGGTAATCAAAGAGAAAACATCAAAACTTAATTAGAAATATAAATATAGGAGATTGCTTCTCTTTCTTCACAGTGAGAAAGGAATGTATATATTATTAAAATAAATGTACTAACAACATTTTTAAATCACAGTGATGTGGTCAGAAATACAATAAAATGGGCAAAAGAATAGCTTTATATATTTAGAAAATAACTCCCTTACATATTTATAACTACATTTATCAATTAGAAAGTATAATTCACTAATATTCTAAAATACAACTGAGATGAAAATTTTTAGCACAAAAATGACAATAATTGGAAAACTGGGCACCCAATTTCCTAAGGATATGCAGTAATCATCAGGTAGGGGCATTACAAATAGAAGTAGAGATGGTTGGAGATTTAACAAGATACTTTACTACTGGAATTGGAATAATGTAGATATTCATTGATTAGGATATGAATCAGTATAATGTGGTGAGTCCTATGACGTGCAATGCAGGATGAGTACAAGTTAAAAAAGTTAAGCTCAGCAGTTTCAATGATTCCTTCATTTTATAATAAAATATAATGAAATTTATTTCTAGTAATATTTATTAGAATGAATGAATCACACAGCACACACAGATGACCATATTTAATATGAATTGACTTATCTGCCAACTAACTCTGAGGCAGTTCTCCCTTTGAGTTTGTCAAATTAGGGTGTTAGACCATAACAGGTCATGGTTTGTTCAATTTAAAATTTAATTTTAGGCTAGATCAAGGTTGTCTATGTATCTGGAAATCATGGAATTCATGTCTTTTTATAAATATAAATGCCTCTCCTCTTCTGATAAAAAATATTTAACTCAACACTGAAATAAGAATTATACAAACAATTTCATATGAACTTCTTAAGTTTACTGAGAACAAAAAATACTTTTTCTCTGATGGGAATCATGCACGGTGTTAAGCTGCATTTTCTCCCCTACCTACCATCTTGGCGAGCTTCTCCTGGCCCCAAATCTGGATTCCCTGTGCCTCACCCCATCACATGCCACCCAGCTTCCACGTGCAGGAAGGCCAGTGACTGAATTCAATCATCTTAGCTCCATGTTCTTAGTCTTTGTCCTGTAAATGAGTAACACTTTTAAAGTATTAATTAAAACACAATCACAATGGTATGTTCTCTATGACAACTACTATTTTGTGTTTCTATTTTTTATGTGACCTCTTCTGTGGAACTGGAAAACTCTCTTTAACATTCTGTGCACAGCAGACTTAATCTCCCTGTTCCTCAGGCTAATGATGGGGTTGACTAAGGGCGGCACCAGGGGGTAGAGCACTGCTGTGAGGAGGGTTTGAATGCTTGGTGACTTTGAAACAGGGCCTAAGCAAGCAAACAATCCAGAAATTATGAACAGAATAAGTGTAGCTATTTGGGGGGAGCAGGTGGTCAAAGCTTTGTTCTGGGCTTCTGCAGAATGTGTGTGCAGCACGGTTGAAAAGATGTGAACATATGAGACAAATAAGAGGACAAAGCAGAGTAACATGAGGCAAGATCTCACAGCAAGGGTCACAGACTCAGGGAACTGCACAGCCTGGGATGACATGCTCATAATTTGAGGCACATCACAGAAGAACTGGTGGATCACGTTGGACCCACTGAGGGGATGTATGCACAGGGTCACTGTGTGGATGGCAGCAAGGACCAGCCTACCTGCCCACGAGCCACCTCATGCCTGTGGGCAAGAACGGGGGCCACAGTGGGCCCACAGTGCAGAGGGCAGCAGACGGCCACGGACCAGTCAGAGGACATGGCCACAGGGAAGAGGAACTCTGTGGACCCAAAGGAGGAATGCAGGAAAGTCTGAGCAGCACAGGCTGTGAGGGAAATCAGTTTACTGCCCATCAGAGACGTTGTGATGGATTTGGGAACAGTAACTGAGATGTATCTGAAATCCATAAGGGATAAACTGCCCAGGAAAAAGTAAAGAGGACAGTGAAGATGTGGGTCTACAACAGGGACAGTAAACGTCACAAAATTTCCAGCCGGGGCACCCAGATAAGTGACTGAGAACACCACACCTTGCAGACCCTGGAGCTCCTGGGAGCGGGAGATGTCCCCAAGGAGGAGCCCCATGAGGGTGGTGAGGCTCCCTGTGTCTGCGAACAGGCCTCAGTGTCCTGTGGTCAGTTACACAGAGAAAGGATGATGCTGGGGACAGAATGGTGGGAGAGCAATTCAGTCCTTACGTGCTGCAAAAAATGTGACACAGATTGGTTTATTGAATTAAATATATAAAACTCATACACAGTGGTTTTACCTTGAGGAGTACTTACTAATTAGCTAATGAAATAATTAGGGTATAAGAAAACACAATAAAGCAAAAATATTACATACTATATACACACATTGAAAATGTTTTGTTTTGTCCAATGGGGTATGAAAATCAAAGTAGAATCTAATAAAGGAATGAGCAGGAAGAGAAGCAGAAATGATAGGCTGATGACTGACACATGAGGTCTTTCTCCCCATATATCAGTATTTCTCACAAAGACATGTTTCTTCTGTAAAGGCCACTGATATCACTCTTCAATTTCCTGCATCAGGCACAACTCGGAGAGTCCTTTCCTGGAGGTGAAAGGACTTTCATTCTAAGCGAGATGAAATAACACGCATTGGGCTTTTCCATTTTACTAGGTATCTTGAAAAGGCAATGTTTTATTTGCACCTCTGGGAAACCCCAGGAGACTAGTACTTTCACCTCTCTGAAATGCAAAATGGCTCTTCAATTCTTTGTTTTCTGTAGGTATTTTGGCCAATCCATTGAGATTAATTAGAACAACAAGAGTCCATTTTTAGAGATGATAACTGAAACAGGTTTGATAAAACTTGAGAAAGCACAAGTCCTCAAATAGGTCACAGATGTGTAGTGCTTTAATAAATAAATATATTCATAAACTGTGTTAATAGAGTCAAATATCATATGATTTCACTTATTTGTGGAATATAAAAACAAAGCAAAACAGAATGAACAAAACAGCCAGTAGACACAGAGACACTGGGAGTGACTAGTGGTCACCCTGGGGGAGGGGCTGGAGTCGGGGGAAGGATGAGTGGGATAAAGGGGCACAAAAATTCTCAATCACAATAAAGTTCATCACAGGGATAGCAGTACAGCATGGAGATTATAGTAAATGATTCTTTCACATCCTTCTATGTTTACAGATAGTAACCACACTATTGGGGGAGTTTTTATTTTGTTTTTATGCTATTATTTATAATTTATGAAGTATTTGTGTTAATAAATATTTTCACAATCAATAAATGATTACCCCATTTTATACTTTTCATGACATAAAGTGCTTTTTTTAATGGTGATTGATTTGACTTAAAAAATGTACAGTCAACAAAAATGTTTTGACTCAGGTAAACGTATACTACTTTCCAATATTTGAATAAGACTAGTCCACTGTTAATAATTAGTTAAATGGTACAAATTGCTCGCACCACTGAAATATTCAGCTAATTAAATCAGACGAAAGCCTGAGTAACCACACAATCAGCACTGCACGGAACCAGGAAGCCCAGTTTCCTGACCACGGGGACACGCAGTGCATCTCTGAGTAGTTATCTGGACATCAGGAATGCTGTGCCGATATTTTTAGAATGAGTTACTCAGTCTAATACATTTATTTGACCTTTAGTCATTTGCTGACCCACAGTAAACACAGAAAAGGAACATACTCTCACTGGACACGAGACACGTTGGCAGCTGTCCCCAGAGGGTGCAGCTGTCCCTCACGGGATGAGCCCTGGTCGGGTTTCCTTTTCTTCTCCTGAACAAGCCGGTTCTGCTGGTTAAAGAGCTCCGTGTTAGGGCCGGTAAAGCCGGGCAAGTCGGGCTTTGTCCAGCGAAGTCAGCGGAGGCCGGAAGAATTATGTGAGACTATAGGAAAGGCAAGAGGTGAGAGGGACACTGGGCAGGTTTCCCCGAGCCGCTGTCAAGCTCTCATATTTATTGAGCGGACGTTTGAAAAAACAATGCACAGCACATCAGAAGGTTGTGTGCCAAACAGGATGCTGCAGGGAGCGTGCAGGCAGCCACGCAGAGCCACTCTGATGACTTCAAAGGAAAGCAAACCCTCCGCACCCAGTAATAGACAAGCGAAGGACGTCATGCTGCAAAGGAAACAGTGTTCTGCTTCCAGGGCGGCCCTTCCGCTTTCTGGTCCCGGACTTGGCCGTTTGGCTCCCCACGGATCCCCCTTTTTGTTTGAATATTGTTGGTGCTTCTTGGAACACAGCAAGGTAACCAATTTTTGTTCTTGATGCTTGGAAGAGGTCATAACAAAACAAACCATTAAAAGGCTACAAAACAAATGATAAGATTAACAGACAAAGGGCTCCAATGACCCAAATACGTGAATTAACACCACGGAACCAGTTTGTTGGGTTTAATCATTTCATATTATTGGATAACTCCTGTTCAACCTGTATTTGTATTTTTTGTTGAATATCAAGTAATCGTTGATGTAATTGAGTAGAGAGAGCATTAATTTCCATTGGAAGACTGGAGGAACAGGCTTTTAGCAACTGTTTCTTTACAAGGTCCCATGAGTGCTGGGATTGATTATGTGGTGTGGGTAAAATTACAATATTTCCAGAATCTCTTGCCTGGCTTTAGTGCATCTCCATTCAATGGGTGTTTCCAGGGGGTGGAGAGAAGTAGGCCATCTCCATGTAAATAGGTAATTATAAGGGGGAGTGCAGGCTTATCTGGACCAGAGAGGTTGGGTGGGGGTCTCTTCCTCTGCAGCCTGGTTGCAAGAGACACAGAGGAACAGAAGTGGATGACTGCTTGTAAGAAATAAACTTTATTTCTCCCTTTGATTTCGGTTTAAAGGTATTTGCCCCCTGAATTACATCTGGTGGTAGATGGCAGGACCTCTGAACCTGAAATCTGTGTGCATGGGTGCAACCCTTGAGTGTGGGCTGCCCCTAGAGTGGGTGGGGAGATGCCCAGAACAACCATCTGTGGATACTGGGGATGCCCCAGTTGCTGCAGCAGTAGAGGGTGCAGCTTCCCTTATGCACAAGTTTATCATAAATTACATGTATGGTACCTCAAGGATGGGAAGATGAGTTGTCAAATAAACAAAAATATTAAAACATATGTAATGGCTTTTTAGGAATGATTCATATTTTTGTGTACATCTGTCCCTACCACATATTGCTTCTCCACATGTTAAGCATATTTATTCTAATACTGTTTAACTAATGAAACAAATGTTAGACTAAATTCAAATGTTCAGGCATATATAATAATTTTGCTAATAAAAGGTCTTGGCAAAGGACAAAGTATTACACTGCGTAGAAAAGAACACACCAAGTCTAAAGAAAGTTTCAACCATTTGTAGCTGGTTCCTGGAAAGTAATTTTTAAGTCTTTTGAACATCTGGGCTAACAGAATTTTTTTTGTCTACCAGAGAATATGGGGAACATGATAGATGATTCTAATCCTGAATCCTGTGATGTGTGCTGAGGACCATGTATCTTGTTGTTGCTATGTGTTTATTGAAGTTCATTTGACACACAACATTACATTTGTTTCAGGTATACAGCACAGTGTTTCAGCAGTCATATATATTATTAAATCCTCACCCCATCTGGTGTAGTTAAGTGTCTGTCAACATAGAAAGATGTTACAGGACTATTGACTATATTATCTATGCTGTACTTTCATCCCTGTGACTAATTTATATTATATTGTGATTCTGTGCCCCTTTATCCCCTTCACCTGTTCCACCCACCCACTCCAAGCCCTCTGCCATGGTAACAACCAGTCTTTCCTCCATTTATATGAGTCTATTACTGTTTTGATCATTTTGTTTTATTTCATTTTTAGATTCCATGTGCAAGTGAAGTCATATGGTATTTGTCTTTCTCCACCTGGCTTATTTCATGGAACAAAATACCCTCTAGATCTATCCATGTTTTTGTAAATGGGAGGATTTCTTTTCTTTTTATAACTGAATATTGTGTATATGTACCACATATTCTTTATCCATTCATCTAATGATGGACACTATCTTCTTCAATCTCTTTGATGAAGGCCTTATAGTTGCTATTGTATAAGTCTTTCATCTCCTTGGTTAAATCTATCCCTAAGTATTTTATTGCTTTTCAGTAGTATACCATAGTAAATGAGATTGCTTTTTAAATTTCTCTTTCAGATACTTTGTTTTAAGTTATAGAAATGTAACTGTTTTATGTGTATTTATTTAATATCATGTGACTTTACTGAATGAAAATTTCTGACAGCTTTTTGGTATAGTCTTCAGGGTTTTCTATACAGAAAATCATGCCATCTGCAAATAGGCATAACAGGTGTTAATAAGGATGTAGAGAAATTTGAGCACCCTATCTTTTTGGTGGGAATATGAAATGGTTTTGCGACTTTTGAAAACAGACTTGCAGTTTCCAAAATGATTAAATACAGAGTTATCATATGACATAGTATTTCCACTCCTCGGTATATAGATAAAAGAAGACATATGTCTGCAAGAAATTTGTATGTGAATGTTTAAAATAGCATTATTTATAATGGCCAAAAAAAGTAGAAGTAACTAAAATGTTCATTGACTGACGAATTAATAAGAAATTATAATATTTTCATGTAATAGAATATTATTGGACAAGAAGGGAAAGTGACTTATTGATGCATCCTATAACATGAATGAACCCTGAAACACATTACACTCAGTTTAAAAAGGCAGTTTATAAAGCACATATTGTACGATTTCATTTATATGATAGATACAAATAGGCAAATCCAAAGAGTCTGAAAGTAGATTAGTGATTCCCTAGAATTAAAAGAAGGTTGGGGAAATTGGGAGTAACTCCTAAAGAATTTTAGGTTTCTTTCCATGATTAGAAGATGTTCCAAAATTAATTGTGATGTTGTTTGTACAACTCTGAATTGAAGTTGAATTTATACTTTATATTAATGAATGATATATGAATTATGCTTCGGTAAAGTAGTGTCTTAAAAGTATAAATAAGTCTATATAAACAAAATTACATTGGCTTATGAAAAACAAATGTACACTAGTGGGAAATAGGTTTTCAAATGTCCATTGGTTCACACCCTCAGGAGTCTCAGGCAGTTACCAGCACAGGAATCATTTAGGTCCTTCTGTGTCCTTTTATTCCTAAAGCCAAAATTCCTTATAGGCCTACAGATGAGCTAGTAGATTGAGGTATTTTAGAGTAATAAACCAGAAAAAGCTAAATATGCTCAATTCTCCCAATCTAAATGGACAAGGATGTAACCAGCACATATTCACAGTTAGTGAGGTCTGTTATTAAATATATTTTTCCAGGAACCAGGAGTGTGTTCTATGTGCACTGTACTGATCCAGCTTATTCAATGGAACTGCCCAGTGTTCATTTAAAACTGGAACTTAAGCTATACATATGGGATATAGAATTGTTTTCAAGGAGATTTGAAACAACTTTTTGATAGATATCATGATCTACATTGCCTCCTATACTCTAATTTTACAATTAATGAGGATTATTTCCATGACTAAATATATATTTGAACAGCTGATTAAATAATATAATAATTGTAACTTCAGAATTCCAAGTATTTCTGAGATTATTCTGCCAGAAGAAAAACATCACCTTTTTAAAGCATAAGCAAAACTAGAGTTTCTGCCATTCTGAGATGAGGCGGGGCTCTAATGACAAATTGCCTCTTGATTTAGACTCCATCAGATTAGGTGTAATAGTAGTAACATTGATAGTAACAATTGTATTGGTAAATTTAAAGCATTATTGATTTTGACATAATATTTTTACTTTTTAAATTTTTAAGTAAAATTTACTAATAGTATATCTTCATCATCATCATTTATTACAGAAAACCAAGAATAATTTACAAGTCATCTTAGATGCTACTAAAAGACAATTTAAAAGATACAACAGAAATAGTAGAAACAGAGATTCCTTTGGAATCTCAGTTCGGCATAAACTCCACAAACATTGCCGAAACAGATATGATGCAGGTAAAAGTATATTGTGATATTAAAAGAAAATTTAATTCTTCAAAGATAAATATAGGGTCAAAATTTAAATAAACATAGAAATAACAGATGTTTTTCTAATTGAAAAACATAACTTCTATTGATATATTAAATACACAATAATAACACTTTTAAATCAAAGTGGTATGTCCAGAAATACAATAAGAATAGGCAAAAAGGTACATTAAAATACCCACAATTTCTGCATACTTATAAGTTATAAGGACTTCTAATACACTAGCAATCTGAAATGAAACAAAAATGAAAATGAGATGAAACTTTATAAATGCAAGACTGGCAACTATTGGAAAGTTGCATTTGACCATGCTTTAGCAAGTACACGTAGTACCATGCTGATGGGAGTATAAATGGGTGAAGATTTTTTTTTTTATTAAGGTGTCACTGATATACATTCTTTTGATGGTTTCACATGAAAAACGTTGTGGTTACTACATTCACCCATATTATCAAGTGCCTCCCATACACTACTGAAGTCACTGTCCATCAGTGTAGTAAGATGCCACAGAGTCACTACTTGTCTTCTCAGTGCTACACTATCTTCCCCGTGACCCCCACACACCACGTGTGCCAATCATGATGGCCCTCAATCCCCTTCTCCCTCCCTCCCCACCCACCTTCCCCCACCCTCCCCTTTGGTAATGGCTAATCCCTTCTTGGACTCTGGGAGTTCCTTCAGTTTTGCTTTGTTGTTATACTCCACAAATGAGGAAAATCATTAAAGCCCCTACTGTCATCCTGCTAAACGCCTTTTTCTACAGGCCATTTCAGGAAATGTGGAATTAGATAATCTAAAGAAATAGGAGGAGGCCATGTAATCCTAACATCCGAAGAACTGGCTTGCCTAATTTGTATATTGTACTCTATGTTTTTACCAAGACAAAGAATAAATGTAATTTTAATAACATTTTTTGGAAAATTTATAGAAGATGCCATTTTTGTTATATCCAGTGTCTTCTCAATAAAGATAAAAATGAAATAATCTTGTAATTTAGTATTAGAAAGAAGTATGCCTCTATGTGTGAGCTTGTACATTTTCTTTTAACAGTGTTTGATCTAGCATTAGAAAACTGAGAACCTAAATAAACGTACCATTTCAATAATACTTAAGATATTTTTGACATATTTTTCTATATTTTTTCATTAGTTTATTTTAAAAATATACATCTTTGATATTGTGTTTAATTTGGAAAGGCTATCTCACATCTTTTCACAAAAACAGCCAGTCAGTAAATTTTATATGTGTATATATATATATGTTTTTTCTAAATAACTGTTTACTTAGAGCTTTATCTTTATATGCTCAATGATTTTTAAAAAAGCAATGTTATTGTATAAGTATTAGAAACAGCTTGGATTGTACTATCAAGAGAACCAAGTTCTACACATAAAAATAATTGGTATGTGACTGAAAATTTCTCCTCACTTTTCCTGAGCCTCCAATTCCTTATCAACTCTGCAAAACTGGAGTAATAATGAGATCTTCTTCATAGGTAATCAGAATTAAAGAACACGGTGATGTCAGTGTACAAATTTTAGCTACTTCTCCTAATTCTCACTCTGTCTTTGTGGCTTCCCTGAAAGTACAGCGACCGCTCAAGCAATGGCAAGAGAGCTTTCTCAGGGCTGACACCTCTGCTGGCAAACCCCAGTTCCCAGTTTGCTCTAAACTAGACAATATCCCCTTTCTCCCTTCCTCCTTATGTCCTGGTGTAATGGTGAATTGTGGTGGAATGTCACGATGAAACCAACAAACCCGTAACTCTGGGGGGAAATCCCAGGCAAAATACCCTTGAGACCGAAGACAGTCAAAGGGAGAAATAAGGGGGAGAAACAAACCCATTTATTCCTTACAAGCAGTCATCCACCTCTGCTCTCCCATGTCTGCCGCACCCCAGCTGCCAGAGAAGAGCCCCACCCAACCTCTCTGTCCAGATAAGCCCCCGCTTCCCCTTGGGATCACCTACTGATGTGGAGTAGGACAACTCCTCTCCACCCCTTGGAAACACCTCCTGATATGGAAATGCACTAAGGCCAGGCGAGAGATTCTGGAAATAGTGCAATTTTACCCACAAACCTCATTTCTTTTTTTTAATCTCAGGGTTTTCTGTTTTCTGTTTTTATTTTTGATAATTTTCTTGCCACCTTTGGTTATTGGTGCTATTATTGGAAGATTGGATGGGTATGGTCAATATACAAGAAGGGATGAAAACAATAATGGGACCTTTTAGACAATCAACTATGCTGCTTTCAGGAATCGTACTGAGGTAGGGCAGGGCCCTGGGACAAGCAGCATGGTTAACTTTTCCTGACTATGATGAAAAATGCTGAGATATAAACAGTATAGTAAGAACAGGAAGGACTCCACCTTAAAGCTAAGATTCCATTTTAAAAACCAGTAAGTTAGAAAGCAAAATTCCTAACATATTCTTTAGCGAAGAGACAATAACTCAGAGCACCTTGGGGGCAGGGTGTGCAGTCTAGATGGATATGGTCCCAGAGGGAGGCTGCTATCCTGCAGAGGAATTGACCAATTTCTTGTGTTAAGTTAATTTTGCAGAATTACCTGGAAGATTGATAATAGAAGAGACTTAATGTCTTTCACTGGTGATAAGTATTTTGAGACCACTTTACAAGTCTATATCCCCTGGTCCTTTGAAAAATTCTTGAAAGACAGAAACCCCAGTCTTTTAGCATGCCTCATCTCTGAGGGCACCCACACTTTTTCTCTCTGTAAGTGCATACCTTTAAAGAAAGCTTTTTCACTGCTCAGCTTACTGTGTTTTGTCTTTTTGCTATTTCATTCTATTTACAAGTCTCCATTTTGCCCCTATAAGTAGGGAGGGGCTGCTGAGAGCTCAGATTTGGGCTTGCAAGTTACCCTCACCTGGGTGAGATCCAGGGAACTGCAACTGCAGGACACTGCCTGAAAAATTTCCTTTCTTTGGGAAGTTCTCAGAATATCATCTCACTCTATCCTGTGCTGCATGGCTGCCAAATCCCGGATAATAGAGGCTTCTCCCCATGCAATGCAGATCCAAGTGGACAAGGGACACCAAGTGACCCTGGCTTTAAGAGACAACAAGGGGATCTGACTTATGCCAAGAGAATGTTTAGCAAACATTTCCCTCTGCACCTCTGCATTTTCCTGCTCTCAGCTGCCTTCAATGCTGCTGCCATTCATTTCTACTCTCGCTCTAATGAATTCCTTACCTATACTCTTATGACCTGCTAGAAAATTCTTTCTTATTCAGAGTCAAGAATCCTCCCTCATCCAGGTTGAGGTTTCACCTGGTGCACAGGGAGAGACCTCCCAAATGCAGCTGCCTGGCAATAATACCTTTCAGAATGAATTTCCAATCTCTTGTGTTCAAGTACTGCATACCTGAGTCCTTTAGGTGACAGCCCAAGGAGTCTAAATTTATGTACCATTTATGTTATTACCAGTCAGTGACTTTACACAGGAAACAAAAACCTGCTTCCTCCTCCAACTTTTCCTGTCCACTTAATGGAAAATACCCAATTCTCAATCCTGGCTTCATGGAAGGGATAAAAAGGACATAGCATCATAAAGAACTTGCTGAAATGACCTTCTAGGTTGGGAGAAGGAATGGAACCCAAATCTCCTGAACCCCATAGCTTCCGAGACCAGACTGTTTTCCAGAGAAAGTTTTCTAGTTCGGCTAAATTGAAATAAAATGGTAGTCACTGTTTATCATTTCTTCTAACTGTTCTAATATGCATCTGATCTATCTGGCAACTTTTTAAGGATTTCTTCCCTATGAGTGCTATTACTCAGTGCAGTGAACACCTTGCCAACATGATCTCCTTGCTGGTTTATTTATCCTGAAACCCATTGTTGATGAGGCTGCATGTGGCAAAGTCTGTATTCTTTAAAAAAGAGTCTGGATCACTTTTAAAAGGGGTAGAAAGTATATATGGTTGGAATACATAACTGTTTCTCAGTATGTAAATCCTCTGTTTCTATGTGTGGAGGCCCATCAAAGACATGCAGAATTGAGTGCACTGGGCTCGCTGGTGCTCTAGTGCTCTGTCACGCACAGTAATACAGTTTATCTTGGTTGTCATTAACAACAGAAGCAATATATTTAAGACCAACTGGGGATACAGAAAGAAATGAGATTTATGCTTTCATGCATTTGGAAATACTGACAATTAAAAGCTAAATTGAGGAAAATAAAACATGGGAATGCCTTCTAAAAGTGAATTATCTATTCTTCCTGACAAACTATTAAAACAAGGCATACTTTTATCATTTTAAAAATATGTTATTGAGGGAAACTATGTAAAATTACAAGGCTACATCCACAAATTAAAAACACAGAAATTACTTATTACGAATATACTTTGGGCAAAGCCCTTTCCAAGGCATTCTTTAGAGCCCAGAGATAATCTCAGTATATTTATGACAATGAGGAGGTTGTACCATAGCAGAGACATGAGATAAGAGGATAACAAACATATACAGGAAAGACAATAATAAGTGTTTTATTTAAAATTTAAGTATGAGGTGTTGAAGAAGAGAGGATTCAAATTTGGTGAGGCTGTATCTATTTAAATTTTATCTATTTTCTAAAGTTGATTTGAGAAGTATGATTTGCTAGTTGTCAGTCTTAATTTTTGAGAGCTAGAGCAGCAAGGGAACATAACCAGTGATTGAGGTGCTCACCTGAGGCCCAAGTTCAACATCATCCTCACTCACAATTACTGCGCTCTTCGATTCTTGTAACAACCCTTTCAAGAAATTATTAGTATCTGAATTTTACAGATGAGGAAACAGATTTATATTAATCAAGTAGTTACTCCATTACTGAGCAACATATATAAAAAATGGCCGCCAGAATTCTTGGATCTAAAATCTTTTTCACTGGCTTGCCTCCTTACCATTAATTTCTATTTAGAAAAAAATGCAACAGTTTTATATTTTTTCTCCAAAGATTATGTGACAGTTTCTGTAAATGGAGCCCACACTGGGAGTGAAGGACTTGTCACAGACAATTATAAGGAAATGCAAACTTTTATCGTATATATGAAAACAATAGGACCAAAAGAAGCAATGGACAGTCATCAGCATATATGTGGAAGACAAATTCTTAATATTTTCTTAATTTTTATTCATTTGGAAATTATATACATATGCACACACATATACACACATGCATATGTATATTTATTATATATAATCTTCATGGGGACAAGAAATATAGTCTAGTCAGTTCATTAGTGTAGCCAGATTCCTAGTTCTACACAAAATGACACTTTGTTAAAAAAATAGCAAAATAGTATAGTGCAAATGCAGGTGGGCAAGTACAGGAGCCATGACCTGACTTCTTTGTACATTGTACAAAATATCAAAGTTTTTATTATTTCTGAAAATTGTGTGCAGTGTTTATATAAAGTAAAAGCTGAAGCTTACACGTTCTTCAAGTGACTACATTTTAGAGACCACAATTTGATACACCTGTATTAATGGAACTTAAGCCTGAAAGAGAGTGAAAGCCAGAGTGAATGAATCTATACTAGTAAGAATCAACTATTATAAATCCCAGATAAAACCTAAACTGTCTGAGGATAGCCAAGAAAAGTATGGGTTGTCTAATCAAAAATTTCCTTGCACAAGTGTCTAATGAGACTCTTGGAAAGACTCATCCCAAAAGAAGGGAGAGCCAGATGCGCCACGCATAGCACACTCATAAGGCCTCGGGGCGGACAGAGGGAAGAATGCAGAGAAGGGCAGTCTCTCTACTATTCATTCCATCATGGGCTTCTCTGTGAACCCCTATAAGAAGAACTAATAAATATGGAAAAGTCTTAACTCACAACTTTATAACACATAACTGCACATGCAGCAAGAGGTTCAGAATCTTCTAAAAACAGTTATACACAAAAAGAAGAAAGAATCACAAAACCCAGTTCATCAGCAACATTACCTTGAGCACATTAGGGCATTATTATCAAGAGACCTGGTTCAGACCACAGCACCTGAGGGAAATGGTAGCAGCAACCCGCTGATGTGGGACAGCCTTGAATGTGCAATGAAACCAGCAGAAGTGGAAGTAAAGCTCAGAAGCAATATTTGTGTAAAAAAAAGTCACAAAATGGCCAACCAGAACTTTCACACGAGCACATGTGAAATAACCCTGACCACTCCCAAAGTGTTTAGTCTGAAGAGTTCCAATGAAGGAGATGCCAAGAAGCATGAAATGTGGCCCCATTTGTAACTACTGGCTACTTAGGTATGGAGAAATCAGGAAACCAGAGTAAGCGATAGGAGAGAAAAATATATTTTATGTATATTTTCTACTGTGAACACATTAAAATACAGAAGGGTTAAGTATTAATATGTACCTATCTTTCATTTGTGGGTATTTTAGGATTATGACAGTTTTTACATTTTTTACTTTCTCAGAGAGCAATTTCAAAGGACAAGTATGAAAGTATATCCCTTCTTACTCTGCTTTTTAGTGAACAGACATTCTGGAAGCAGAAAGAGATTAAAAATACTAGTTTAGTCCAGTCCCTGAGAAGATACATTCTCCTAATGTATACTTGGTATATCTTATAGTATATCCGGTATTGCATACATGTCAAACTTAATATTGTGAAAATGTCCAGAAAATCTCACATCCAACATCTCTGGCTACATGTTGTGCCCAAGAGAGTCTTAATCTTCTCCTCAGCTTGACTAAACTTTGGACAGGCTCTTCCTGACCATGGACTCCTGACCTCTCTTAGGACATTTAGTGTAGGAAACATTTAATTATGAATCCTTTCACTGCCACTACAGAACTACAGATGTAAATTTTTAAAAAGTCTTCTTGTAAGTTTTACAACCTAGGCTAGTCTTTCTAGAGGCCCTGGGAGCCATGCCTTTGAAATGTGATCATTAGGGAAGACAGAGCCCCCATCTCCCAGGGTCTGGGATGGGGGATAGTGCTCAGGAGCCTCACTCTGGCAGAATGACTTGCTCCAAGTTGCAAAACTACCTGCTGTCATGAAAATAAGAGGAAGTTTACTTTTCCTCTGTGTAAAGTCAGTAAGCAAAAAGAGATGTCCTATCATCTCCCAGCCTACCTTTTAAAAACTCCCCAGCTCTGTGTTTCAAGCAGAGTTGAGCTCAGACTGATTTCTGGCCTCTCCACCCTATTGCAATAACCTTGAATAAGGTCTTCCTTAATTATTTAACTTTGTTCAGTGAATGTTTAGCAGTTTTTGTTTTGACATCCGCTAAAATATCAAGTCTACATGTTTTTGTTTATTTAAATTAGCATTCTTAATAATTTAAAATAATTGACATCAATACCACCCATGGGTTTTCAGGACTTGTGTTTCATTTATTCTATTTTGTAGCTCTCAGCCATCTACAGCAGTTTCTTTTAATCCTAGTAAGCATAAAAAAGGAGAGACTAAATTTTACAAATTGTTAACCTTGCCTCAGAAAAAGATATTTGTGATGTGAGGAGGAGTAAAGAAAATGGATAAAAAATGTTTTAAAAAATAATCTACAAATTTAATTGTTCATTGCTATCTTTCCCTTCCAGCTGCCCAGTTAAATGAAGAACTGCCTGGCTTTGTAAATGCCCAAGGGAAGCACATTAAAAAGGAACACAAATATCCAAAGATAAACCAAATGATGACTTAATTCAAATTTTTAAAGTATAGTATTTCCCAAGAAGTCTGAAAAGAATTGAGAAATTCAATGAGTTTCAGTAAGTACATTCAAAGTCTGTTCCATGAAACCCTTGTCCTCCAAAATGCCATGGGAAAATATGCTTTGTTAAATAATTGTGAAAAATGGTGCATAATATCAGCATGAAGATTCAAATTATACATCAGTTTATAAAAACTGAACATTTCACAATAAGCCATGCGGATGTGTTTTAACTCAGTCATGCCCAAACTTGTTTTCCTAACAAACTTTTGTGATTGGTTCATGGTTCTCTTTCCAGAGCTCATTTAATACAGAAAGCTAAAAAATATGCTGTCACTCCGGGGAGAAGGGTGTTTCAGGCTGGGGGTGAAACCCCTATGAAACCAGTGAAACCAAAATAAGTCAGGGGAAAGGATAGGTTGGGAGAAACCGCTTTTATTGCTCACAACTTGCTCAATCCACTAGCTAAGCCCGGCCCCATCTGACTCCCAGGCTGACACTCACACTCTGCCCTCTCAGCACGCTAATTCCTGCGCACCTCTCTGGGAGGTACTCCGTGGGTGGGTCCTTGATGATTGGCAGACGCCAGACCAATTACATACCAGAAACAGAGTGGAAGAGAGAATGGCTGTTCTCTCTCCACCCCTGGTCCCTGAACTCTGCAGGAGGCTGCAGTGGTAAGCAGTTACTGATATATAAATAGACTAAGGCTAAGGCAGGAGATTCTGGAAATTCTGCAATTTACCCCACATATGCATATCCTTTCAAACCTACATCCAGTTATTTTAAGCTTTTGTTGTTGTTCTAAATGCTTGGACATTATGACATTTGGAACAGTAACAAACAGTTGGGCATTTTCTCTATACTACGGCCTGAATTTCATGCTGGAGAACAGAAATATATGCGAGTGCATTAAGATCCTTGCAGGAAGAACATGAAAATCACTAATAGTTTTTTTTAAACTAGGATTTGGTACTCTTTCATTTTAAATATTTTCATCAGCTCCCCATTTCTCCTAAGGCAAAAACTTATCACTATAAAATGGTATTTAAAATCCTTCTACCCACCACCCACCCATCCACATGAATATTTTTCAGTTACCCAATGTATTCATTCTTCAAGAAAATAAACTTCCCATTTGTTTTCACTTGTTTTCTTTCTTTCTCATTATACACATTGCTTTCTCTGCCTAAGGTCTTACAATTTGTCCTGCTGGCACATTATTTTCTCTTTAAGGCCCAGAGCAAACATTGTGATAGTCTCTATGGTTAACTGGTTGGTACCCACCAATCCAGTCTTCTAGTGGAGAAGCCTACTTCACAGAGACTGGGAAGCTAAAAACTATTTTCTAGACTATTTGGCAAGCCTTGGTTGTGGCTAGGAGGGAACTGGGATCTATTGCTCAGATGTATTACAAATTTGGACGTCAGAAGGGAGACACAGATTTCATTTCTGTTGCTCTCTTTATGGCAAATATCTGGGTGGAATTATTTTTCCTGGGGAAATATTAGCAGTGGTTGCGATGTACAGACACTGGCTTCATGGCCGCCACAGGTATTGGGTATGTGGTCTCTGGGTGTGGATGACAGCAGGCATGTAACTGTTCTAATGCTGGATGCTGTAACAGCCAATTCCTGTCTGCTTTTGGACTTGAGAATGGTGACATGGTGACTTAAGCAGTCATTGCTGAAACTTCCCAATTAGGCAGATTCCTGATCATAGAAGATGCAGCTTCTGACTCAGGTCTGGAGTGTGGCTTTGGGGGCCATTGCTTAAAGCCCAACTTTTTTCTAACAGTTCTAAACATTTAGCATGTGACTTAAGTGCACAGTCATCAAGGCTCTTTCTGTTTAAACCATAACCAGAGTGTATTCTGTTCTCTGCCATTGAATCCTGACCTTTAAAAATATATCTTCTGTGAATTCTAGTTTCTTGGCCATTTAGCTGGGGTTTTTTTTACAAATCCTTGTTTACATTAATAGCATTTATTAAATCATATTTTTATAACTGTTCCCACAGTGAGATTATAATGGCTTTGCTACCTTTTCTTTCCTCTGCAAAAGGCAAAACATTTCCTGTGTCCTCTCATTTCCCTGAGATGCCAGCCATCTACTTGGGTTCCACTGGTTGTGACTAAGTTCCTTGATGGGCTTTCAAATTATGAATTTAAATTATGTCTCTTTCTTATTAGGGTAGAATCAACTCTCTTGTGTCAGTTTATCCATTCTACGTGGAATTATAAACTACTCTTGCTTTTAAGATTAGAAAGTTATTTTCCACAATAATCAGTTAAATATTTCCAACATGCTATTTATATTTATTTAAAAATTTTTTATGATCACATGTACAATTCACAAGGAATTTAATGTATGAGAGAAAAACATAAAATTTTATTAAATTAAGGTTCCTCACTGACTTGAGATGCCAATTTTATTAGGTGCCATAAATCACACCTACTCCAGACATTTTTTGTGTTCCAGTGAGGACCCATTTTCCAGATACTATACCTTGTTGTTCTTACTTTACTGTAATTTCTTAATATGTTTAATATCTGACAGTACATGTCCTCCCATCTTCTTCTGTAGTCTCACATTTTTGTTTTATTTTACTTTTTTCAAATGGAATGAAATCATTTCATTTTTAAAAATAATTTCATTGGAATTATATAAAGTTTAAAAATTAATTTGAGTACATTTTCATTTCTTTGAAAATTAAGCCTTCCTGTCCAGAAACAAAGGAGTATTCTCAAATTGAGCAGGTTTTCTCTGGTTTAGAAGTCAACTTTTATATTTTTATTCATATAATTTTTGAACAGTTTTTTAAATCTTTATGGCTTTGTAGTTGGAATTTTAAAAGGAAATTTGAAAAGCATCCATTTTTAATAGGTAAATATGTTATTTACTTTTGTATGTTGATTTTTCAACTGCCCACATTCATGAAAATGTGTATGCTAACATTTTATACATAATTTAATTTTAAAATAAATGTGTATTGCAGCTTATCAAAGGCCTTTATGAAATCTTATAGAATATCCCCTTTGACTAATTCTTTATTTATTTTTAATACTCCTTAATTTTAATTGAAATATTACTATTTTCTCTTTTTATCAGTGGGATTCTTGAGAATTTCATCTGTTCTGCTAATCTTTCTATAAGGAGCTTATAGATTTATTTCTCAGTTATATTATTTTTTGCTTTCTAACTTTTAAAAATATTTTCTGTTGTCTAATAAATTAAATTTTCCTTTGCTTTTATATTATTCCCTTTTTCAAGTTATGGTTTTTTGGGTTTTTTTTGTAATATTAGGATATTTTGAGTAGTATTTCTTAACCATTGCTGCCCATTAGAAACAACCCTTGCATTTATTTAAAAAAACAACCCATGGATACCATGATCCACTGCCAGAGTTTCTAATTTAACCAGCCTAAGGGGGTATTCTTCATACAAATCTAATATACAGCCAGAGTTAAGATAATTTGGCCTCAATATTACATGTTAATAATCTAAATTCTTACAGTTACAAACTTTTATCAATTATTAATGTGATGTCATTCCATGTTTCATTAGATATTTTTCTATCATCAATTTTACATATTCTATAATTTTAGTTTCTATTCATTTTCTTTAATTTTTGATGTTTTATTTTCCTTAGTAATAATATTCCTTTTTGCTGTTATTTAAAATTATACTAAAGTGTTCTAATATTATGATTAAATACAGTTCATATTTTTATTATTTAAAATTTTTAGAAGTTTTGATTTTGGTTAAATATATTTATTTTATTTATAAATGAAACCTGGAATTTTTAATGAAAGATTATTTCCCTTTTGTCTATAAAATGTAATGTCTATTAACTACTGTAATAACAATGATAATACAATAAGATATATTTCTATAAAAGTGTAATAATGTTGACAAACTTATTGAAGACAGAGAAATAGTTAAAATTTCACTGTAAAATTGTGTTTATGATTAACTTTTTGAATCTGTAATTGTTCATCCTTTTTGTGTTTATAGCTACTTTGTGTAATGTGGTATTTGATGCATAAATGCTCTATTGAATTTTACATTGTTCTCACTATTATACAATGTCCTGTTTGGTTTAAGGTAACGATTGTTTATGTGCAGTTAAAGTTTCTAATAGACTTGTAATAATTCTTGCTTTTATATGTTCATCTTTATATCTCTTTCCATGTTTTAACTTTTAACCTATGCCAATTAGCTTTGTTTAAAAACAGGATTTGAGAACTTTTATATTTCCTTTCTAATATTAATACATAATTACTGTCACACACCTTAAATCTGGTCTTTGTTTACCATTTAGACTTTCTAGTTTTTAAATGTTTTTGCTTCCTTTTTATGTGAAATGGATCTTTTCTGTTATTCACTTTGGAACATTACATTTGGAATAATCAAGGGCTATTCATTTATAATACTCAAAATGTTATTTCTCTACTTGGAATATGAAGGAAAAAAATCAACTGTCTGCCACCAGCCAATCATAAAAGCCCGGGAAATAAGCATGTTTTCACTCTCCTCCTAACCACTTCCACTTTCCAGGTTTTGTTTTTTTTCATGACATATAGGATTTTAAATTCAGCTTTTGTAACTTATTAATTTTTACTCTCACTGATAAATATTTATGACATTTTACTCTTCTTAATAAGTGTCTGTAATTCTTACAGAATAATAAATAGCATAAAACCAATGCTCACAATAGCAATATTACTTGAAAGCAGTAATCAGACTGACCATCCTAATTAACATAAAATGAAATCAAACTTTTACACCAAAGATTATTCCTGAAATTAATATCAAGATTATTCCATTACCGTATTCATGGAACATTACATTAGAAGTCTAAAGCAATTTATATGCCTAATTTCACTAAATTTCCTATAATCTCCAGCATTGTAGCACAGAAACAAAAATTACTTTTAAATACATACTTGCATCCAAGTAAAGTTAAGCCAATAACAAAACTTCTGCTTCTGGTTCAGTGATTTCTTCATTTCCCTGTCTCACAAAATAGTAACTATTTTCTGCCTCTTTATCAATATAGTCACATAGAAAAAAAGTAACCATTTTGGAGTCCAGATCAGAGAAGTCATATAAAATTGATTTCAATGAATTTTTATCAATCACCACTAGTGGCTTAAAAATAATCTTCCATGCAAGCACCAATTAAAAACAGTCTTAATTGGACTAACTATCTAAATTTTACTTTAAAGAGACAAGAAGGCATTTCATATTTTATAAGAGGCAGTATAGTTTGGGATTAAAACACTATGGGCTTTGGTATCAAATGGTGTGTTAGAGTTTTAGCTCCTTGATTATCTATGTAATTCTGTAAAATTTACTTAACTTTTGATGCTTCCATTTTCCTTTAAAAGAGTTAATTATAGTGAGTTTCTCATGAGTAGCTGTGAAGGTTTAAACGGTTAAAGAACAAAAAGCATTTAACACAGCACCTGGTGTGGACTAGCACTTAATAAATGGAAACCAGACACTAGATGTCTGTTGTGACTGATTTATATTTTTCAGTGAAAATATGTCTCTGGCTCTACTTATTATGCATCATATGAAGAATTGATATTCAAAATATATACAGACTAGCAGAGTATCTATAATATCTATAGAAACATATCAGAACAGTTACCTGACCGATCAGAATAGCCCATTATGTACAACTACTCATGACCACTTGCTAAATATCAGTGATGGGAAATTTTAAAATTACATGCTGAGAGGAAGCTTCATGTACACATAAGTTGATAGTTCTTACAATGTTCTTTCGTTTTGTATCCCTATGAATGAATAAGTATATGTAAAGAAAAAAATGCTCTTTTTTCTGAGAAAACAAAACACATAACCAGATTTTGAATAATTCCCATATTAAATAGAACAAGAGAAATAAGCCAACAGGAAAGTGATTAGCTTGATAAAACAAGCTATTTCACATGATTTTTATAACAGTAAAAACTAAAACAGAGAAATAATATGACTTTTAAATTAAAATAGTCTAAGATGAGCAAAGAAACTGAAGAAACTATCATTGAAAAAATTGTAATTTTCTATATTGAGGGCATGTCCATTACAATTTTAAATAAATACATACATACAGCTTCATATTTCAGATTGGCTTTTTAAAATATAATAGAAGAATTCCAAGATTTAATTTCTGAGCTACACTAAAGTTTCTCCATCAGTGATACAGTGACATGAACAGGGATGATTGACATGGATTCATCCCCTTGAGATGCCCAACTGACTATGCTGTCTGCACTGAACCCTCTGAGGAGACACTGAATAAAAACAATCTTGTTTTTTCCTATAATCATAAAGGTATTAGAATGCCATGTAAATACAATTAATGAATGTATATTTTGAATGATTTAGGTAATCTCTTGGCAATCTCCTGTTGGTCCCTAGAGTTTTATTTAAATACACATTTAAAATTGCCGGTCCTGGGTCAAACAAGAAAATGAAACTACTTGTTTGTTTCAGATTTTTCTTAAATCATAAAATCCATGTAAGCAATGACTTTTCCAAATGACAGAGGTCTTCAAAAATTATTATTCTTACTTCACTGGAAATTTTTCCAAGTCAACAAAAATAACTCATGTATAAAAGAATGAATGAAAATTCAGTAATTAAATAGATGATTTTGAATTGCAATTCTCTACCTCAGCAAACACGGCTCCTTTTAAAATATGTGCCCCTTTTATTTTACACAGATTAATTATAAATGTTGACCTACATCAGTTAATAAAAATAAGCACAGTCACTAAAAATTAATAATACCATGAATGGAAATTCCAGATCTTAAAGAGGAGCTGTGCTGAGTAGGCTTAGCAATGCTGTTACTATACAAGCTCAAAAATTGTTACAGAAATGACAGAAAATGTGAACATATGAAAGGAAGAGTTACCAAAGATCAGAATCGATAATGGAATACTTCCAAATATTACCACAAAGAACTTATTGTTGAAGACAACTAATTTTCTATTCACAATGTCAATCAAAATTGACTGGCAGAAAGAGGATGAGGTGATCAATACCAAGAAATGGAGAATAATGGGCTGAGGCAGAATAACTGGCTACCTTGTGGTCTGCCTTTTCTTTGCAGATCTATTAGTATAAGAAGGAAAGAAAAACACAGCAAAGGGTGGATTTCCTTAGAATTTGCCTTATTTGTATCGTTTCTATGAAGTTTAAATCCCTACTTTTTCAATGTAAATTATTTCATTTTTCCATTTCAACATTGTCAACACTTTTTCTTTTTTAACCTAAATTGTCCTTTTATCTGCCCCTGAGGGTGAAATTGCTCTGCCCCTTCATGTGACAACAGGCAGTTTTTACAGTTTCTGCTCATCTATTAAGAGGTGACCTGGACTGACTTAATCTGACTTTCTGAAAATGTATGGGTAGGTTCATTTTCCTCCTTTTCTGCTGTTTAATGCAAATTTTCCTGTATCTCTTGAGTTTATTGGTTATATACATAGACTATGCCATCAAAAAGGTCTAAATACAGTGCTATTTATTCATTTACAAATTACCTGAGCATGAATATATTTCTTAAGCAATGCCATTACTCACCTCATAGAAAGAAATTTAAGTAATTCATATAAAAAGTTTAGCATAATTCCTGGAAAATTGTTGCCTAATATTATTGATGGCAAGTTCTTATTATTCTCAAGATGTGTCCTCTTTTCTATTTACCTGGAAACCAGGGTTGTATTATTCAACTCATTCGCTGTCCTACTTGTGTTCTTTTAATAGCACAAATACTAAATTAATTGGTTATCAGTATAAAAATTTATTACGAAATAGAATAACTTTTAAGATCCAACTTGACACTTCTGTAAACAAATCCATCTGTCTAGTAGCTGCATAGTGCTGGTCCTTCAGTCCTTGTATTACACATTAGTACAATATCCATTATATTTGTGGGCAAGAACACACAATATAATTCTAACACAAAAATCATGCACATAATTTCTCAATGAATATTAGCTGATATTATCATGACTATTATTATTATTATTCCTGTTACTTCTTTTTAATGACAAATAATATTCCATTGTGTCGATGTACCATGGTTTATTTACCCATTTACCTATTGAAGAATATCTTAGTTGCTTGCAAGCTTTGGCAAGTATGAAGAAAGCTGCTTTTAACATCTGTATGTTGGCTTTTGTATGAGATACGTTTTCAACTCCTTTGGATTATTTACAACAAACATGATTGCTAGATCATATGTTGAGTATATTTAGTTGTCTAAGAAACCACTGAACTGTCTTCCAAAGCGGCTGCAGCACTGTGTATTCCCACCAAAGAGTTCCTGCTGCTCTACATCCTCACCGGCATTTGGTGGTGTCAGTGTCACAGATTTTGGCAATTCTAACAGGACTGTAGTGGTATCTCGTTGTTTTCATTTTCACTTCTCTGATGACATACAATTTTCATATGTTTACATGCCATCTGCATATCTTATTTGGTGAGGTGTCTGTTAATGTCTCTGGCCCATTGCGGGTAAAATTGCAGTATTTCCAGAATTTCTCACCTGGCTTTAGTGTATCTGCATATCAGGTGTTTCCAAGAGCTGGAGAGAAATAGTCCATCTACATATCAATAGGTAATTACAAGGGCCTGAGAGGGTTTATCTGGACCAGAGCGGTTGGGTGGAGCTCTTCTCTGCTGTAGCCACATCAAAAGAGAGATGGGACGACTGCTTGTAAGAAATGAAAGGGTTTCTTAACTTTATATCTCCCTTTGACTGATTTCTGTTTTGGAGGTAATCTGCCCCAGGATTCCACCCCCTGGAGTTACACTCCTTTTTTAATTATGCATTTTTCTTATTGTGAGTTTTAAGAGTTCTTTGTACATTTTTTATAACAGCCTTCTATCAGGTGTGTCTTCTGCAAATATGAATGAAAGCATAAAGTCCAGAAAAAAGGGGTTCTCCGTAGAGCTGTAAGTAGTTCCACTCAGTTTAGAGCATGGCAAGCAGAATGGAACATAGTCATTGTTAAGAGTGCAATAGGATGAAGAAAAATGTTTATGAATGGGAGAGTCGGGGACAGGCGTGTTCACTGAGTACCAAGCTAAGGACTGTAAGATTTTATTCAGCAAATGAAGGATAGCAAGGCAGTTATTCCTGCAATCAGGAAAGTGACTCAATTTGAGATGAATCCCCATTTTATTTATAAGCACAATTAACTCTTGATTACATTGTGCCATGTTAATATAATTGAGCTTATAAACCTGGGCTGCTAAGCACTGCCAGAGAAAATTACACAATTGTTGGAATTAGTGCCAATAAAGTTTATGTTCCCTACTTCAGTAGTAGTATCAAGAGTACCGTCAGTACTGCTTGAAAATCCTTTACATATACCCCGGTCAACAACTGTTTGTTTCTTTTTACCCCCAAAGGCCATATGAAACCCTCATCATTACACTGTAGTCCTTTATTTAGAAATCACAGAGTTCGATGTTTGCTTCACAAAGGTCTGAATTCAGGTAAAATTAAAATAGATTTATAAACAGTGCATCTATGCAACATCAATTGGACCTTAACAAATGATCATAGTGAATTTAATAACACTTCAAATATTCTTTCTGAAGAAAAACTGATCCCAGTTAATCTGATATGTGAGCAGAACTATTATCTGACTGATTTGGTTACTGTTTATTTTCTCTACACAACTCATTTCTATATATCAATCATCATAAAAAAGAAAAAAAGAAAAACAGCCCTTGCCACAGAGCTCTACCACCCCCAGAGTAGTCAGTGAACTGTCACCAATGATATCAATTATGCAAACGTGACAGCAAATGAATGTTTTGCTACATACTATACAGTGGGTAACACATGACAGCATTTCATTAAAGTCTACAATCCATTAAGCACCATAAAAACCACAATGTATTCTCCAAAATAGCAAACACTGAAATTACCCTAAAATATTGCAAGCCTAGTAAGCTCATTTTTTATCTCTCCAGGATGAAGAGCCAGAGGCAGGTGACATATAAACTGTTGATGTGCAGTTATATCACTGGACAATAACTAGGTTGTAAGTCATTGCAAAGCAACGACAAAAAGAATGTTCTCTATCATCAGAAGACATATGAACTATAGTCATTAAATTCTAAAATATTATAAGGTATTAAAGAGGAAAAGGAAGCTAAAATTCTCTCTGATGAATTCTTGCGAATGTAAGTCACTTTTCTTCTTCAGCCTCACCCCAACCAGGCAGAGTGGCTGGTGCCTTACGTGGTGTTACGATGGGTACACTTAGCACCAGCATATCCTTTTTCCTGCTGACCCATCATCAGGTCTGTCCTGTACACAGAGAACTACTCATTCTACCAAAATTGTTATACCTTCAGAAGCCTTCACTGAAAATTTAAGTATATTACTTGAAAGTTACTCACACACAGATAAGCATCTTTGAGTTCATGTGATTCAGGAGCTGCCATCTAGCTTAGCAATGTCTAAATAACATGAGCAATAGGAAGGGAAATGCCTACAATATATAAGGTGCTTGATATCCTCAGCAGAACTCCGTAAATCAGCATTATCAACAGCAGGAGCAGGGCCTCCCATGCAGTCCAGCTTCCCTGCCCTCCCAGCAGGCAGGACACTAATAATCAACAAAAATGTTATTCTCCCTTATCTCAGGATAAATTGTGCCTTAGTTCATCTCTGTGCTGAGCTGGAAGATCTGAGAGAAAAGGCAGATAATAAGAAAAGCTCATGTAACTGCCTCTGCAAAGGCAAGAACAAGGGGTGACTAATGGGGCAAATTTTTCCAGCCCAAAATCTCCGGTGGTGGAAAGGGAAGGAAAATGATTTATGGGCCAGAATAATTCCTAGACCCCAGGAAGCAGTTTGGATCCTAATGAAGAAAACTTACCAGTATCAGTATCTGAACAGTTCTAATGTGTTAGGTAACATATTGAAAAAAAATCAGGTGGTTACCATGTTAGAACTTCTCATATTGCCTAAGTATGATACTGATTTGTTACATCCCCAAATAAGTGAGTTTCAAAAGTGGGAAAATGGGAATTGTGGAATATTAACCACTGAAAGAAAACACACAATAATGATGCATTACTAACTTGATAATTTCATTTCCAAGGATATAGTTTATCTTTTCCTGAGAGATTTTCTGTTGGTCTGTTGGGAAATGTGTAAGTTCAGTCTTTTACAGTTACAAGAACTGTTCTCTCACCAAGGAGGCTTTAAAATGCTCTCCAATAAATAGCCAGACGTTCTTCTGGAAAAACTCCCTGTGAATTATTTATGTCAATAGTAATGACCATGAGAAACTATATGGATCATAACACTTAATTTATTAGTGTTTGAGATAATTCTGTAAAAGTAATCAATAGTTTTAACATGCAACACAGACCCTATCTATCTATCAACCAGAGTGACTTTATAAATTATTCGAGAATTATATTGAATAACTGGATATTAGAAGATAGACAGTATTGTCTGTATTTGAGATGAAACAACAAACAACCTCTGCTTAGGCAACATTTTTTCTGTATGTAATTCAAAATCTGTTAAACCTATGTAAGAATTACAGAAGTGATCATTAATTTTCAAACATATGAAGAAAAATATCTACCTGAGCATATCTGTCAAATATATCTGGAGCAAAGAAAACTTCCAAATCAAGTACACAAAATATGTACCAATTTCTGTCCCAAATATTTGAGCATATTTTTTACCAGAACCCATTAATACACAAATAATTATCTGAGTAATCTTTAAGTACCATACCTCTTGTGGTGTAACAACTATATGTATATGCGCACACACATACACACATATATATATAATTCATGATTTATTAATATAAAAGATTAATAGATTTTAGGTCTTCCTAACCAGACTTTCTAAATAGACTTCTGTGTATATCAACATTAATTAATACTTTGTTTTGGATTTCTACACACCTTTCCTTTTAGTCTAAATAAATCTGTTGATATCAAAAAACATTAATCTAATATATTATGTAAAAAATCAGTTTCTGTGCTACCCTGTGGAATCTATCATTAAGAATCAACCTTATTAAGGATAGAAAGTTAGCATAAGCGTAGCCTTCTTAAAAAGCTTAGACACTATTCTCTAACCGAGAAGGAAGAAAATAGGAAAATATTAGAACCTTGAAAAACAAGTTAGTCAGCCAGTGTTGATTGCAGTGACCTTTAGTTAGCTAACCTCAATCAGTTAATCATACATACCAAGCTTAACTTACTAAGAACCACCCTAACATTCCAAGGGTGATCTTATCTCGCCAGACCCCCAGGATGTGGCGTCAGCCGAAATGTATGTGTTTTTGGAAAAACAATGTGATGTGCTTGTGGAAAAATACTGCCCTTTTTGAAAATGCTATAAAAACCTCTGACTTTAAGTGTTCGGGGTCCTCGTTGAAACCCGCTGTGTCGGGCAGACACTTGGACCCCAGCTAGCTGGAATAACAATAAACCTCTTGCTTGTTGCATCGATCTGCCGTGGCCTTCGTTCGTTTCCTCACTAGGGGGGAATAAGGCCGTTGGGTTTTACATTTGGGGGCTCGTCCGGGATCACGTGCCCCCCCCCCCCCGGAAGAACGGCAAGGCAAGGATCAGAGGCTTGCCCTGGCCAGGTATTACTGTGTTTGTGTCCGTGTGTCTCTTGTCAAACCTGTAAGAATGTTCTGTGTTTAATCAGAAAGTGCCTTGCCGGATGGTGAGCGCACCCAGTGTTTTTGTTAGCTAACAAGCCTGAAACCTGTATGAAGCCTGTGGGAGCTCCAATCTGTGTCTAGGTCGGCATTGACTTAGGCGGACGCGCTGGCAGGTCACCGGCCAAGGGTCTTGGAAGACGTCCCTTACCCCCGTCTGGAGGACGAGGTCCTCATCTGTGAGGAAAGTCGGCTGCCGCTGCAGCCTGACAGGCCCTCAACTCAGTTTCAGTTTTGCCTCCGCGGCCGCGGCAGATTCTTCTTTTTAGGCGCCTGTTTGTTGTTTGTCTTGTTTGTCTTAGTCTTGTTGACATAAGAAATGAGACAGACTCAGACGACCCCCTAAGTGTGTAAATAAAAATATCTTTCTACCTCCGGATAGTATTAATGAAATTAATTTAAAGACAAGCGCTTGTGAAAATTGGGCATTCTAAAACTTCCAGAAAATATGATAGAAAATGTTAAGCATTAATGCTAATTTAAGTTTGCCTGAGGCGGGCATGTCCTTGTGGTTATCAGCTGCCAAAGTTTACTTAAAGTCATTTAAGTTGATGTTACCTGTTAAAGATTTCAAGAAGATGCTTAAAGAAAAGCTTGACTTTGTCTAATGTTTAGTAAAAGTTTTCTAAGTAATCTGACATGGTTGCTAAAAATAAGTAAAAAAGTGTAGCAAATAAACATCTTAATAATAATACTGTATTAATGTATAATAGTATATATATATGCAAACAGCCTGAGAATTTTTGTGATAATCAAAGTTCTTAAAATTTGCTAAGTTATATAGACATATTTTGTGCCTAATGAGAAATTGTGTTGTAAAGCACATTTCCAAAAATGATAATATATATTCATATATGTATCAATCTGAAGAATGCTAGTGTACCAGTTTACAGTGGCTTATTTTTCAGTGTTCACTGAAAGTTAAAATATCAAATGATTTTAAGTTCTAATGAAAACTACTTAAATAAAGAAAACATTTCTCTATGCTAAAAGATGTATGTTTTAAGAAGAGAAAGTATAAAGAATAGAAACTCGTCTGCATGCTAAAGAATGTGTTTTTTGATAAAAGAAAGTGGCTTTGTTCTAAAGTGTAGCTGTTTGTTAGTGAGGGACGGAGAGACAGAGACAAAGAGAGAGCAGTGTAGTGCAGCAGTGTAGTGCCTTTTGTTGTAGCGGATCCGCTCAGCCCGTTGCTTTAGAAAAAGGTCAAGATGTTCAGAGATAAGGCGGGACAAACCCAGGCAAGCCCAGGCATAATTCTCACCCGTTTATGTGCTTGAGACCATGGGGCAAATGAAGAATAAATTACTATATTCTTACAGATATAGTCGTGCTATGTGAAATTAAAGCAAGTGAGTCTTGATATCAAGTGCACAGCAAAATTAGAATTTTGTTTCCAGTTAAAAAAAAACAAACAAAAAAACAGTTTTCTTTAACTGTTAGTCTGCTCTTAATGTTGAAAGATTGCAAAGAGTTCTCTAATTGTTTCATAAAAGCAGTTTCTCATGCTTAAAGTCTCAGTGAGTTGCCAGAATATTTTTTAAAAAATAAAATCTTAATATTAAAAAAACTAAAAGCTAAAGTTTGTTAACAACTGTGTAACCTTTATTTGCCTTTGAAATATTTTGTTATTGAAAACGATTGCATGGCATGAAAAATTGAATTGTTTATTCCTTATGTTTTTATAAGTAGAAAAATCTCTCTAACCAACAAATGATTAAAGTTGTTACTGATTATTTGTTTTCTTAATTTATCCTCCTAAGCAGAATAGTAACAAAGCTTTTTTTAGCTGATTAAATGCACTTAGTTAACAAATCAAAATTTATTCTTAAAAATTAAACTGTGTAGACTCTAGACAAGATTATGTTTCTCCCAGAAAAACAAGTTTCACTGTAAAAGTTTAGATAGACAAACGTGTGACCACTTTTGAGAAAAGTTGTAATAGATTTTTTTGAGAACCACCAGGTCTTCTTGTTTAATTTATATGCTGTAGATATGTTTGTATGTTTTAAAAAAAACATGGAGGACTCTCCATATTTTTTAATGCAAATGATCTTATAAACTGCTATGCAAATTCTATTAAAAGCTCTATCTACTATTAAAGAGTAAAACATTCTTGAAGCTTTCAGGGAAGACCTGTAGACTTAAGCGCTTTCTCTGCTTTTTGTATCTGGTCTTAGACACTTATGCTGAGTTATGTTCTTATTATTTTCACTGTTTGTAAGCTATTGATTGTATATAATATTTAAACCATCCAAATATCCAGCATACATTTCCATGTCACCACAACCCACTATTGACCCCATGAATGAAATGGCTGGTTAGAAAGCCAAAAGTCATCATTTCTCAATCCCCAAATGAAGAGGTAAAATGCCTGATCTCTTTCATCTCAAAGCATATTTCTGGTCAGATCTGAATATCTGTGTGAAAGAAAGAGACATTTAAATTTGAGATTCTGCTTAAACTTTTAAATTGAATTCGACTATAGCCATATTCATTCTTTGTATGTATCTCTAACAGGTCTTTTGTATGCCTGGTAATATTATACTCTGCCTTGAGTTTGGACAGTTCTTTCAGCTAAATGTGAATTCTTATTGTACCTTTTTTTCCCCTCCTGAAGATGAAAGCAGAAGAATCTACCATCTGCTACCATTCTCTCAAGAATGCTTGGTAACCTAGATTATTTTGACTTTCTATATATTGTCTTTAAAAACTGACAGCAGCAGTCTCCCCTGCTGCCCCACCTTTTTAAGATATCTTGTTTACTGTGCTGGGTATATAGACAATAAATGTGTAATGATAGACAGTTCTAAAAAAATTAAATGCAAAAAAGTGCTTTTACCTCTAGTTAACTCTGATATTTTCCAGAGGGCCCCTGGAACATGTCAGAAGAATTTTTTCTCATTAGAGAAAGTATTTTGACTAATTTGGCTTATTTATCTGATATATATATATATATATATATTTACCAGAAAAGCACTGTCAAAGAGAATGATGCTAAACTTTGTTACTGAATGTTTTGTATTGCAGAAATATCAGAATTTCCTTATGTCAACTGTCTTACAGTAAGCTCTCATCAGATCTTTAACCATTGTCATTTGTAAGTCTTTTGTCATTTATAGTCACTGTTTTATTATTTCTAAACTAGTAAAGAACTAGATTTCAGCAGAACAGGTATAAGTTACATAAGATTACATAAACTAAAAAAAATAGTTTTGTCTTTTTGTTTCGAATGTTGCTGATAGAGTGTTTTGAGCTTGTTCTCTTAAGCCAACAACAGTTTAGTAAATAGCTGTCTTTATAAGCAGAGTTGAAACATCCTTCTCTCTACCTGATCCCTACAGAGTTTAAAAACTTTCAGTGACTGTTTTTGTATTCCATGGCAGTATGTTTATTTGCACGAGTTTAGTAAGAATCTGCTTTCCTTGTGAGAAGACTAATTAAGAACACTGGTAATACTGCCAGGGCTTTGGCTAGAATGTCATACCTGAGAGACATGTGCATAGACTCAGATGTAAACAACTTTAAAGAACTAAGATTGACTTTATAAAGTCAACAAAGCCCCTTGGAAGAACTAGCCTAGTACCTTGCTTACAGAGTTCCCAGCAGCCTTACCAGGTGAGTAAAGAAGGTCGCTTCCTGGCAGGTGCAGAGACCTCGAGAAGAGAGAGAAAAGATCCTCCTGGAAGCACGAAAGAACGTGCCTAGAACTGATAGACGACCATCGCGACTCCCTCATAATATAGAGAGAGGGTTCCCGCTGACCAGACCCAACTAAGACTTTAATTCTCCAGAAAGTAGAGAGCGACTAACCATCTATTGCCAGGCTCTAGTGGCGAGTCTCCGTGGGGCCGCAAGGCGCCCCACTAATTTGGCCAAGGTTACGGGCCCTAGAAGTTGTACAGAGAGAAGTGTGGGCCTCCGTCCAGGAAGCCTATCGGCCAGAAGACCTCTCAGTGCCCCATCAGTTCCAGGTGGGAGACTCTGTCTACGTGAGACGACACCAAACAAGAAATCTTGAGCCTCAGTGGAAAAAACCCTTTATCGTCCTCCTGACCACCTCCACAGCCGTGAAAGTAGACGGCATCTCCTCCTGAGTACACGCATCACATCTGAAGAAAGCGCACCAGCCAGACCCGGATTGGCGAGTAACTCGGACTGATAACCCATTTAAGCTTCGCTTGTGCAGAAAAAAACATGCTATCAGTGAATTTGAACCCAGACGGAGATATAGAAGAGAACCAGTTTCGCTGACTCTAGCTGTGCTATTAAGAGTAAGAGTTGCAGCTAGAGTAAAAACGGGGACAGCCGCTATTATCCAAGAGAACCAGCATTACGAGAAATTAAGAGCAGCTATTAATGAAAATTTAAAAACCATAGAACAATCCATTACCAAACTTGAAGAATCCTTAACCTCTCTTTCTGAAGTAGTCCTGCAAAACAGGCGAGGATTAGATCTACTGTTCTTAAAAGAAAGAAAATTGTGTGCAGCCCTGAGAAAAGAATGCTGCTTCTATGCAGACCATTCTAGAATAGTAAAAGATTCAATGTCTAAACTCAGAGAAAGACTAGATCAAAAGGAAGAGAGAGCGAGAAGCCAGCCAAGAGCTATTTGAGTCCTAGTTTACTAGATCTCCGTGGCTTACAACCTTGATATCCACCTTGACTGAGCATTTACTTATTCTTGTACTACTCCTCACTTTAAGACCCTGTATACTAAATCGGCTGATAACTTTTGTTAGAAAAAGAGTGAGTACCGTTCAAGTGCTGATGTTGAAGCAACAATATCATTCACTCACACAACAAGAACACACAAGCATTCCATGATTGGAATGCTCCTTAAAAAGAAGTGGGAAATGTGGAATCCATCATTAAGAATCAACCTTATCAAGGATAGAAAGTTAGCATAAGCGTAGCCATCTTAAAAAGCTTAGACACCATTCTCTAACCGAGAAGGAAGAAAATAGGAAAATATTAGAACCTTGAAAAACAAGTTAGTCAGCCAGTGTTGATTGCAGTGACCTTTAGTTAGCTAACCTCAATCAGTTAATCATACATGCCAAGCTTATCTTACTAAGAACCACCCTAACATTCCAAGGGTGATCTTATCTCGCCAGACCCCCAGGATGTGGCGTCAGCCGAAATGTATATGTTTTTGGAAAAACAATGTGATGTGCTTGTGGAAAAATACTGCCCTTTTTGAAAATGCTATAAAAACCTCTGACTTTAAGTGCTCGGGGTCCTCGTTGAAACCCGCTGTGTCGGGCAGACACTTGGACCCCAGCTAACTGGAATAACAATAAACCTCTTGCTTGTTGCATCGATCTGCCGTGGCCTTCGTTCGTTTTCTCACTAGGGGGGAATAAGGCCGTTGGGTTTTACAACCCAAGATATTTGTCTGGTAGTGTGGAATTCTAGATCTTTATATATAATGCTATTGGTGGTTCCTTAGGATATTATAACCCTGATTTTGTAAATAGATAAATCTGTAATGAAAAAACAAGCTCCATTTTAAAATGATTTAATTATTTATGCTATCCAGTTTGCATGCTTTATTCTATGCATATAGAATAGTAGCTACCTATCAATTTAATTGTATTCACTTATCTATATCATTTTTTAAAATTGTTCTTGGATTAATTAACACACACAAAACACCAAACAAAATATATGGTTTGTAAATATCCCCTAAATGAATATATAACTGTTGGAAAAGAGAAGTTGCTGATACTTACAGGATTTAAAGCTGAAGACTTTTTCCATCCCTTCTCGCATAGATGATGGAATGCTGCTTTCTAAAAACAGCAGCATTGCTCCTTCTTTTGCATATTTTTTGTAATGCCATTAAGCCTCCGGAAGGATATATGGCCTGGAGAAATACCCTTCTACTTACTTTTCACCAATACTTCTAGGCACTCAGTTTCATTCTGATTTTAAGTTGTGCTGAAAATAAGGTTAATTGCAAAAAATGTAACCTTATATATGGACGTAATCACCTTCGCCTGGGACCAAAAGTGGAGAAAAGCATTAGTGGGGTCATCCTTCAACCACCTCTCCACTGTCCACCTCCTCAGCCTTCCAGGAAATCGTGAGCCCACCACCCTCCTACAACACACACGTGCACATACGGACACACATTTCCATATACAACTCACAAGACTTAGAAGTTTTTGTTCATTAAAATGTGAACACCTACTAAAAACCAGTCTCCATCTTAAAATAACAATAATGTCCCATGTTCTGAATGTTTTTCTTATGATTCAATATCTCAGGATAATATTAAAAATTTTATATTGACTTTACTCAATTTAGAAAATAAGTTTTCTAGTACTGAGGCAAGGAAAGTAGTTAGAGTCATTTGGTTATTCTAGTGTTTGACTAATTTTCTCACATTACATTTAATGGTTTGCCATCTTGCTAACCCATTAATGGGGAAAAATGAAAGGCTTAAAGTGAAATATCAGTTACTTCTTATGTATTCTAGCAACTGCAATAAAAGATTATAGTAATGGATAATACTGAAACCAATAGATAAACAAGGACTTGTGTTTTTTATTCTCCATTGCTATTCCCTCAGCTGTAAATTGGAAGACACCTGTTTTTCCCATACAAGTACATCCAGTCCATGAGAATGTAATTTCCTTTGTTCATTCTTGTGATTTGGCATCTATTTCCCTTTGAAATATCTTCTCTCTCCACTACTTATTGTACAGTCTCACAAGAAGTGCCTTGAACAGACACGGAAGTAATGAAGAAAGAAAAAGGCAGATGGAAACAAAGGAAAAGCATGGAGAAACAAAATCCATGTAGACACTATTAGAAGGCGTCTTCCGTGGACCTGGCGCTGTTCGAGGTGCTGGGACACAGATCTTGAGGTGGGGCTTTGTAATAAATAATCAGTATTAAAAATATACTATGTAGGATACTGAACTATATAGTAGAAGATGCGTTTCTATTATGTGCCAAGGACAGTATCTGCAAGTTTCACATGTATTTTCTTATTAAAATAAACTGAGATCTGTGTATGTACTCATGGTAAAACAAAAGGAAATCCAATTTTAGGACCCCCGGGAAATATGGAAATAGCACTCCTTACATGGCTAAAGTAAAAAGGGGAGAAAATGGCCTGGGTGGACCTTCTCACCCTTCCATGTGAAGGGGACCCAGATGGCGGCCGCCCCGAAGCCCCCCACTCCGCAACAGACACCCCGCAGCCCGGGGCCCCTCCCGCCCGCGCCGACACCCGCGGCGCTGCCTCTGCGGAGACCGCCCGTCCCCTGGGCCGCCGCACAGCCGTGCGCAGGTCCCCGAAAGCCGCCCGGGGATCGGGGGGAGTTTGGACAAGGCCGGAAGCCCCCGGAGTCGGGGCCGCCTGCGGTCATACAGCCCCTGTCATACGTCCGGAGGAATGTCCCGTCTGACGGACCCCCGCGGATCTGACGACGGCGTGTCGCGGTCGGGGGCTTCTTCCCCGCGGGACGGGAGCGGCCTCCGGAGCCCCGGCCGCAGAAGGCAGGCGCGGGTGGGCGGCGCGCCCTGGGACTTCGTGCTCCGGCCCTGCGTCCCCTGGAGGGGCAACGAAGACGAGCACCCGGAGGCTGACGGCGGCCGTGCTCGCAGGACCGCGGCCTCTGCTGTCCGGGCGGTCCCCTCGCCGGCCGTGCCTCGAGGCCTCGCCGCGGCGGGGCTGTCCCCGCGGCCCTCCCGGGCCCCGACCCTGTCCCGGGCTCGCCTCCCTGCAGCCGCGACCGCAGCACCACAACCGTCAGTCCCGGCCAGACAGCCCTTCTCGGGGGAGGGAAAGGGCCTTGCGCCGGTGACCACAGCAGGCGTAGCGGGGTCGGGGTCCGTGTTAGTGACACGTTAACATCGAGAGTGTGTCTGGGAAGACAGCCTGACAATACAAGTAAGCAACCTCATACGGCGCACACACTGACTCACAGGGTACCCAGGACATGCGAGTTGGGGATAGAAAGGAGGAGCCGTTATCATGAAAACCCTTTCAGCTTTTTATCCTTCCCAGATTCACCATTCTAATTTTTTTTTAATCTCTCTATATACATACATTTATGTATGCGATGCACACACACACACACACACATACATACATAACTTTGAAAAGAAATATATAAATTCAAGTATAAACCATAAGTCCTAAAGAATAGCTAGCATTCATTTCTTAGCCGTGGCATAAAAATGTAAGTTAACTTATTTGGAAAGCCTTTACATTGGATTTACATTAGATTAAAAAATTCATATTCAGACGCTGCACCACCACAGCTGGTCTCACCCGTCACTTTGCACAGAAGCGCTGTGGCCCCAGGAGTCCTTCTATGGGCGCCACGCCTTCCCACGTGAACGCTTCTGACGTGGGGTTGGAAAGACACTGCCTATAGCAGCTCCTTGCCAAGTAAATGGCATGCCAGGAATGTTCTGCTATTCTGTCAGCTATGCTTACAAAGAATCTAAACAGATACGGGGAAAGTTCAAACTCCCCAGTGAAAAGTGTGCTCATGGGTGGGAGGCTGCAGTCTCATTCTCTCCTCAGTTATTCACCCTCTGGACACTCCGAATGAAACATGCAAAACTAAAATAGACAATATACACCAAATTTACCATGACTAGCAATTTAATGCAATAAAGCACTTGGAAGTAATAGAAGGTTGAGTCTGTTTCATGGTAATCAGATATCAACACCATGAGCTATTAATAATCTCACTTATGTCTCCTGCCCTTTTTAGAAAGTTATAATTCAATCTTTTAAGGAAAAATACAGGGACATTGAATAACCATGGATTTTTCAGCATGATTGTCATTTATGAATAAATAGAGAGCCCAGTTTCCAGTGATCCGCAGATGTATTTGGAGTCATTCTTCACAGCAAAGCTTCCCGTATCTAACTAAAATATTTATACAACTTCTGAGAGAATGGATCAGATATGGAAGTCTTAATTTATTCTAATCTAATCTTGAGAGAACAGCATTTTAAGCAAGGCAGATTCTAATCAGGTAGCTACATCAGAGGAAAAGTAGGTTTAATTTTATAAAATATTATATCTATAACAAAATGAATGGGAGAAAACATGGAAAAAGTATTTTAGAACTTTAGGCAAAAATTTTTTTTTTGTTTCAACTTTGTTCTAATTATTCAAATATGACATACAAAGATTTGTTGCTTTGGAAGTGAATTTTCCCCCCCTTTGGTGATTATTTTGCATATCTCAAATTTTTCATCCTATACCAGTTGCCAGTGAAAAAGACTGTGCATAAGGAAGATGTAGGTGTCTTACTTTATTACTATTTTTTTACTTGAAGCATAGTTTACATGCAGTATTGGTTTATGATGTACCACATAGTGATTTGACTTCAAAATGCTCATTGCAATAAGTATAGTTACCGCCTGTCACTATACAAAGTTATTAAGGTATTATTGACTATATTCCCTATGATGTACTTCCCAATCCCATGACTTACTTATTCTACAATGGGAAGTTTGTACCTCTTTATCCTCTTCACCTGTTTAACCAATGCCCCCACCTCCCTCCCCTCTGACAATTACCAGATTGTTATCTGTATCTATGAATTTGTTTCTCTTCTGTTTGTTCATTTGTTTTATTTTTAGATTCCACATATAAGTGAAATCATACAATATTTGTCTTTTTCTGATTTATTTCACTTAGCATAATGTTCTCTACATTCATCTATGTTGTGACAAATAACAAGATTTCATTTTTTATGATCAAGTAATACCTCATTGCATGTATTTGTGTGTGTATGCATACACACACACACACACACACACCATCTGCTTTATCCATTCATCCATCAGTGGGCACTTAGATTGCTTCCATATTTTAGCTATTGTAAATAATTCTGCAATGACCATAGGAAAGAATAAATCTTTTTGAATTAGTGTTTTTATATTACTTAGGGAAATTCCCAGAAGAGAAACTGTGGGTCATGTGATATTTCTGTTTCTAATTTTTTCAAGAATCTCTCTACTGTTTTCCATAGTGGCTGTACCAACTAATATAGGACAAAGGGGTTCCCTTTTCCTCACATCCTCACCAATACTTGTTATTTGTTGTCTTTTTGAAAAAAAAAATTCTGACAGGTATGAGGTAATATCTTAATGTGGTTTGATTTGCGTTTCCTTGATGATTAGTAATTGAGCATCTTGTCATGTGTCTCTTGACCATTCTGCATGTCTTCTTTGAAAAAATGTCTTTTTAGGTTCTATTTTGTATTCAGATTGTTTGTTTTTTTGTTGTAGAGCTGTATGAGTTCTTTATATATTTTGGATATTCACCCCTTATCACTTATATCATTTGCAAATCTATTTTCCCGTTCACTAGGTTGCCTTTTCATTTTGTTGGTTTCCTTTGCTGTGCAAAAGCTTTTTAGTTTGATATAGTGTCACTTGTTTATTTTTGCTTTTGTTGACCTTGCCTGTGTCAACAGACTCCCACCAAAATTGCTAAGTCTCTTCTCCAAGAGTTTATTCCCTATGTTTTCTTTTAGGAGTTTTATAATTTCTGTTCTTACACTTATGTCTTCAATCGTTTTAAGTTTATTTTTGTACATGGTGTAAGTGGTCAAGCTTTGTTCTTTGCATGTAGTGCAGATTTCCCAACACCATTTATTTATTGGCCGAATACTTTTTAGGGCTTAGTAGCACTAATCATGAAAGATAAAAAATGATCAATGGAAAAAAAAAAAGATAAAAATGGCAAATGATGCATGAAGTTTCATCAAAATTAATAACACATGCTTTTTGAAAGAGTATGTTAAGACAATAAGAAAGCAAGTCACACACACATGGAGGAAATATTTCCAACACATACATGGGGTGAAATACTTATACTGAGAAATATTTTGAGAAACTATTGCTGATAATTCAATCATAAGAATGTAAATAATCCATTAAAAACTGTGAAAAGACTGAAACAGAGACTACAGAGGAAGATATGTGAAAGGTAAATAAACACATGAAAAAGTGATTGACATAGAAAGTTATATGAAAAATGAAAATTAAACTACAGTGAGATACCACTACACACTCCTTGGGAAGATTACTTGTTAAAAGTTTCACAATATTAAGTGTTGCCAGTGATGCTGAACAATTTAATTCTCATGAATTGCTAGTGAGTATCAAATTTTATAACTACTTTCAAAAAGAACTTGACAGTTTTGTAGATAAACTTAACTTCTATTAATATGATCATTTAACTCCTACTAATTTATTCAAAAGTAATGACAACATATGAATGCACAAAAACTTGTAAATATGTTTATAGCAACTTTATTCATAATGGTCCAATACTGGACACAACACAGAAGTCTGCAGAAAGGGATGAGCAACTGTTACACCCAACAACATGCTTACCCTGAGTGAAAGAAACCAGACACAAAATGTTATATCCTGTTTTATTTATGTAAAAATTCGACTGAAAGCATATCAGCATGTCTCTGGGCCTGGGGAGCAGAGCGGATGCTGGCCTGTAATTTTAATGCGAAGGGAACCAAGGAGCTCCTGGGATGCACATGTGCTGTATCTTGAATGACATGGTGGCTAAACGGGTAAGCACGTTTGTTGAAATTCATCCAACAGCATGTAAAATGCTTGCGTTTTGTTTTATGTAATTCATATCTCAATAAAGTTGATTATTAAAAGTTAAAATAACCCAAGAAATTTTAATCTTCTATCATGTAGCTAGGGTTGAGTGCAGTTTTAAAAGAGCAGCACACTCAAGAGACTCACACTAGATGTAACACTGGGTCATGAATGAGGAACAGTATTGCTTCTCATCAAAAATATTTAATCTAATTACTTATTTCTTCTAACAACTACTTTTGTCTAATTAAAACTTGGTTCATATTCATTTTTAAAACAAATTAAAAAACAAAACAAACACTCCTTAGGCCTGAGCTTAAATTAATTATTTTAAAATATTTGGTAGTAAAGACAGGAAGTGAATTTTTTTTAACTTCAGAACTTTTATTTTGAAATTATTCTAGAGTCACAGAAGAGTTACACAGATAATACAGAGAATTCTTGTGTAACATCTTATTTAACTCTGCTACACTTGTCTGAGAAATTAACAGTGATGCAATGTCATTAACTAAACTGAAAACAGTAACACTGATGCAATGTAATTAACTAGACACTTTAATTGGATTCCACCATTTCTTCACTAATGTCCTTATTCTGTTCCAGGACTGCATTTAGTCCTCATGTTTTCTTATCTGTGAAGAAAAGATTTCCTCTAATATGTGAAGTTTCTAAGTCTTTCCTTGTTTCTTACCTATCTTAAAGACATTTTTTTAAAGAGTTCTGGTTAGAACATTCATCCATCTACAGAATGTCCAGCCATTTAGGTCTGTCTTCTCATAATAAGATTGAGGTTATATATTTTTGGAAGTAGCATTGCAGAAGTGATGTGTCCTTCTCATTGCACCATGTCTGTGAGGTTATGTGACATTAACATGACATATTACTCAGGATGCTAACCTTGATTCTTTGGTTAAGGTGATGCTTTAACCTCTCTTAAGGCTAATTTCTCCTTTGTAAAGTTATTATTTTTCCCTTTCCCTTTTCTGTTAGGAGTGATTAACTATAGCTATCTTAAAGGACAAGGAATTAATATCTACCTCCAAAGGGAAAAGTATCTAAGAAATTGTGAACATAAGCTAAAACCATCATACTAACTAATACCTATCTTGGGGGAGATTTTTTGGAACTGCAAATGTCTTGTTTCTCTTTTGTTTCATCCACTAATTTTTAGCAACTAATTCTAAAATGCATCAGCAATTTTTATAATGGTGTTTTAATAGTGCTTTTCCATTTTCTCATTTATTTGAAAATCTCATCCTATTCATTTACTTATCAATCATTTATATCATATGGATTCATGGATATTTATTTCATTCTTTGGTTATAATCTCTCTTTTTCACCCAAATTATTTCCTCTTTGGCCACTGAGGTCCCTTTCATACTGCCTCCTGTGTCCTTTTGAAATACTCTAGTTTTGTTTTTGTACTTTTTTACTTTTTAAGATGTGTCAGGTTTATTTTATATTTTCCTTGCCTTAGTCATTGAAACAGACATTTCTCAAAGGGCCCAGTTTCCTTTAGAAACCAAGATTAGGTGAGCTCATTGCTGCTGAGGTTTCACTGCTTCCAGGCCCTCACAGAGAAAAATATATGTATGTATATAATCTATGTATATGTACATAACTATATTTCTACATCTATTTATAAGTACATTAAAGTAGATGTGAGTTCATAGTTGTATTGCTGACTCTAACCCAGCATGACAGTCTTTATGTTAGCCTACCTTTGATTATTTGTAAATTCTTTGACAGTGGGAAAACTGGCTCTACAATTTATTTGCTTATTTGTTCAGTCTTAGTATGCATGGAAAGTTGTTTCCAGATTGTTAAATCATACCCTTGTGAAAAAGAAATTTACCAACCCAAATGCAGTATTTAAGCACAGTTTTTTTTTTTATGTTTGGCCCTACAGTATTTAGGTAAGACATTCTTTCCAGAGTTATTTAGCTCCACTCCCTTTTCATTCCCTTTCATGAGATTCTACTGTACATTTGTAATACATTTGCTACACTCTACACTCATCCTTTGGGCTCTGTTGTCATGTGTGTTTACATAGGTTTTGATATATAAGCACACAATACATTGCTACTATTTTGCTTTAATAGTAATCTTTTAGAGAAATTACAAATCAGAGTAAAAAGGAATGTATTTTCTTTTTAAATTTTTATTTCTGATTTTTTTTTAATAGATCCATCTCTGACCTATAAACATTCTTTTTAACTGAATAGTTTTCATTAGCATTTCCTACTGAGTTGGTCTGCAGGCACTATGTTGCTTCAATTTTTGTTTGGCTGAGAGAGTACCTTATTCTTTATTTAATTTTAATTTTTATTTGAAATTTTAGATTTAGAAAACAGTTGCTAAGATAGTATATAGAGTTTCAATATGCCTATTCTTTAATTTTGAAGGAAATTTTCACTGGGTATAGAAATCAGATAGTTTTTCTCAACATCTACTCCCCTCTTTGATCTGGATTCTCTCCCTGGCCTGTTGACCAGAGAAATTCCATCTTCTACAGGTCTCAGATATGCTTTAGAGTTATCCTTCATCAAAATATGTTAGTGTGGTATGGGAGGGAAGTAGATAAGGACAATCTCTGACATTCTAATTAAATCCAATTAAATATCAGGCATGATTAAATGGGGGTGTTAACAATGGCTTTTACATGTGTCTCTGCCTCTTATCCATCTGCAATGACAGGTCTATAAGCTCCTCTCCTGGTGAGACAAGGACCATGGGCCTAGACAGAGTAGGGTGAGGGCCTCTGGGAAAAAAACAAAGCAAGATAATCCATTGTGAGGTCTGCTTTCGCCTGGTGAGGGGCCCAGCTTATTTTTCTGGCTTTACCCAGGTGCTGTTTTTCTTCCTCCAGCCCTATACAAATGATTTTAAAACTTGGGCAATGTAGCAAGCAAGCCCCAAAAATGTAGTAAAAATAGGAAGGATTCCATCTTAAAAATAGGATTGCATCTTAAAACCCAATTAGTGAAAAAGTAAGTTTAACAAACAGACAAAAACTCAGCCCACCTTGGGAGCAAAGCAGGCAGCCTTGAGTGATATGCTCCAAGACCAGGAAGCTCTATCCTGGGAGGAAATCAGAGCAGTAAAATTCTTGTAAATAACCAAGAAGACTCATGAGAAACTTAATGTTTCTTCAAATGTAAACATTTTGGGACCACTCAGCAGGTGTGCATCCCTAGCCCTTTGACTCTCAAATGCCTATAAAACCCCTAGACAGTGCACCACCAAGGGGCTCCTTTGTCCCCTCCTGACCTGAGCCAGGAGCTTTATTCTCTCACTTTCTCTCTAAATAAAAGCCTCTGCCTTGCTCTCCAACCTTGACTGTTTGTGAAGTTCATTCTTCAGCTCCATGAACAAGGACCCTGGCATTACAGGGATAGAACTTTTTACTTGATCTCTTCCTCTAGCCACAGTGAGCATCCACCCATGCCCCAGAGCAACCCCTTCACCGAGTCATTCCTGAAGAATAAGACCTCCTCTTTTTCCTAGGGGTAAAAAAGGGCATTGGGTCTCGGTGGCATTTGGACAATGGTTGCTCTTCTCCCAGACAGAATCGCAATGGAAGCTTTCCCGAATTCTCCCTGATCTCCTGGGTGTGTGCCTAGCGGGATTCGTGGAGGAAAGGCCGGCAAGAGAGTTCACACCCCTGTATCAGTGACCCCAAAGGTTTCACAGTCTCATGTCAGCTCACACTCAGCCATATTTTAGCATGGTTCTTTGCCCTGTACCTTCCATTTTTTTACTGGTTAAAGAAATCATTTATTTTCAGTTTCCCACTGTCACACAGGGTCTTTTTATTATTATTGTAAGAGTGGAAGTAAGATTCTCGGTAGCCATCTGCATCTCTGGGCCGAACCTGCACGTTCATATTGCTCAAAGTGCTCAGGGGACAGCCATGTGCAGCCTAGACTGCGAACCATGTCATCATAATACGCATCTCAGAAAAGGTGGAAATAAGGTGTGGTTTAGACGGTCCTATGTAATTTAGCCCCTAGCCAGATTTTCCACCCTTTCCCTCCTACCACACTGACCCTTGTTTGGGGCTCTCTTGGCACACGGAGCGGAGCACCCTTCCTAGAGCGCCCTGCCCCTGCTGCGCCCGAGCCCTTGTCCATCCGCCCACGCTGCCTGCGGAGCCGGCCTGGGCAGCGGAGACCGGCTGCCACACTTCTCAGGCGTCTTCCCCCTACTCCCTTCAGGAAGGTTTGATTAGCTCCACTCAGGGGACGATGCCCTACTGAACCGTTCTTCACTCCCTTTTTTCTTTCTTATTCTGTTTTTCAGAATTTAGTGTGAGAGAGAACTCAGTTTCTAGGCTTTGAGACCAGAGTATGAAAATACTATTTTAAGGAAGGGGCTTTAAAATAAGGACATACAGAAATGCCTGTTTAATTTTCCATGCTTCTTTTATTTATAGCTATTTATCATTGCCACTAGACATACTTTATCTTATTATATACCTATACTGAATGTAAACCCTATGAAACCAATTATTTTTATTTGTTTGTTGATTCACTGCTTTATCCTTCATTCTTAGAACAGCATGAAGTGCATAGTTGGAAGCCAATATCCATTAAAATACAAATGGTACATTTCATTATTTTTGAAGGTGCCCCCTGGGTGCCAGATTCTATGCCAGGTAAGCACTAATAATTAAAATTCAAGGCATAGTCTGCAATATCAAGAGTTAAATGTTTCATTTATAACACAAATAAAGGGCAACTTTACGTATGTATCACCCTAGGCTGGGAAAAATTTGGGTAGAAATTATGAAGGACTACCTGAAAGGATTCCAAGGTGAGCCTTAAGGCATTAGTGGCCATACAGCAGATTGTCTTGTAACATTTGCACAAACTCAAGTCAGGTTAAAACAAGTATTTTAGCAAAATTATGAATCCTGACTCATAGAATGTCCTCCATGGGGCAAGTGTCACTCTCAAAGCACACTGGGACTTTGATTTTTTTCTTTTTTACTCTAGTTCACTAAACAGTGAGACTGAAATAATGCAAATTTGATCTCACCAATCTAATGTTAACAGCACTCTGGAATCCTTCAGAGCCCAGCAGAATCATAATCCCCAAATCTGAAATTGCTCTCCCCCGTGCTGTGCTGTCCTTGCTGTGCTGCTTCCTCAGTCATTTCCCCACCCAAACCGGAACGCATCGGATCGACACCCTTCCTTGCTGGTACCCAGCGCCCCAAACAGCCACGCCGTAGCTCCAGAGGAACAGAGTTCCTCTTCCAATCTTACTGCCTTGTCAGTTGAATTCTAAAGGCCAAGATTGTGAAAAAGAACCAGAAAGGAAAACAAAACAATTTTCCCTCTGCTGCTCTCTTTCCTCACCTTCACTTGCTAATTCTGTACTTCTTGCCCTGAATCTGCAGGCTGTTTCAAAATGAGTCTAGACAACTGTGAGAATTCTCACCGGAGGGAGAGCAAACATAGAAGTTAATACATATTTTTAAATTATTGGTTAAGACAAGGCGTAAGAATATGAACTCAGTGTGACAAGCCATTAGGGGATTTGGCAGGTTTGTGAGAAAGATGAGCACAGTGAAAGCAGTGCTTTAGGAGGATTAGTCTGGCATCAGAGGACGACATGTGTTGGAGGAGGTGATGCTCTGTTCATAGAGAACTGCCAGGCAGTTTCCATAAATCTCTCGGAAGGTGATGAGGGTAGAGAAAGAAATAGCTCCAAGGTTTTATGCTGTGACACTGGACAGAAGAATATACACTTTTAGAATAATTAAGTACAGCAGCACATGAGCAATGCATTCTAAACGGCTCTTTCATTTACATCAATTTATGTTCTTCTCTGGTAGCAGAGTGTCCTTGTAACAACTTAACTTCTTTATCTTCAATAAAGAGCAATGACAATTATCACTATAGAATAATTTTTACATTATGATTTTTGGTAATTTAAGTGATCTGTAACCACTCAAGGTTTAAATAGTTCAAAAGTAGCCTTGAGAACAAATATTAATTGTTTAATATACTATATCGCTCTATTCCTGAGATGTACATGGCCTAATAAAATTTTGTTAATGTATAGAATAAAATCCAACTTGAGGAGATTAAACATTAAGAGAAATTTTATGGTATTTGATGTAGTTTATAGGTACTATGACATATTCATGTAATTAACAGAACCATGGAAGGTGAGATAGATGGTCACCAGATACAAATATAACTCTAAATTACATATTTGTGAAATTTGCCAGGAAATGAAGTATGTTTGTTATTCCCTGCCCACCCTGCCCCAAAATACTTGGATCTCAAAGTTAGTCTACTTGCATTATTCAAATAAAGTTTTAGGTATCACAGATTAAAAATAAATTCCCAACTATGATTATTATTCTGTTAAATTTGAAATATTTTCTAGAAATCTCTAATGCATTTTAGTGTTTAGAATAATGAAATAATGCAATAATTTGATAATAATCTGCATATCTTGAGATATCAAAGGGTAGATAAACTATGTTTTTTCCACTTACATATTCTCATCTATATATAAATGCATTTCTCTTAATAGCATTCAAATTAAGACAATAAATTCATTCAATGAATTTTAATTATTCACAACAGGTATGACAAAAATAATTTTTATTTTAATATAGTTTATATACAATATTACTTTTCATGTGCAACATAGTGAGTGATATGACAATTTTATACATTACTAAATGCTATCATAAAGCAGTTACCATTACTTACCACCTGTCACTAAACAAGGTTTTATATTATTAACTATATTCCCTATGCTGTGCATTTCATCCCATGTGCAACTTATTTTATACTGAAAGTTTGTATCCCTCTATCTCCTTGACCTCTTCTGCACATACCCCCACTCCCCTCCCTTATGGCAACAACCAGTGTGTCTTCTGTATTTATGAATCTACTTGTTTTGTTTGTTTTGTTTTGTTTTAGATTTTTGTTTTAAAACCAGGAGTTTGAACCTATGAAACAATACTACACTCAAACCTATTGTTTAGTTATACTATATGTGTCTACTTATCTTTGAATGTATGAATAACATGATATATGAATACATATAAATGCATGTATTATGCGAGAGAAGAGTATAGCTCAGAAACAGAAAACTGGTTCTGGGTGTACAGTCTGGTCTAACACAAAGGAGCCAAATATTTTTCTTGTGTGCACTTTTTGCTCTCACTCAACCAACTATTCACGTTTGTACAATTTATTTCTAGTTTCATACCTTTGTGGTCTGAAAAACCGGTTGGTACAATTTCAATCTGTTTGAATTTACTGAGGCTCATTTTGTGGCCTAGTATATGATCTATTCTTGAAAATATTCCACGTGCCCTTGAGAAGAATGTGTATCCTGCTGTTTTTGGGTGTAGAGTTCTGTAGATATCTGTTAGGTCCATCTGTTCTAATGTGTTGTTCAGTGCCTCTGTGTCCTTACTTACTTTCTGTCTGATTGATCTGTCCTGCAGAGTGAGAGGAGTGTTGAAATCTCCTAGAATGAATGCATTGCATTCTATTTCCCCTTTTAATTCTATTAGTATTTGTTTCACATATGTTGGTGCTCCTGTGTTGGGCACATAGATATTTATAATGGTTATATCTTCTTGTTGGACTGACCCTTTTATCATTATGTAATGTCCTTCTTTGTCTCTTGTGACTTTCTTTGTTTTGAAATCTATTTTGTCTGATACAAATACTACAATTCCTGCTTTTTTCTCTCTATTAGTTGTATGAAATATCTTTTCCATCCCTTCACTTTTAGTCTCTGCATGTCTTTGGTTTTAAAGTGAGTCTCTTGTAGGCAGCATATAGATGGGTCTTGTCTTTTTAATCCATTCAATGACTCTATGTCTTTTGATTGGTGCATTCAGTCCATTTACATTTAGGGTGATTATTAATAGGTATGTACTTATTGCCTTTATAGGCTTTGATTCGTGGTTACCAAAGGTTCAAGGTTAATTTCTTTACTATCTAAGAGTCTAACTTAACTCACTTAATATGCCATTACAAACACAATCTAAAGGTTCTTTTCTTTTTCTCCTCCTTTTTCTTCCTCCTCCATTCTTTATATATTAGGTATCATATTCTGTACTATTTGGCTATCCCTTGATTGATTTTGGGGACAGTTAATTTAATTTTGCATTTGCTTAGTAAATAGCTGTTCTACTTTCTTTACTGTGGTTTTATTACCTCTGGTGACAGCTGTTAAACCTTAGGAACACTTCCATCGATAGCAGTCTCCCCAAAATACACTGATTTGTGGGATGATTTGTGGGAGGTAAATTCTCTCAGCTTTTGCTTATCTGGAAATTGTTTAATCCCTCCTTCAAATTTAAATGATAATCCTGACAGATAAAGTAATCTTGGTTCCAGGCCCTTCTGCTTCATTGCATTAAATACATCATGCCACTCCCTTCTGGCCTGTAAGGTTTCTGCTGAGAAGTCTGATGTTAGCCTGATGGGCTTTACTTTGTATGGGATCTTATTTCTCTCTCTGGCTGCTTTTAGTAGTCTGTCTGTCCTTATCCTTGATCTTTGCCATTTTAATTACTATATGTCTTGGTGTTTTCTTCCTTGGGTCCCTTGTGTTGGGAGATCTGTGGATCTCCATGGCCTGAGACTATCTCCTTCCCCAGATTGGGGAGATTTTAAGCAATAACCTCCTCAAAGACTCTTTCTATCCCTTTTCCTCTCTTCTTCTGGTATCCACAAATGCAAATATTGTTCCATTTGGATTGGTCACACAGTTCTCTCAATGTCCTTTCATTCGTAGAGATCTTCTTTTCTCTCTGTGCCTCAGCTTCTTTGTATTCCTCTTCTCTAGTTTCTATTTCATTTATCATCACCTCCACCATACCTAATCTGCTTTTAATACCCTCCATTGTGCTCATCAATGATTGGGTCCCCAACCGGAATTCATTCCTGAGTTCTTGAATATCTTTCTGTACCACCATGAGCATGTTAATGACTTTTATTTTGAACTCCCTTTCAGGAAGATTCATGAAGTCCATGTCATCTTTCTCAGGAGTTATATTAATTTTACTCTAAACCAGGTTTCTTTGGTGTTTCATATTTGTATGTGGTGCCCTCTAGTGCCCACAAGCTCTACTCTCTGGAGCTGCTCAACCCTTGAAGCAATGTTTGGGGTTGCAGGGGAGTGGGATTGGTGCCTGGGGGGAGGAAAGAGCTGTTTCCTACTTCCCAGTTGCTATTCCTGTCTCTACTGCCTGAACCAGTGGCCCAGCACACAGGTATAAGCCTCTATGCTTTGCATTTGTAGTTGCTGTAGACAGATCTTCCCTCTGGCTGGCTTAATGCCAGGGTAGGGTTTGCTGGTTTGTGAACCAGGTGGGGCTGGCTGGCAGAAAGGTGCAGTAGGCTACATATCATGGAGGGGGTCCCCGGAGCTGTGTAGCCAGCCAGAGAGCTGGAGCACCTGAAGATCATGAAAGCTCCCAACCTGCTGGGCAGAGTGCACCTGGACAATTTTGTTTACCTGTCCTTTCTCCTGAGCAGTAAGCTTTGTGTAATCCTTGCCCCTTTAGCAGCCCACTTACTAAGGGCTTCCTTGTTAGGAAGTCTCTCAGACTGCCCACCTTTCTTTTGTCCCAGAGCAGCCGGATATGGATCCCTGCTTTCTGCAAGTGGCTGGAATCTCAGTTTCTCCAGGAATTCTGCCTGTCTTAGCTTTCCAATCACCTAATCACAAGTGTATCATGAAAGCACCATGAAAAATAAGTCTGTGCTCCCAGAGCTGATCTCTGGAATTAGGTATTCAGCAGTCCCAGGCCTCCACTCCCTCCCCAGTCCATTTCTCTTCCTCCAGCCAGTGAACTGGGTGGGGGAAGGGCTTGGCTCCCACTGGGCCACAGCTTTGGTATGTTACCCTGTTCCCTGAGGTCTGCTCTTTTCTCCAGGTGTATGCAGTCTGGCACAGTCCTCTTTCCTGTTGCTCTTTCAGGATTCATTGTATTCATTATATTTTCATATTATTTGCAGTTTTAGGAAGAAGCCTCTGTCTCACCTCTCATGCCTCCATCTTGAATCCCCTTCCACAGCTTTCCATTCTTTAAGCATATCTTAACTGACTGAATTATCCTTCTAATATGTATTTTCTATGATTCTGGTCTTAGGTTGCTTTGAACATACCTGTCCACAGGTAGCAGTGCTCCAGTGTATTTATATTGATAAAATGAATTCCTATATGGAAATTTTTGTATATACATTTTAAAATTTGAAAGACAAAATAAAGTTAACCTGCATAAGGGTACCAGTTTCTATTTTCACAGAAAGTGTTTGAGAGGACCTATTTCTATCTTCTCAACATTTTATTCATTGTCAGTGCACAGCTACAAAATTAAATCATGTTCTAATATGCATTTACTTTACGATACATGAAATTTTCTTTTTAAAATGACTTGTATCTTGGAAATCATTAGTAAACCTTCATATTGGATTACATCTATGATTCAACTAGCACAGCATTATTTTCACTTACCACTGTTGATGTCAAAGAATCTCACATTTGCTGTTTCTGCCAGTTGAGTCCTCCGAATGGAGGGTTACCACCAGGAGTAGTGTCATCAGGGATGTGGCAGTCAAGTCACTGAGCTCCTCCAAGCTATCTGACCCTCGTGGATGTCACCTGATGTGAGTGGCTGCCGGAGACACTCAAAACCCCTGAGAAGACACAACACACCAGACAGGTTAATATGATGACTGTAGGAGGATAATAGCCAAAGACTGAAAAATTCCCCAGAGATTCCCAGGAGCCAAGATTTAATCAATCAAATAAATCAAATGAGTTCTAATCAGACACAGTTTTTACCTGTCAAAATCTGACTTGTCTAATTGTTTCCTGTTACATGGAGAGCTGAATCTTATTTAGCTTTTGGAAATATATATATATATATTTTCATGAAAAATAAGAATACTGTATAAGAGTTTCATTAATAGATGTAAACATCTTATGTCTCTATAAAAAATTAAGAACCCAGAAACCTATGTTTAGCAATCAATGTCTCAGTATACTATCTTATTTGGAAATGATCTAGATATACAGTGAATTTCCATTATTTTGTCCAACTTAATATAAATTTTTATCTTATTTACATTTATTTAAATTACTTGTTTTCAACAATTATGCTTAGATTAGACATTAAACAGCTACTCTTTATCTAATTTGTCTTGATAAATTTTTTAACACAGAGATAGTGTGTTTATTTGACTTAACAAATGTAGATAGAAGTGATAGGATTACCTTACAATTAATATTGACAATTCTGAAGACATGCCTGTTTTTATTAAACCAACAAACTTAAATTAGTTTTTGTTTGTCAAAGACTATCCCAGATCATGTACACTTGAAAACATTTGGGTTAGTTTCTATATTTCTGAGAGTTTAAGGAATATTCAATTTACATAAGCACTTAATTTTCTTTAAACTAATTAAATAGGACTCATCTAAATTATAATATATTTAATATATATACATGGATATACATATACATATAGCCCGACACAATCAAAGATCATATAGCTTTCATTTCAGTACTTTAGCCATGTCTCAGATACAATAATAAAAAAACACAAAAGAATAGCTGGATTTAAATTGTGTTTCTGGCAGACAGACTAAGTTAACTGTAGACTGTGAGGTTTTATTTACAGAAGCTATTTTTGGAGTGATTTTGTCTTTCAGAAGCTTCTATATATGCACTAAAAAACGCATCCCATCATCTCAGAGGCATGGGATTGTCTCCTTTCAAGCGTTCTCCTAAAGTTGAACTTACTTAGTTTCTCCAAGGGGGTCAGTCACTACGATTCCAAATTGTCCGAAAACTTACCCATTATTCAAAAACGCACAAAACTGTTCCATAGTGGCTATACATATAGGGAGCAGGAGTTTAAGTTCTAAGTAGTCTCATTTTTACATACTGATTATAAATTTTAACTATTAGTTGCCTTTACTTTCCAGTGAAGTTAACTAGGAAGATACCACAAGACATTCTAACCATGAGGGTGCTGGTTTCTTAACAGCTGTTCTGAAACAGGGAATCACGTTTCCCTCCCTTTTGAAAAGAAGAGGGTGACTTAGCTTCAACAAGCATGATGCAGGCATGCGCGATAAACTTGGGGACTCACATCCGAGAGACCTACTCAGGAGCTCCGGGGTCACCAGGAAGCGGTGACCTCGGTTGGCTCCGAGGGTCTGCCTGGCACCTGGGGGCTCCCCAGCCTCAGAATCACTGGGGGTTCTGCTTTGAGTCTCACTTCTGATGCCAGAACTTTGAAAAATTCAGAAATAGAAAAATTAAAACTACCAAGTCAATAGATAGTATTTAATAAGAACGTATCGTGCCTGTAAGAAGAGCTCGTGAACTGGAGGCTTCAGGTTCAAATATGATATGAAGCTCGGGGGCATGAAGTTACAGGATGACTTATAAGGTGAAAATTTGCAAGTTGTTTACCCTTTACAGTGACTGGTTATTATAACGGGGGTTTCTAAGACAGCATTGGATCGTTTAAAAGTGATCATCTCATACAACTTTTGGGAAGATGACAAGTTTCTTTTATGATTGTCAGAGGCATTTAAAGGAAATGACCCCAGATAACTCTTGCTTATGTTCATGAAATAAGATAGATTTACTTTTGCTTACATGACTTAAATGGTTTTGTCTGCTTGGGGAATTCTCAAGTCCAGACTCCATTTTTTATTTAATTTTAACATCAGAACTCCATAGTAAAAAAGGAAGTAAAGACCTATTCTTTGATTCCGTTTTCTTGTGTTTATCTTTGTTATTCATAATATTCTGAAATTTTCTCTGCAGATATTCCCTTTTAGTAGGTCTATCTGATTATCCTTTAAAACATATTATCTAAGTCCATAATCCAATTATAAAGTCTCAAATAAAGTTAATGCTGAACAACAAATAATACCTTACTCTAATTGTTAAGTATCTCCAAGTAATCATAGGAAGAAGCTGTTCTTACTGATTCCTACCTGTAGAATGCTGCATTCCTGTGTGTGGTCATACCGCCCTGAATGTGCCTGATCTTGTCTGATCTCAGAAGCAAATCAGGGTCAGGCCTGGATGGGAGAAAACTATTTTACATGTCCTTTTAAAACTTATTAAATTGACTTCTTTGATTCAAGTGTCTGCTGACCTCAGAGCAAGTCATTATATCACATACTTTATAGTTGCAGACACTCTTCAGTATTAAAATAGAGAACACAATCCACACATAATATATGAAAACATGGCTGCAAATATATTCCAATGAAATGATGTTAAAATAATGAGCTTGCTTTTGACATTTATCTGTAAGTTACTCAGGAGATTTTCTATAATCTCCTAAAGCAAGTCTATACCATCGACACATTTCTGTCTGTGTTTTTGTGTTTGCTTCTGAAAAGACAAGCTGGTGAAATTATCTCATCCTTTAAATTGCATTTCACAGATATGTCATTGTTCCATTTAAACCCGTTCATCTCCTATCTGTACTTTCTAGCTGACAGCTAGTTCCTTGATTGTCAATAACAGACACAAAAAGGATACCAAAAATGATTACATGGTTTTTTCAATCATTTCAAAATGTAATAAAATAAACCAAATCCATACTTATCTTTTGTTTTATTAAGAAACATACTTTATATACAACAATTACTACTCTTCTTTGAAGAAGCATAATTAATTTTAGGGAAATGGGAGCTTATAAAAACAATAATTTTCAGTTGATTAAAATTACTTTGTAAACAATATCAAGTCAAATAAGTATAGTTGAGAAGAACAACTAAAGTAACACACTTGCTTATTTTGGCCCACAACAGCCATCCAAATGTGGGAGTCAGAAAATAAAATTAAACTCCATGATGGTTGAAACAGAGAACCAATAAAAATAATTATAAATATCTGTAATACAGAAAAGAAAATCAAAGTGAACACCTCCGAAGAATAATAACCAAAAGAAATTCCACAAAATCAATGTTAGTTTTCAAAAAGCTAATAAAATTGGTAAGTTCCTAGTAAGAATGATCAAAATAAAAGGACAGAAGGTAGAAACAAACAATATTAGAAATGAAAAAGGAACATCACTACAGATCTTTTCAAATATTGAACACATAGGAGTTCTATATGAACTACTTTATGCCAATAAATATGAAAATGGACTTGAAATACCCGAATAGCTTGAGAGAGACAAGTTATGAAAAATTATATTAAAAAAGTGAAAATAAAAACATATCTTATGTCTCATATATAATAAATAAATTGAATATATGACTAATAGCTTCCCAGCAGATAAAACTCCAGGCCTAGATAGATACATCAATGTGTATTTTCCCCTTATATTTCCTAAACAAAATACCAATACCATATACAATCTTTTTATCTTAAGAAGATGTAAGGGAGAAAATTTTCTATTCCTTTGATTAAGTAAATATAGTGCTGATACCAAAGCATGACAAATTCATTAAGAGAAAAGAAAATCATATACCCACATTTCTCATAAAGATACAAAAATTTTAAACAAAATATTATCAAACCAAATCTACATAGCATATCATGCCCAAGCTTGCTTCATTTGAAGTAAGTTTAACGTTTCCAAACTCAATGTAATTTACCACATTAAGAAAATAAAGAAAATAATATAATCATACTGATAAGTGATAAAAAAGCATTGAACAGAATTCAGTATATATGCAAAATAAAAGGAAGTGAAAATATTTTGGCAAATGAGAAATGAATATGAAATTTCTTAGGCTCATTAAGTTGTCTTTTTAAAAACTGTATGATATGATCTAATTAATGTTAAAATATTGCAAGATTTAGCTCTGATTTCAGAATGAGAAAAGATGTCTTAGGTACAGCATTGTACTGGGGTATAAGGTCAATAACTCAAAATCATATATAGAAAAATTAAAAGGAAAAAAAATCTGACATGCAAGCTACACAAATGTATATTCTGAAAAATAAAAGGAAACTGCAGATAAACTATTTGAATTTATAATGAATTTTGGAGCTGCTGAATCAAAATCTATCTATATACATATAAAGATCCACTGTATTTCTAGGTACCAGTCACATAAAGTTGTAAAATGATATTTAAAATATATATATATTTCATTTGACATTATTGAAAACCATCAAAAAGCTAGGCATAATTTTCAATCTATCTAATACTACATAAAACTATAAAAATTACTCAGAGAAATTTGAAAAGACCCAATATAGATATATGCCATTCTTAGTATTGGAAGATTTTTTATTTTTATATATATTTTCTATTTATAAGAAAAGAAAATAATTACTTGAACATTATGGTTACTAGACTCCCCCTATTATCAAGTGCCCCCCACATACCCCATTACACTCACTGTCCACAGTAGTATTGGAAGATTTTAAAGAAGGCAATTCTCCCAGCTTTGGCAACCAAATCATTGCAAAAAAACATTCAGACACTCACTCCAGCCACTCACCCCACGGGCATCATGTTGAAGCTTCCGGGCTTCCCTCACTCAGGCGACGCCACCTTCCCGCGCTCCCTCTGCCGCTAGCAGAGCGCTGGTAATGCCCAGGAGTGTTGACGCTTTCTCACTCCCATTAGCCTGTATTTAGGTGCAGAGATCCTCCCCTTTGGGTCCCTGCAGGCCGTGGCCCCTCCCTCCACTTCTCCAAGCTGTTCAAGGTAAAACGGGCCACTTGGAGGATCGCAGTTTTCCCAGAGACAACCAGTTGCTGGGGTGGGGTGAACCATGAGGTTCATCCCCTACACGAGGCCAGTTCTCCAGGCCTGAGAGAGGTGGTTATTGACCTCCTGCACAGAAGTCAACATGTAGTGAAGCAGAGTGAGGCACAATCATATGTTCTCAACGAAAGATAAAGCCTGAAGAAAACCAAATGACAAGGACGAAACCTCTCCAGGATGACACAGCTTCTTACTGGCTTCAGAGAACTTCATCACAGCCACCTGGATAAGAAGAAAACACCAATGCTGAAACTCATGAAGAAGCCAAAATCTAAAGAAGAGTAAGGTTTTTGTACCATTCCTCCTAAAATACTTCTAGAGTCCACAAAATTTTCCTGCGATATGACCGACTGAAGCTCTGCATATCTGGGACCCAAATTTCGAAGGCTCGAACTGGAAGGGCTGTCTACTGGGATGGAGTTTGGAGTGGATCATCTGCCACCCAGCTGATAGAAGGCCCACATGGCAGGTGGTTTCATGGAGCACTCACCAAAAGACCATAGTGGGGCCCTAAGACCAGCCCTGGTGATTTCAAAGAATTAAAATGATACAAACTCTGTTGTCTGACCATAAGATCAAGTTAGAAACAAAACACTAATAGAACAAGAGGATTCTCTGAACATGTGGGAAACAGCACACTTCTAAATAATCCATGGGTCAAGGAGGAAATCTTGGATTTAAAAAATGATACTATACATTACTAAAATAATAATTAGAACTTAATGAAGACAAAAAGATTATCAAAATATATGGGGTGCAGCCAAAACTGCCTTAGTGCACAGAGATGGTGGTTTGCAGTGCATGCTAAAATTAGAAATGAAAAAATGTCTTAAATCAATTACCTAACTTTCTACCTGAGGAAACTAGAAAAAGAAAACTAAAGCCACAACAAGCAGAGAAGGAACATAATAAACATCAGAGCAGATATCAATAAAATTGAAAATAGGAAAACAATAGAGAAAATCAATAAAACCAATATCTGTTTCTTTTTAAAAATAAAAATAAAATTGATAGACTTCTAAACAAAACACTCAACAAAAAGATGCAAATTTTATGTATAAGGAATAAAATAAGGAATATCACTATACACCCCATAAACAAAGAGAATATAAACAACTTTATGCTCATGAATTTGATGATTTGAAGTGAATGGACCAATGATTTGAAAGCCAAAAACTACCAAAAGTTCATGAAGATAAAATAAACAATCTAAATAACTTTATAAAAACCAAATAAATTTTATTTGTAGTTAAAAGTTCCTGAAAAGTAAATCTTCAGAACCAGATGATTTCACTGAAGAATACTACTAAACTTTTAAAGAGGAACTAATACCAATTCTACCAGAAAACAATAAAGGAGTGAACTCTTCCCATCAACTTTTATGAGGCCAGTATTACACTGATAGCCAAATCAGACAAAGAGTGTGCTTAAAACAGGAAACTACGGATTGGTATGCCTCATAAAAATAGACATAAAAATCTTAAAATACTATAAAGTGAAATTAAGCAATATAGAAAATAAATTATATACCATAACTAAGTTGGATTTATTTTAGTGGTGCAAGGGTGGTTCAACATTACAAAATCAATCATTGTAATCAACAATATCAGCAAACTAAAGAAGAAAATAATCACACGATTATAGTAATTGATGTATAAGAATAATTTGACAAAAATCAACATGCCTTTATGATAAAAACTCTCAGAAAATTAGGAGTTGAGAACTTCCTCATATTGACAAAGAATATTTACCAAAAACCTACAGCTAACATTATATTTAATGACAAAAGAATAAGTGCAGATACTGGGTCAAAGGTGGGAATGACCACCCTCCCTATTCTTTTCAAAGTAGTACTGGAAGTTCCAACCTGTGCAATAAGGAAAGGAAAGGAAATAAAAGGCATTTAAGAAAGGATAAAGTAAAATTGTCTTATTTGCACATGACATGATCAGCTATATAGAAAAATCCCAATGATCAAAAACAGGTAGAATGAAGAAGTGATTGCAGAAATAATAAGGGATCCAGTCTGTGAATTTGTGATCAATATCAACAAGCAGTATGTGTTTCTATATACCAGAGATCAACCCATGGACACTGAAATTAAAAACAAATACCACTTATAACACTCAAAACATGAACTATTTATGTATAAATCTTACAAAACCGTGTAGGTATTTTATGCTGAAAACTACAGTGTTGATGAGAGAAATCTAAGACCTAAGTAAGTGGAGAGCCACACTGTGATCATGGGTTGAAAGGCCCAACAAAGTAATGATGCAGATGTTCCCTAAATTTATGTACAGGGAGGGTGAATGTAATTCCCATCAAAACACCAACCCATTATTTTTGTTAGATATAGGCAAGATTAAAATATATATAGGAAGGCTAAAAGAACTAAACTAGCTAAAATAATTTTGGAAAAGAAGTAAAAAGTGAGAGGAATTAGCCTACTAGATTTAAAGACTTATTATTTAGGTACTTTAATCAAGATTATGTGGTATCAGTATTAGAATACATCCATACAAATACACCAAACTGAATTTTGACAAAGATGCCAAAAAAAAACTAAATGGAAGAAAAAACAGCTTTTTCAACAATTGCTAGAGCAATTGGGTATATATAGGCTAAAAAAGGAAAAAAGAGGAATAATCTCAATGTAAATTTTATACATTACATAAAAATTAAATGCATCATAGTCTTAAATGTGAAAACATAAACTTATTAAGAATAATAGTAAACATCTTCAGGATCTAAGGCCAGCCCACAATTTTTCAGACTTGATATCAAAAGCACAATACATGAAGAGTATAAAAAGACAAGCTACATATTGGGAGAAAAAATTTAAAACGATATGACTGGCAAAGAACTAGTACCTGAAACATACAAGAAACTCAACAGTAAATAGTAAACAGTCCAATTAGAATTTAGGCAAAAGACATGGGTCTTTTCAATGAGGAGGATGTACAGTTGGCAAACACATTAAAAATTGTTCAGCATTGTTATCCACCAGGGAAATGCAAATAAAAATCACAATGGGATATTACCACCACACCTAATAGAATGATTAAATAAAAACAATAGTAATGATGTCAAACATTAGCATATATGTACAAAACCTGGATTACTCAGGCATCTTTTGTGGGGCTATGTAATAGTAGTGCCATTATGAAAACGTTGGCAGCTCCCTAAAAAAACTAGACTTGCAACTGTCATTCAACCCAGCAATTGTATTCTTGTGTATTTATTCCAGAGAAAAAAATACATGTTTACACAAAAGTCTGTACAATAAATGTTTATAGCATCATTATTCATAATGGCCTAAACCTGGAATCAGCCCAGATGTCCTTCAGCAGGTGAATGGTTAAACAAATACTAGTGCATACATGTTATGGAATACTACTCAATAATAAAAAAGAATAGACAATTAAAACAATATAAATAAGAGAATTATGATGAATGAAAAAATATATAAGGCCATATATTGTTCTATTTATGCTGAAGTTTAGAAATGGAGAACAAGTTTAATGGTAAGGAATTGGAATGGGTGGGAAATCTGGTGTCAGGTGAGTATGGATGTCACAGAGCAACAGGAAAGACCCTTAGGGTGTTGGTACTATGAGTATTTTGACTATAATGGTGGATGCACAAAATTATGTATCATAAACTTATATGTAATTTAATACACAGAGACATGAGTACAAATAAAACTGGAAATCTGAAAAAATTAAAAATAAATAAATTAATTAAATAAAACATTTAGACAGAATTGTTTTTAGGGGGATGGAAAAGTTTATTACTTGATTCTAAAAATAACAGGGAAATTAAAAGGCCAAGATAACAGAGAAAACAAAGACTAAATTTGTATTTTCACTACTATATATCAAGTATTATTACAAAATGACAGCAATTAGGATACTATGATATTGATGAAAAAAAAACAGAAGAGACATTGGAGTTCAAATTACATAAAAATGGAGAAACTCTGATAAACACCCCAGTCAGTCAATGAAGAGGAAAAGAAAAACAATGCCCTACACATAAGACCGTGCTTTAGTGATAGGATAAACTGGAGTATACTCATCTAAAACAAGTCCTTAGGGTTCAGGTGTGTCAATGGCAATTTTATTATCTAACAGAGAAATTGTCAACCAAATTTAAATGAAGGTCACATAAGCTACAGCCTCTACAACATATTCTTTGCAATGACAGGCACACAATAAATAATTAATAATTAACAGCAACAGCAAGAATAACATCTAGACATGGAAAGAAGGGAAAAAATGACTAATAAATGAGAGATAAAAGAAAGAACATAAAGAGACCCAGATAGGATACAAACTATAAAGTTAGAAGTTAAACATTTTACAATAACTATGGTTAATATATTTAAGAAATTCCATAAAAGAGTATGCAAACACCAAAACTGACCATGTCTTGGGAAAGCTGCAATACAATTCAAACATTCTGCCAATACAAGAACAGAAAAGAAGTGTACACATTCCTTGAACAAAACAATTGGTTACAGCACTAGAAGGAAATCTAAATAGTCCCATATTTACTAAAGATATTGAATTCATAATTTAAAATCTTCCCATAAAACACCAGGCACAAATACTCCATTCTGGACTAATGAATTCTTCCAGATATTGATGGATGAAGAAATATTACCATTCTTACAGAAATACAAAAAAAGCCAGATACAAAACAGTATGTACCACAAAATTTGTTTTCATGAAGTTCAGCGACAAAAATCCTAATTTGCGGAGAACTAGGCTGTATGCAGGTATACACATACATAAAAAATGCACACATCTTTAAAAAGCATGTACATAGAGCACCTATAAAATATTGGCAATAACTAGAGAGGAAGGGATGTGAGAGAGCCCTGATGTGATCAGTAAAGCAAACTCAGCAGGAGCATATTTAGGAACGAGCTGTTACTGGAAACCACAGATACCCAGCGGCAGAATTCCACAAGGTCCTGGTCTGTCTCCTGCAATGCTCAGAAGCCCGTACGGAGGGGATGTCAGACTAACAGTTATACTGATCCTAGGCTGGATAGGCAGAGGCAGGTGCTCTGGCAGCTTAGTGGCTAAGACAAGGAGGATTGGTAAACAATGGATAAGACCAGGAAAGAAAGGGAAGTCTTTGAGAATGAGCTGATAAATTGGGAAGAACAGTTATCTAGAGAAAAGAGCTCTCAATGAGGACAAAACTTATGGAGGCATAAGGGAGGCGTGTGCATTTCTGTAGTGTGGTTCCTACCGACGTGCACAGGAGCGCCTCTAGTGGCGCCTCACCTAGTCCTGCTAAATGACAAAGGTGTCTTACACGCAGGCCATTCCATTCCTGACTTCCTGTGTTCTCATGGTCCTCTGTCCTCTTCAGGCAGCCATCCCCTCCAAGATGCTCCCTCTTCTGCACCAATGCACATTTCCCCTCTCACAAGTCATGCTCTGCTTAGGACAGTGTGGTATACATTACAGGCTCAGGATGGACGGATAATGGACAAATACAAACATGAAATACACCAAAGAGTGTATCTTTTTATTATTTTTCTTCTTCCCTCTCCTCCCTCTTCCTTCCCTTCTTCTCTTTCTCCTCATCTTTCATCTTCTCCTCTTTCTTTCTTTTTTTTGTGTGGGTGATTCTTACTTCAAATAGCAAACTTCATAAATTGAAATTCTCATTTTTGTTGCAAGTGGATATTTATGAAATAAAAATACATGATTAGAAACAAGAGAGAAATAAATGGATTTCTGAAGCAGTTTTGCTATATGGTGCAAACATGTTTACATTTTAATTAGAACTTACATAAAAGCTGAACAACTTCAGCACTGGATACTGTGGTCACCAGTCTCATTGAGACAGTTACTGAGGCCCTAATTACATGGGCGAATGTTCTAGATAGCAGCAAAAAATAAAGTATTCTCATCTAGTACTGTATAATCTAAAATGAACTAACTACATATATGTTCATTCAAGCATATGTGCTTATTTTCCATGCTACTTAATCTTTCTGAAATACCCTTCTAACCCTACATGCTTGACTAAAACCCTACTGATAACTTAGAATTTAGCTTAAATATCTGAAAGTCATAGCTTTCTCTGCCTTTACACTGATCTTCATATTTAAGCCCTAAATATATTTTCTTTTCAAGTTTTACCGAAGTTTTTAAATAACTAGCCACAGCAACATCTATATTAGATTATAGAGGAGCAGAGAAAAGGAGCTGGATAATAATTTCAGGAATTTCAAGTGTATGTATGAATAATTTTAATTAATCTATAATAATAATATCAACAGAAATTAGCATTTTACAATGAGCTAGGTCTGATATTTGTAGTTCTCATAAGAATCCTTCAATTTACATTTTATTTACATCTTCATTCAAGAAATTATGAAGCTGACTTAGAGAATGGATAATTTCCCACCACTTCTGTAGCTGGCAAATGACAGCTCTGGGATCTGAACCTCTTGTGAATGGCGCTGACATCTGCATTCTTTCCACCACATCTAATTGCTCCTCTAGATTACAAATGTGTTATCTTCAAATATCTACACATACGTGCTTGTGAAATTGAAATTCTGATAGGCATCTGTGATAGGTGGAATAATGGCCCACCAAAGAGGCCCATGTCCTCATCAGCAGAACCAGTGCACATGGTAAAAGGGGCCTTCCAGCTGTGAGTGAAGGATCATGAGGGGAGGCACATGTCCAAGTTTATTCAGAGGCCCAGTGCAATCACAAGAGCTTTTATAAAAGGGAAGAAAGAGATTTTGAGTCAAGAAGAAAGATTTGAATATGTTACATGTGTGATGGAGGAAGTGGCTGAGAGCTAAGGAAGGCAGGTAGCCTCTAGAAGTTGGGAAAGACAAAGGAACCAATTATTTCTAGAGCATACATTAGGAACTTAGATGACATCTTGATTTTAGCTCAATGAAGTCTCTTTCAGACATCTAACCTCCAGAACTGTAAATGATTTTAGGTAGGTATAGCATAGCAAGGAATATAAAAGACAACAGTTCCACAGCTTCTTAATAGTTTTGTTCACAAAAATAGGTGATGTTTATAAAATGCTATGCAAAAAAATGTCATAATGTCTGGGATGCTATCAAAGGAATACTTAACTCTGGCAAAAGATGACAATGTCTCTTCGTGGTCCGTGTCATTCTGTTTTCTTTGAAGATCATTTAAACTTAATTTGATGTTATTTGAATTAAACAATTATCATACTGGAAGTCAGACACTTGCTTTTACTTCCCACACTTAATGTGTTTTTATTATTACACTTTTAAAATGTCAACCAAATTTAAGAATTGAATTAAGTGTAAAAGGTTTTATTTTGAACTTAATTTTTGGTATGAAAATTTTTTATTCATACATTATTTTATGAAAATATTCCTGAATGGTAAATTTCAATGTTTTAATATAGTAACATTATTTAATCTAAGACCATTGTTATCAAAGATTTCATGAAGGAATCAGCAATTTATTCTGTTTCACTCTTTTGAATATTTTGGAAATCTAATTATTTTGATTGACACTTTGTGCAGTTTGGATAGAAAGCAAAATTGTAATTTCAGCAGGACAGTAGAGCCAGTTTCTTTTTTCTATTCATTATATATAAAACTACTGTACCTACATGAACTGACTGCTTAGATTTGATAACACACTAATTAGTATAATCACATGTTATACTAACTTATACTATTAGAGTTTGCAGGTCCTTAGATAGTTATACCACCCATTAAATTTATGTGTCAGAAAACTCGGGATTGCTGTCTGATTTACATAATAGTTAATTTAACAAAGAGCTAGGTTAGACTTCAAATCCCTAATCTTTAATTCCCTAATATGTGTGAGTGTAAATCTATTTTTTAATATTATAAATTTTTTTCTTTTATATATTTATTTTTAAATATATTTAGTAAATATGTAATATATTTTATGGATCAATTCTATAAATATATTTTATATTTTGAAGATGATGATGCTCTAATTACCAAAATAATTATTGAAATATTATTATTTATATAGTTACAGAGCATTCCTGTGAATTACTTATCTTTGTCTTCTATTTATGATGTCTCGAATTGTGTTGTTTTAAAACATTACTTTTTTAAAGCTTGTTTTGTTTGTATAGGTAAAATTTTAATTTTAGGAAAATTAATAAGATTTCCCATTAATATGTTATTCCATTCAATTCACATTATCTTGAAAAATAAGCCCTTGTTGTTGTTTCATTTGTGTGGTATTATTCAGCGTTGAATGTTATTTAAACATTTTGACACAGGAATTAAGATAAATGTAATAATTCCTGTAATCATTTTTTAAGAGACAGAATAATTTAACTAGAATAAAGTAATGTTACCTTCATTTTAAATAATTCATTATCTGGACCCTCCATACAACTCAATTTATTTTAATCAATATTTTTTGATTAGGAAAGTAAAGATGAGAGTACAGTCAATCCATGAACTTGAAAAGTCCATAACTGACCTATCTGAGATTCAATAAGTGACTAAACAACAGAATCACATTATACTACCATATGCATTCATTAATTGTACATATACTTGTTGTATGTGTTATATAACAGTGGCAAGTATTCAGAGACACAAATGAGTCATTTGCACTCCCTCTAATGCACCTTACAGCTGGGGAGGTGGAAGATACTAGCCAAATGACAGCACAGAGAAATGTGACAATGCAAGTACTGAAACTGTGGTTAAGGAGAAATAAACGGTTTAATGAGCTCTTGCTACAGGCAGCAGGTTTGAGGCAGTGCTCTAGTCTGGTTTATCAGGAAATCTTCTGCAGGGATCAGAAGAAATGCAGTACTTAAACAAGGAAAAACTCTCCAAGCTGAGGAAAACTGCACAAAGTGCTTGAGGAGCATGAGGGACAGGAGATGGTCATTCTGGAAGGAGTCAAGAGATTGTTGGGTGTTGGGCAAATGGAAGTTTTCAACCAGAATTTCTCACCTGACCTTGATAGGACACGCATATAAGGGCCTGTTTGCACATCAGTGGGATGTTTGCCACAGCAGAGCCACGGTCCGATCTGGGGTAAGGGGTAGAGAGTAATGGACATTCTCTCCTCCCCTCTGTTCCTGGTAAATAATTGGTCAGTGCCTGCCAGTCACCAGGGACCTGACCACAGAGTTCCTCCTGGAAGAAGGGGTGGGGGAGGGTGGATGGTTTTTGGGGAGTGGGGCCAAGTGGGTGGGGGCGGGAAACACGCTGAGCAGGAGAGGGATGACTTGGGAGCACATCGAGAGAGAGAGAGAGGCTGAACCATGAGCAATAAAAAAACCCTGTCCCCAGCATCTTACCCTTGTCTTCCTTTAGTCTCATCAGAGTTAGAGGGAACTTGCCCAGGTGAGGAATCACCTTCCTCCCGGAGCCACACTGGGATAATGAGGGAAACTGAAGGCATAGTTAACTGGCTAAATTCTGCTAAAAGGGAAAGAAGGATGAGAATTTTCCAGGTTATAAATACTTTAGCAGGAGCAGTTTCAATAACTTCTGAATAGATGACTATCAGGATGAAACTTAAGTTCAGGTAAGTGAAATCATCAGGTGGGGAAATAAACACACCAAGTAGAGAAAATGTTTTGAATAATTTTGTCGTGAAAAAACAAAGAGATTAGCTGAGGAGTGATGAGAGTTTAAATTGAGTTTTTTGTTTTGATTTTTTTTATGAGAGAGCCTTGAGTGAATTTTTAAAAAATGGGAAAACAGTATTTAGGAAATAGGGGATTTATAATATAAGGTCTTTAAAAAGGCAGGGACAATAAAATAGATGAGATGAGAAGATGGACAGATTATTTTTACGAAAGGGAATTGGATGGACAGATATGTAGGTAGGTTTTATGTCTGGTATCAAGAAAGTGGTACAATTGCAATACCTGTTGTCTTTTCTCCATCAGGTAGGTGGTGAATTTCACACTTTCCTTGTTGAACTAAAAGCTGATGTGGTGAGTTGAATGTTCAAGAAAGTGAAAATTTTCAAATAGATATAGTCAACATTCATGCATAAGTAGGGACTCCTTCAAAAAAAAAGTTGACAGTGATGAATTTGTTGTGGGTCCAATCTGATCCTTCTCTGTGACTTTCTCCAACAATGATCCTCACTGTTGAGCTTCCTGCATACAGAAGCTTCCTGCATAGAGAGAGCAGGTTAATAGTCAAAAGACTATGAGCCACCTATACCAATGTTAGAGAGAAAAAGAAAGGAGAGACATTCAGAAATTGGAATCCACAGAAATAACTGCCAAGATGTTATCCATGAAGGAGAAAAACAGTCTGGAGTGACCCCAGACATTACTGTCTGTGATAAGGAATAAAGAGCCCAAGTGGACACAGCATTACATTGGAAGACAGACAGAGGGGTCTCCGGTGGGGATGCTGATCTTAGTCTTCTTCCAGATAATGGGATAGCAAAACTCAAACTTAGAATGTTGACTAAAATGAATCTCAAGGACAAGAGAATATTGTAATCTGATGACACCTTTCTGTCAAACATTAAGTCAAAGTAAGTTTTTGATTGAAAATAAGTGAGATTTCCCGGGAAATGAGTAAAGTGATAAAACAAGGCTACCAAGGAAGAAACTTGGCTTTTACTTATTATATCAAATAAATTAAAATGAGAGTTTCAGATTATCAAGTGAATGTGTTCTAAAATAATATTTAGTTTGGTTTATAAACCAAAATATAAACCTGAATATGTATGGAATACAAAGAATATGTATGGAAAATACTTAAACATGACTTACAAATACATCTCATAAATACAAGAATATAATTTTCTACATTCTATAAATGTGCAAGGCTGGAAAAGTGTGCACACTTTTGAAAAATAATATGGATTACATGAGTGCTTTTCTTCATAATCAATGCCCCCCTTAAAGGGTACCCTTTAATTACTCGAGTTTGAAATCAACTTATGATTAAGATTCTTATTTTTCTTATGTATCAAGTATTTTCTCTGATTTGAGTAAAAAATAGTCCATATCAAGTTAATTTATGAAAGCTATCACTAACAAAGTTGCTCATTTGCTTGCTCATTGTCTAATATAGATTTAATAAAGTATAATTTTGATGAATAAATTATTATATAATGCTACATGGGCATTCAGACTACCACATGTAAATATTTTTATTGTTATAGTTTGGGGCTTAAATTACTTTAGTGTCTAGTAGACAGATCATCTGTTAAATGACGGTGATGAAAGCACTCAATCCTCTGACACAGGCAGCATAAGTTGGGAAAAGAGCCAGGCCCTGGGAGAGTCAGGAAAAGCTTGAAGCCAGTTCATGTGGAAAGCTGACAGGACAGGTTAAGTTAAAACAAACCAGCCAGATTCCAAGAAAATAACTGATGGCAAAACAGGATGCAGTTTCTAACCAGTTCAAATCAGCAAGATTTGTGATGGGAAAGAAATAAAACCAAAGCTCATTACACTCTCATTAGCATACTAAATTCACATCCCATGGCGCCATGACAGTTCCAAGCTGACCGTATCAGGGCAAAAAGAGGGCATAGCCCCTTTTCCCCAAAGTCCCCTCCGTATTCAGAGAAAATCCCACCTCTCCCAATGAGTGTTCCACCCCCTGCTTAAACGCCAGCTGCAGGACTAATCAGCCAGAATTGCACTGTGCTGCTCACTTCTCCAGCAAGCCCACACCCCTTCCTTGAGTGTGTCTTTCTACTTACATACATTAACTGCTTGCATCTGTGCCACCTGTTCATGAATTCTTTCTCCATCAGAGTCAAGACCCCTATCCCAAGTAGAGGTCTGACTTAGCACACAAGGAGCCCTCCCAGGATTGGATTTCCCAACAATACTCTACATTGTGTACTTAGGGTATTTCATATTTAGTGATAATATTGTTCTACCAGGTTATGACAAATTGTACATCTATTAATATAATTTGGGGAAATGTTTATTTTGCTGATTTCCCACTTAACATTGTAACACTAAAACATATAAATTTAAGAGTTGAATCAGTTATATAATGCATGCTTTTATTCAACTCAATGCCTTACATTACTTTTGGTAAAATTCTCTTCTTGAATGTTTTAATTTGAAGGCTAGATGAGAATTAGTTTGAGATCTGGATTGGAACTTGAGAGAAACTATTTCTTTCAATACAAGAGAACATATACACATATACACTTACACATGCAAATCCCAGAAACTTTGTTATGTGTTTCATTATACCAAGATTATAAATGTATTTGGTATGATTTTATACCAATGAGTACTCAGGTAAGGGAGTACTCAGGTAAGGGAGGATACAGGAGATGAAAAGGAGCTGTGCCAGTTTTACAGTCTTCTGTGTTAGTTTCCTCTTGTATCTTTACTTTTTCATTAGCACTCTCAATAGATTCATAAATTCTTTCAATGGAGCTATTTTGAAATTTCTAAGCCTTTCTGAGGCTCTTGAATGCCATTAAGATAGGTATGCTATTCTGCCTGATTTAGGGTATGCCATCCCCCTTTCTTTCAAGAGCACTTCTTAAATGAATTATTTGTCTAATTGGAACATCTGCCATGAGGGTAACTATAATTCCAGGTTGCCTTAGTAAGATTTTGCCATTTTTATATTTATCTACAGCTTCTAGGACCACAGTTCTTAAACACAAAGTAATCAGGTGTGCCAGAAGTGGCACACCTAATTCTTTGTAACTTGAAGATCCCATTTCTTCAGCTAGGCATTGAGTCTCTTAAAGCCAAATTAATACCTAAGAGGGATATGCCACTAGGCTGGGGACTTTGTGGTGTTTTACAGTGTAACTCATTGCACAAAAATTGTCTCGGGATTGGCAGGTAACCTAATGCAAATCTAACCTGTTCTGTGACCAGTTTACCCTAGCAGAGTCTTACAGTTAGGTGATTGAGCACCCCAACAGATTTTAAGTGCTAGGCCTGGGCCCACCAATTTTGTGGTTTTGGCTTCTGAGAGTCCCACAAGCAATAAATCTATTATTCTTTTCAGGAGAAATTTCTTTATGGTGGCAGATACCCTAATGGCTTTTAATAGTCCAACTCGTACTAGTTAGGTTTTGGTGAGCTCTTGGTCAAAAAAGTCTGAGTTTCTTGTTTTATTCCCCCAAGTCCTCCAGAGGTTATGCTGTAGCCTTACCTCCTGAGTCCCCTAAGGGCTACTGTCTTGCTTTCTTTAGATGCTGGGGTACCCAAGAGTTTCACTTGAAATGATCCTCCTCAATTCAACCACATTACTGTTTCTGGATGCCTGTGTACAGTTCCTGAGGCCTGTCAGGATTTCCTGAAGGCACTTACCTTGTAGATGAGGTCGACACAAAACCAAATATTGCATCCCACTAGATCTTTACCATGAAAACCTAGTCTCTCATATCCCAATTTCCACATCTGGACCCTTGCAAACCCCAGTTTTCTACTCAGAAGAATAGAACAAACAAACTCTAAGAGCTCAGAACATAAAACAAGTGGAGCCCCATCTGAGAGAACTTCCCAGAGCTCCTCACGAGTAGTGGATGAGGGAGCCAACCCAAAGGGCACCTGGGGTACCTTCACCTGGGCATACAACTCATCCCAGGAATGTTCAGCAGCTGTCTTCAGATCCCATATTGTTATCCAAACTGTCAAAAGACAAAATTTAAACATTCAGTAATGAGTTTGATGTTCATTATTCACAAGTAAACAACCCATGGATTAGGGGTGTATAGTACCTCAAAAGCAGTGAACACTATTCCAGGGGATATGGTGCAAGAGCACATTTCACAGAGATAGAAGAGGCAATGGAGAAACAGGGCATGACTGGCTAGGATGTCAGGGATCTCACAGGTAAAATTTCTTGGGTAAGGTATACAAGGTAAAGCTAAGTTGGTGAATTGTGATTGGTGTATGATAGGTTTCCTTGACAGGTGTTTCCTGTAAACACAGGCTGACTTTGGTTTAGATTTATGATATGGGCCAGGCCCCTGAGGAGACCTCTATTTTGTGGGTCCTTATATACAAATCAACTTTATCAGGCCCCAGGTGGAGAAGATCCTCAGTTGAGTCTCAGTGTTCTTTCAATCTCTAGCAGCTGATTTAATCACTTATTGTAAGAAAATACTGCAGTGGATTTGGGGTATACATCACGTGTGAAAGATACATGATTTTCAGTGAGATACAGAAATTTGTAGAAAGCTACTGTATTATCAGAGTTTTGGGCAAATCGCTGTGCTTATATCACAGCAGCACGGAGGTTCAGATTTTTAGGAAGTGGTTCCTTCAAAGACACCCCAGGAAGCAGATTCTTACTGAACCAGCAGGGTAATATTTTGGAAACACTCATACACCAAGGGAGAAAGTTGAAACGCTCTTTCAAATATTTAGATTCATATTTATTGGCTTAATTGAAATTGCATTTATGAGCCTTTGTATATTTTGAATATGTGCACATATAAGACTATGGCTGGGCACACTGTTAAATATTTCCATATTTGGTAAGAGCACCAGAAGATTGTGCTTGCTTTACTAGGGCAAGCTTCATATCATGCAAAGCAATTCCAGTATCAAGGCTGATCATATGTCCAGAGATGGCCATTAAATTCACAGATCCAATCTGAAAAATGTTTGTAACTATTTAGGCACTCCTGAAGAGCTTTCACAGCTAGCTAAATCATTTTCTCCAAGTGGTAATTGTTTTAATGTCCCAAGACATTAAAAGCTGTTAAACTAATAACCCAAGTCTTGCTCTTCCTGTTAAGGTGGAAACTTTTTGATGCTGTCGCTATTTCCTTAATAGTGTTTAGCTAGCTACCAGTTTTACAAATACGCAACTGTATCTATGTATAGAGCAGAAATCAAATAAATTCAGTAAAATCATAGGTTTGAAAAAGCTATCTTGTTGGCTCATTATTGCCTTTGCTGAAAATATTTTAAATACCAAAAAGAGTTTTCAGGTAACAGGTAACATATCATTACCAAATGATATGAAAACCCACAAGCAGTAGTCCTATTTTTGTGGATCTTTTCTTACTACTAACATTTCAATTTGTACTTTACCAGCTTTCTGGCCTTTACCTGGTAAAACCATTTGTCACAGCATGAAAAAGTGGTATCCACTGAATACCATCTTATGATTTTCAGCTAATTATCTCTCTTATGAGTACAAATATGGCACAGATTTTATTTGCAGTTTTCCCCCTCTATGGAAAACTATTTTTCATCCTGTCAAAAGCAATATTAAACATGGTAATTAACCCATCAAGATTTGAAAGAAAACATGACAGAATATTGAATAAATGAGAAAAATATAATTTTGAGAATTACAATTACACTGGAAATCCATTTAAAGGCTCTTTTTTACTACTTTACATATTTTAGATATTTTAACTTCTCATGTACCATCAGTTCAAATAACTAAAAAGAAAATAACACTGGAGAAATGTAAATAAAATCAACCTATTATTAACCAAAGTAGTAAATGTGACAAGGGAGAAAAACATCGGTGGGGAAAATGGGAGTTCTGATGGCCAGGATCCTCACCTGAACCTAAAGTACTTGATGATGTAACTGGCCTGCTGCTAGACTAATGCTCCCACACTCCTAGGCTAGTATTGACTGAGTCATTAGATAAAGAGCTCTGCCCAGTGCTGTAGGTGGAGGCAGAGACAAGGAGGATTAGGAGGAGGATTACAGATCTGCAGACTGCTGGGTGCAGACACGATCCTAGTGCTTGACCTATCACCGGGAGAACAAAGTTGGGCAATAAGCCCTTTTACCCCAAGAATGTTCCATTGTCATTCCTCAGTCTCACTGAATCCATAGTGAACTTGTTTGTGGCTGAAACCCATTGGCAAGACAATAGAAGACTTCAAGCTAAATGTTACATTAATGGATTTGTCCTGGGGAAAATAATTGGTAAAACAGGATGCATATTTATTCATTTCTTATGGCTTAATCATTTAAATTCTCATCAATAAAATTACCAAGTTGTGTCAAGACAGCCATACTCTAATTATACATACCCATCATATTTTTTTTAGCACAGTAGAGAAGAACACCAAATCTGATGTTTAACTTAAAGTATAAGGCATAATTTTTATAAAAATACAATTACATCTAAGTTTTTACAGCATTTTATAAATTTTACTAGGTTGCCTAATTTGAATACTTATTATGTCATCTTAATTTTGTATTATATCTTCCAATATCATTCATTGTTTTGAAGAAAACATTGTTTTGGAGAAAACAAGTATGAACCAAAATCATTCGATTTTATTAAATCACTTATCATTTATTCAACAAATCTTTACTTATTTCTTATTATGTGGTAGTTATATTTAGTTTGAGTATATATTGATGAAATAGAAAAAATATTGTCATTTAAAAATTAGTGACGAATCTATCGTAATGAAAAAAGTGAAATCATTTTAACACAATATGAATAGTTCACTAATTCTTGACCAATTCAGTTTTCAGTTAGTGGTCAAAAAAACACTACTTTGTCTGACAGAAGAAATACTAACAGAGTTACTGATATTTTACTCTGCTGTTTGAGGAGCCATAATTGAGACTGTGTGCAAGTTTGAATTTTTTGTAACTGGTTCAACTTGTCATAATCAGGAACAACTATTGTTAAACATGGAAACTCCAGTTTTAAAGGGTGTCTTAAAAAAGTAGATTTGCTTCCAATACCACATTCATTGTAATGTGAACATTCTAGCATGTGGTACAGCTCCTAAACACCTTAGTTTAGGTTAATGTTGAAACTTAATCCTAAAAACTGCCATTTGTCAATATATAAAAATTTCAGAGAAGGACTTGAAAAAACAATACACATCAAAGAATTCTGAAGAGGGAAGTTTACTGAATCACAATGTGGAGAAACCTGATATATCAGATAGCCACATAGTTAATGGGCTGACTATCCAGGTCCAACAGAAATAAATTACAAATATTACAGTGAAAATTCCCACCATGGCTCCATTGGACAGTGGTTCTGCTGGAATTTCTGAGCTGAAAATAATAGCTAAATGGACATCAATTACTAAGAGAGTAATTATTTTGAAATGGCCTAGAAATCCTTATGTATTTTGTCTTACTCTCTCTTTAGACCTATGTTCTATGCAGAATATGCCCACTGAAATCTCCTACAACAATCAGAATAGTAAATAGCTCAGTTTTCCCTTTTCAGTTAGACAGTAATGCTGCAAAATGCTTTTGTAAATACCATGAGATAAATATCTGTATTTCCTGCTTCTACTAATTAAAAAGCAAAGAGTCTGTGGCTCACTGTTTTATGTATATTCTTGTTTTTATCAATAGTGTCTTTTATTTTTGCCAGAAATGTCTTGATTATAATCAAATTTTCTTAGCTATGTTCATAGCAACATTCCAGTTTTCTATACTTCTGCGAGAACTGTTTTATGTTAATAATAAAATATTGCATTTTTTGAAATTTAAATAAGACTGCTAAATGACTTCATACTGATGAATGTAGTTAAATGAATTTTATGAACATTTGCACAATAAATCACATTAAACTGTGTAATGTAGGAGAAATTGATGAAAATACAAGAGAAATAAAAACCATATGGCAATGAGGTATGGTATGAAACATAGTTCTTTATTCATTTCCCAACCATTGTTTCACTGAAGTATGAGTGCCACCTGTCGAGCAGTGTCCTTACTAGCAATATGGAGAGACGTTCTTTGATAAGGTTTTAGTAATAGCAAGTAGTTTTTGCCATTTTTCAGAAAAATCACTGTATTATATCTACTTCTCACAGAGACCCATTCATGATGAGGAGACAAAAAAATACCTTTAACCATTCACCTAGGTGTTGTATATTGTATGTTTCTGTGGCATTATATATATTTTCAGAAACAAACAAATAAATGTTCCTTATGATTCCCAGAACTTAAACTCAGCCCCTGCCTATACTCGAATCTACAGATTTACACAAACAAGAAAATAACATGACATTAATCTTAACAATTCTGAAGGAGAGCAAATCAGATCCTGTTTATTCTCTGCCTACCAGGAAAAACTTGAGCAATCCTAAACTCAACTTTTCTGGATTAGTTTTTGTGTATTATTCAAGATACTTGTGATACTTCCATTTACACAAGGAGCTATCAATACTAAAAAAAAATGAAGATTCTAAAACATGTTTTAAATTCACCAGTATGGAAATAATACATCAGACTTACTATTCTACATTTAGACCATATAAGAAATTGCACGGATATATTTCAAGTATGGCAGATAGCTATGTTTCAGGGACAGGCACAATCATGGAGGAGCAAAAAATTGAGATCTTCAGGTTTAAAGCTTCAGCTCACACATGTGTTGGTCATTCCTTATCCGCCCTTTCTTGTCCCCTTTCCAAGTATTTTTGCCTTGTTTTGTGCCACAGGAGTTTGTTCTCTATGGACAAGACAAAAACCTTTTGTATCCTTTAGTATGGTCATGTTTGAACAGTGATTTCCTATCACAGATCAGAGAGTGGGAGGAGAATGCTGTTTGGTCCTTATTCCCCAGCTCCCTTCCCACTGAGGCAGCCGGGTGTCAGTACAGGGGTTACTCTCCCAAGGGCCACAAATCCTGCACAGCCACCCTCTGGCTGTCCCCTCCAGCCCCTTCACACCTGCGGAGAGGAGCAGCTTCCTACTATCATTAGCCCTGGACTCACTCACCTTCCCTGACAGTTTCCAATAGCTTTTAAAAACATTTCGTTCCACCACCTGGAATTAACTGTTTACATTTTTACATAATTTTGTTCAGATCTATTTTTTAAGTTAATGTATTGTTTTGCAAAAATTATACCTTATTACACCAAACTGAAATTATGCAGAAAATAAAAATATATACAATTTGAAACATCTTAAATTCAAAAATAACTTGTTAACATTAGGTAAATATTGGTGGAGTCCTTTTTGGTATATTTACATAAAGAGGGATATATGTGCTTTTATAAAATTGAGCTCATAGGTTCTATTTTTATTTAAAACTATTCAATTTAATTGTAATGAATTTAACTGAAGGGAAAGCAACAAAAACAAAAATGAAACCAAGGCTGAATTTTTTAAAAAATAAAGTATCATTGATACACAATCTTATGATGGTTTCACATATACAACAGAGTGGTTTCAACATTCACCCATATTGTCAAATCCTCACCCCTCCATTGAGATCACTGTCTATCAACATAGTAAAATGTGTGGTTGAATTTCTAACGAAATTGTTCACAAGAAAGATACTTTTCTCTCTCCAAAGCTAACAATAATAATTTAATTAAATTTAAAAATCCTTTATTAAGCTCATGCCAATTGCCCCTTGTTAGTGTACTGTTTTCTGCTGGGAAATGGACTGATACGAAAGATGACATCTCTAAGTCCTAGAGATGATAAAAGTGTAAAGTCTAATTTATCTTTGACACATTATTGATGCCTGTTGTCTATGAAAACAAGGGGCTTTATGACAGCTTTATATGCTGCTTTTCACTGCGTGCCCTACTCGATGCCACCAGTTTAAGGGATCTGGTTGCAATGACAAAGGCTCGTGGAAGAGCCTAAGGCAGAACTAAGCCCTCCCCACCTCTGCACACAGCAGCTGGATCCGAGACTGGTAACCGATGACAGCTGTGTGCCTTTGCGGAACTGAATTCTATCCACACGTTACACAGAAACACGGGATGGAGAGAAGAGAAACTTTGAAAATAGACATGAAGAATAAAAAGAGCAGAGCAGTGAGTTAAAAAGCAGCACAGAGCCCTTGATCATCCTAAAATGCTGAGGTTCAACACATCTTGTTGGATCCAAGTTCTAGTGAGCCAAAATAAACATCAATCCTCAGGTTCCTGGTGAAGAGTGAGAGCCTGGGAAGTTGTTCAATAGACACAGTGCAAGTGAAACCATAACGGTTATGAAGAGGTTTTCTGTGTTCAAGGAGAAATAACAGGGAATACATTGCCTGCCTTATTTTCCAACATCATTGCCAAAAGCCACGACATAAGCCTATGTGTGCAGCAATTGCGACTCATCTCTGGCAACTTTTCTTTTAATGTGGTTTTAGCTAACAATTTAGCAAAAACTTGTTATCAGAAAAGCTCAGCCAAATTTCTAAACTAGTAACAATCTCATTGTAGAAATTATCAAGGCAGAACCTTTCCAATTTTATCAACTCAGATTATTTCCATTAGGACAAACATATTACATACAGCAACTGTAATAGCTAACAATTACATAAACAGATTACTTGCAAAAAGAAATTTTAAAAAAAATGGTACATATTTTGCTTTCCTTGAGATATCAAGGTAATCAAACCTAGTTTCCTTTAGCCCCATTGGAACTTCATCATTCTTTATGAAGTTGTTTATATCCTGCTGATTTTTATGTGCCTGCTCTAAGAAGGACTGCTGGGTCAATATTCTGACCATCTTGGGTGTGTAACTATGCAATGGTTAATCTAAGTAAACATCATGAAAAAGACAACATTTTACTGTAAAGAAAAGACTGCTAAAATGTTGGAGGAAGCTGAGTATTTTTCTTTCCTTTCTATAAATACAGAATTTAGAGAAGAATGGGCTATCAGATTTCTGTTCAGCAACTTAGGGTTAAAGACCAAGGGCCTAGAGATGTTTAATCCATACCAGATGTGAGGAATAACAGCAGGAAAAAAGGAAAAAGGAGTTTTCAATCGCACATCGCTATAATTTTTTAAAATGGAAACATTTTTCTTTTATGCTGGCTGTTTTAAAAAGTCATACATACTTTAAACTGTATAAGGAACTTGTTTTATCCCACTAACAATCATCATTCTTTAATAATGTATGTGTAATCCAGATAGACAATTTTCATAGATCATGCAGATACAATCCCTAAGAAAATAAATGTTCCAAATGACTACAGATGACTGTTTTGTTTGCTTTAGCCACCAGATATTTAAATTTTTGACAAGCCTTTTTCAGATTTCTAGACATTTATAATTCAAGTATTCTAGACCATGAGGTCACTCTTTTATTTTACATTGTAAGGGAAACTCATTTTACAAAATGTTAGTATCCAATTTTGTTTCCAGATATATTTTTATGTTAGGTATTTTTATTCTGTTTTAATGTCCTCACCAAACTCTAGCAGATCTTATAAACTCTGGATAAACTTTTCTTTTTTTTTTCTTTGCATTTATTTACTCAAAGTGATGGAGAAAAAATGGAAATTTGAAATTATCTTCCAGAAAGTCATAAAATTAATTTTTAAATTCATCTCTATTGAAATATGCTTATCTCCTCATATTTTCATGCTATCTGCCTTTCATGCACACACACTATAGCCTTTGGGGTCTTAGATACATAGCTTATGACATTTCTATTTGGTTCTCACCCTATGAACATCCTTAGTATTCTTCACCTGGGCACAAGTCTATTTTGGGTCTTTAACTATAAAACATGAAATGAACCAAAATTCTTGAGCATACCACTTAAAAAAGAGAAAGGACAGGATATTCATTCCTAATTTTAAAAAAACTAATACATGTGCCAACATGGATGTAAACAATTATTTGTAAATTTTTAACATTAAAAAATAAATTTCTAACAATAGAGAGTTAAATGGCATATTTTCTATAACATATGCAGGATAGAAGTTGAAAACACATTATAGAAGAGTAGTTGCTAACATGGGATAATATTTTGCTACATCGATAATGAACAAAAAAGTAGGGAAATATGCTAAACAGACGAAATTAGTTCAGAGAATGTTCCTGTTAAAGGGTATATGAATAATTTTACTTTTGTGATGTTCTCTTTTGTATTTTCATTTGCTAATTTTCTTCATTTTGTAAATAAAGCAATTTAAAAATGAGACCACAGAAATCATTGTAGTGGAGTCCACTGTGTTTATTCTCTGATATCTCCATGTATTTATTATTTCAAATCACCACATAAGCTATGAGTATCATAAGTCAAAGTGTTAAGTAAAGAAAGACTCTTTGAACAAAACCTTCAGAGGGGCAAGGCTTTTATACTACCTGGTGGAGTAGAAAGGACATACTAGAATATTCACAGACATATCACTAATATTCTGTGGGGACAGAACATGGGGCCTTCCAGATCCTGCTTCAAAGAAGCATTTGCTGTCCCAGCTACAGGGAGCCAGCAGATAACATACAGCCCCTCCGAGCCTGCTTCCACTGTGAAGAGCGGCCTCATCAAAGGGATGCCCTGTCCGAGGGGCTTACATCCAATAACCAATCCAACTGCCCAACTCGGGATGACTATAGAGCTGCGAGTCCCCCAGCACGCAGTGCCCGATCTTCAACCGCCCGTCTTGCTTCAGCCTCTCAGCCACTTGCGTGCGCAATCTCGCCCGCGCCGCCACCGCCGCCACTGCCAACGCCAACAATGCCGCCGCCACCTACCCACAGTGCAGCAGGCCCGCGGGGGGAGGGGTCCGGGGCCGCTGCCTACCCACAGTACAGCGGGCCCGCTATGGGGGGGGCGGGGCCGCCACCTTCCCACAGTGCAGCGGGCCCGCGGGTAGTGGAGGGCGGGGGAGCCTCTGGGGAGCGCAGCACCAGGGACCCGCAATCATGGTTAAAATTTTCCTAGGTTTGGTAAAGTCTATAAATGGGAAAACATAAGAAATGGACCCCAATTATAAGAAACATACAGGCAGCTCTATCAGAAAAATCAGAGGAAAAAACCACAGGAATGAGGATGACACTTTTCTCATAAGCAACAATATAGACACAGATTCACATGAAGTATCATTAGTTTTAATTTTAATCTGAGAAATTAAAGTGCACACATTATCTTCACTGTTTCTATTCTTCCTGGATGCTTTAACGTATTTATAGTATTTTTCAGATTAACTATTAGATACTTTATTCCTGGTTGAAAGGGAATTTTGTGTTCTGGTTTTGTACTATGGTTTCATTTTATGATCAGAAAAGGGTTTGCAAAACTACTACTTAAAACATAAGAGTACACAAGGAGTGTAGAAGCATAAGGAAAATGGGATTTTTAAAGCAGCTTATCCTATGGTTTCTAATTTTTTGGACTTCCTGTATATAACTCATACATGAAAACCCACCTTCTAAATGCTGAGATTATTAATTTACAAATGTCAACACCGACCTCTCAGAGTAACTGCAGGAAGCTCTTAAAGAATTTAAAGCTATTGGGATTATCTATGTAATTGTCTATCTACTGATCTACCTACCTTACCTGTATTTTGAAAAAACGCAACAATTCCCATCTAATGTGTTACTTGCCTGCTTTGAAACACAAAAAAAAACACAAGTGAACATGGCGTGTCATTATGGAATTACTTTTATATACTTTATACTCTCAAGTCCACCTCTCAGGAGTAATATGACACTATTTACATGAATGTTTTTAGAAACAAGAACAATAGTACTTGAATTCTTAATTATAAATAATTGTCAGAAAATCAAAAGCTTTTAATTGTGCAAAATATATTAAACTTAGGATATCACATTTGATTTTGTTGTTATCACATGTGATATTGATGTTTTAATAAAGACTGTAGTTTCTTAGAGCAGTTTAAGCTTAATAAGAAAGTAGAGATACCCCAGATCTCCTCTATCCCCATACATGCATAGACTCCCCATTATCAACATCCCATACTACATTTGCTACAACTGATGAACCTATATTAACACATAATTTAGCTTACCTCTTCCTGTTGTATGAACCCATACATTCTATGGGTATTATGCCTGACATTAAAATAACACACAGAGGACAGGAGGAGGCGGAGCCAACATGGCAGCGTGAGTAGGACAGTGGGAATCTCCTCCCAAAAACATATATACTTTAGAAACTACAACAAACACAACTAGTCCTAAAAGAGAGACCAGAAGAGGCAGGACAGTGGACAGACTGCAGCTAAACCAGCGAGAACTCAGCGACTGGTGAAAGGGGTAAGATACAACCCCCAGCCCGGCGGGACCCGAGCGCCCCTTCCCCCAGCTCCAAGTGGGAGAAGAATAGGCCGAGCGGGAGGGAGACGGAGCCCAGGACTGCTGAACACCCAGCCCCAGCCACCCGCACCAGAGCACAGACACAGTGCGTGGGCGGGGGCCCTGGATACTGGGGAAACAGGGCAGTAAGACCTCTGAGCGGGTGCCGAAGCTGATGCCCCTGTGACAAAGAAAAGCGGGGGCTTTTTGAAAGTCTTAAAGGGACAGGGACTTAACAGCTTGACGGAAACAACACAGGTCATAGTCCAGCAGATGGAAATTACAGGGAAAACTGGGCGCACTAACCCCATGGACAACAGCTCTGAGACCCCGCACGGAGGTAAACAGCCAAACAGCCCCCCCGTCCATTACCCCTCCGGGCTCTGAGAAAGCAGAGAAGCAGCCTGAGACAAACACCGTCCACAGAAAGGGAAATTCCTTCATTCTGGCCAGGGAAGACACAAAGACTCAGTCTACACGCAATTACCCAACACAAGCCACTAGGGGTCGCAGTTGTCCCAGTAAAGAAAGGCCAGTAGCAAGTGAAAATTTTGGCCCTCCCAGCTGACAGTCAATAGCACCTGTCAACATGAAAAGGCAAAAAAATATGATCCAGACAAGACTAACCCAGACAGCTTCAGCATCTGCTACATCTTCCCCTGAGAAGGAACCTGGGGAGATACATTTAGCAATTCTTCTTGAAAAAGAATTCAAAACAAAAGTCATAAACATGCTGATGGACTTGCAGAGAAATATGCAAGAACTAAGGAAGGAGAATTCAGAAATAAAACAAGCTCTGGAAGGACTTCAAAACAGAATGGACGAGATGCAAGAGACCATTAATGGACTAGAAAACAGAGAACAGGAATGCAGAGAAGCTGATGCAGAGAGAGATAAAAGGATCTCCAGGAATGAAAGAATTTTAAGAGAGCTGAGTGACCAATCGAAAAGGAATAATATACGCATTATAGGAATTCCAGAAAGAAGAGACAGAAAAAGGGATAGAAAGTGTCTTCGAAGAAATAATTGCCAAAAACTTCCCCAAACTAGGGGAAGAAATGGCCTCTCAGACAACAGAGGTACACAGAACTACCATGACAAGGGATCCAAGGAGGGCAACACCAAGACACATAATAATTAAAATGGCAAAGATCAAAGACAAGGACAAAGTATTAAAGGCAGCCAGAGAGGAAAAAAAGGTTAACTACAAAGGAAAACCCATCAGGCTATCATCAGACTTCTCAACAGAAATCCTACAGGCCAGAAGAGAATGGCATGATATACTTAATGCAATGAAACAGAAGGGCCTCAAACCGAGAATACTGTACCCAGCACGAATATCATTTAAATATGAAGGAGGGATTAAACAATTCCCAGACAAGCAAAAGTTGAGGGAATTTGCCTACCACAAACCACCTCTACAGGGCATCCTACAGGGACTGCGCTAGAAGGGAGCACTCCTAAAAAGAGCACATAACAAAACACCCAAAATATGAAGAAGGGAGGAGGAGGAATAAGAAGGGAGAGAAATAAAGAATTATCAGACCACGTTTATAATAGCTCAACAAGCGAGTTAAGTTAGACAGTAAGACAGTAAAGAAGCTAAAACTAAACCTTTGGTAACCACAAACTTAAAGCCTGCAATGGCAATAAATTCATACTTTTCAATAATCACCCTAAATGTAAATGGACTGGATGAACAAATCAAAAGACACAGAGTAATAGAATGGATAAAAAAGCAAGATCCATCCATATGCTGCTTACAAGAGACTCACCTCAAACCCAAAGACATGCAAAGATTTAAAGTCAAGGGATGGAAAAAGATATTTCAAGCAAACAACAAAAAGAAGAAAGCAGGTGTTGCAATTCTGGTATCAGAAAAAACAGACTTCAAAATAAAGAAAGTAACAAAAGACAAAGAAGGACATTACAAAATGATAAAGGGCTCAGTCCATCAAGAGGATATAACCATTATAAATATATATGCACCCAATACAGGAGCACCAACATACCTGAAACAAATATTAACAGAACTAAAGGAGGAAATAGAATGCAATGCATTCATTCTAGGAGACTTCAACACACCACTCACTCCAAAGGACAAATCCACCAGACAGAAAATAAGTGAGGACACAGAGGCACTGAACAACACACTAGAACAGATGGACCTAATAGACATCTACAGAACTCTACATCCAAAAGCAACAGGATACACATTCTTCTCAAGTGCACATGGAACATTCTCCAGAATAGACCACATACTAGGCCACAAAAAGAGCCTCAGTAAATTCCAAAAGATTGAAATCCTAGCAAGCAACTTTTCAGACCACAAAGGCATCAAACTAGAAATAAACTGTACTAAGAAAGCAAAAAGGCTCACAAACACATGGAGGCTTAACAACACGCTCCAAAATAATCAATGGATCAATGACCAAAACAAAATGGAGATCCAGCAATATATGTAAACAAACGACAACAACAGCACTAAGGCCCAACTTCTGTGGGGCACAGCAAAAGCAGTCTTAAGAGGAAAGTATATAGCAAACCAAGCATATTTTAAAAAGGAAGAACAATCCCAAATGAATGGTCTAATGTCACAATTATCGAAATTGGAAAAAGAAGAACAAATGAGGCCTAAGGTCAGCAGAAGGAGGGACATAATAAAGGTAAGAGAAGAAATAAATAAAATTGAAAAGAATAAAACAATAGCAAAAATCAATTAAACCAAGAGCTGGTTCTTCAAGAAAATGAACAAAATAGATAATCCTCTAGCCAGACTTATTAACAGGAAAAGAGAGTCAACACAAATCAACAGTATCAGAAATGAGAAAGGAAAAATCACAACGGAAACCACAGAAATACAAAGAATTATTAGGGAATACTATGAAAACCTATATGTTAACAAGCTGGGAAACCTAGGAGAAATGGACAACTTCCTAGAAAAATACACCCTTCCAAGACTGACCCAGAAAGAAACAGAAAATCTAAACAGCTCAATTACCAGCAACGAAATTGAAGTGGTAAACAAAAAACTACCCAAGAACAAAACCCCTGGGCAAGATGGATTTACCTCGGAATTTTATCAGACATACAGGGGAGACATAATACCCATTCTCCTTAAAGTTTTCCAAGAAATAGAAGAGTAGGGGATACTCCCAAACTCATTTTATGAAGCTAACATCACCCCAATAACGAAACCAGGCAAAGACACCATGAAAAAAGAAAACTACAGACCAATAACCCTGATGAACTTAGATGAAAAATACTCAACAAAATTTTAGCAAACCGAATTCAAAAATACATCAAAAGGATCGTACACCATGACCAAGTGGGATTCATCCCAGGGATGCAAGGATGGCACAACATTCGAAAGTCCATCAACATCATCCACCACATCAACAAAAAGAAAGACAAAAACCACATGATCATCTCCATTGATGCTGAAAAAGCATTTGACAGAGTTCAACATCCATTCATGATAAAAACTCTCAGCAAAATGGGAATAGAGGGCAGGTACCTCAACATAATAAAGGCCATCTATGAAAAACCCACACCCAACATTGTACTGAACAACAAGAAGCTGAAAGCATTTCCTCTGAGATTGAGAACTAGACAGGGATGCCCACTCTCCCCACTGTTATTTAACATAGTACTGGAGGTCCTAGCCACAGCAATCACACAAAACAAAAAAACACAAGGAATCCAGTTTGGTAAAGAAGAAGTTAAACTGTCACTATTTCAAGATGACATGATACTGTACATTAAAAACCCTAAAGACTCCACCCCAAAACTACTAGAACTGATATCGGAATACAGCAAAGTTGCAGGATACAAAATCAACACACAGAAATCTGTGGCTTTCCTATACACTAAAAACGAACCAACAGGAAGAGAAATCAGGAAAACAACTCCATTCACAATTGCATCAAAAAAAATAAAATACCGAGGAATAAACCTAACCAAAGAAGTGAAAGAATTATACTCTGAAAACTACAAGTCACTCTTAAGAGAAATTCAAGGGGACACTAACGGATGGAAATGCATCCCATGCTCGTGGCTAGGAAGAATTAATATCGTCAAAATGGCCACCCTGCCCAAAGCAATATACAGATTTGATGCAATCCCTATGAAACTACCAGCAACATTCTTCAATGAACTGGAACAAATTATTCAAAAATTCATATGGAACCACCAAAGACCCCGAATAGCCAAAGCAATCCTGAGAAAGAAGAGTAAAGTAGGGGGGATCTCACTCCACAACTTCAAGCTCTATAATAAAGCCATAGTAATCAAGACAATTTGGTAATGGCATAAGAACAGAGCCACAGACCAATGGAACAGACTAGACAATCGAGACATTAACCCAAACATATATGGTCAATTAATATTTGATAAAGGAGCCATGGACATACAATGGCGAAATGACAGTCTCTTCAACAGATGGTGCTGGCAAAACTGGACAGCTACATGTAGGAGAATGAAACTGGACCATTGTCTAACACCATATACAAAAGTAAACTCAAAATGGATCAAAGTCCTGAATGTAAGTCACGAAATCATTAAACTCTTGGAAGAAAACATAGGCAAAAACCTCTTAGACATAAACATGCGTGACCTCTTCCTGAACATATCTCCCCGGGCAAGGAAAACAACAGCAAAATGAACAAGTGGAACTATATTAAGCTGAAAAGCTTCTGTACAGCAAAAGACACCATCAATAGAACAAAAAGGAACCCTACAGTATGGGAGAATATATTTGAAAATGACACATCTGATAAAGGCTTGACGTCCAGAATATATAAAGAGATCACACACCTCAACAAACAAAAACAAATAATCCAATTAAGATATGGGCAGAGGAACTGAACAGACAGTTCTCCAAAAAAGAAATACAGATGGCCAACAGACACATGAAAAGATGCTCCACAACGCTAATTATCAGAGAAATGCAAATTAAAACTACAATGAGGTATCGCCTCACAGCAGTAAGGATGGCTGCCATCAAAAAGACAAACAACAACAAATGTTGGTGAGGCTGTGGAGAAAGGGGAACCCTCCTACACTGCTGGTGGGAATGTAAATTAGTTCAACCACTGTGGAAAGCAGTATGGAGGTACATCAAAATGCTCAAAACAGACATACCATTTGACCCAGGAATTGCACTTCTAGGAATTTACCTTAAGAATGCAGCAATCAAGTATGAGAAAGACCAATGCACCCCTATGTTCATTGCAGCACTATTTACAATAGCCAAGAATTGGAAGCAACCTAAATGTCCATCGATAGATGAATGGATAAAGAAGAAGTGTTACATATACACAATGGAATACTACTCAGCCATAAGAAAAGGGCAAATCCTACCATTTGCAGCAACATGGATGGAGCTGGAGGGTATTATGCTCAGTGAAACAAGCCAAGCAGAGAAAGAGAAATACCAAATGATTTCACTCATCTGTGGAGAATAAGAAGAAAGGAAAAACTGAAGGAACAAAACAGCGCCAGAATCACAGAACTCAAGAATGGACTAACAGATACCAAAGGGAAAGGGACTGGGGTGGATGGGTGGGTAGGGAGGGATAAGGGGGGGGAGAAGTAGGGGGGTATTAAGATTAGCATGCATGGGCGGGTGGGAGAAAGGGGAGGGCTGTACAACACAGAGAAGACAAGTAGTGATTCTACAACATTTTGCTACACTGATGGACAGTGACTGTAAAGGGGTATATAGGGGGGAACTGGTATAGGGGAGAGCCTAGTAAACAAAGTATTCGACATGTAAGAGTAGATTATTGATAAAAAAAAAAAAAGCAATTCCTGTGTGGTGACCTCCAATGAGTTCTACACAAGGGAATAAAGGGCATATAAAAGTGTAGGCAAAGGGTCTGTTTGTGTTTATACAGAGGATCAAAGCCTAATTTGGATACCCCAAAAATGAACTAATATACGATATGAAAAAGAACTTCCAACATCAGCACTCTCGGGAAGACTCATGCCAGAAGATGATAAGCAAAAAAAACCCCAACAAAGACCATCGCACAGCTACAGGTGTAGATGCACTCATTACACCAATTCCTGGACTTGCCAAGGGAATCATGAAGGAGATATCTAAGCTGGCCTGTGCATACAGTAAAACAACAAATTTGACTGGATCTATACTGTTGGAACTCAACCAAGAATTAGGAGAAGTGCAAATTGTAGCTCTCCAAAATCTTACAACCACAGACTATTTACTGTTAAAAGAACATATGTGATGGGAACAGTCCCCAGGAATGGGTTGTTTTAATTTATCTGAATTCTCTCAGACTGTTCAAGGTCAGTTGGACAATATCCACCATATCATAGAGAAGTTTTCACAAATGCCTAAGGTGCATAACTGGTTTTCTTGGTTTCACTGGAGATGACTGGTAATTACAGATATGCTTTGGTTACATAACTGTACTCCTATTATGTTAATGTGAGTGCACAATTTAATTAGTAGTTTAAAACCTATAAATGCTGAATTTACTCTACAAGAAGATATGTCAAACAAATAATCAATCTTCCCAGGTTTTCTTCTGCCTGCTACTTCTATAGCTTTTCCTCTTCCTACCTAATTACAACCCTTAAATAGAATTCGTGCCACATATCTAATTTACGGAGTATCATAATTCTTCCAAGTGGTAAAGACACCTCAAGACAAATGCTGCGCATAGAAGCCACAGGGCATAAATATGCAAAGAAGTAAAAAGCTAACCTTTTCAAACAATAAGGCTTCTCTCTCACTTACCAACTTAACATTTCCCTGTATGGCCCCGGAAGATGACTGGTTAGCCAGAGATGGGTAAGATTCCTCAAGGGAGGAACAACCTAAGACAGGCACAGTCACAAGGGGGCCATCAGGTGAGAAAATCGGGATCAACAGAGGTGAGGCTTAGAACCTCACCCCTCCTGTTCTGAGAGAAATATTCTGCATCCATGGATGTTTTATTGCCCTTGTCTAGCTTGGATTAACACATAGTCTACAGGCACACACCTGATCATCTACATTTGCTCTCTTACAACACCAAACTATGTTTTCTACCTTTATCTCGTATCTACCTACCACTTCAGCATTTTATTAAAAATAATAATAATAAAGGGAGAGATGTATTATCCACATATAAATCAAGTATAAAAATCAAATGACTATTCATATTTGAACTGACTGTTTATAGTTCATAATGCATGAACAAAACCGAAAGCTTCTGTGATGAGTGCCCTTGTAATGTTCACCATGTAACTTACTCACTATGTAAGAATTTGTACTCCATGTAAGAACTTGTTCATTACGCATTAGAAGATTAGAGACTGATGAAAATTAGGCTTGGGGTGGATTAATGATTGTGCATTGAGCATTGACCCCCTATACAGAATTTTATTGTTGTTAACAACCATTTGATCAATAAATATGAGAGATGCCCTCACACAAAATATATATATATATATATATATATATATATATATATATATATATATATATATATATATATATATATAAGCACACTTCCAATTGTAAAATAAATAAGTAACCGGGATGTAATGTGTAGCATAAGGAATATAGTCAAAATATTATAACAACTTGGTATGGTGATAGCTGGTACCTAGAATTATCATGTATATAAATGTTGAATCACTGTGCTGTACACCTGAGGAAAAAATATATATATACGCCACTCAAAAAAAAAAATACCCACAGGATATTATACACGGTGTTCTATACCTTCTCCCTATCATTTTATTGTATGCCAGAGATTTAACAGTATTTGGACAAGGTTACTAAAATAAATAATGTTTCTTCAAAAAAAAAAATAAAATAAAATAAAATAAAATAAAATAAAATACCACACAGAGTATTTCCACTGCCCTAAAAATCCTGTGTGCTCTGGCTATTCATCATACAGTATGTAGCCTTTTCAGATTGCTACTTTCACTTAGTAATACGCATTTAAGTTTTCTCCATGTCTTTTCATGGTTTGAAAGCTGATTTCTTCATAGTGTTGAGTTCTAAAAATTAAACAAAAGCTACAAACTATTCTAAGCTATTCTATCTGTAATGGAAAATGTATTTAAAAAATTTTATGCCACAAATTAGGAAAAGTTATGCAATATAAAAAACACTAAATTTCAGAAGGTACAACACTATAATATAGAAATGTTTTAAAATGGGACTTAATGTTCAACATGTATAAAACTAAAGAGTTCTAATTAGTCCACTAAACAGATAATTTTCCACACTTAAATCATTCTGTGGTAGCCTCTGCAGAGAGATTTGTTTCTTAAAATTTTATTTTACACCATACTGAATACTAGATATGCTGAAACTGAGGAAGAAAATGAAGCCAAGTGTGGAAGGATTTTGAATCTCAAAAGGATATAGACATGGACTTATATAGGCAAATGGAAAAGATCAAATTAATGCAACCCATAAACAGATTATAATATACAGAATAAGAACGGTAAATGTAAAAAAATGGAATTGGTAGCATGTAAGAAATGATGTTCTCTTTGCCCATTTAATAAAATTTGCTGGGAAACTTTCATATGTATCACTTTGCAGAATTCATCTTATCTCTGCACCAATTAGTGCAGAGATAAGATTAATATAAAGGGCATTTAATGACTAAGAGACCTGCAAAACCTATTATTTCCAATTCAGCTTCAAACAAGCTGTACAAAAAACTGAAAATGAATGAAAAAACATTTGAGTATTCATTTGGGGCCAAGTCCCTGACTAACCCCTGCATAGCAAATGCGCAGGATGGCTCTAAAGGGTAACCAAGGCTTTGAAAACTTAACTGACTCTGGAACTGCCCACCCATAAAATGATACAGAATTTGCACTCTCAGCATAAGTGCTCATAATCTTATAACAATGAAAATGAATCAGAAACAGTAGCCCTGTGACTGCAAAGGAAAGATACACTGAATCTTAAGGCAAGGAAGTAGAAATCCAATCTGAAGAGAACAAAATTGTAAAAAGGAATGAATAAAGTCTCCAAGGCCTGTGGGGCACCCAAAGTTCTAAAATTCATCCAGAAAATAACTGAAGAAATAATGGCCAAAGTTTTCCAAATTTGGGACAAATGCATGTACAGATTCATGAAACTCAGTGAGTGAGTTCTATAACACACAAACAGGATCTGTATGAGAAATTCAAGTACTGATTAAAGAAAGCAAAGTCCCAAATAAATGGAGAGAAGTCACTTTCATGGCTTGGACTGCCCAACAGACTGAGGATGTCAGTTCTTGACAAAATGATTTGTGTGTTCTATGTGAACCCTTTTAAAAGACCAAGATTTTTTTCCACATAAATTAACAAGTTTCCCTTAAACTTTATGTGGCAACACAACGGAATTAGAATGGCTAAAACACTACTGGAAAAGCAGCAGGAAGTTGTAAGCATCACAGCATCTGCTTTTTAAGACATAGTCACCAGTATCTACAGCAAACAGTACAGCATGGGACAGACACAAAGATCAGTGACACAGAGTAGCAGCACTAGAAACAGAACCATACAAATGTGACAAGATGATTTTTTGACCAAGGTTACAAAAGTGATTCAGTGGAGGAGGAAGAGCCTTTTTTTATAAAATGGTGCTGGGACAAGTGGACATGAGTAACCAAAAATTATCCATCTAAACCTTAAACCTCATACAAAAATGAAGTGGATCAGATATGGAACTACATGTAAAATCTAAAAGTATAAACTTGAAGAGAAGAGAGGAGAAAATCTTTGGGACTTAAGAGTTAGGTGACAAGTTCTTAGACATGACACCAAAGGCAGTCTCCATAAAGGAAAACAGCTGGTATGTCTGGTTCATAAGAATTAAAAACGTTTGTTCTGTGTATGACCATGTCAAGCGAATGAGAACAACAGGCCACCAACTGGGAGAAAATATCTTCAAATTACATATACAACAAATAATTCATATCCAGAACATATAAAGAGCTCTATCAATAATAAGCAACCCAACTAATAGAAGGGCCAAAAGCTTACACAGACAACTCACAAAGGAAATACGCAAATGACACGTACAGAAAAAGATGCTTAGCAACACTAGTCATTAGGGAAACGCATGTTAAAACCACACAAAACACTACTGTGTTCTGTTAAAATGGCTTAAAAACACACTATCAAATACTGATGAGGATGCAGGCAAACAGAATTACTCATACATCAGTGGGAATACAAAAATGGTAAGGTCATTATGAAAACTGGTGAATAGTTTTTAAGGAAGATACACTCTTAAGCATTTGTATGAAAAAGACGAGAACAATTTATCACAAAAACCTCGACACTAATGTCACAGCTTAACCTATAATCAAAAATCATGTGAAACAGCATAATGCCCTTGAATATATGATACACTGAACTGTTCTACATCATGAAATGGAATAATCAGCAATAAAAGTAATAGACTATCAATATATGCAACAACCTGTCTGGGTCTTAAGGGAATTATGTTTGAAACAAAAAATGTAAAAATCTCACAAGTTTATATACCAAATGACTCCATTTATGTAAAATTCTTGATGTGAGAAGAAAAATAGAGATGGGGAGTTAGGTAAGTGGTCACCTAGAGTTAGGGAAAGGAAGGACAGATGTAACAAGAGCCACATGAGGGATTTGCTTTGAAAACAACATCTCTTTATCTTGATTACAATGATGGGCATATAAATCTATACATGGTAAAATGTCATAGAAATATACATGAAAATATAAGCAGAATGACACCTGCCATAGTAGTGAAATCTGAGTAAGGTCTGTAGTCTGGCCTATGGTGTTGTTCCAAACAATTTCCTTATTCGGATAATGCGCTGTGATCACGTTGGGGGAGCTGCCTCATGGGGTTTCTGCAACTTCTTGTGAGTTTATGTCAACATTTAAAAGGGTTCTTTTTTAAGTTCAGCAAATCTTAGATAATATAAACTAAAAAAATTAAAGACCCCATGCAGACACATCATAATCAAAATGCTGATTCTCAGAGGTAAGGAAAACAAATCTCAAAAAGGAATGAGAAATTATTCTCAGCCTCCATTTATGCCAGTCACTGTACTAGGTGCTTTCACCTGTGTCTGTTACCTTCACAATTCCCATTATTTTAGGTAACATTCTCTCCTCTTTGAAGACGAGAGCACTGACCCAAAAGTGTGCAAAACTGCTAAGAGTTGGTAAAGAACTTAAGCCCAGGTCTACTCTACTGAAGTCCAATTTTTTTGTATACATATGTAAACCTTTTCAATACAGCTTCCTAACTAATCAAGAACATAGTATACATACCAAGTGTAAGTATATACCCCTAATTGTTTCAGTACAAACTCAGAGGACTATAGTGTGCTACTCCTTTCTACCCTACACCATTTCAATGATTAAAAAGAAATGATCATGTTAAAGCTAATTTGCATCCGTGAAGATACATTAGATTACAAACAACAGTAAAAGACTGGCTAATTGAGGCAAAATGATTTATTGAAGGGTTCGTGAGCATGCTTAATCAATTAAAGTAACAGCTAAACCAGCCAAGTCCTTCAAAAAAGAGGAGCTGAAAGGGCCAGTAGTGGTGGCTCAGTAGAGGCTGGCCTGCTTCACTTTCACTTTTCTGGGGCCTGAAATGTCTGTTTACTTGCAGGAGGTTGTCTTACTGCGAGAACGTTTTTGGTCTGGCAGGGAAACGTTCTCATCCTGATTTTCTCCTCCCAGCTCTCAGGCTCTCTTCTTGTGCTTGCTGAGCATCTGAGCAAATGCACGGTTGAAAACGAGGCAGCTGAAGCGCTCACGGGCCACATTTTCCACGTGTGCCTGCAGGACCTCCAAGCTGCGGAAAACCAGGCAGCAGCCCAGGCACCTGAAGCCGCTGTCCGGGGTCCCCAGCCCCTGGGGTGTCTTGGCCCTGGAGCTCTCCTCCTGGGCTGGAGGCTCCCCTGCACTGCCAGCCCACTCCTTCCCCTGCAGGGTGTTGTTATCTGAGCTACACTCCATGTCAGTGAGGCGTTTCGGTGGAGACACATAAGAGGGTCTTCTCAGAAAAGTATTCTGGCTTTTTGGTGTTAAAAACGCCCCAGATGTTTTTTGGGCCACTTGAGAAAAAACACACTGCACCATTTTGGTCTTTTTTTAGGCGGGCTCCAACACTTCCACCCCACCCCACCAGACAGTCACATCTCTTTTCAGAAAGACACACCTGTAATAAATTTCCCTGATGGGTGCTGTGTCTGTGTGTTGTGGGAACAGAGAGAACTCACCCTGCTGACTCACAGGGACTGGAGAGGAGGTAGAGGAGGAGGCGGAGGAAGAGGGAGAGGAAGAGGAGGGAGAGGAGGAGGAGGAGGGAGAGGAGGAGGAGGGAGAGGAGGAGGAAGCTTCCCGCTCCTCCCAGACCTGGGGTGGAGTCATCTCAAGGGCCCCAACACGAGGAACATCTTCAGGTAACTTGGTGATTTCTGGGAAAAGAAGTTTCAAACAAGAAAACTAGAGTAAGTGTGTGAAGTCTGTAGGAGTTGCGATGGTCATGAGAATATTCCTATGTACCCACATGGCCCCCAGGTACACATGTATGTGAAGTCAAAGAATGCCGTGAGTGGTACTTTATCTGAAGTATGTTTGTGGTTTGATTCTGTGGGAATGAGGGTGTGGAGCTCTATGTATGTTCTGGGACATAGCTGGTGAGTGTTTCTCACATAGGTAAGGGGGTGGTGAATGACGGTGTACATGTGTGTGTGGTGAGACAATAAACGTGAGTGGGGTGGTACACGTTCTTATTATGAAACATTTAAGATGGAGTGTGTTGGAGGAAGTGTGTGTGGGCTCCCCAGAAGCGCAGCTCCCTGAGGGGCTGAAGGCTTTGAGCTGAAGGTTTTATGGGTGAGGTGGTACGTGGGAAAGAAAGACTGCACATGAAAGTGCATTCCCATCAGGGCATTAGGAGTTTTTGAGCGCGTACACTGGCTCTGAGGGAGCTAAAACAAGCTACCTGTGTGAAAGGGTGCACATTATTATGGGTTAGTCTGTAGACAGCAGAGTCTGAGAATGATTGCATGAGGAGGGAAGGCGCAAGTGTGTATCTGTGTAACAATTGTAGAGAATAGGAAAGACGCATCTGGAATGAAGGCTTGTACATATGAGAAAGTGAAAAGGAATAATGCGGCTGTACCTGGTATGGAGGAATATAGGGTGTATGTGTGTGTGTGAGAGAGAGTTTGTGCTGATTTTAGGGAAGAGGTGGTAACTGAATTCCCACACTGTTATCAGCACAGCCCACTGCCTCACTCACAGCTGTCACAGTGTGCATATGGGGAACTGTCCTATCCTTGAAAGCACACCCCAAATTTGTCCCTCCACAGAGGCCTCAGTCTTACTTCCTCTGCCCTGAAGCCCTTTCCTCTTTTTGAAGGGAAAGTAGGGATTGGGCTGACAATCTCAGCTACTCATCCTGTCCAACCTTTGTGAGCTTCCTTATCATCCTCATCAGCAACACAAAGCTTTCCTCTACATTTCCAGTAAATAGATTATGCCTTTAAATTCACAAACTTAAGTAAATAAGTAGGTAAATCATTATTCCTGACAATATAACAAACACACTCAGCCCCTTCCCCTGTTTAAAAACTTCAGTTACACCTGCAACCCAATGTTTACTTCTCAAAATATATCCACTTTCTCTTTTAGGTGGTTAGAGAGTGTCTGGTGGGTAACATTGCTGTGGGGAAGGGAAAACAGTGTGTGTTGTTTTTTTGAGAGAGCTCGTGTGCATACCAAGTTTGGCAAGTATAGTTTGATGTATATGTGCCTGTCATGTTTCTTCAACAAGTTTAGGTTGGAGTCTAGAGATGAGATGGCCCGGATGTGTGAAGGTGGTGTGGTGTGCTGGGTGACATGAAGCATAATTTTGTATTTATGGAGGCAGTGTATCTTCTATGTATTTATGAATAACCTGTGCTTCATATGCTGTGCAAATTTCAGTAGTTACATAATATCTATTTGGTTTATAGGAAAGACTGTGAGGATTTGAGTAACTTTCTGAGATGTGTTGAGACCACAAAAGTGTAATAGAGAGGCCACATGCAGGCTAGAAAGAAGGGAGATCACCAGGTGGATGGTGGAATTTGGGGATTATGTGAAGGGACTAAGAGCCTGGGAACAGAGAGGAATTTTAGTGGCTGTTACACATTTGTGATGGTTTCATGCCCTATTAGTGTGAAATACCAAGTGCTACAAGAGTGGGATTACCTGCGGGGTCAAAGAACATGGTACTGAAGGAATGAGGTCTGAGCAAATTAGAGGAATGTATGTGCAGAAAAGTGAGGGTGTGATGGTGTAACATGTGGATATCAGCTTAGGTGTGTGTGTGTGTGTGTGTGTGAGCAGCTGTTGGTGTGATGGAGTATCATGTCTGTGTGCTTATGAGGACAGGAGGTGGGTGGAGGCAAGAACTGAGGGGCCACTTTCAAATCTGTGGCCACTCTTCATGCATGAGAGGACGCACATGAAGGAGCTTTGTTCTCTGTAAGACAGGAGGAAACTATGGGTTCCTGCATGGGTGCTTCATTCTGGACCTTCCTGACTCCCTCCAGCTGATTGTGAGAGATTTGTGACACTGTGACCAGTGGAGCACATCTCCTCAGTTTCAGGCTGAGATAGTCTGCCCATTTCTCTGTCACTCTGTCAGCTTTGTTACCTTTTCCAATATGGCCCTGTCTGATACGCTTGCACTTTTGGGCACTTGTCCTTGTTCAGATTTCATTTGAATCTCAAGCTTGTGCCTTATGTACATGCATTGACTATTACCGAGAGCAGAAAGAAACATTGTTACCTTTCTGTGTTCTCTCATGTCTGGACAGGGGTTTGTATCACCTTCTATCTCGTCAACCAGAAAATCTCAGGCTGATATCTGGGCCATTCTCACATGTCCCGTTCCCGCCTCCGGTTTAAACACCTTTACTTACCGCTATTCTCGTAGTCAGAGAGAGAGGAGGAGTAATCTGAGGTACAGGTATTTTCTAATTCCTTCTGGGGAAGATTACCAGGCTTTCCAATACGCTTTTGTTTCTTGAAGATCTCTGTTAAATTGAACGAAAAGTAAAGAAATATAGCCACTCTTGTTTTTTTGCTTTTCCAAGTTTTTCCTTAAGGTAAGACTGATACACATGCTCTCACGCCACCACCTTGAAATCCACTCTCGAAATATAGTCACTCTTTCATCCAATCCATTCATTTCGATTTCTCTGTGTCAGACATGCATGGAGACTGCAGTCTCTTTTCTGGCAAGAGCTCCAAAATACAAGTACACAATGGTTTCTAATTTTGCCAAACTGTTAATAGCTAGGTGGGTATAAAATGCATATATTGTCTCTATGGACATGCTTGCAGTGTGCCTTGGACCTGTGCTGCTACACAGAGTACAGGTGAGATAAAATATTATAATATCGGTTTACCTGACTACATATGTCATTGGGTTAAACACATTATGTTTTCATTGTCATAGTAAGAATAATGTCCCCCACCCACCAAACATACCTGTATCCTATTCCCCGGAAACTATGAATGTTAACCTTATGAGGCCAATGGGACTCTGCAGAAGTGATTAAATTAAGGAAGTATTTGAAATGAATTCCTTTGGATGGCATGGAAACAGAGCCCTAGGCTCCCAAGTTGCAGAGGAGAAGATTGTAACTGGGCCCAAAGTATACCTTTCTCTCTGGCTGAGCAGAGACACTGACCTAGATTTCTACAGGTCTGATCGGCCTAGACTTTAGCAGCTCTTCCCTTTTACTCACCAGCACAAGAGGCTGAGAGTCAAGAGAGGAGCCAGACATGTAGTATTCGGATCCACAGGGTCCATCATTTCCCTCAGGACCCACAGTTTCATCTTCCAAATACCAAGGCGGTGCAACCGATGCCTGGAGCATTGAGACTCCTGGAAAATGGAGCGAAGTAACAGAGCAGCTGGTTCCATTCTGTTCCCTCCTACTCTTCCTCCTAATGCACTATACCCACTTTCCCTCCCTCATGGAAATACTCATTTTGCCCTAAGCATTTACCTTTGGCTTGGGCAGAGAATGGGCCTATTACAGCTTTCCGTGTTACTCTCTGGACCCTGTAGTCCAGGCTCCTCACACTTACTCACCTTGCTTAAGACTTTTGGTAACAGCTGCTTTCCTCTACCATTTTTGAGTGTGGGGATGTGCCCTTTGCATTCCCCCTCCTAGATTTACAACCTCACATGAAACAATTGGTGAATTTTTATCTTTGCAGAATTTATTTTATATTATTAGTCACTGTCTTTGTTTTGCTGACCAAGCTCACTTTTCCTCAGTGAATTAAAATGACCTTCATATCTGATGAATGTTTCAGGTGTGTACATCGTGCACACATTGCAGCAGAATGGTGTGATGAATGTCATGTGCGTTGTGTGCATAAATTCTTAACCTGATGGTTTAAACTAGGTTAGGGTTTAATGTGTGACTGATCTGGTGTTTGCACAGTTGAGTATGGAGTGAGTCCTGTGTGCGTGAGAATGGTATGTGTGCTTTGTGTCTGTGTTTCAGGTTAGCACATATCTATGTGTGCATACTGCGAGTCCTACAATTATGGATTTGTGTGTGCACGTTTCACATGTTGTTAGGTGGCTTAGATGTGCAACAGAACTATTGGGAGTATTCTCTTTGGGACTAGTGGAATTAATGTATCTGTGAAATCTAAAGTAACAGAGAAAGAACAGAAGGATATGAGAATCAATGGCTGTAAGAGAAAGAATATGAGTTTTCAGAATATAGAACTGTTTGATTCCAAAGTAAATGATGGCACAGGAAAGAGTGTTCAAGAATAAATGTAGAGCAACATGTGATTGCATTACAATGTAAAATCTTGAAAGATTGAAGTCTATAGAGTTGAGATAGAATACGGACACTAAAGCCTAGCACTTTAACTCAGAGGCGTTCACCAAACAGACATATGTCCATATAGCAAAAACATGTAATAGAATTTTCAGAATATCTCCTTTTAGAGTAACCCTAGACTGAAATGTAACCCAAATGCTCATAAAAGTATAATCAATAAAGACACTATTTATATGCCAAGAATGAACGAACTACAGTCACATATAACACGGATGATGATTACAAACACAGGTACAGAGAGTGAAAAGAAGTAGATGGAAAGCATGTGTTGTGCACTCTTATTTACATAACATTAAAACATAGGGACAACTAATGCAGCACTTTGGTAATCAGAGGAATTGTCACTCTTTGGTTGGGACAAAAACAGATTAGAGAACTTAGATGCATGTGAAAGATGACAAGGAAGTGAATGATGAAGGCAGGGGGTGCTGATGGGTCTGTATAGTGTTGAACTTGAGAACATCAGCTATGAGAAGGTACCTCTGTGCTGGGGTCTTGGACCAGGTGTGTCTATACTCAGGTCAGGACCTGAGGATCCTACAATGTTGGGCCTGCTTTAGGCTATTAGTGCTGTTACACCTTCTTGGTAAAATAAAATGTCCTTGCCCAGTTCACACTGACATGTTCTTCCATGTTTCTCTGATACACCTCATCCCTTAGATCCTCTTCCACCATTTCCTCAAATAACTCACTGCTCTCCCCTTGTCTCCTTTTGCTCGCTCCAATCCTTCCAAGTATTTTCCCTTGCAATTTACTATTTCTGCTGGGGATCATATTAATGAAGATGGAGAAGCATCTTGACTTTCTGTACTGTGCAGCCTTGTGCTGACTGATGAGCAGAAACACTCAGTTCATCCCTGGGCTCTGCCTAGATCCCCACAGTCTTTGTATCCCACTCAATAGTCCCTTCTTACCAGCACCAGCAGGCTTGTTCTCACAAGGGACACAGGAGACACACTGTGAAGCAACAGCAGCAGCTTCCATTGCTTTCGGACCTGGTACATATTAAGAAAGCCATTACGTTAGAAATTACTGTCTTTCTCTTGGCTTATTTATGCTATATATGTGTGTATGGGTGTAAATTTGTTTTACATGCTTCATAGTTTACACAAAATATATCTCTGAATACGCACTATTTGTATTGAAGTTGAATTGAAGACAGACTCACTTTCCAAGACTCCCTCCAAGGCCCCACTGGGGTTTGCTGAAACCCAAATGTCACGTTCCCTTCATGAGCTCCCACTGGGACCTTCGGTTCTGGTCCTGATCTGTCCCCTCCCACTGCTGATCACTGACTCATCCTCATAGGACTTGTTTACTTTTTTAAACCTCACAGTCACAACTATTTCAGTTTCCCATTTTTTCTAGAAAGAACCGAACTTTCTCAATTCAACCATTGTGGTTAAATGTTATTGTATGTACATATGTGTGCAAGTGTGTGTGTATGTCCTGCTGGTTTCTTCCTTACATTTCATAAAGGAGCCTCACATTTACATCTCTATGCTCTGAGACAATGAAAGAAAGGTCTTCATGTTGGAGACAATCTAAGAAATCAAGTCATTTTCTACTGACTTCACACTCTCATCCCTGCACCTCCAATTTTAGGTTCTCAAACATTTTTCCTAATTATTTACTTACATCTATGAGCCACATGTTCTTCATAAACTGGAAAAAGTATTATTGGAAAATGTATAACAATATCCACTTAACAAATGCCCTCAGTTTTGTAAAAAAAGAAATAAAGAGAAATACATTATATAACTAAAGTTATAGTAATCAATCATTACATCTGTGATACGGTAACTGAGAGCGGCACGATTAAGGGAAAACAGGTCCTACGCCTCAGAGACAAGGACCTAGTCACAGAAAACTGCTCTTGACCCTCAGATGATCTGATCCTTTAGAAAGACCGGTGCACCCACACTTCTCCTCCCTCCAGCCTTCCTGCCCTTTCTCTCCCATAAGTAGGAATACTTGCTCTTTTTCTTTAGAAGACAATTTTTAGATCCCCAATGCTCAGAGAATATCACTGGCACACCTCCTGACATCCTGGCAGCTTTGGGGGAACGTGTGGTTTCAAGATGTTTCCTTTTCCATTTGTGCTTCATGGCTCAGCACTTCAGAGAAGTGTGCCTTCCTCCCTGGAACTCTGCTGCCAGAGGTTCAAGTGATGGCACCCAACAATCAAGTCAGTATATCCAACAAGCAACTGGAAAGGCTCTCTCTGCACTCACTATCCAAGAACAACAAGCAACTAGAGAGGCTCTCTCCGCACTCAGTCACTCACTGGCCTGGCTGGTGCTTAAGTACAACAGGAGGGCCATTATGATGTGAGACAGGGATCCAGAGCATTCTGACATGGGCATCAGAGCAAACCACTGAGAGGGGGGGGCCCTTTTACCCAACACAAACTCTTATCAACTTGAATTTTTATCTTGCACTTCATATCAAAACTTGAGAACCAGTGATGTAGATTAAACAAAAGATCATTACTTTATGTATCTAGAGTAACCACATTACTAAATCTCCTCAAGGGTGAGAATAAGGCATTACCAGAACCAGGCATAGAACCTTTCTGCCACATATAACATGGTAACTATCATATCTTAGCAGTACCATATAATATGTACACAGAAAAGTTATATGTGGTGTATATGTGTATAGTGTGTTTGCGAACACCTTGTGATCCCACACAGCTCCAACATTTATTGAATTTTCTCCACTATAGGGAACAGGCTCATGTATTTCAACAACCCATTGTCTCTTTTGAAACTCTCTTCCCCATCACTTCCCCAGAGCCTTCAGGGAAATAGGAAGCCCCTGGCTTTACATCCGATGGCCGTCATTGTGAATCCTGTGCTTGTCAAGCATGAAGGCTTCATTCGCCAGCTTCTGTTCTAGGCCCCAGTCTCCTGGAAACCAATGGGTTCTGCACAGGGCTTGAGCTCTAGTTAGCTTCATTCTACTTCCAACTTCCCACTGACTGTCTGCACCCTGAGGAGCAACATGTATTTCCTTCAAACTGAGCAGTTGCTCTAGAGCCAGGCAGTGATCCAGCCAGCTGCAGCATTCTTTACCTCAAGTAGGTCCTGCCTCACGCTGTTCCACGCACATGGGCTTGGACTCTTGCAGCCACTAAACAGTAGGCACATTTCCCAAGACAGTCTCAGCCTTGTCAGCTATTGGAAAAACCCAAACCAAAACTTAGATACTATTTTACACATACCAAATTGGTAAAAATTAGATCAACCTATACAGATAATTGTAAGGATATGGATTTAAAAAGGAACCTTCATGATATAAAATGAAATATTGACCTATGTAGCTGTGTTGGAGAACAATTAGCCAATATTTAATGAAATTTAATATACATGTAACCTATGAGCCTATAATCTCATTCTATAACATGATCTTTACAAGGGTGATATTCAGAGTATTATTTATAATGGAGGGAAGTGGCATTTTAGTTTCTAACTAAAAAAGAATGGATAAGCAACATATGGTTGATAAATACAACAGAATACATTTCCAGGAATAAAAGCCACGCCCATTAATACTATATGCCTATAGGGCAGGGCATCAAGAAGGAATTGGATATCAGGAACAAAAAGAAAATATAAATAAATGAAATAACCATAAGCTAGTGACTAAAGAGCATTCTTAAGTTAGTAGTCAATAGTTAACTAAAGACAGAAAAAATCTTTCTCAAAAATAAAATGGTTCAGATTAGATCTAGAACTAAGACAAAGAATTATTCTAAAGATGCCCTATAGTATGAGCTTCCTATTGCTGTTACAGCAGATTACCACTGTGTAAGGGGCTTAAAATACAAATTTCTTATCTTGCAGTTCTGAGATCATAATTCCATCATGGGTCTTACTGCCTAAAATCAAGATGTTAGCAGAACTGGTCCCACCTGGAGGCTGTAGGGGTGAATCTGTCCCCTTTTCCAGGTTCTATAGGCTGCCTACATTGCTGGCACATGTTCATTTCCTTCATCTTTAGAATACGTCACTACAATATCCACTTCCACTGTCACATGGCCACTCTGTCTCTCTCTCCCCTACCTCCTCCCATAAGGACTCTAGTGATTACATCATCCCCACACAGGCAATCCAGGATAATCTGCTCTTTTCAAAACCTTGAAATAAATCCCACCTAAAAAGGTTCTTTTGACACTTGCAGTAAACATATTCACAGGTTCCAGGGATGAGGAGGTTGACTTCTTTTCCAAGGGGGTGAGTGGAGAGAGATTTTTTTCTCAGCTCCCACACCAATACAAGCACAGAGTGTCAGAGTAAATTCACCAGCAGTAAAATACAGTAGGCTGAATGAGAATGGAAATCTCTAATTAAACAAGAGCAATAGTAGAAAAAGAGCATAGCAACTAGATAAACATATTGAGGAAAACAAAGTTGAATAAAATAAAGAAAAAAAAACCTATTTGAAAAATGTAACCCAAGGAATAGACAAAGAAGTACATTAGCATTCTTCATGCCATAGAACTGGCAACTGGCTTCAGTACAACAAGGGTGTCAAGACAAGATGACAAGCCAAAGCAAAGAAATAAAAATGGAAAGTGGGGGGCGGGGGGAATAAAAAGCTAAACAAGGTCAAAACAGGATGAATAAACAACTTAACACCAGAAAGAAACAGAATAACAGAATGAATCTTCCAACTGAAAAACTGACATATCCACTTGAGAGCAGTTATAAAGGGAAGGACAAATACACAATGAGAAGACAGATAAAAAAAGAAAGGTGAAATGATGTAACGTAACAATAAAAAGGTTAGCCAATAAACCAGACAATTATGCAAGATATGCCACAGTAAAACACCCCTTGCAATGAAGACCTGAAACCACAAATTCCTAAATTGCAGTTATTTATTTTCCTTAAAGGATAAAACAAAATTCTTCAGGTATCCTAAGAGGAAACGCAAGTCATGGCAAGTGCTAAACATCAAGCTGGCTTTACTCTTCCATAAAGCAACATACACTGCTTGAAAATAGTAGAGAAATAGTAGAGTATCTGCAGATGCTGAGAAAAAGAAGGTGTAATACTGCAGTATGATCTGCAGACAAGATGTTTTCTTTTCAAGTGTAAAAGTAACTGGCAGAAGTTGTCAAATGTGCATAAAAAAATTATTACAAGAGTCATTCCTGAAAAAGTCACTTAACTCTGCCATAGAGCCAAATCAAAACATGAATGGAAATGCCATGGAAAAGAAACAGAAACAAAACACAAATGCAATGCTTCATGCCAAAATACACTACAGTATTGACTATAAGCACCTGAGGGTGGAGATGGGAGTGGGAATTGATTGAACCAACTGCGTTGCACTAATTCTTATGAAGAAAGTTTGGATATTGGGACCTCAAGGGCCAATCTAGGTCCCCTGCTCTAGACTTTGTCATCCTTTTCTGTCTTTCCCTGTGCACAGCACTATCTAAAATCTAAAGTTCCCTGTGCACCATGTTTGTCATCTCCGTGCTTTAGCTCAGTGTTCCCACAGCTTGTGTAAACCAAGTGGAGAGTATATACACATGTGCTTGCACACGCACAGCCAGTAACCAGGATCATATACAAAGCCTGGAATCTTGGTTGTGTCTGTGAAGGGGAATCCCAGAAGCCAGGAACTCAGGGATGAAGACATGCCCCCTTCTGCAATGCTGGAATTTTAAACTTACAGGTATGCAATTCCTAGATTTACCAGTATCAGAATTTTAAAAAATAGGGCTTGAAAGAACTGTGCCTATAGAGCCCATACATACGGTCTATACAGGATAGGCTTTGTAAGGTGAACGGTCACTGCTCTCCCCAGCACTGGGGCGCCAGCACTCAAAAGGCAAATGAAGGGGGACTATGCAGGTGGAAGGCAGTGAGGATGCTACGGGCTCTGACAGCGGAGCCCTGCAAGGGCGCCACAGAGGCCGCGCACCTGGGCAGCACGGCTGGAACCGGATAGGCCGCGGCAGGGAGCCAGTGCTCCCCGGGGGGCGGGGTCTGTCTGTCAGCGGGGGCGTGCACGGCGGCCGGGCGGCTCGGCTCCTCCGGCGCGGCCGCTGCCCCGCACGCGCCCGGGGCCGGGCTCCCCGACGCTGGGCCAGAGGCGGCTGTCGCTGGGGGGGCCGGCCCGGAAGGCGGCGCGGGCTCGGGGCCGGTGGGCGGCGCCGCGGACGCTCGCGCTCCTTCCAGCACTCGGCCGTGGCCGGCGGGCTGTCCGGTCCTGGAGGTCACGCTCAGGCACCGCCAGCGACAGCCAGGGAGCCCGCCAACCTATCCTCCTCGGCCTCCGGGCCTTCGGCCGCCATCCCCGTCCTCCGCCTGTCTGAACCTCGCGGCCCTCCGCCTGGGAGGCCACGCGCCGGGACGGCCCCTGGACAGCGGCGTTGGCGGCAGCGGGCTGCTCCGGGGGCAGGGGGCGGGGACGGAACGCACGGTCTCAAAGCCTCTGCCCACGGGGGCAGACCCAACAGGCAAAGACATTCCCTTGCTCCCTGTGAGGCCAGGTGGGGGAGGCCGTTGCCCCCTAACTTTGAAGAGCAAAATACATCAACAGAACTGTTCCTGTGGCCAAAGATGGAAGTTTATATTTAGGAATTTAAGAATTTTGATGTAAAACCTTTCTGAATGTGTAGGCTTCTTAACCAACATGCAGAATCTAATTAGGTGCCTCAGATATTTAATGGAATTAAGTAAGTTTACTGGTGCATATTAATTCCTAATCTAACATTTTTAGTGCCATTCCTGATGGAATTCACAAATGGCTTAAAAACATGCAAGAAAGAAATCTCCCAGATGAGCATTACTATCTACAGAGAAGAGCTACACTCTGGTAAATTACATCACAAATTTAATTTTAAATAAAACTGAGTACCTCCCTCCCCACCCCTAACCACTATAGCTGTTATATTATTGAAAATACTGACTCCTGAAGAAGACACCTTTTGTTCTTAATGAAACAAAGTCTTAAAGTAAAGACATCACTTTACACTACATCAAATTGGTAATTAATGAAGTCTGGAGAATAAAAATGCTAAAATGTTATTTATTTATTGCAGTTCTAATTGAACTAACTGGATAAGTCTAAAGGGGACGGGTTTAATGTTTCAACAAGAATTCTCATTTCTTCAGCTATCTGTCATCTGAAATTTCTGATGATGACATTTTGTCATTTTTGATAACCCCCTTTTACTGCATTTTGGGAGTAAAATAACAAGAGATGCTCAAGACTAACGTACTGAATTAGAACTCAGTAATGGAACAACATAAAGTGTTTACAAGAATTAATAAGCTATGAGGCTACTTTACCAATTTAAAAGGTGGACATCAGTGACACCTATTTAAAATCACTGTGTGCAATGAAACAGAACAAAAACATAATATGACAAAGTGACAGAATCCTGATCGGGTCATGATTTGGAATAATTCAGTTCAGGGTCTTGTCAGTAGATGGAATTAAATCTTGAGATGGAATTAAATCTCACTGATCTTGAGCAATCCTTATCACTATACAGTCTTAAGTTTCCTCATCTGTGATAGGAGAAAGTTGGGTCAATGAAATCTAGGTAATTATCCTGCTTTAATGATTTCCATATTTATCTGACAAATAATAACTTCCACTGGGCCTGTGAGCACAGCAAAACTTAGCTGAGTCTGATTAAATTCTTTCAGTATTGCTGTAGGGAGGCAAATTGTCATAACTCTGTCATAACACGTGTAATAAAAAAATGGAGTCAGAAATCTCAATAAAGAGGTCACACAATATAATCAACTTACATATTTGGGGAGTGATCCCATGGAATCTATGCTAAAATACACAAACAAATGGAATCCTATTTATATTAATAAAAAATAAAATGTCTAAGAATAATCTTAGGAACCACTTCTCTAAACCTAAACCAGTTCAGGAGGAAGGACATGGAGACCCAGAACGGTGAAGAACTGCCTAGAGACAGAGTAAATGGCACCTTCACAGCTCAGATCCTGGCCTTTACATATCCTAAGTCATGCTGCTTTCTTTTTTCTACTCTACTGTGTTAACTCTCCTCTCTTATAAATAAAGGAATACAAGAAACTGAATGGCCCAAATTCTATTGCTCTGAATTTAACTGGAAATTATTACATATAAAGTACACCACAAATTGTTCATGACATATGCAAAACCAGAAATGTTTAAATAATTTTACTATTTTAAATGAAGTAATTGAAATGTGTTTTTCTATGCTCCCTCCTGAAATTGCAGTAAAGAGATTTAAGAAACAAAAATGCATAAGCCAAAAAGGACAGAGAACAGGAAAGGTGATTACAGAAATTAAATATAAAATTTGGAAGATGGATATACTAGTATTAGATGACTTAACCAAACTTTAGACTAGCCAGGAAAATAATAGAGAGCAAACACTGAAGAATCAGAGAAAAATTAAGGACTTTGGAGGAACAGCCACCCTGAAACTGGGCTACAGATCCTCTGTCCTATCCTGTGGATAAAAAATCAATTTTCCCCCTCCTTTGAAGAAAATCAGAATTTTCCTCTTGGAGAGATTTAACAAGAGAGATGCAGAACTGGGAAACACATGGACACCAGTGAGGATGTGGAAACCAGACTGAAGGAGATTAAAAGAAATTCTTCCTATTAAACGGTGAGTTACAATGTCCTTCCTTCTACTTGGCCTGAGAATACCAGCAGCTAAAGTTATGCCTTTTAAGTACTAGAGTGGATAGTTCCTCTCCAGGGAATCTCACCAGCTCCAAAGAAAAACCTTAAGACATTGAGAGTTGGTATTTGACAATAAAGAAAGGCCCAGACCTAATACCTACAATGAAGACCAGCAAATCCATAAGCTACAACCATGCCCAAAATTACAATGGCCTATTTTAATGTTCCACGGATCTTTCTGAAAAAGTATAAAGACTAGATTAAATGAAGATGGTGATTAGGTCAAAGCAACGATCAGAAGAAAAGTGTTAAATGATTTACTAGCTTCAAGAAAATAGGGAAAGTAACACATCAATAAAATTAAGTGATATAGATGGCTATAAGAACATCAGATTGTGGAAAATAACTTATTGAAAAGTTCAAAATCTAATGGGAAACAATTATATTTAAATACAGTAGCTGGAAAATAAAGTTGAAAAAAATCTATAATCCCTTTATTCATTTGTTTAAGACTATTCAATGAACTCCTAGAGATAAAGTAGTAAAGACATAAATTTTCTTTTTTGGGAAAAGACAAGATCAAGGTAAAGAAATGAAATAGTGTAAAGATTGTATTAGAAGCTAAGAAGAAAAAAGAAGGGGATATGACATTTTGGAAGAGGACTGAAATTGTAGGTTGGGTAGCCAGGGAAGGCTTCACTGTGACTTTGCAGGAAAAGACCTGAAGGAACTGAGACAATCTGGAATCCCAACATATGAGATGAAAACATTGTACCAAGAGAAAGAGGAGCCAAGTCTCTCAAGAGCATGGCTGGCCCATTCCAGGAACACTAAAAAGAAGTGTTCAGGAACTGAATAAATGAGAGGAGTATAAACTTAGGGAGGTAATAGAAAAGAAGAGTGGTAAGCTCCTCCGAACAGACGATGAAAGGGCCACACTGAGATGGAAGGAGAGGCAGAGTCAGTCTTGCCAACAGCCCTCCTTCCAGGACAGTGACCCACAGTGAGGAGGGAGTTCACACATGTGGAGCTCTCCACGAAACAAGGGGTATGTGCCCCACATCAGGTACCCAATCTTTGGGACCTGTACTGGAAAGATGAACCCCAAAACATCTGCTTTGAAAACCAATGGGACTTATTTCAAGGAGACTCAAAAGGCTATAGGAAATTGAGATTCTGATTTCAAGTTTCAACATAAACTTGTTCACCCTGGGACCAGTGCAAAAGCAGCAGTTTGAAATACGTCCAGACTGTATGAGACAGGGATTCATTTGGTAACCTCAAATAGTCTGCTGGAGGAGCTGGGGCCTGATGGGATTCTCTCAGGCAACTGAAAACAGAGTGTCTTACATACATGTATTAGATTAAAAACTCCTGTGGCTTTAACTCTGTATCTGGAATTCTTTCCTTTGAGAAGAGGACACACACACAAACACACACACACACACACATAGCTTGGCATATATGAATCTCATACTAACCACAAACCAAAAACACATAATAGATAACACAAAAAATAAAGTGGCAATGTTAAGAGTAGACAGAGAGACAGGAGAAGGAGAGGAGAGAGGAAGGCAGCCGCCCACCCAGTCTCTGGTCAGAGACCGCCCTGTCTCCTTCAGAACAATCCGTTCAGTGGTCCAGCACAAACTGATAAAAAGAAGATACAGTCACTGGGACCTTCCTGATTTTAAAGCATATGCACTTACGAAAGACCTTGTTGTTAATGACCCTGAAGCCACCATATCATTATTGTATCATTTACATTAAAGTTTTGATCCCACCATGAATCTCTCTTGGACGTTCATGGGAAAAAATGACAAACACAAACTTGTACAAAGAGGCTGAAGAGGAGGAAACAAGACATCCGAAAGACAGTCTGAGAATGAAAAAATGGGAGGAAGGAAGCCAAATAAAGCCCATAAAAGACACAATGAAAAGCCCAATGAGTGGCTACCCACCCTTGGGGTCAGCCTGCTTCTCTGTCTCAGGAGTGTACTGTCTTTTGCTTCGCTAAATAAAAACACCCTGCAGCTTTAACTGTCTACTGGGTCTCTAAACTGAATTCTTTCCTTCAAGACAAGAACCCAGGAGATCCACAATGCACACTGTCCAGTCACAAAAGGAATCCAGCCATAACATTAAAGAAAAACACCAAACCACAAAAGAGCAAGAGAAGAAAGGAACAGAGAATAACTATCACACCAATCAGAAAACAATCAACAAAATCGCAGTTAAGTGCATACCTATCAATGATTATGTAAATGTAAATGGCCTAAATGCCCCAATCAAAACACATAGGATGGCTGAATGGATAAAAACAACACCCATCTCTCTACAAAAGATTCGCTTCATATCTAGAGATACACAGAAATTCAAAGAGAAGTTATGGAAAAAGTTATTCCATTCAAATGGAAATGAAAAGGAAGATGGGGTAGCAGTAATTATATCAGACAAAAAAGACTTTAAACCAAAGACTGTAAAAAAGACAAGGGCATTACATAATGATAAGGGGATCAATCCAAAAAGAAAGTATAACATTTAAAAGTATTTATGCACCTAATGTAGCAGCACCCAAATATATAAAGTGACAGTTAACAGGCATATAGGGAGAAACTGACAGCAATACAATAATAGTAGGGGATTTTAATATCTCATGTCAATGGACAGATCACCTAGATTGAAAATCAATAAGGAAACATTGGCTTTAAATGACACATTAATCAGATGGACTTAACAGATACACAGAGTGCAGTCCTTCGAACAGGAGAACACATATTCTTTTCAAATGCACATGTAACTTTCTTAATGATAGACCACATGTTTGGCCACAAAATAGGTCTTCATAAAATTAAGAATATTTAAGAAGACCGAAATCATATCATCTTTTCCAACCACAACAGAATAAAACTGGAAATCAGTTACAGAAAAAAACTAGAGAAAACACAAAGATGTGGAGACTAAACCACATGCGCCTAATGAAAGGTTCAGCAAATAAAGGGAAAATTAAAAAAATACCTGGAGACTAGTGAAAACAGAAATGCAATGATTGGGAAACAGAAAATCAGTACTAAGTAGGAAGTTTATAGGAATACCTCAAAAAAAAAAAAAAAAACCAAGAAAGATCTCCAATAAGCAATCTAACCCTGTACCCTAAAGGAACTAGTAAAAGGAGAACAAAGCCCAGAGTCAGTAGAAGAGAATAATGAAGTGCATAAATAAATGAAATAAAGACAAAAAAGAAATAGAAAAGGTCATTGAAACTAAAAGCAGGTTCTTTGAAAATATAAACAAAACCTATAAGCCTTTAGGTAGACTCACTGAAAAAAGAAAGAGGACTCAAAAAAATAAGAGAAGACATCATAACTGATACCACACAAACTCAAAAGGATTGTGAGAAACAGCCACAACCAATTATAGCCAACAAATTGGACAACCTTGAAGAAATGGAAAAATCCCTAGAAACATACAATCTTCTCAGACTGAATTCATGAAGAAATAGAAAAATTACTAGAAGGAAATTCTGAATCAGTAATCAGAAAACTCCCAACAAAATCAAAGGCCAATGACTTTGTGGGCAAATTCTACCAAATAATGAAAGAGTTAATACCTTTCCCTCTCATATTCTTCCACAAAACATAAAAGGAGAGAGTGCTTCCAAATTCATTTTATGAGATCAACATCACCCTCATACCAAAACCAGAGAAGTACACCACAGAAAAAGACAACCATAGGCTAATAACCCTAATGAGCACAGATGCAATAAATCCTCAAGAAAGTATTAGCAAAATGAATTAAACAAACATTGAAAAGATCATGCACCCTAATAAAGGGAGATATTCAGGGATGGCTTGATAAAATGAAGGATGAAAATTATATAATAATTTCAACAGATGCAAAAAAAGCCTTTGACAAAATTCACCCATTTATGATATGGTTTCTGGGTACATAGGAAGACACACGCTCACCTCTTCCCATAGACACACAGAATCTGCAGCTCCTGGTGCAACAAAAATTTCTGAAATACATTTGCACACTAAGCACTCCTAAGTACAGGGCTAGTAAGAGACTGCTGCGTGGAAGCAGGCAGGAGAGGCTGGGACACAGTCTCGCCATGAACCCACCCTGGGGCGGGCAGCCCAGTCAAGAGCTTCTCTCTGAACACGAAGGGTTTGAACCCTACATAGAGCGTCGCTAAGCTTAAGAACTGCCACTGCCAGAGGCTCTCACAAAGCCCAACTCACTCCACTTGGAAACAAGCTACGGAGTGACACCTCTCCCTCCATGGGGCCCTCCAGCCAGACCTTGAGTTACAGCAGTTTCACACAGAGCCGCCATGCAAACAGGCAAAGACATGCCATTCCGGACCCAGCTGTGAGCACAGTCTCCCTGATGCCAGCAATTCTGCCCGCGGACCCCTCTGTGGCTGCAGATCCTGGGCAGAGCCCCCCAGCGCCCGCGGCCCCACCAGCCCCTCAGAAAGCCTCTCGTGCTGAAGGGCCGGCGGTGGAAGCCCCGGGCCCAGGCCGCTGCCTTCTCGGCTGCAGCCTCCTGAACAGAGCAACCTTCCCTTTCACCAACCCTGGTCCCCTGAGCTTTGGCCTTTCGAGGGCCGGGCAGCCAAATGTGGGCTGGGAAGCAAGCTGCGGTGGGAAGCACTGCTGAGGACACACGGCCCTAAACATGGCACCCTGGGAACCAGCCCTCAAGGAGAAGGCTCACAGCTTGGGAAGGTTGCGCGGGACTCACCTGACCCAGCCGCCGATCCAGGAGCGCTGGGACTCTCCGCGGATGAGGTTCAATGCTCATGTAAGAATAGGAATAGGTTAGCATAAGAGTAGCCATCTTAAGGGCCTAAAAGCCATTTCCTGAGTGTGTGTGAACTGGAACTGGGTAAGGCCAAGAAAAACAAGATAATCAATCATGAACACTGGAATAAGGCAGCGGTGACCCTTGGTCAGCTAACCTTGGTCAATTAATCCTACATACCAAGCTTATCCTGTGGAACCTCCCTGACAATTGAATAATGGTCTTATCTTGCTCTTGCTTAACCCCAGGATGTATGTCTTGCAAGAATAATGTATAGCTGTGTAAAATTACTATGAGTTAAGTACTTTGAAAATGCTATATAAACCCTTGACTCTGAGTGCTTGGGGTCCTTGTTGAAACCTGCTGTGTCGGGCAGACACTTGGACCCCAGCTAGCTGGAATAACAATAAACCTCTTGCTTGTTGCATCGATCTGCTGTGGCCTTCATCTCCTCACTGGGAGAAGCGCAGACCGGAATAAGGCCATTGGGTCTTACATTTGGGGGCTCATCCGGGATCGCGTGCCCCCCGGAGGAACAACAAGCCAAGGATCGGAGGCTTGCCCTGGCCAGGTATTACTGTGTTTGTGTCCGTGTGTCTCTTGTCAAACCTGTAAGAATGTTCTGTGTTTAATCAGAAAGTGCCTTGCTGGATAGTGAGTGCACTCAGTGTTTTTGTTCACAAACAAACCTGAAACCTGTATAAAGCCTGTGGGAGCTCCAATCTGTATCTGGGTTGGCATCGACTTAGGCGGACGCGCTGGCAGGTCACCGGCCAAGGGTCTTGGGAGACGTCCCTTGCCCCCGTCTGGAGGACAAGGTCCTCATCTGTGAGGAAAATCGGCTGCCCTGCAGTCTGACAGGCCCTCTACTCAGTTTCAGTTTTGCCTCTGCAGCCGCAGTAGATTCTTTTCTGTTTGTTAGCTATTGTATTTATCCTAGTTTTGTTGTTGACGGAAAGAATGGGACAGACACAGACGACTCCTTTAGACTTGCCTTTAAGACACTGGGGAGACGTAAAGAGTAGAGCAAATAATCTGTTCTTGTTAAAAAAGATAAATGGAACACTCTGGCATTGGCTGATTGGCCGGCCTTTCAGGTTGGCTAGCCTCCCGGGGGTTCTTTCTCTTTTCCCCTTATACAGGAAGTCAAGAAGAAAGTTTTCGGTACCGGATCCCGCGCACACGAAAATCAGATTCCTTACATTCTTGTTTGGGAAAACTTAGTCACAGAACCCCCCTCTTGGGTTCAGCCCTTCTTACCCAACCCATCTTCACAGGTTTTTGCACTTCTCAACGACCTGAAAGAACCTAAGAAAGTTCTGCCTCCACCCCCTGATGAAGATCTCCTCCTCCTCGATTCTCCCCCTCCATACCCTCCTACCGCTTCCCCTCAACCTGCCGCCCCCCCTGGTCCCTATTCCTTCTCCCCCTCCTGTTCCTCCTGTCCCTCCCATTCCCGTCATTCCCCCACCTCCCCCGACCCCTCAGGCCAGTGGAGGGCAGAACGTCGGCCCAGCCAGAGGGACAAGGAGCCGCCGGGCCCCCTCACCAGGGGCCACTGTGACACTTCCCCTTTGAGCCCTCGGCCCCCCCCTCCGAGGATGGCCAGCAACTCCTACAGTATTGGCCTTTTTCTTCCTCAGACCTCTACAACTGGAAGACCCAAAACCCCCCTTTTTCAGAAAATCCCAGAGGGTTGATCAATCTGATTGAATCTTTACTTTTCACACATCAGCCCATTTGGGATGACTGCAACCAGTTGTTACAGGTCCTGTTTACAATGGAAGAAAAAGACCGGATCCTCCTAGAGGCCCGGATGAATGTACTGGGGGCCAATAGGTGACCCACTCAGAATCCAGCCATCATCAAGGAGGGGTTTACCCTGAACAGACCTGATTGGGACTTCAACACCCCGGAAGGTAAGGAGCACCTGAAAGTCTTCCACCAGGCTCTGATGGCAGGTCTCAGGGGGGCGGCGAGGCACCCCAACAATTTGGCTAAGGTAAGGGGAGTCCCTCAAGAACCTGATGGATCCCCCTCTGCATTTTTAGAAAGACTCATAGAGGCTTTTTGGCAGTACACTCCATATGATCCAGTCAGTGAGGAACATAAAGCCACAGTTATTGTGGCTTTTATTGATCAATCTAGTAAAGACATCAGGAGGAAATTGCAAAGGCTAGAAGGACTGCAGGACAAAACCCTGTGAAACTTAGTACAGGTGGCAGAGAAAGTGTATCATAATAGACTGAAGAGGAAAAAGAGGGTGGGAAGCTGCGAGAGACTGAGGAAAGAGAGCTGAGGAAAGAAAGATGGCAAGAACGCAACCTCCATAAAATCCTCACCACTGTTGTGAGAGAGACCAGAGAACCCAAACCAGGGCCAGGTGGCAGGAGACAGCAGCTAGATAAAGATCAGTGTGTGTACTGTAAAGAGAAAGGACATTGGGCCAGAGAATGCCCAAACAAGAAAAAGAAATCTCAGCAGTGGGAAAAACCCGTTACCCACCCCAAAATTCTGACTATGCATGAGGACAGTGATTAGGGGAGATGGGGTTCAGAGCCCCTCCCCGAACCTAGGGTAACCTTAACTGTGGAGGGGAAACCTACTCGATTCTTAGTAGACACCAGGGCACAGCACTCAGTATTGCAACAAGCTGAAGGACGGCTTTCAAATCGGAAATCATGGTTCCAGGGAGCCATGGGAAATAAATTGTACTCTTGGACCACTGCATGGACGGTAGACCTGGGAACAGGATTAGTGTCTCACTCTTTCCTCGTGATCCCAGATTGCCCATATCCTTTATTGGGAAGAGACTTGCTCACAAAAATGAAAGTCCAGATCCATTTCCTGCCAGAGGGGCCACAGCTTAAAAGGCCCTCAGAGGACCCCATCCAGATATTGACTGTGATGTTAGAAGATGAGTATAGACTCTTTGAATTCGAAAGAGAGAACCCAGGCTCGGGAGATCTCAGCCTGTGACTAAGAAAGTTCCCTCAGGCATGGGCAGAGCCGGCGGGAATCGGGAAGGCTAAACATAGGCCGCCCGTCTATGTTGAACTAAAACCACAAGCCACCCCCATAGCCGTTCGCCAGTACCCTATGCCAATAGAAGCCAGAGAGGGAATCCGGCCCCATATAACCCAATTCCTCCAGTTGGGGATATTGCGCAGATGTCAATCCGCTTGGAACATCCCACTCCTTCCTGTCAGGAAGCCAGGCACAAATGAATACCATCCATTCCAGGACCTGCGAGAAGTTAACAAGCAGGTAGTTCACATTCATCCCACAGTTCCTAATCCTTATAATTTTTTAAGTTCCTTGCCACCTCTCCGAGGCTGGTATACTGTTTTAGATTTAAAAGATGCCTTCTTCTGCCTCCAACTTGCGCCAAAGAGTCAGGAGCTTTTCGCCTTTGAATGGAGAGACCCAGACAGAGGAGTGACGGGGCAACTCACGTTGACCCGGCTCCCACAAGGATACAAAAGTTCTCCCACCCTCTTCGATGAAGCTCTCAACCAAGACCTGGCGCTTTATCGAGAAGCTAACCCCCAGGTAACCTTGTTGCAATATGTTGATGATCTTCTGCTTGCAGCTGAAATGAAAGAAGATTGACTGAAAGGGACTGAGAAACTTCTGGCAGAATTAGGAACTCTAGGATATCGGGCATCAGCCAAGAAAGCACAAATCTGCAAATGACAGGTAAGCTACCTGGGCTATGTGTTATGAGAAACGAAGAGGTGGCTGTCAGATGCGAAGAAAGAGACTGTTCTCCATATCCCTCTGCCTGAGACTCCTAAGCAAGTCAGAGAATTTCTGGGGACTGCAGGATTTTGCAGGCTATGGATCCCCGGGTTCGCAGAGACGGCAGCTCCCCTTTACCCTCTCACCAAAGCTGGACCGTTCTCTTGGGGAGAGAAAGAACAGAAGGCATTTGATGCCATTAAGCTGGCATTGATGTCCGCCCCAGCTCTGGGACTCCCCAATGTGACAAAACCCTTCCACCTGTTCGTGGCGGAGAACAGGGGGATAGCCAAAGGGGTGCTGACTCAGAAGCTCGGACCGTGGAAACGGCCTGTAGCATACCTGTCTAAAAAACTAGATCCAGTAGCCGCCGGCTGGCCTGCATGTTTGAAAATAATCGCTGCAGCAGCATTGCTAGTCAAAGATGCGTACAAATTGACCCTAGGGCAAAATCTAACCGTGACTGCTCCGTACGTGCTAGAAAGCATAATCCGGCAGCCCCTGCTTCGGTGGCTTACAATTGCTCGGATAACTCACTACCAAGCCCTGTTACTCAACTCCGACTGGGTGACATTCTCTCTGCCGACCAGTCTCAATCCGGCCACTTTGCTGCCAGGCCCCGATCTTGAGCCCCTGGTGCATGACTGCCAGCAAGTATTAACCGAAGCCCATGGGTGGCGTAAAGACTTGACTGACCTGCCTTTACCAGATGCTGAAGCTACCTGGTTCACAGATGGAAGCAACTATCTAGACCAAGGAAAGTGGAAGACAGGAGCAGCAGTAGTAGATGGAGAAAAAATAGTGTGGGCTCAGCCCCTCCCTGAGGGAACCTCGGCTCAGAAAGCTGAGCTCATTGCCCTTATGAGAGCACTAGAACTGGGGTCCAGAAAGAAAATTAACATCTATACAGATAGTAGGTATGCCTTTGCGACAGCACATGTGCATGGAGCCATTTACCAACAAAGAAGACTCCTCACCTCCGAAGGAAGAGAAATAAAAAACAAGCCGGAAATCACGGCACTCTTAGAAGCTCTGCACAAACCAGCCAAAGTAAGTATAATTCATTGCCTTGCTCACCAACACGGGAAGTCCCACATCGCTGTAGGCAAAAATATGACTGACCAGGCTGCCCGAGAAGAGGCCGCAAAGAGAGTAGAAATCTTCCTCTCTGAAACCCAGCCTGAGCCAAGCCTGCCACCCTATCAATATAGCCCAGCAGATTTAGAACTAATCTTCAAAGACCGTACTCACAATTTTGATGAACAGAAGAGAGCCTGGTGCACCCAAGATAGAAAAATCATCCTGCCGCAAGCAACTGCCAAAGCCATAATCAAACAGATGCATCAGTGGACACACTTAGGAGTGCACAAACTTAGACTGTCTTAAACTCCGGGTGGTATGTGCCAAACCTGCAGCAAGTAGCTGAATCAGTAGTTAAGTCGTGCGTTCCTTGTCAAGAAACAAACTCGCCCGGGAAGAGAAATTGGACTAGAAAATGGGCAAGGGGGAACTGGCCTGGACAGTTTTGATAAATCAACTTTACTGAAATTAAACCAGAGAGGTATAAATTTAAGTATCTCCTAGTGTTTGTAGATACCTTCTCAGGATGGGTCGCAGCCTTAACAACAAGGCAGGAAACAGCTGCAGTGGTAATAAAGAAAATACTAGAAGAAATATTTCCTCATTTCGGGATACCTAAGGTAATAGGATCTGACAACAGACCTGCTTTCATCACCTGGTAAAGTCAGAGAGTTGCTAAGTATTTGGGGACCAATTAGAAATTACATTGCACGTATAGACCCCAGAGTTCAGGGCAAGTAGAAAGGATGAATCAAACCCTAAAAGAGACCTTAACTAAATTGACCATAGAGACTGGCTCAGACTAGATGGTGCTCCTTCCCCTGGCCTTGTTCCGAGCTTGGAATACCCCTACTCATCTCAATCTAACCCCCTTTGAAATCTTGTATGGCTCCCCCGCCCCGCTTACTTGCCTGCATGACCCCTTCCCCATTACCCAGACTGACAACCACGATTTATATGATAGGTTGAAAGCTCTCCAGCCAGTCCAAAGAGAAGTGTGGACCCAACTAAAAGCAGTCTATAAGCAAGGCACTTCAGAAGCAGCCCACCCGTTCCAAATTGGAGACTTTGTGTTTGTAAGGCGACATCGAGCGCAGACCCTTGAGCTACGGTGGAAAGGACCCTACTTAGTGTTGCTGACCACCACAACAGCAGTCAAAGTCGACGGGATTGCCACCTGGATCCACGCATCTCATGTGAAACCCATTATTTCAGCCGAGACAGCTGACGACCATCTCGCATGGAGAGCTCAATCTATGGAGAATCCTCTCCGCTTAAAATCACCAGAAGACCCCTAAAGTGACCAGATGCATGCCTAGAGACACCAGCGCCGTTCAGCTGACCCACACACCGTTCCCAAAAACTCTATTCCAAGATGACCATGTCAGCTGGACAAAGACAATTCACAAAAGTTAAGACTGTGCCGCTCTTATTATATATATTGTGCCTTTCCCTTTTTGCACTCAGCGACCCTAACCCCCATGTTCCCTATCGGCTCACCTAGGAAATAGAGAACTGGGAAACTCATGAAATATACAACCGCACTTCCCATACAACCCCCTTAGGCACGTGGTTCCCTAACCTGTACTTTAACCTAGATAAAGTAACAGACTTAGAAAAGAGAGGTGGAAAGGGCAAGAGTCAGCATTCAGGCCCCCCTCTTCCCTGCGTCCCTCAGTTCTGTCCGGTTGGAATGGGAGGGGGAGACTGGCAAGAAAAACAGCGCCGAGTCTCTGTGAGTCAAAATGAGTTTTATGCGTGCCCAGGGTTTCAAACAGGGCCAGAGAAGCAGCAGTGTGGAGGAGCCAAGTCCCGATACTGTGCACGCTGGAGTTGTGTTACTACCAGTGATGGGGAGTGGAAGTGCCAAGTAACTCCCCAGCTCATCACTCTCTCATTTGTTAAACCATGTACCCGAACTAGGTACAGCCCAGACTGTAATCTGCTCAGGCTCCAGTTCACAGAACAAGGAAAAAAAGACACCCAATGGCAGACAGGGTTAACATGGGGCCTTTATCTTTATCAGAACCCTCCTTTTGGAACCATTATCCGAGTCAAATTAAAAGTTGAGCCAATAGTCGAGATAGCCTCAGGTTCAAATAAATTATTGAAACCCGAAGCACCCAAAACCCCTAGACAGCCCCTCAAGATGACAGCCCCTAAGTCCCTTCCCCAGAGCCTGTTGAGCCCAGCTTGGACACCAGCCCCCTCCATAGAAAGCCAGCAGTCTTGGCTCCTTAGTTTAATCAAAGGCTCTTTCCAAGTTATCAACAATTCCCGTCCTGAGCTAACTCACTCCTACTGGTTATGCTATGATGTTGCTCCCCCTTACTATGAAAGTATAGCATTTGTAAATGCTCTCAACCAGTCTCCTGACCCCGCCCAGTATAGATGGCAGCAGAAAGGACCAAGACTCACTTTATCCTCTGTAAGTGGGCAGGGAACCTGCATTGGGAGAGTTCCCAAAACTTACACCTCCCTCTGCAACAGGACAGAAGTAATAAGCATCACCCCAACTTATTATATTCCCCCGTCTAATGGGTGATGGGCCTGCCAAACCAGAGTCACTCCATGTGTTCATTCCCAGAAGTTAAGCAAAACTTCTGACTTTTGTATTCTAGTACAATTAATACCCCACCTCATTTATCATTCTTATGATGAAGTCCTGTCCCAACTAAGCCAGTCTCTGCCTCGAGTCAAATGAGAACCTGTGAGTCTAACTATCTCCCTCTTGCTAGGCCTCAGTCTGGGGACAGCGGGGGTAGCTACAGGAACATCCTCACTAGTTCTCCAAAACCAGCATTACCACAGTCTCAGAGAAGCCATAGATGCAGACTTAGAAGAAATAGAGAAATCCATATCCACCCTGCAAGACTCTTTAACTTCTTTATCAGAAGTAGTCCTACAAAATAGAAGAGGGTTAGACATGTTATTCCTCCAACAAAGCAGACTGAGCACTGCCCTTAAAGAAGAATGTTCCTTCTATGTAGATCATTCAGGAGTAGTAAAAGACTCCATGGCCAAAGTTAGAGAAAGGTTAGCAAAAAGGAAAAGAGAAAGAGAACAAAACCAAGAGTGGTTTGAGTCCTGGTTCAACTCCTCGCCATGGTTCACTACCCTCATCTCTACTCTAGTAGGGCCACTAATAATCTTAATATTAATTCTAACTTTTGGCCCCTGCATCATAAACCGCCTAGTTACCTTTATCAAAGAACGCATTAGCACCATGCAAATCATAGTGTTGAGACAGGACTATCAGAGTGTTGACCAAACAGATGACGCCTAGTTTCATGATTGAAATAGATACAAGAAGAAGAGGGGAATGTAAGAATAGGAATAGGTTAGCATAAGAGTAGCCATCTTAAGGGCCTAAAAGCCATTTCCTAAGTGTGTGTGAACTGGAACTGGGTAAGGCCAAGAAAAACAAGATAATCAATCATGAACACCGGAATAAGGCAGTGGTGACCCTTGGTCAGCTAACCTTGGTCAGTTAATCCTACATACCAAGCTTATCCTGCGGAACTGCCCGGACAATTGAAGAATGGTCTTATCTTGCTCTTGCCTAACCCCAGGATGTATGTCTTGCAAGAATAATGTATAGCTGTGTAAAATTACTACGAGTTAAGTACTCTGAAAATGCTATATAAACCCTTGACTCTGAGTGCTCGGGGTCCTTGTTGAAACCCACTGTGTTGGGCAGACACTTGGACCCCAGCTAGCTGGAATAACAATAAACCTCTTGCTTGTTGCATCGATCTGCTGTGGCCTTCATCTCCTCACTGGGAGAAGCGCAGACTGGAATAAGGCCATTGGGTCTTACACTCACCAGCCGGGCTCAGTTCGAGTGGCCGGCACCCTAGCCAGGACACACCCGGGGCCGCAGGCTGGCCACAGCCTCTCTTCCCAGGTGAGCACCATCTTGACCTTCGGGCGGGCGCCCTCTTGATGCTCTACCCGGGCGGCCGCCATCACGTTTGTTGTAAAGACGAGAACCTTTTCCCCTTCTGCTTCAGGGGCCATCATGCAAACCCGCTCCCTCCATGGGGCTGCAGCTCGCCGGTACCTCTGGGGGAAGCGCATACTCGCCTGCGGGTGGGGTTTCATTTGCCGTGCAGGGGCCACCTGGCCCTGGAAGCCTTGGATGTCTGTCTGTCCAGAAGACTCCAAGGAGAAGGTTCTAGGCTCACTCCCGCCTACAGGTCACCATGGGTGCCAGACTGACACACACCTCCAGCCTTCCAGAAGGAGGCCTGTGTGCCTGTCCTGGAGCTTCGCTGATGGGCGGGTTTCGGAATGGCCACCGAGCCAATGGAAGCAGTCTTTGCCCGCCCTCGGCCTTGCTCTGGCTTTTGGGGGCAAATCTGGGATTCTGTGGCTGCTGCAGGGTCCAGCCCGGAAGGCGTGGCTCTGGGAGCCAGTGGGCTAGGGGTGGGTCCTTCCTGACAGTGACTGGAGTGGTGACTCGCTCCGGCCTCCAGGGCACAGTGCACTTGGAGCTCAGACTTCCTAAAAAGGCATCTATTTGCTTATCAGCAGCAACCGCAAGGCAGGCTGCTAACCACACAAAACTGCTGTCCTCTATTAGCCTTCACTGAGATGGGGACCATGGGCTGAAGCAAAGGGGCATGAGGGCCTTGGGGGTGTGGGGTGGGAAACAAAGCAAGATGACGTGGGATTTGCTGTAGACTGCTGGGGGGCCCAGCTTGCTTTTTGACTTTACCCAGGTGCTGCTTTTCCTCCTCCAGCCCTAATCAAGTCATTTGCAACCTGGGCAATTAATTTAGCAAGCACCTTGTAAACAACCTAGTAAAAACAGGAAGGACTCCATCCTGAAGGTTGCACTTTAAAACCCAATTTTAAAAAGTAACTTTGTTAACATACTCTTTAACCAGCAGACAATAAGTCAGCACACCTTGGAAGCAACGCGGGCACTCTTGATTGATACACCCCCAGACCAGGAAGCTGCTATCCTGGGAGGAAATAAGAGCAGTATGTTTCTTGTAAAACTATAAAACTAACAAAAAGCCTATAAACTAACCTGTAAAACTAACAAAAAAATGTCTCTTCAAATATAAACATTTTGGGACCACTTAGCAGGTCTGCATCCCTAGCCCTTTTTCTCTCAACTGCATATAAATCCCCTAAACAATGCACCACCCAGGGCTCTCTTTCTTCTCTTGGCATGAGCCAGGAGCTCTATCCTCTCACTTTATCTCCAAATAAAAGCCTCTGACTTGCTCTCCTACCTTGAGTGCAAAATTCCTTCTTCGACTCTGCGAACAAGAACCCTGGCATCATCATCATAGCTACAACCTGAGGGGCAGGCTGCTAATTACACACACCACTGTTCAAACACCTGGAAAGCCTTGCACTACCTTTGTGCTCTCCCCACGCTGCAACTGAGTTCCACGAGCCTAACTAAAACTGTGGTTAACAATACTATGCTCTCTGTGTGAGGGTAGCTAGGAGAGTGGACCTGGAATGTACGCTTCACAAGAAAAAAAATGTAATGTCATTTTAGGAATGATTAGTATTATGCTGCTTAGAAAAGAATACACATGTATAAAGAAAGTTTCAGCCATTTGTATCTGGTTCCTGGAGGGTAAATTTTAAGTCTTTTGAACATCTGGTCTAACAGAATTTTTTTTGCCTACCAGAGAATATGGGGGACATGATAGATGATTCTAACTCTGTGATGTATGCTGAGGACCATGTGTCTTGTTGCTCTGTGTTTATTGAAGTTCATTTGACACACAACATTATATTGGTTTCAGGTATACAACACAGTGTTTCAGCAGTCATATATATCATTAAATCCTCACCCCATCTGGTGTAGTTAGTGTCTGTCAACATAGAAAGATGTTACAGAACCACTGACTATGTTACCTATCCTATAGTTTCATTCCTGTGACTAATTTATATTATATTGTGATTCTGTGCCTCTTTATCCCCTTCACCTGTTTTACCCACCCACCCACCCCAAGCCCTCCACCATGGTAACAACCAGTCTTTCCTCCATTTATATAAGTCAATTACTGTTTTGATCATTTTGTTTTATTTCATTTTTAGATTCCATGTGCAAGTGAAGTCATATGGTATTTGTCTTTCTCCACCTGGCTTATTTCACTGAGCATAATACCCTCTAGATCTATCCATATTGTTGTAAATCAGGATTTCTTTTCTTTTAATAACTGAATATTGTGTATATGTACCACATATTCTTTATCCATTCATCTATTGATAGACACTATTTTCTTCAATCTCTTTGATCAAGGCCGTATAGTTTCTATTGTATAGGGTCTTTCATCTCCTTGGTTAAATATATCCCTAAGTATTTTATTGCTTTTCAATACTATACCATTGTAAATGAGATTGCTTTTTAAATTTCTTTCAGATACTTTGTTTTAAGTTATAGAAATGTAACTTTTCTGTGGATTTATTTAATATCATGTAACTTTACTGAATGCAAATTTCTCTGACAGCTTTATGGTATAGTCTCTTTAGGGTTTCCTATACAGAAAATCATGCCATCTGCAAATAGGCATAACAGGTGTTAATAAGGATGTAGAGAAATTTGCGCACCATATATTTTTGTTGGGAATATGAAATGGTTTTGCCACTTTGAAAGACAGGCTTGCAGTTTCCAAATGATTAAATACAGAGTTAACATATGACATAGTATTTCCATTCCTAGGTATATAGATAAAAGAAGACACATGTCTGCAAGAAATTTGTATGTCAATGTTTAAAATAACATTATTCATAGTGACCAAAAAAGTAGAAGTAACTAAAATGTTCATTGACTGATAAATTAATAAGAAATTAGAGTATATTCATGTACTAGAATACTATTGGACAAGAAGGAAAAGTAACTCATTGATACATCCTATAACTTGAATGAAACCTGAAAAACATTACACTCAGTTGGAAAAGGCAATTTATAAAGCACATATTGTACAATTTCATTTATATATTAGATACAAATAGGCAAACCCATAGAGTCTGAAAGTAGATTAATGATTTCCTAGAATTAAAAGAAGTTTGAGGAACTTGGGAGTAACTCCTAAAGCATGTTGGGTTTCTTTCTGTGATTAGAAAATGTTCCAAAATTGATTGTGATATTGATTGTACAACTCTGAATTAAAACAGGAATACATACTATATATTAATGAATGATATATGAATTATACATCAGTAAGGTAGGGTCTTAAAAGTATAAATAAGTCTATATAAATAAAATTACACTGGCTTATGAAAAACAAATGTACACCATTGGGAAATAGGTTTTCAATTGACTGTTGGTTCACACCCTCAGGAGTCTCAGGCAGTTACCACATAGTAATTATTTCGGTCCTTCTGTGTCCTTTTATTTCTAAAGCCAAAATTCCTTATAGGCCTACAGATGAGGTAGTAGACTGAGTTATTTTAGAGTAAAAAACCTAAAGAAGCTAAATATGCTCATTTCTCCCAATCTAAATGGACAGGGATGTAAACAGCACATATTCAGGGTTAGTGAGGTCTCATTAAATATATTTTTCCAGGAACCAGGAGTGTTTTCTATGAGCACTGTACTGATCCAGCTTATTAAAAGTAACTGCCCAGTGTTCATTTAAAACTGGAACTTAAGCTATAGACATGGAATATAGAATTAATTTCAAGGAGATTTGAAACAGCTTTTTGATAGATAGCATGATCTATATTGCCTTGTATTCTCTAATTTTACAATTAATGTGGATTACTTCCATGACTAAATATATATTTGAACAGATGATTAAATAATAAAATAATTGTAAGGTCAGAATTCCAAGTATTTCTGGGATTATTCTGCCAGAAGGAAAACATCACCTTTTTAAAGCATAAGCAAAACTAGAGTTTCTGCCATTCTGAGATGAGGTGGAGATATAATCACAAATTGTCTCCTGATTTGGACTCTATCAGAGTAGGTATAATAGTAGTAATATTGGTAGTAACAATTGTATTGATAAATTTAAAGCATTATTGATTTTGACAATATTTTTACTTTTTAAATTTTTAGGTAAAATTTACTAATAGTATACCTTCAACATCATATATTATAGAAAGCTTAGATGCTACTAAAAGACAGTTTAAAAGATACAAAATATACTAGAAACAGAGATTCTTTGGAATCTTAGGTCAGCATAAGCTCCACAAACATTACTGAAACAGAAATGATGCAGGAAACAATATATTGTGATATTAAAAGAAAATTTAATTCTTCAAAGATATAGGGTCAAAATGTAAATAAACAGAGGAAAACAGATTTTTTCTAATTGAAAAATATATTCTATTGATATATTAAATATACAATAATAACACTTTCAAATCAAAGTGATATGTCCAGAAATACACTAAAAATAGGCAGAAAAGTACATTAAAATGCCCATAAGATAATTTCTACGTTCTTGTAAGTTAAGAGGACGTCTAATACACTAGCAATCAGAAATGAAACTGAAATGAAAATGAGATGAAACTTTAAAATTGCAAGAGTGGCAACTATTGGAAAGTTGTGTCTCACTTCCCCCTCCCCTCCCCTTTGGTAACTGCTAGTCCTTTCTTGGAGTCTGTGAGTCGGCTGCTGTTTTGTTCCTTCAGTTTTGCTTTGTTGTTTTACTCCACTTTAGCAAGAACTCACAGTGTCGTGCTGAGGGGAGTATAAAAGGCTGAAGATATTTTATTTTTATTTAGGTATCACTGATAGATGCTCTTATCAACGTTTCACATGGAAACATTGTGGGTACTATATTCACCCATATTATCAATCCCCCCACCATACCCCATTGAAGTCACTCTCCATCAGTGTAGTAAGATGCCCCAGAGTCACTACTTGACTTCTCTGTGTTACACTGTCCTCCCTGTGAACCCCCCACACACCATGTGTGCCAATCATAATAACCCACAATTCCCTTCTCCCTCCCTCTCCACCCAACTTCCTCCTCCCCTCCCCTTTGGTAACCACTTGTCCTTTCTTGGAGTCTGTGAGTCTGCTGCTGTTTTGTTCCTTCAGTTTTGCTTTGTTGCTATACTCCACAATTGACTGAAATCCTTTGGTACTTTACTTTCTCCGCCTGGCTTATTTCTCTGAGCACAATACCCTCCAGCGCCATCCATGTTGTTGCAAATGGTAGGATTTGTTTACTTCTTATGGGTTAATAATATTCCATTGTGTGTATATACCAATCTTGGGTGAAGATACTTTTAGAAACAAAATTCTTCAGTAAGATGGGAGTTAGAATAGCTAAGGTGCTTATGGATAAGGGCATGAATAAATAATGTGTGGCCAATGCTATGAGGTGTAATGCTATAAGAACAGAAGAAACAGATATACTTAGGCAGGTTTCAGTGACCCATTGGGGTTAAACAAATCAAAACAGAATGTGACACTTTTTAGTAACTATTATTTGAATTAGCAAAACATAGATACATGGATAAACATTAATATAAATTCAGACCTTGCAGCAATTGTATCTGAAAGAGAACAGCTGGTGGGTTTTGCTCAGTTAGGGTCTGTAACAATGACCACAAAACTTTGTTAATTTTAAGATTTAATTCTGAGATTAGCATGTGGTTATCTATATATCAAAACATCATGGAAATAGCAAACACCCTTTTTCCTAATTAAAAATTCCCCTCTACTCCTGGAACAATAATATTTAACTCAACACTGAAATAAACATTATACAAGTAAAATTCATCCAGAGTTAAGACTTTCTAAGATTTTGTGGGGAAAATCTATTTTCTATCTGATCAGGATTGTTCATGTGTGTTCCACTCTGTACTTTTTTCTGTGATATGAATTGTCACTCATTTTACTTTCCTGACTTTGGATTCTCCAAATCCCAGCCACCATGTGTTATCCACATTCAATGTACAGAAACATAAGTGACTTCATTCAACACCGTTACAGGCAGGCTCTCATTCTTCATCCTATAAATATTATTTATGTTATGTATTAGAACATTATCAGAAGTTTGTGTTTCTTATGCTAACATTGTGTGTTCTCCACACACCATTTGTGTGCATTGTCCATTTTGATTGTACATGAAAGTTGGGTATTTCAATATACTATTCTCAAAAGTGGACAGAACACCTAAATAGAAAATCAACAAAGAAATAGAGGGCTTGAACAATATTATAAATGAACTAGACTTGAGTAATATAGACATAACATTCCGTCTCCAAATAGAATACTTCTTTTTCTCATGAACATGGGACATTTTATATGATTGATCATATTTTATACCATAAAACAACCTTAATATTTAAATATTATTTTTAAAAGTATCTTCTCAGATGACAATAGGATAAAATTAGAAAGAAAAAAGGAGTAAATCTCAAATGCTTATAAATTTATGACAATTAACTACACTCTCAGAAAAACCAAAGTGTCAGAGAAGAAATTACTAGTGAAATTAGAGAATAATTTTATAAAAATGAAACTAAACAGCCTGTCATACTCATGGGATTCACTTAAAGCAGAGCTCAGAGAGAAAATTACAGCTTTCAAGAACTATATTAAGAAGACAAGAGATCTTTTATCAATAAACTGAAGTTATACCTTGGAAAATAGGGAAAAGAAAGAAACAAATAGAGCTTAAAACCAGAAGAAGAAAATAACAAAGATTAAAAAAAAACATAAAACAGTGAATTGAACAATAGAGAAAATCAGTAAGACTAAAAGTTGATGATACACAAAAATTTTTCAAAAAAATTATGAACAAATATAGAATCTAAAAATATTTTTAAAATTCTCTTAAAAAATGTCAAAACCTTAATGGCAATGTCTTTGACATTGGCAATGATTTGTGGAATATGACATCAAGGCAAGGACAACAAAGAAAAAAATCTACAAATAGGACTCCATGAAAAATTTTTATATTTTGCACATGGAAGAGAATGACAGCAGAGTTAAAAGGCAAGTGACAAAATGGGAGAAAATATTTGCAAATCAATGTCTGACAAGGGATTAATGCTTAGAATATGTAGATACTCCCAAAAGTCCACAGCAGAAAGTACTCAGTCAAAAATGGGCAAGGGACTTGCAGAGCCTTTTCTTCAAGAACATAAACAAATATAAGTAACAGAAAAGATACCCAACATCACTTGATATTAAGGAATTACAAGTCAAAATTATAATGAGCCATCAAAGCAAAAATTACATAATACTGACTGTTGATGAGGATGTGGAGAAATAAGGAAATATTTCCTGTTAGCAGGAACACAAAATGGTACAAACACCGTGGAAAACAGTGCAAAACTCTAACAAAGGTTATTTGTTATTTTTTTCCTTTTGTAGATAACTTTTTTTATTGAAGGGTAGTTGACACACGGTATTATATTACATTAGTTTCAGGTGTACAACATAATGATTCAACATTTATATACATGACAATTCTAGGTACCAGCTATCACCGTAAGAAGCTGTTACAATATTTTGTTTATATACATTACATCCCAGTTACTTATTATTTTACCATTGGAAGTGTATACTTTTTTTTTTGAGGGCATCTCATATTTATTGATCAAATGGTTGTTAACAACAATAAAATTCTGTATAGGGGAGTCAATGCTCAATGCACAATCATTAATCCACCCCAAGCCTAATTTTCATCAGTCTCCAATCTTCTGAGGCATAACAAACAAGTTCTTACATGGAGATCAAATTCTTACATAGTGAATAAGTTCTTACATGGTGAACAGTACAAGGGCAGCCATCACAGAAACCTTTGGTTTTGCTCATGCATTATGAACTATAAACAGTCAGTTCAAATATGAAAAATTTGATTTTTATACTCGATTTATATGTGGATACTACATTTCTCTCTTTATTATTATTATTTTTGATAAAATGCTGAAGTGGTAGGTAGATACAAGATAAAGGTAGAAAACATAGTTTAGCGTTGTAAGAGAGCAAATGTAGATGACCAAGTGTGTGCCTGTAGACTATGTGTTAATCCAAGCTACACAAGGGCAATAAAACATCCACATATGCAGAAGATTTCTCTCAGAACAGGGGGGTGAGGTTTTAAGCCTCACCTCTGCTGATCCCCAATTTCTCACCTGATGACCCCCCTGCGACTGTGCCTGTCTTAGGTTGTTCCTCCCTTGAGGAATCTTACCCATCTCTGGTTAACAAGTCATCTTCCGGGGCCGTACAGGGAAGTGAAGTTGGTAAGTGAGAGAGAAGCCTTATTGTTTGAAATGGTTAGCTTTTTATTTCTTTGCATATTTATGCCCTGTAGCTTCTATGCCCAGCATTTGTCTTGAGGTATATTTACCAATTGGAAGAATTATGATACTCGGTAAATTTGACATGAGGCACGAATTCTATTTAAGGGTTGTAATTAGGAAGGAAGAAGAAAAGCTATAGAAGTAGCAGGCGGCAGAAAACATGGGAAGATTGATTATTTCTTTGACATATCTTCTTGTAGAGTAACTTCAGCATGTATACGTTTTAAGCTACTACTTAAATTGTGCACACACATTAACATAATAGGAGTATAGTTACATAACCAATGCATACCTGTAATTACCAGCCATCTCCAGTGAAACAAAGAAAACCAGTTAGGCACCTTAGGTATTTGTTAGAACTTATCTATGATATGGTGGATATTGTCCAACTGAACTTGAACAGTCTGAGAGAAATAAGACAAATTAAAACAACCCATTCCTGGGGAATGTTCATATCTTTTATGTTCTTTTAACAGTAAATAGTCTGTAGTTGTAAGATTTTGGAGCGCTACAATTTGCATTTATCCTAATTCTTGATTGAGTTCCAACAGTATAGATCCAGTCAAATTTGTTGTTTTACTGTATGCACAGGCCAGCTTAGATATCTCCTTCCTCATTCCCATGGCAAGTCCAGGAACTGGTGGGATGAGTGCATCTACAGCTGTAGCAGTGCGTGGATCTTAGTTGGGGTTTTTTTTTTTTTTCAGGTGTACAACACAGTGATTCAACATTTATATACATGATAATTCTAGGTACCAGCTATCACCATACCAAGTTGTTACAATATTTTGACTATATTCCTTAAGCTATACATTACATCCCGGTTACTTATTTATTTTACAATTGGAAGTGTGTTTATATATATGTACATATATATATATATATATATATGTACATATATATAATTTTTTTTTTTTTGGTGAGGGCATCTCTCATATTTACTGATCAAATGGTTGTTAACAACAATAAAATTCTGTATAGGGGGGTCAATACACAATGCACAATCATTAATCCACCCCAAGCCTAATTTTCGTCAGTCTCCAATCTTCTGATGCATAACGAACAAGTTCTTACATGGAGTACAAATTCTTACATAGTGAATAAGATACATGGTGAACATTACAGGGGCACTCATCACAGAAGCTTTCGGTTTTGTTCATGCATTATGAACTATAAACAGTCAGATAAAATATGAACATTCATTTGATTTTTATACTTGATTTATATGTGGATACCACATTTCTCTATTATTATTATTTTTAATAAAACGCTGAAGTGGTAGGTAGATACGAGATAAAGGTAGAAAACAGAGTTTAGTGTTGTAAGAGAGCAAATATAGATGATCAGGTGTGTGCCTGAAGACTATGTGTTAATCTGAGCTGGACAAGGGCAATAAAACATCCCTGTGTGCAGAAGATTTCTCTCAGAACATGAGGGGGGAGGTTCTAAGCCTCACATCTGCTGATCCCCATTTTCTCACCTGATGGCCTCCCTGCGACTGTGCCTGTCTTAGGTTGTTCCTCCCTTGAGGAATCTTACCCGTCTCTGCCTAACCAGTCATCTTCCGGGGTCATACAGGGAAATGTTAAGTTGGTAAGTGAGAGAGAAGCCTTATTGTTTGAAAAGGTTAGCTTTTCACTTCTTTGCATATTTATGCCCTGTGGCTTCTATGCCCAGCATTTGTCTTGAGGTATATTTACCACTTGGAAGAATTATGATACTCGGTAAATTTGATATGAGGCACGAATTCTATTTAAGGGTTGTAATTAGGAAGGAAGAAGAAAAGCTATAGAAGTAGCAGGCGGTGGAAAACATGGGAAGATTGATTATTTCTTTGACATATCTTCTTGTAGAGTAACTTCAGCATGTATAGGTTTTAAGCTACTACTTAAATTGTGCACACACATTAACATAATAGGAATATAGTTACATAACCAATGCATACCTGTAATTACCAGCCATCTGCAGTAAAACAAAGAAAACCAGTTAGGCACCTTAGGCATTTGTGGAAACTTATCTATGATATGTTGGATATTGTCCAACTGAACTTGAACAGTCTGAGAGAAATAAGACAAATTAAAACAACCCATTCCTGGGGAATGTTCATATCCCTTATGTTCTTTTAACAGTAAATAGTTGGTAGTTGTAAGATTTTGGAGCACTACAATTTGCACTTCTCCTAATTCTTGATTGAGTTCCAACAGTATAAATCCAGTCAAATTTGTTGTTTTACTGTATGCACAGGCCAGCCTAGATATCTCCATCCTCATTCCCATGGCAAGTCCAGGAACTGGTGGGATGAGTGCATCTACAGCTGTAGCAGTGCGTGGATTTTTCTTGGGGTTTTTTGATGATCATCTTCTGGCATGAGACTTCCTGAGAGTGCTGATGTTGGAAGTTCTTTTTCATATCTAATCTTAGTTCATTTTCGGGGTTGCCCAATTAGGCTTTGGTCTTCTGTATAAACACAGACAGACCCTTTGCCTACACATTTATATGCCCTTTATACCCTTGTGTAGAACTCATTGGAGGTTACCACACAGGAACTGCCTTTTTTTTTTTTTGAATCACTAATCTACACTTACATGACGAATATTATGTTTACTAGGCTCTCCCCCTATACCAGGTCCCTCCTATAAACCCCTTTACAGTCACTGTCCATCAGCATATCAAAATGTTGTAGAATTCCTACTTGCCTTCTCTGTGTTGTACAGCCCTCCCTTTTCTCCTACCTCCCCATGCATGCTAATCTTAATAGCCCCCTACTTCTCCCCCACCCGCTTATGCCTCCCTAACCACCCATCTTCCCCAGTCATTTTCCCTTTGGTACCTGTTAGTCCATTCTTGAGTTCTGTGATTCTGCTGCTGTTTTGTTCCTTCAGTTTTCCTTTGTTCTTATATTCCACAGATGAGTGAAATAATTTGTTATTTCTCTTTATCTGCTTGGCTTGTTTCACTGAGCATAATACCCTCCAGCTCCATCTATGTTGCCGCAAATGGTTGGATTTGCCCTATTCTTATGGCTGAGTAGTATTCCATTGTGTATATGTAACACTTCTTCTTTATCCATTCATCTATCGATGGACATTTAGGTTGCTTCCAATTCTTGGCTATTGTAAATAGTGCTGCGATAAACATTGGGGTGCACTGATCTTTCTCATACTTGATTGCTGCATTCTTACGGTAAATTCCTAGGAGTGCAATTCCTGGGTCAAATGGTAGGTCTGTTTTGAGCATTTTGATGTACCTCCATACTGCTTTCCACAATGGTTGAACTAACTTACATTCCCACCAGCAGTGTAGGTGGGTTCCCCTTTCTACACAGCCTCGCCAACATTTGTTGTTCTCTGTCTTTTGGATGGCAGCCATCCTTACTGGTGTGAGGTGATACCTCATTGTAGTTTTAATTTGCATTTCTCTGATAATTAGTGATGTTGAGCATCTTTTCATGTGTCTGTTGGCCATCTGTATTTCTTTTTTGGAGAATTGTCTGTTCAGTTCCTCTGCCCATTTTTTAATTGGGTTATTTGTTTTTTGTTCATTGAGGCGTGTGAGCTCTTTATATATTCTGGACGTCAAGCCTTTATCGGATCTGTCATTTTCAACGATATTCTCCCATACTGTAGGGTTCCTTTTTGTTTATTGATGGTGTCTTTTCCTTTACAGAAGCTTTTCAGCTCAATATAGTCCCACTTATTCATTTTGCTGTTGTTTTCCTTGCCCGGGGAGATATGTTCAAGAAGAGGTCACTCATGTTTATGTCTAAGAGGTTTTTGCCTATGTTTTCTACCAAGAGTTTAATGGTTTCATGACTTACATTCAGTTCTTTGATCCATTTTGAGTTTACTTTTGTATATGGGGTTAGACAATGGACCGGTTTCATTCTCCTATATGTAACTGTCCAGTTTTGCCAGCACCATTTGTTGAAGAGACTGTAATTTCACCATTGTATGTCCATGGCTCCTTTATCAAATATTAATTGATCATATATGTCTGGGTTAATGTCTAGATTCTCTAGTCTGTTCCATTGGTCTGTGGCTCTACTCTTGTGCCAGTACCAAATTGTCATGATTACTATGGCTTTATAGTAGAGCTTGAAGTTGGGGAGTGAGAACCCCCTACTTTATTCTTCTTTCTCAGGATTGCTTTGGTTATTTGGTGTCTTTGGTGTTTCCATATGAATTTTGGAATTATTTGCTCCAGTTCATTGAAGAATGTTGCGGGTAGTTTCATAGGGATTGCATCAAATCTGTATATTGCTTTGGGCAGGGTGGCCATTTTGACGATATTAATTCTTCCTAGCCACGAGCATGGGATGCATTTCCAACCGTTAGTGTCCCCTTGAATTTCTCTTAAGAGTGACTTGTAGTTTTCAGAGTATAATTCTTTCACTTCTTTGGTTAGGTTTATTCCTAGGTATTTTATTTTTTTTGATGCAATTGTGAATGGAGTTGTTTTCCTGATTTCTCTTCCTGTTGGTTCGTTGTTAGTGTATAGGAAAGCCACAGATTTCTGTGTGTTGATTTTGTATCCTGCAACTTTGCTGTATTCCGATATCAGTTCTAGTAGTTTTGGGGTGGAGTCTTTAGGGTTTTTAATGTACAGTATCATGTCATCTTGAAATAGTGACAGTTTAACTTCTTCTTTACCAATCTGGATTAATTATATTTCTTTGTTTTGTCTGATTGCCAAGGCTAGGACCTCCAGTAGTATGTTAAATAACAGTGGGGAGAGTGGGCATCCCTGTCTAGTTCCCAATCTCAGAGGAAATGCTTTCAGCTTCTCGCTGTTCAATATAATGTTGGCTGTGGGTTTATCATAGATGGCCTTTATTATGTTGAGGTACTTGCCCTCTATTCCCATTTTGCTGAGAGTTTTTATCATGAATGGATGTTGAACTTTGTCAAATGCTTTTTCAGCATCTATGGAGGTGACCATGTGGTTTTTGTCTTTCTTTTTTTGATGTTTTGGATAATGTTGATGGACTTTCGAAAGTTGTACCATCCTTGCATCCCTGGGATGAATCCCACTTGGTCATGGTGTATGATCCTTTTGATGTGTTTTTGAATTTGGTTTGCTAATATTTTGTTGAGTATTTTTGCATCTATGTTCATCAGGGATATTGGTCTGTAGTTTTCTTTTTTGGTGGGCTCTTTGCCTGGTTTTCATATTAGGGTGATGGTAGCTTCTTAGAATGAGTTTGGGAGTATCCCCTCCTCCTCTATTTTTTGGAAAACTCTAAGGATAATGGGTATTATGTCTTCCCTGTATGTCTGATAAAATTCCAAGGTAAATCCTTCTGGCCCGGGGGTTTTGTTCTTTGGTAGTTTTCTGATTACCGCTTCAATTTCATTGATGGTAATTGGTCTGTTTAGAATTTCTGTTTCTTTCTGGGTCAATCGTGAAATGTTGTATTTTTCTAGGAAGTTGTCCATTTCTCCTAGGTTTAACAGCTTGTCAGCATGTGGGTTTTCATAGTATTCTCTAATAATTCTTTGTATTTCTGTGGGGTCCGTCATGATTTTTCCTTTCTCATTTCTGATACTGTTGATTTGTGTTGAGTCTCTTTTCTTCTTAAGTCTGGCTAGAGGCTTATCTATTTTGTTTATTTTCTCAAAGTACCAGCTCTTGGTTTCATTGATTTTTGCTATTGTTTTATTCTTCTCAATTTTATTTATTTTTTATCTCATCTTTATTATGTCCCTCCTTCTGATGACCTTAGGCCTCATTTGTTCTTCTTTTTCCAATTTCTGTAATTGTGACATTAGGCCATTCATTTGGGATTGTTCTTTCTTCTTTAAATATGCCTAGGTTGCTATATACTTTCCTCTTAAGACTGCTTTTGCTGTATCCCACAGTAGTTGGGGCTTTGGGTTGTTGTTGTTGTTTGTTTCCATATATTGCTGGATCTCCATTTTGATTTGGTCGTTGATCCATTGATTATTTAGGAGCGTGTTGTTAAGCCTCCATGTGTTTGTTAGCCTCTTTGCTTTCTTTGTACAGTTTATTTCTAGTTTTATGCCTTCGTGGTCTGAAAAGTTGGTTGGTAGGAAGTCAATCGTTTGGAATTTTCTGAGGCTCTTTTTGTTGCCTAGTATGTGGTGTATTCTGGCGAATATTCCATTTGTACTTGAGAAGAATGTATATCCTGTTGCTTTTGGCTGTAGAGTTCTATAGATGTCTATTAGGTCCATCTGCTCTACTGTGTTGTTCAGTGCTTCTGTGTCCTTACTTATTTTCTGCCCGGTGGATCTGTCCTTTGGGGTGAGTGGTGTGTTGGAGTCTCCTAGAATGAATGCATTGCAGTCTATTTCCCCCTTTAGTTATGTTAGTATTTGTTTCACATATGCTGGTGCTACTGTGTTGGGTGCATATATATTTAGAATGGTTATATCCTCTTGTTGGACTGAGCCCTTTTTCATTATGTAGTTTCCTTCTTTATCTCTTGATTCTTTCTTTGTTTTGAAGTCTATTTTGTCTGATATTAGTACTGCAACCCCTGCTTTCCTCTGGCTGTTGCTTGCTTGAAATATGTTTTTCCATCCCTTGACTTTTAGTCTGTACATGTCTTTGGGTTTGAGGTGAGTTTCTTGTAAGCAGCATATAGATGGGTCTTGCTTTTTTATCCATTCTATTACTCTATGTCTTTTGATTTGTTCATTCAGTCCATTAACATTTAGGGTGACTATTGAAAGATATGTACTTATTGCCATTGCAGTCTTTACATTTGTGGTTACCAAAGGTTCAAGGTTAGCCTCTTTAGTATCTTACTGCCTAACTTAGCTCGCTTATTGAGCTGTTATATACACTGTCTGGAGATTCTTTTCTTCTCTCCATTCTTATTCCTCCTCCTCCATTCTTCATATGTTGGGTGTTTTGTGCTGTGCTCTTTCTAGGAGTGCTCCCATCTAGAGCAGTCCCTGTAAGATGTTCTGTAGAGGTGGTTTGTGGGAAACAAATTCCCTCAGCTTTTGTTTGTCATGGAATTGTTTAATCCCACCATCATATTTGAATGATAGTCGTGCTGGACACAGTATCCTTGGTTCAAGGCCCTTCTGTTTCATTGTATTAAATATATCATGCCATTCTCTTCTGGCCTGTAGGTTTCTGTTGAGAAGTCTGATGTCAGCCTGATGGGTTTTCCTTTATAGGTGACCTTTTTCTCTCTAGCTGCCTTTAAAACTCTTTCCTTGTCCTTGATCTTTGCTATTTTAATTATTATGTGTCTTGGTGTTGTCCTCCTTGGATCCTTTCTGTTGGGGGTTCTGTGTACTTCCGTGTTCTGTTCGATTATTTCCTCCCCCAGTTTGGGGAAGTTTTCAGCAGTTATTTCTTCTAAGATACTTTCCATCTCTTTTCCTCTCTCTTCTTCTTCTGGGACCCCTATAATACGGATATTGTTCCTTTTGGATTGGTCACACAGTTCTCTTAACATTGTTTCATTCCTGGAGATCCTTTTATCTCTCTCTATGTCAGCTTCTATGCGTTCCTGTTCTCTGGTTTCAATTCCATCAATGGCCTCTTGCATCCTATCCATTCTGCTTATAAACCCTTCCAAAGTTTGTTTCATTTCTGTAATCTCCTTTCTGGCATCTGTGACCTCCCTCCGGACTTCATCCCATTTCTCTTGCGTATTTCTCTGCATCTCTGTCAGCATGTTTATGATTCATATTTTGAATTCTTTGTTAGGAAGACTGGTTAGGTCTGTCTCCTTCTCTGGTGTTGTCTCTGTGATATTTGTCTGCCTGTAGCTTTGCCTTTTCATGGTGATAGGAATAGTTTGCAGATCTGGGACGAGTGACGGCTGGAAGAACTTCCCTTCTTGTTGGTTTGTGGCCCTCCTCTCCTGGGATAACAGCGACCTCTAGTGGCTTGTGCTGGGCAGCTGCATGCAGACAGTGTTTCTGCTTCCTGCCGTGCTGCTATGGAGTTTATCTCCTCTGTTGCTGTGGTTGTGGCCTGGTTCGGGCCTCTGCTCCAAAGTGGTGGAGTGGTGTTGGAGGGGGAGCAGCCTGGATGCTATTTACCTCCGTAAGGGTCCTCCCTGCTCCCTGCAGCCCAGGGGTTAGGGTGCCCAGAGATCCCCGGATTCCCTACCTCTGTATTGTGTCCCACCCTGCCCCTTTAAGACTTCCAAAAAGCACCCGCCAAAACAAAACAATGACCACACACACAAAAAAAAAATTAAATTTAAAATAAAAAAAAAAAGTGGCTGCTCGTTTTTCTTTATTTTCCAGCGCCAGCCTCAGGCATCTGCTCACCGGTTTTGCTGCCATGTTTCCCTAGTATTGGGGGCCCTATCCCTTTAAGACTTCCAAAAAGCGCTCGCCAGAACAAAACAGAAAAAAAAAAATGGTCGCACGTTTTTCAGGTGTCCTCTAGCACCAGGCCACCGGTGCCTGCTCACTGTTCTTGCTGCCCTGTTTCCCTAGCATCCAGGGCCCCCTGGGCACGTACTGTGTTCGCACTCTGGCCCGGATGGCTGGGGCTGTGTGTTCCGCAGTCCTGTGCTCCGTCTCCCTCCCGCTCTGCCTGCTCTTCTTCCGCCGGGAGCTGGGGGGATGGGTGCTCGGCTCCCGCCGGGCCTTGGCTTGTATCTTACCCCCTTCACGAGGTGCTGGGTTCTCTCAGGTGTGGATGTGGTCTGGATATTGTCCTGTGTCCTCTGGTCTTTATTCTAGGAAGGGTTGTCTTTGTTATATTTTCACAGATATATGTGGTTTTGGGAGGATATTTCCACTGCTCTACTCACGCTGCCATCTTCCACCCCTCCTTCCTATTTGTTATTTTTTTAACAAAAATAGAAAAATAGAATTACCATATGATGGAACAATTCCCCTTCTGGGCATGTATCTAAACAATGGAAAGCCAGGTCATGAAGAGACATCTGTGGGCATGTTTTCACCAGTATTATCCACAACAGCTGAAACATGGAAAAGTCATGTGTCCCACAGATGAGTGGATTATAAAAATGTGGCACATACCTAAAATTGAATACTCTGTCAAAGTAAAAATGGTGGAAATTATGTCATAGAGTATGACATGGTTAAACCTCGAGAATGTGATTCCAAGGGAAATAAGTTGGTAACAAAAACACACACTACATGAATCCACTTATATGAGATACTGACAGTACTAAAATCACAGAGAGAAAGTAGGCTGATGATTGTCAGTGGTCAGGGCAAAAGCATGGGAGTCAGGGCTGAATGGGTTTTCAGTTTTCCCAGATGATAAATGTAATGAGATGGATGATGATAGTTTCCCTGCAGTAGGAATGTTATAGGAACTCTGACCTATGCAGTTAAAAATGGCTGATATTAAATTCAGTTATGTGAATTTTCCTACATTAAAAAAAGAACTGATCAACAAAGTTGACAAACTCTAATTGGACTGACTAAAAAAGGAGAGAGAAGATGCAAATAACAGCAAAAAAGAAATTTGGGGCACTATTGCAAGTGGGCAGGAAATTAGAGAAATTCAATGATTACAAGAGAATGCTATGAACACACAACTGCCAACACATTTGATAATTTAGATGAAATGGACAAATTCACCAAAAAACGTATATTACTACTATAGGCACAAGAACACTTATAAAATATTAGTGGACATATAACACAAGAGATTGAGTTAGTACTTAAAAACTTCTCTACCAAACCAGTACAAATCAGATATCTTTGCTGGCATAGTCTGACCAATATTTAAGAATTAAGATCAATGGTGATCTACATCATCAAAAAGAAAAGAAAAATCAAAAAATTGACAAGAACACTTCCTAGTTCTTTGTACAATGCCTGAATTACACTGACAATAAACATAGAAAATGGTATCAAGAGAAAAGAACACAGCAAAGTATTATGTTTTATGAATGTTAATATGAAAATGCTCAAAAAATACAAGTGTTTGAAACCAAGAGTATACACCATAAGACAATGTTTAGGGATTTAGTTTAGGATTGCAAAGGTTTTTCAAGGCAATAAAATCAGTCAATGTAAAATACAAAAATAGAATGAAGGGAAAAAATTCCAACAGATTAAAAAAATGAATTATATAAAATTATACACTATTATGATAAAAATACTCAATAAGCTAGAACTAGAAAGCAAGTTCTTTAAAATAATACAAGACATTTAATATACCCATGGCAAATTTTTTATAATATTTCTAATTTTATTTTGTATTTTTATTGAAATATAGTTGATATACAATCTTATATTGGTTTCAAGTGTAAAACACACTCACTCAGTAGTTACCCATATTATTAAATCCTCACACCAACTAGTGAATTTACTGTTTGTCAACACAGGAAGATGGTACAGAATCAATGGCTATATTCTTCATGCTGTACTACCAACCCTGTGATCAGCTTTTGATCAAGAATGTTTGTGCCCTTCAGCCCCCTCACCTTCCCCACCCACCCATCCAAATCCTTCCACACACAGTAACCAGCAGTCATTTATCAGTGTCTATGAATCTACTGCTATTTTGTTCCTTTTTTGTTGTGTTTTTAGATTCCACAAATAAGTTAAATCAGAAGGTATTTGCCTTTCTCTACATGGTATATTTCACATAGCATAATTACCTCTATAGCCATTAATGTTGTCTCAAATGGCAGGAATTCTCTCTTTCTTGGCTAAATAATATTCCATGGTGTATATGTACCGCCTCTTCTTTAACCATTCATCTGCTATTGACACTTTGGTTGCTTCCATATTTTGGCTATTGTAAATAATGCAGTGATAAACATAAGGGTGCATATATCTTTTTGAAATAAAGATTGTTTTCTTCCTGTAAATTCCTAGAAGTGGAGTTACTGGGTTATATGGTATTTCTATTTTTAATTTTATGAGGAACTTACATACTGCTTCCCACAGTTGCTGCACCAATTTACATTCTCACCAGTGTCATAAGAGGGTGTGCTTTTCTCCACATGCTAATAGCAGTCACTCTACCTGGTGTGAGGAGATATCTCATTGTGGTTTTCACTTGCATTTTCCTGATAATTAGCAATGTTGAGCATCTTTTATGTGTCTGCTGTCAATCTGTATTTCTTCTTTGGAGAAATGTATTCAGATCCTCTGCCCATTTTTTAATTGCTTTATTTTTTTTAGGTGTTGAATTATATGCATTCTTTATATATATTTGGAAGATAACCCCTTATTGGATAAATCATTTATGAATATATTCTGCCATAATGCAGGTTATTTTATTGTTCTGTTGATGGTGTCCTTTGCTGTACAGAAGATTTTCAGTGTGCTGCAGTCCACTTGTTCCTTTCTGATTTTACTTCCCTTGCCCAGGCGGATATGGCCAGAAAGAGAATGTGCATGCTTATGTTGTCTTTTAAGAGTTTGTTTGTTTCATCTCTCACATTTAGGTTTTTAATAAAATTTAAGTTTAGCCCTCCAATTTTCTGAAGCCAAGTTATTTAAGAGACTGTCTTTTCTCATACATTCATGGGTGGTTTATCATATACTGATTGAACACATATTCATGGGTTTATATCTGGGCTCTGTATTCTGTTTCTTTCATCTATGGGTCTGCACTGGTACAAAATTGTTTTGATTACTGTGACTTTGTAGTAGAGCTTGAAATTCGGGAGCTTTGTTCTTCTTTCTCAGGATTGCTTTGGCTCTTGGAATCTTTTCTGATTTCATATCAAATTATGTTTATTTGCTCTAGTTCATTGAAAAATTCCATTGGTATTTTGATAGGGATTGCATTGAATCTGTAAATGCATTGGATAGAATGGCCATTCTGGCAACATTTACTTCTTTCTATGCATCAGCATTCAGTAGATTTCCACTAGCTTGTGTCTTCTTTAATTTATCTCATGAGTGTTTTATATTTTCCATATTATAGGTCTTTTATCTCCTTGGTTAGGTTTATTCCAAAGTATTTTATTCTTTTTTATGTAATTGTAAATGGAATTGCTTTCTTGGTTTCTTTTTCTGCTACTTCATTCTTAGTATATAGGACTAGAACAGATTTCTGCATATTAATTTTGTATCCTGTAACTTTGATGAATGCAGTTATTAGTTCTAATAGTATTTTGGAGGAGTCTTTATAGTTTTCTATATGTAGTATCATGTCTTCTGCAAATAGTGACAGTTTTACTTCTTCCTTAGCAATCTGGATGCCTTTTAGTTCTTTGTGTTGTCTGATTGCCATGGCTAGGACCTCCAGTACTATGTTGGGTAAAAGTGGTGAGAATGGGATCCCGGTCTTGCTCCTGATCTTAGAGGAAAAGCCTTCAGCATTTTAACTTTGAGTATAATGCTATCTGTGGGTTTGTATAAAAGGCAATCTTTATTATTTTAAGGTACATTCCCTCAATACCCATTTTGTTGAGTTTTTTTCATGAGTGGATGTTGAATATTTTTCAGCATCATTTGAGTGATCATATGCCTTTATCCTTCTTTTTTGTTAATGTTCTGTATCATAGTAGTTGATTTACAAATATCATACAATCCTTGCATCCCTGGAATGAATTCCATTTGGTCATGGTGGATGATCCTTTAGATGTGTTTTTGAATTTGCTTTGCTCATATTTTGTTGATTATTTTTTTATCCAATGTTCATTTGGGATATTGATCTATAATTTTCCTTTTTTTAGTGTATTTGTCTGGTTTTGGTAATAGACTGATGCTGGCCTCACAGAATGAGTTTGGGAGTATTCTCTCCTCTTCTACTTTTTGGAATACTTTAAGAATAGTGGGCATTTTTCTCTTTAAGTGTTTGATGGAATTCAGCTTGGTAGCCATAAGTTCCCAGAATTTTGTTTGTTGGGATTTGTTTGATTATTAATTCAATTTTGTTTATTTGTATTTTTTTGCTCATAGTTTCTCTTTCTTCCTGCTACAGTCTTCAGAAGGTTATTGTTTTATAGGAATTTGTTCATTTCTTCTGAGTTCTCCATTTTATTGGCATATATTTTTTCATAGAATTCTGTAGTTCTTTGTATTTCTGCATTCAGTTTGGCTTTTTTTTGTTTCTGATTTTGTTTATTTGTGTTTTCTCTTTTTTTTGATGTGTCTGGCTAGGGGTTTCTATATTTTATTTATGTTTTCAAAGAATCAGTTCTTTGTTTCACTGGTTTTTTCTGTTGTTTTATTATTCCCTACTCAATTTGTTTCTTCTCTGATGTGCCCCTCCTTCTAACTTTGGGCTTCATTTTTCCTGTTTGTTTTTTTTTTTTAGTTTATGTTGTGAGTTTAGACTGTTTATTTGAGATTGTTCTTGTTTTTGAGGCAGGCCTCTACTACTAGGTACTTTCCTTTTAGAACCATTGTGGCAGCATCCCACAAAATTTCCCACAGTTATATTTTCATAAACTATCACCAATTTATCTGAATTAAACAAAGAAATAATCAAATTTGTTTTATAGTAACATTTATTAAAATTAACAGAAGACAAAAACACATACAAACAGCCACATTCAATATGAATAAATGTAATTATTGTATTGGAACGGGAATTTCTTGTGTGTTTTGCCTATGTGGTGCCTCAAATCATGAGAGTTACAGTTGATCCTTAATGAACATGGGTTTAAACTCCAATTGTGTTACTATGAGGGGAAAGTCTCGAGGCAAAATATCTTTGAAACTGAAATCAGTCAAAGGGAGAAGTAAAGTGGGAGAAACCCATTTATTACCAATAAGCAGTCATCCACTCTGCTTGCCAGTGTCTCTTGTGGTCTGGCTGCTGAGGAAGGGTGTCCCACCCAACTTCTCCGATCCAGATATTCCTCACTTCACCTTGTAATTACCTACTGATATGGAGATGGACTACTTCTTTCCACCCCTTGGAAACACCTTTTGGTATGGAGATGCACTACTATGACCAGGCGAGATATTCTGGAAATATTGCAGTTTTACCCACAACTTATGTGAAGATTTCTTTCAGTAATTAAAATGGAAAATACTTTTGACATTCATATCAATTGGACTTTCTTCTTTAGCATACTTTTCTGTAAGAATACATATATAACACATATAATACAAAATCTGTGCTGACTTCACTGTTACTGTCTAAATTGGTAAGTCTTGGGTCAAGAGTAAGATAATAGTTAAGTTTTCAGGGAGTCAAAAGTTATGCATTGATTTTTCAATCAGCACCATTAACTTACATTGTTCACATAATTTTTTTCAGTTTTCTAGGGATACAATTCATAGGATATTGTTTAAGGTTCACAATATGTTGATTGATGCATTTATATATTTTTAAATCATTGCCACCATAACATTCACAAACACCTCCAATCCATTTCATAATTATCCTTATTTCTTTGATGATACCATTATTATTAGGTGCAATCACCATGATGTACATTACATGTGCAGAACTTGTTATAGATGGAAAGTGTGTACCCTTTAAACAATATCTGCCCATTTCCCTTCCCCTGAGCTCTGGTAACTACCACTCTCTTTCTATCAGTTCAGCATTTTTCATTTCCACATATAGGTGATATAGAAAATGTTTGTCTTTCTCTGACAGCATAGTGCCCTCATGTACATCAAAGTTATTGCAAATGTCAGAATTTCCTTCATCTCATAACTGAGTAATAATCCATTATACATGTATTGTTTATCTATTCATCTGCTGATGGACATTTAGAGTGTTTCCATGTAGTTTCTATTGTGAATATACTGCACTGAATATGGGGGTGTGGATATTCTTTGGGTTCCTCAAGAGTGGGACTGCATGATCATTTAGATCTATTTTAATTTTTGTGGAAATTCCACACTGTTATCTGTAGTGTCTACTAATTTGAATTCCCACCAGCAGCACACAACGGCCCCTCTTCCCCACACCTGGGCCGACACTGGTCACCTCTCATGGCTGTGAGATGGCCCTTCTGACAAGAGTGAGGTGACGGCAGCAGGTGGTCCTGTTTGCACGTCCGTCATGGCTAATGATGTGGAGCGCCTGTTCATGTATCTGTGGGCCACTATAACTGTGGAAAAACATGTCTATTCAGTGGTTCTGTCCTTTTTGTCCTGAAGTACAATTGATGTACAATCTTGTATTAGTTTCAGACATACAGCACAGTGGTTCCCCAGTTACCACATTGTTATACTCACCCCAACTCATGCAGTTACTATATGTCAACAGAAAAATGTTGAAAGTGGAAGTATTGAAGTATCCTACTATTATTATTGATTGCCTTTCCCCTTCTAATCTGTTAATGTTTTCTTTATATGTTTGGTTGCTGTGATGTTGAGGTCATACATACTACCTTGTTATCTGTTATGTCAATCACTTATACTTATTTCAGTAGGTTTGGTTTATGGTAAATTACCTTGCTTTTGTTTTGACATATATTCCCTAATGTGTTCATTTTCCCTTCCTCATTGTTTTGCTTTTTGTGCATTAAAAAGAGCCAACTCTCCCTGCCTTGAATGCTAGCATTGTTTAGGATAAACTTCACCATTCAGCCTGGCCCAAGATTATAGGTACCTATGAAATTTTGCATATGTCCAAACCATTGTCTCTTTTTTTAAGCAGTTCCCAGGAGATTAGGGTGTGCCAAAGTCTGTCAGTGCTCAGAAGCAGCATAAATACCTATACATCCATTCAGGTTCCAGAAGTTGTGATAGTGGCCTGCTCCATGGGCTCCCTGATGCAGGTTAATTAGAAGCCTGATGGTGGACAGCCACTGGGATATTCAAGATGTTAGGGGACCACTCTTGCTCCCAATGTGAGATACTATGAGCTAGGTGATTTTTGCTACTCATTCTGTAACGATCCATGGGAATAGCCCCTAGGAGCACTTGTGCATCAGTATAAAACCACCTCCTTGTTCTCTGTGGTCATGGAGTCTCATGAATGCTGAGCACCATCAGCTGGATAAGATAGGGGATACAGGATACAGGATCCAGTCTTTGGCTTGTGGCCATTAATGCTGGTTGGTAGGTGTTGGACAAGTTCATTTCAAGGAGAATATGGAGACTTAATTGCTGGGTGAGCTGGAAGGAAGCTCCCACACATTGGACCAAGTTCCTGGAGAAATAATTATCTTCCCCATCACTCCCAGGTGCAGTTTAGTTGGAAACTTATAATCATGCATCAGCTTGGAAAGTGTGCAGCTAATCCTCATCAAGGGAGAAATTGTTGGCCTTATGTTTTTGCAGCTATTTCTCTCCTGAGATGGAGAATAACTGTACAAGTTGCTCGTACTTCTCTTTTATTGCTATCGTTAATGTACAATTACATGAAGAACATTATGGTTACCAGACTCCCCCTACCATCAAGTCCCCACCCCATTCCCCATTACAGTCACTCACCATCAGTTTAGTAAGATGCTATAGAATCAGTACTTGTCTTTTTTGTGTTATACTTCCTTCCCCGTGTCCCTCCACCTACATCATACATCACACTTCTCTTTTAAACTGCCTCTTATTTTGATGTGGTCCCAGGGCACTTGCAATTTCAGGACCCACATTCAGCCTCAGGAATTGGTGATTTGGAACCTATTTCCTCAGGTGACAGCCATAAAATTGGAGCACTAGCTGTGTGGACAAGCTCCTTTCCTTGGAAACTTTTGTTTTTATCCAGAGAGCATGCCAGCAGGAGGAAGTCTGGAGAAATTTCCACAAGCCTCCCAGGTTCCTAGAGGAGCCCAGTAACCTCTTCCATATGGGCTGTAGAACTGTATCCCTCAGGGACACCTGGGAAAGCAGGCAGTCAAAACCCTTTGAGGGAGAAACTGCGGGCTGGGCTTTTTACCTCCTATCCTTCTGAACAGTGCCTGTGAGGACATCTAAGGGAAGTGCCTGCACTTCTGCTAACAAGGGCCTCTTTGTAGAAGGTAGTCCTGGGACACTCAAGAATGCCAAGCCCATTGGCTCTTGGAGCTGGATGGTAAGGTGGCAGCTATAAAGTTTGGGCTTCTTGATATTCGGATACGCTCCTTTAAGGAAGAAGCTTGGACTTGGTTTTGCTGTTGTAATAGTCCTGGGACAGGAGGCCTGAGAAGATATCACAACCCTTTATGGCTCCAAGGAGGATTGCAGTCAGCTTCAGAATGCAAGATAATTAGAAACCGACCCTCAGGAAGTAACTGGGATAATAAGTCATCTAACTTGTCCTAGAGAGAAACTGGGAGCTGAGCATTTTTGCCTGCTCCCTCTGCACTGAGGCCAGGACGGTAGCCGCAGAATGTGTTTCCATGCGTATTTAAAGACATCCCTTTTTAGTGTGGTCTTTGGGGCTCATGAGTGCAAAAATACTCGGCTCTTAATGCTATGGGATTTGGAAGCCATTCCTTTCACGTGTAACTAACTACATAAGTAGGGACACTGACTGTGCTGTCCTCAGGGAGAGTCGGAAGATGACAGTTCCCTCTGACTATAATGTGCTCGCTGTTTGACATGATTATGCCTCAGATTTCCCCACCCATTTTTATACTGGTATTTTCTCATTTGCTGAAAGTGTGAGGGTCCCTCAACTAGAGTCTGGGTTTATCTCAGAAATAACAGATCTTTGTGTCACAGTATATTTAGTGCATCTCTAAATATACAGGAGGAAGGAGGCAGGTGGCCCCTATTCTACCATCTTGCAGGTATTACAACCACTTAATTTTATTGTGCTTTTCTGTAGGGTCATCCTTGAGTGAGGTGGCTGAGGACATCCTAGGCTGCGCTGTCTGTGTGATATGCAGGCTAATGAATGAGACAGAATGCAGAACAGATATATTTATATCCTAGAAAGATGTGATTAAAATATTGTTTTGTTTCAATTGGCAGTTTTATTTTTATTTTTTAACTTTCTGAATTATATTATTTCCATTATACTATAAAAGTAAAAATTTTTGTTTATAATTATTTTTATATTGACTCATGTTTTGACCCGTGTATACACTCATGTAACCTTCACCCAAATCAAGATTTCTACCATTCTCATTCATTTTCCCCCTTTCAAGATTTAATCCATCCCCCCCTCATGGCAACCACATTCTGTCCTTTATGTGAGACTGTTCCTGTCTATTTATTGATTGGTTTTAACAGTCCACATATAAGTAAAATCAAGTAGTAATTTGTTTCTGTCTTTTTTAAGTTAGATTAATACCTTCTAGGTCACTCCATGTTGTTGCAAATGGCAAGGTTTCATTCTTTTTTATGGCTGAGTAATTTTCTATTATATATATGTTCCACATCTTTCTCCATTCATCTATTGATGGGCATGTAGGTTTAGGTTGCTTTGTATTTTTGCTATTGTAAGTAACACTGCAATGAACATAGGAGTGCATATCACTTTTGAAATTAGTGATTACCTCCTCAGGTCTATTCTCAGAAGTGGAATTGCTGGATCATCTCATATACATAGTTTGAATTTTTTGAGAAACTTTCCACTGTTTTCAGCCATGTGCATTCTCACCTGCAGGGTAAAAGGATTACATTTCCTCAACATCCTCTCCAGCACGTTATGTTGTGTGTTGGTGGTGTTAGCCGCTCTGACTGGTGTGGTCTGATCTCACTGTGCAGTTGGCCTTTTGTGACCACATGGACGGACCCAGATTATATTATGCTAAGTGAAGTAAGTCACACAAAGAAAGACAAACACCACAAGATTTCACCTACATGTGGAATCTCAAGAAGAAAGAAATGAACAAACACAACAGAAAGAGGCTCAGAGACATAGAGAACACATAGGTGTTCGCCATTGGGTAGCTGAGTGAGGGAATGGGTGTTAAAGGTGAAGGAGGAAACAATTCAGTGAGATTATTTCATACCTTGATCTTGGTGATGGTCACATGAATGTCCTCGCATAGAAATGTTCACTGAGCAATGCACTGAGATTCATGCATCTTTTTGTATTTACCACAGAAACAAAAATGACATAAATAAGAACCAGAAAATCTTTTTGACAAAATTTTTATCAGTAAATGAAATAAGTAAACTAACATGAAATAAGCCTTCATACAAAAATTAATTGCATCTTTATACACTGATAATGAACTATGTATAAGAGAAATGGTTCCATTTATAGTAGCCTCAAAAACATATTTAGAATACATTTAACCAAGGAGGTGTAAGACCAGTACACTGAAAATTATAAGATTGCAATGAAGGACATGCAAAAAGACACCAATAAATGTAAAAATATCCAATGTTCATAGACTGGAAGAATTCGTATTGTTAGAATGCCCAGACTACCCAAAGCCATCTATAGACTTCTTCTGTTGAAAGTATTTTATCTTTTAAAGTTTACTCTTTATGAAAATAATAACAGATGAGGTGATGTAGTAAGGAATAGAAAGAAGGAAAGATGATGGAGAAATGGAGATTAAGAAAGGAGAATAAGAAACAAAATCAAAGAAAAGCTTCTTTGTCCATTCATCTACTGATGGACACTGGCTGTTGTAAAAAAAAAAAAAATCAAAGAAAAGAAAGGTGGAGGGGAAATATGTAACTAGAGTTAAAAAACTGGAAATTTAGGAACAGGGTCTAAAATGAATTTTTAACAACAAACCAATGAATCTGTTGGTAGTTTTACCAATTTTCCTATAAAACCACATATGATAGATGTCTGTTACTTTCCAACATGAATTATCTTGGTAACATTAAATTCATCTGAGATTCTCCCATGGGGATTTATTTATAAATCTTGTTGGCATCCGGGGACTTACGGGGCTAAAGCTTATGACTGTAGAGGGTGTGAGGAAAGATGGTGGAGTTGAAAAGTAAGGCAGAAACACCCCTGCATGCACACTCCAAGGAGGCAACTGCAGAAAATACAACTAAACTGAGAAATGACCTGAAGACCGCAGAAGCCGTCGTCTATCTCCCGTGAGGAGGGAGGACCGCACTGCAAAGGGCATAGAGCAAAAAAGGGACGGACGGAGAGCGACGGGCCGGGAAGCCCCCGCGTGGCCGTGCGCACCGCCGCCGCCGCGGAGAGCGGGCTCCACGACGACGTCCCGGGCGGCGCCGCCGCGCCTGCCGCCCCGGTTCGGGGGGCGAGAACCGCGCTGCCGGCCCCGCGGCGCTGAACTTCGCGCCCCCGGCCGCCGCGGGCGCGCGGACGAGCCCCCGGCGCGGCGGCAGGGGCCCCAGGAAGAGCGGGGCGGGGCACGGGGCGAGGGAGGAGCGGGGCGCCGTAGCTGCGGGAGAGGCGGTGCCCCCCCGGCGCGGTCGGCGGCCCCACGGCTGATGCCGGGGTGAACATGACGGGGCCGGAGCAGGGCGGAGAGAACGGAGGCGGGGGCGGCGATTCCACAGCAGGTCGCGCTGCGGAAGGAAGCCGGGAGCGTGTCAGACCCGGGCAGCTCCGGTCCGTTACAGGAGCGTCTGCAGCGGCTTCAGGCAGGTGCAAAAGCGCAGCCACGGCCTCTGAGGAAGACACTCACGTAGGTCTCCCCGAACGGAGAGAAGTGGGTGCAGCAGATACAGCCGGGGTGCCAGCGCCTCAGGTGGTTTGGTCTCAAGTAGCACATTGGGCAAGAACATTGAAGATCTTGAAAAGGAATTTGTAAGAGAAAGGCAAGAAAATTGAAGACTTGTGGGACTAATACAAGATGAAGAGGAAATGATCGGAAAACTCAAAGAAGAAATTGATTTGTTAAATAGAGACCTAGATGACATCGAAGATGAAAATGAACAACTGAAGCAGGAGAATAAAATTCTTGTGAAACTTGTTGGGCAGCTAAGAAGGTAGAAGATTCAAGGCTCAATGTGGAAAAAAAAATTTTTTAACTACTGATTAAATGTTATGGTTAGTGGTAGGACAAAATTCCTATGCTGCCTTACATTAAGTAAGTATATTTATTTCTAGAAAATAGTGGGTGTTTATTTTCAAAATATTTCTGTTTCATTATTACTTTAGAAAACTCATCACCCTATTTCACAAATAAATAACATCTTTCAGTTATTAAAATAATAGATTATCCGTCTTTTGGTTTTTGTGTGGTATTCAGATAATATATGGTTTTCAAAACCGTATGAATATATTTTATCTAAGGTAATGTATTTTCTCCCATAAGGAATATACATAGACTTTGTTTACATAAATTCAAATACTTGTGGGGAGTTATCTGCAAATGCCTTATTGCTGCTGTGAGCAACCTTTTATGTGTTGATGATTTAATCATAAAGGTCTCTGTTTTCTGTCATTTGTTATTTCAAATTATAAGCAATTTAGGGTAATAGAGAATCACACTATTTTGTGAAACAGTCATCTTTAAAAAGGAAAGCTATTATAAAAATTAGTTAATATGTACTAGTAGTTGGCTGAATATAAAATTTAAGATAATACTTAAATTATGCTATAGTAAATTAAAATGTGCTATTTTGTATTTGAATATTTAAAAAATTTTAAATCACTGTAACTTCTGAAAAGCATACAGTTATAATTAGAATATAACTTTTCTTATAAAGGTGTACTACCTTTTCTATCATACCAAAGTTTATAAGTGAGCATGGGTATTTAAAAAGTTCTATATTCACAAGCTGGAGAATGTGTACAATTTCAATGTATAAGGAAAAAAACCCATTTTTTAAATTATCATATGCATTAAAATAAAAACCAAAATATTTATCCACACTTAAAACATTTATACTTACATTAACCAAGCAGTGCATAAACAGAAATAGTACTGGAACACTTTGCTTAATTTCTAACTTGGAGAGGAACACTGTGCCACTGTTGTTCTCATGTGAGAGAATTATTCCCCTACCTCACAGTTAGGGGATTGTCTTCTTAACATTGGATATATAAAAACATTTATTTTGAATAATTACACAGATTTTCTTTTCTATTAAATATCATTAATGTTTAGAGTTGTCTTGATGACATTGTCATGTTGAATAAGGGGACCCCTGACTTTAAAATACATTAACAGTAAGAAATATCTGCCTTATGATTGAATCTCAAATAGTATACGATAGTTTTGCTTAGTTAATGTACATGAGTGGTTACGTGGTAAAATCCATTTGGGGTGCCCTATTGAGTCTTTTCTTTACTTGGCAAGCCCCTTCATTATTCACTATTAGAAAAATAGGGAAGGCGAGACAATTAGAAAAAATGTGGAATAATTGAAAAATATCAGATGTTGGATTCTAAGTCTCTGTAGTGACCTAGCTTGGCTCCCCCACCTTCCACTTCAAAGTTTCAACTCTGGCTGATCATCAGAGTCACTTGCGCTGCTTGAGAAGAATTCCCTGGCTGTAGTTCATAGATAGGCTTAGACTGAGACCCTGGACAGAATTCCTAAAGCCTGCCACCTGGTGACTCTGACCGTAATCGGGGTTTGGAACCAGCTGCCCTTACAACCTCTTTCCTGCTGTGGCTTCCATTGGAGACTCTGCAATTAACATCATTTTAAACACTGGCATTATTTTCCCTCAGTTTATTTAATAATTAACCTGGTCTCTGGTTTCATATATCCATGTATATGTATCAGAAAGTTCCCTATTAGATTACCAAATGAGAGAGCTGCAGAACTGCTGCCTTCAAGCCTCCTTTTTGGAGAATATTCCCTGGCATGGGAGCAGTGATCTGCTGCCCACGTGCCACATGTTGCGCCAGGTTCAGGCCCCAGCTTTACTTGGAAGATACTCATCCCCCTTTGGCTACCCTAATCTAGGAAATGCTAGTATTGCCCAGTTGCCCTTCCACACTTTGGACCTTGCGAAAATGCTGTTTGTTTTCACCTGTAAAATATATTAACGTATTGATTTTTCAGTAAAAGATTTGAATTTTCTATTTAATGCAAATATAATTAAAGGAATATTTCATTTTCCCTTTAAAAATTACACCAGTTTTAAGACTGATTTGTTAAAAAAAATTTTTCCTTTTATTCAGTTTATTGGGAAAATTTCCAACAGTGATCTTTTAGATAACGGTGCCCAGTTCAAACTCAAGAGCCTGACAACTGAGGCAGAGCGGTTCACAAGCAGCCCTTCCATCCTTAACACATATTTTCATGTTACATATAGGTTTTTACACTGACACTGAAAAGTAAAGTAGGATCTGCTACAAGTTCCCTTTAATATTTATCAGAAGCATTGAGATTTTTTTAAAAGATAACATTAATATGTACACTACCTTAGAAAACTTGGGTGTTGTCAATAAAGTGCTAGTATTTGTGAAATTTTTAGACCCGTTAGAGAACATTTCTATGTTTCCTGGGAATTTGTGGCATAATAAAGCATATTCAAAGTTTTAAAGAAATGATTGATTGAGACCCATGCCCTGCCCCCTTTCCTGCCCACGTGCAGGAGGGAGAGGAATGGAGTGGGGAGGAGATAAACATGCAGGAACCCGGCTCACCTGGCCTTGGATATGACTCATGAACATGAGTCCACTTTGTGTTGGGAAAAGGAATTTCTTAAAGCCAGAAGATGCTAAGAGAGGTGTGTGACAGCTGAAAACACAGCAATATTTCCATAATAGGGATCCCAGAGGAAGAGAGAGACAAAAGTTCAGAAAGTCTCTTGGAAGAAATATAGGTGGAAAATTTCACAATCTAGGGAAAGAAAAAGACATCTAGGTTCCCAAAGTACAGAGAACTCCTAACAAAATGAATCACAGGAAGACAACACTAAGACATATAATAATTAAGATGGCAAAGATTAAAGATAAAGAGAGAATCTTAAAAGTGACAAGAGAGAGGCACACAGTTACCTATATGGAAACTCCCTAAATGTATTAGCTGAGTTTTCAGCAGAAACTGTACAGGCCAGAAGTGAGTGGCATGAAATATTGAAGGTACTGAATGGAAAGAAACTACAACCAGTAATTCTCTGCCCAGCAAGGTTATCATTCAAAACTTAAGGCTGGATTATAAGTGTCCCAGATAAAGGAAGATTGAAAAAATTCAGCACCACTAAACCTACCTTACAAAATATGATAGAGGGACTCTTTTAGATGAAAATGTTTTTAAGTCCAAATATTTTTCATCAGGAAACCAAAACCTACAGTAAAGAGAGTAGACCAATTGTTTCCAAAACAAGTTTGAACTTAAGGAAACAGTAATAAAATAAACTGTAGATAAAATTAGTCAAGGGATACTCCAGAGATGTAGATTACATCATCTTATAATTAAAGTGTGGAGGAGGAAGCATAAAGAATGTTAATTTAGAATGTGGCTCAAAGTCACATCAGTAGTCTCCATTTGACTTCTTTAACTTTGTGTAATGTACACTAGATGTATTCATAGTGTTGCATTGACAACATTTCATTATTGCTTATGGCTGACTAATATTCCATTGTGTGTGTGTGTGTACTACATATTTTTGTATCTATTCATTTATATATAGGAACTTAGGCTATTTTAATAATGCTAAAATAAATACAGGATTTCATGTATATTTTTGAATCAGGGTTTTGTTTTCTTTGGTTATATTCCTAAAAGAGCAGTTGCTGGTTCGTATGGTATTTATATTTTAAGATTAAGGAAACTCCATTCTGTGTTCCAAAGTGGTTACACCAATTTACATTCCTTCCGGCAGTGTAGGAGGCTTACCTCTTCTCCACATCCTTAACAACACATTATTTCTTGTCTTTGGGTTAGTGGCCTTTCTAACTGCTGTGAGGTGATAGCTCATTGTACTTTTGATCATCTCTAATGATTAGCTACATAGAGGATCTTTTCATGTGCCTGATGGCCATCTGTATTTCTTCTTGAAATATTTCTCTTCAGCTGGTCAGCCATTTGCAACAACATGGATGGACCTAGAGGGTATTGGTAAGTGAAATAAGTCAGGCAGAAAAAGACAAATACCATATGATTTCAGTTGTTTATGGAATCCAAAAACAAAACAAAACAAAATGAACAAAACAGCAGTACACTCAGAGACAGAGAAGTGACTACTGATTACAATGGGTGAAGGAAGGGCTGGAGTGGTTGGGTGGGGTAATACGGGGATGAAGGGACACAAAACCTCAATCATAAGTTGCTTCCATATACAAATGTTGGAAGATATCATAAAACTTATTAAATGGAAAGGCATGCCATGTTCCTGGACCACCAGAAACAATAAAGATATAATTTCTTACCCTATTGATCCATTCCTTTATTAAAATTCCAGTCAAATCCCTGTTGACCTACGTACATCTTGGGAAACTGAATGTAAGTTTTATATGTGCTGGGCAACTAAAATGTAATAGAAAAAGTAACTTTGAAAAATAATGTACTTGGTTGCGTCATTCTATCCATTTTCAAGACTTCTGCTGAGGGTAAAGTAATTAAGACTCTCTGGTGTTCAGGGAGGTATAGACAAATGTACAGAGTCCAGAAATGGACTCATGCATGTGTGGCCATTTGTTTTTTGAGAAACATATATATAAATCAATTCAATGGATGCTGGTTAGTCTTCTGAAAATTGTCATTAGAACGTGTGGACATCCACATGCAAAAATGGAATTGTTACCTAGCACTCAGATTTCATAAATAAATTATAAAGAAACCATAAAATTATAAAACCTATATAATAAAGAACAAGAAAATATAAGAAAATGATTACACAATGTGCTTAACAGGATACAAATGCAAAATCCATAAAAGGGGAAAAATGCTTCATCAACATTGAGAAATAAATGATCTAATGATACTGAAAGGCACAAAGTATGTAAGCAGGACTTCATTAAAATTTGAAATTGCTACTGCCCCAAAATACAGTGTCATGGTAATGAGAAGGCAGTCCATGAACTGGGAGAAAATATGTTGTAAAGACTTAGCTCACAAAGGTCTGTCCTCCAAAAATACAAGAACCACTTAAATTTGAAGAAAAAATAACCTAGTATAAAAAAGAGTCCAAAGACTATAGCACACTATAGCATAGAGAGCATACACTTTGTAAATAAGCAAATGAAAAGATGCTGCACATCGTATGTCATTGGGAAAATGCAAGTGGATGCACTGAGATACCACCACGCACCTGGTGGGAGAGATGAACCTACAACACTGGCAGTGTCCAGTGCCAGCAAGGGTGTGGGGCTCACTCACTGGGGCAGAAACGCAGGATGGCACAGCTGCCTTGGAAGGCAGTTCGACGGTTTCTCACAAAATTGAACACACCTGTTATCATATGATGTGACAACTGTGCTTTGGAGCTGAAAACATCAACAAAAAATCTGCCCTCTGATAATTATAGGAGCTTTATTCATCGTTGCCAAAGGGAATCAGCCAAGGTGCCTTTCGTAAGTGAATAGTTACTACATTCATGTACATCCAGACATCAGAATACTACTCATGGTTAAAAAAATGATATAGTAGACCTTGAAATACAATGAAGAACCTTTGGGACATATTAGTAAGTGAAAGCAGCCACTGTGTAAAGGATACAACTTCTATAATTTCAACTCCAAGAGATTCTAGGGAAAGCGGGATGGTAGAGACAGTGAAACACATGCAGGGGTTGCCATAGGCTGTGAGGGCATAGGGCTGAATAGGCACAGTTTACAGGCACTGAATTACTTCATATGGTGCTACGATGATGCATATGCAGCAACAGTGATCCACAGTGTAAAAGCAGTTTTTTGCAGGATTATGTTTAGATTTTGTTTAGATTTATCAAGAGGAACAAATGTGCTACTCTGGTGGGGACATGCTGGTAAAGGGGTAGTCTATGCCTGGATGGGGGTAAAGAGTATTGGGATTCTCTGCAATTCCCTTCAAGTTTTCTGAGAAGCTGAAATGGCATTAAAATTTTAATTCAGTAAGAAGATAAATAAAAAACAAATATCTGTGATAGATGGTAAGACAATGACAGCACATGTACGGTGGAAGAAATGATTTGCAAATCACATTCTGACAATGAACTTGAGAATATATAAATATCACTCAGTCCTCAAAAAATATAAATGACACAATTAAAAAGTGGACACTTAATTAGACGATAAATGAATGGTAAATAAGCACATGAAAATATTCAATATCAAAGATATTATGAAATTGCAAGTTTAAGGTAACAGCATACCATGTCTAATATGAATACATTGAAAATGCCAAATGATGGGGGGATCCTGCAGCACCTGGAAGTCCCCACCATTGCTGGTGGCAATGTGAAATGGCACAGAGACTGAAAAATTTGGTCAGTTTCTAATAGTGTAAACATAGACTCACCATATGACCCAGAAATCACACCACTCTGTATCTGAGAGAAATGAAGCCTAGGGTTTAAATCCAAATCAGTACGTGGTGGTTATAGTCGATTTATTGAGAATCACCAAAATCAGGAGAAAATTCAAACGTCCTCAGGGAAGACTCGGTGAACGCCTGTGAGATCCATAAACTGGAATACTACTTAAGGATGAAACTGAGCTGTGGATACGCGCCGCCGCCTGGGGCCTCCCAAAGAATGACCCTGCGGGAAACAAGCGGCGTCGGAAGGCTGCGTACTGTTGACTCGGTGCACAAGACGTTCTCCAGACGGAAACCCTACAGATGAAGAGACAACGGGAGCTGCCGGGGGCCTGGGTGGGAGGGAGGGTGTAGGGGTGACGGACTAGCAGAGGGGGCTGGGAGATGGTTGTGCATTCTTAAAGCAGTGGCAGTCGTAAGAGTCTAAAGAAGTTAAAAAAAATTCAGAGACCTGAAGAATAGAACAGTTGCTAATTTTATGGTAACGTTAATTAGAAAAAAAATAAACCAGTGAGGAGAATTCAATGAGCAATAATTCTATGGCCTTTTTAATGTATTTTTATTTCAAGAATAATTTCAATCATGTAAATAATAATTGTTTTTTATACAGAAATTGTAACCATAATGCTCCATTCTTCAGGGAGTCATCTGGAGAGCTGGTCCACCTACCAAAGGGTGAATGGATAATCAAAATTTAGGAACTATTCCTGAATATTAAAATATTAAATTGTAGACACATGAAGCTTATTAATTTGACAATATATTTAACAAACTGAAAATAGGAATGTAAAAGTCAGTTTCCTACCTTGTTTATAATTATGACATAGAATATGCACACATCATATTTGTCTACATCTCATTCACTTAAACGTTATCAGATTGATCCAGCCAGATCAGAGGGAAACTGGAAAATGTACCCATTAGTCAGTAAGTATTGTTTGCTGAAGATATCTAGATGGGGGGCTCCATCTCTCCACCCCATACAAATCATTAAGAACAGAGTAAATATTAGGAGGCAACTCATAATTTGCCAAATAATAAATGAAAACTCAGACTAAAGGTGGTTTTTATTGTGTTATATAAGGCCAATATTAGTTGAGTACTTCAGCCTTCATGCCATTTATAAAGATATATATAATCTTTTGTTACTTTTCTGCATATACTTAAACTAGTAAGAACTCATAATATATGCAACTCTTGACAGTGTTTGCTGTTCAAGGATCTCTCTCAAATAAGAACCACATATCCAGGCCCCCTGCCACCTGAGTGGGCCCAGATCATTCAACCCTTTCAAGTATAGAGTAAATGGAAATTTTTGAAACTGCTTTCACAAAACATTCTTCCAAGTGGCTCAACAGCTCACATTTTGTGGGGTATTTGGGGTTCCTATGGCAAGGATCCTCACTGAACTTAAAACAACCTGATGATGTAACTGGCCTGTTGCTAGGCTACCGCTTCCACGCCTGCAGGCAATGAGCTATTACTGCGCTATTGAGAGACAGCTCTGCGCAGTGCTCGGGGCGGAGGCGGGGGCCAGTGCTCGGCCTCCCGCCGGGAGAACACGCTGGGAAACAAACCCTTTCACCCCGAACAACGTTTGCTCTGATTTTCTTTGGTCCCATTGAATCCACAGCGAACTTGCCCGGGGCTGAAACCCATTGGCAAGACGATTCCCTTCCCTCTTCCCAGGCGCCTGGACCCTGGCGCCGGGACCGGGCCGCCATCCGCTGAGTGCGTGTGGTTGGCGCTGCGGAGAGTGGGCGTGGGGCGGGTGGAGCTGCCCCACGCCTGATGCCTGCAAGTGAGAGCCGCGTGCCTAGAGTGCTGAAGGGAAAGCAGGGGGCCCAGGTGCTTGGTAATGTGTGAAGGTGGCATTTCACCCATTGTTTTCATGTGGAAGAGGAAGAATAACTGAATTTGCTTAATCAACACTTTTTGAGGGGTGTCTTTTTCCTGATCATTTTATCACAGGATATCCATCTCAACAGACCAAAGACCTGGAAGGTGAAGGGAGCATAAAAAGCAGATTAAGTTACAACCTGTTTCATAGATAAAAGACATGTGAATCCTTAAATAGGGTACTAGAAATCTTCTAATGAATTAGCAACTTAAAAACATGAAAAGTGTCATAGATGCCCATATGGCTGAATTACCCTGGGTAAATAGAAACTGTGTTACCAAATGAAACATAGGGTAAAGATAAGAATTTTATGATCATAATGAGATTGAATAGGAACAAGGACCTCTATCATGAGACTTATTTTTCTCAATGTCGTTTTTATGTTCATGTTTGATTTTACCTTGGAAAGTGATACAGTTACAGAAAAAAGGAGAATGGCTTAATGAACATCTGTAAATCTCTCCCCTGAACTCATTGAATGCATGTATATTTTTAAATTATAGATGTGTATTTTTAACATTCTTAGATCTAAATTTGTTTTACATTAAACCATTACTCTGAGATAAAACAATTTAGGAATTGTAGGTTGAAAAGAGTTTGAAATTGCACTCAATTTGAGCATTAAATCTTAAAACAACAAAAAAACCCTTTTCATTTGGATAGTCTTAACAATACTAACAAGTGAATAATGCATTCTTGAATAGATCCATATAATGAATAGATTGTGCTACAGCTTAGTTATTTAGCATGAAAAATGCAAATTTATGCAAGTGGATAGTACAGTCATATACTGAGAGTTACTTTACTGATTATAGAACAAAATTCATAATATTACTTTACTCTTTACTTTTGTCTTGCAATTCAATTCTTGACCCATCTTGTTTATTCTTATTCTAAACAGTTACAGCAAAATTTCACTTATTTCTATAATTTAGCTTTTTTTCAAGTTACATTAAATTTAGTAAACATAAAATAAGTAAGTGCCTATTATTATTAAGTCCCCATTATTAGGTTGGTAGCAATTTATATTTGTGAAGACAAGAATATTCCCTATAGAGTATTTACTATAATATTTTTCCTTAGAGAAAACAGGACATCATTTCAACTATAGAATAAGTTACTAAATTCATACTGTGTATGAGTAAGAAATTTTCTTTTCATTTTGAAGCTTCCTTTTATTTGGCAAGATCATTTTGCATTCTCACTGTTTAGAGTTTTTATTGGTACTGAGTACTCTCACACTGAAAAGGTATTGAAAATGAAAGGTGAATTCTGGACTTCTTAGTGTAAATAATTTGATATTTGTAAAGATATTAATATGGTGTAAAGATGTATACATTTGATAAATTAGTTAAAATTGAATGCTAAACCAGTATGATGAAGGGTGTGGAATTTTAAATATTATGCAGTGTATGTGTAAGTAATGCTTTCAATTGTTTAATTTCATTGCTAGAAACTTTGCATTCCCCTGTAAGTGTGTATCCAGATTCTCTGTATGCAGAATTCTGCTGTGTCAAATGAATTTTTCTGACTGAATGACCTGAATGTATGTTCCTTACAAGAATGGTCCATGACTCCTAATAGGCAATAAGGATGTGCCAAATCAAATGTAGAAGGACATTTTTTATTGCTTTAAAATCTTAGCTGCCAATCCACTTAGTTAAAAGGAAGGCTACTCACTTCTTCCTTATCTATATAGCCTCAATAAAACATATCCCCCTATTCATAAAGAAATTTTACTTGTAATTTTCCTTGATATTGACATACTTAAGTAATTATAACATTTTAATTATTTTAAGTTCTGAGATTTCTCAGTGATTATTTTTGCTTGAATAACTAATTTTCATTTTTGACATATAGTAGATCCTTGACATAAACTATTTGATGTAGAAGAGAGAGCTTCATATGTGGTTTGTTTCATTTTAAACATAGGCACAAGATAAGTTATACACATAATAAGAAAGCTTGATTTCTGGATAATTTCCAAGAGAAAGATAATCTTAGTTCCACATCCCTTCCTCCAATTCTCATTATATGATTGGCTGTTTCCAAACAAAATGAAAAACAAAAAAACTTGATTTCAACTTGTGTTTTTCATATACTCATATTCTTATGTTTACACCAAGTAATTTCACAGAGGAGGTGAGCTATTGCACTTCCTAAGAATTTGTTGGAATCTTTAGTATATGTTCTATCAGTCTCTTAGGTTAATAACAATGTTATAAAAGTTCTTCCTCTTCAATATGTTATCAAGAAAAGTATCATTCATCTTTCTAATGAGATGCAAATTCTTAAGATTTCATTATGTTTGATTTTAAAGAAGGGTATTGTTAATATGAATACAAGTTTTCTTCCCAAATGAACAAACTCTATATGCTAGAAGTTTGACTTAAAATGTGAACAACGAAGTAATAAATATTTGGAAATTTTATTATGTTTTGAGGGATGTATATTGATTAAGGAAACTGATGTAGAACTAGGTTACATATTTATCAGGATATTTTGACTTATTTGCCATAATCCATATTAAAACCAAGAGTGAAATTAATAAGTGTGAGTTCAAAGGAAAATGAACATTTCATATAGAACTTAATATTTAATGTCACAAGGTATAATTTTTCTTGTATTAGAAAGTACCTTTTAAACTTTCATAAATTTACTGCAACATTTTCAAAAATTAATATGTAAAGATGCAGAAAAGTGAAATTGTAGAGCTCTGTAGAACCTAGAAATTTGAGAATTTGTAAACTGACCAGTTAGATGTTGTTTCTAACATTTTAATTTATTCACTAGACACCAGCTTGCATAATGATATCCAAGCAATTTGTGGTTAATATAGTGATTTTCTTTCTTAAATTTCATGATTAAATATCAAGAAAAAATTTTTATTTTCCTCCCAAGCATGAAACAGACCTGGTCCTGCTTGCGGAAAGAATAAACTCATCCCCAAGGTAATATCAAAGATTCTTATTTAATAGTACATGGGAGAGGACCATGAGAATGTGGGCAAAGTTGGGGCAGGAGATGATTGCTGACTTCCAACTATAAAATAAATTCATCACAGGGATGAAAGGATGGCAAAACGAATACAGTCAATAATATTTAGTAACTTTGGTAACAAATGGTAACTATACTTACTGTGATGAGTATTTAGTGACATATGTAAATATAGAACCACTATGTTGTGGACCTGAAACCAATATAATAATGCCCCTCATACATTTCAGTTTTAAAAAATGGTAAGGAGCAATAGTTCACAAATAGATGTTCTAGAGCTTATTGGTTTTGTGAAGTATAAATAAAATATTAAACTTGAAAACAGTTTGCTAATGAATAATTTCTGCTGTTTTTATTAAAAACAATCAAAAATTAATATAAAAAATTACTACATGGAAAAACTTGTGATATAAAATAGTTTCATTCCATATGTTTAAACAAATCATCACATATAATTGTATTATTCATATTATGCATTTTATCTGAGGAAAGAAATCATTAGCAATTTACATGAGGCAAAAGTAAATATAGAGGGGGAGCCATTGAAAATTCCTTAAAAATTTTATTTTCTTATCACATATCCCCTTTCTATTATACACATTTGATATTAAAAAACAAATACAGTTTTCAAAGTGAAGACATAATCCACAAAAATATTGACTTTTAGACTTTCAGTTAAAGTGATTTTAAGAACTTCTCTCGAACTTTATGATTATGAGGATCATTAAAATACATCAATTGCAATTCAAAAATTAAAAGTTATGGCCAACAGCTTCAATCATATATAACATTGAATGTCCTTTACTTCCTTAAATAGTCATATGATCAAATGTTTGTTTTAAGTAAAATAAGAATTAAATATAATATGAACATATTGGTTTCTAGTTTGGGATACCTTGAGACACTATCAACAAAGTTATATCCTTCCTTTTCTAAATATGACTTTGAAGTACAGTTAATGTGCAATATTGTATTGCTCTCAGATGAACAACATAGTGATTTGACCACTCTATGTATTACTGATACTCACCCCTGTAAGTGTAGTTACCATCTGCCACCAAAGACATAACAATATTATCTATATTCACCATGCTATGCTGTCATCCCGGTGACAAATTCAATGTATGATTTGAAGTTTGTACCTCTTTATCCCTTTCACCTTAATTCTCCTGCCCTCCCCACTCTACATGGTAATCAGCAATCTGTTCCATGTGTTTTTGAGTCTTTTTCTGCTTTGTTTGTTTGTTCTTTGTTTTTTTTTTATTTTATAGACACATTTTATTTATTAAAGTGTAATAATTGTGGAAAATAACTATTAAATTTCATACTTAACTGGTTATGATTCTGAATCTATAAGAACACTTCCATATGTATTGTTATCAATACTTATACTTTGTCTAACTAAGAAAGAGCCACATCATTCATTCTTTCACACAAAACTTATTTAGATAATTTTTATTTTATTATGTGTTTGCTAGTTTTTAATTATTATTAAAATTACCCACCATGCAAAATACATGGTTTCTACCCTTAAGGAATGTAAAATTGAGATAGAGATAGTGCATAACATTGTGCACATTGAGATAATACAAAGCAAAGCAAGGAAATGCCCAAGGAGGTGTGACAAACACACAGGAAGCTGTCACTGAATTGTGAAACCCAAACACTGGTGAAGGGTTCATGATGGTTTTTACTGAGGAGATGAATTTTTACACATCTCCTTAGGGTCCCAGAAAGCTATGTCCTGAAATGGATTGGAAGATGAAAATTTCAAGAAACAAACTGCTGTAGGAGATATTTTAAACAGTAGTTCTAAAAACTGAAGTCTCTAATTAGAATAAAGCTAACGATTCATATCAAATATAGACCAGTTTTCTGAATCTTATCACTGGGCTCCTTGGCTTTTTAATCTAACCCATTTGTTGGCTTCCTTCCCTCCAGAGAGTCCCTTGTGGAGAGAGGGGATGGACGGCTACAATCTCACCACCGTGACTCACTTTATCCTCTTGGGGCTCTCTGACCTCCCCGAGGTGCGCTATCCTCTCTTTGTTGTCTTTGCCGCCATCTACTAGGTCACCTTGGTGGGAAACAGGGCCATTCTCTTGGCCATTGGGATGGAGAGAAAGCTGTGCCATGTATTAATTTCTGGCCAGTCTGTCCCTCTTAGACATATTCTGCTCATCAGCTACTGTCCCCAAGATGAGGGACAACATCATGACTGGGAATCACAGCATTTCCTTCCTGGGCTCTGCTTTGCAGGTTTATTTCCTGGAGGCCCTGGTCAGGACTGAATTCTTCCTTCTCAGTGTCATGGCTTGTGACCGGTATGTGGCCATGTGCTTCCCGCTTCAATACAATCTCATCATGACCAAGGCTCGCTGTGCCCTGCTCACAGCTGGGACCTGGGCAGCAGGGATTCTCAATTCCCTCCTTCATACTGTTTCCACCTTCTGCCTGTCTTTCTGCAAATCCAATCGGATTAACCAGTACTACTGTGACATCCCCCTACTGGTGGCCCTCTCTTGCTCATCCAAGTTCCTGATAGACATGGTCGTGTTTGTGGGAAGAGAGATTTTGGGGATTGATGCCTTCCTGACATTTATCTCTTACATCTACATCATATCTGCCATCCTGAAGATCCAGTCTGTGGAAGGGAAGCACAAAGCCTTCTCCACATGTGCTTCCCACCTCCTGGTGGTCTGCTTGTTCTATGGCACTGCCACATTCACCTACATGCAACCCTCTTCTGGTGGACACTCTACCGCTGGACACAGCCTCACCTCATGCTCTATGGGGTTATTACCCCAATGTTAAACCCCATGATCTACAGCTTGAGGAACAGAGAGGTGAAAGGTACAGTCAGCAGGGTCTTCTGTCATGGAGCATGTTTACAGGAAATGCAATAGTAAAAGAGAATGTCTTAATGCTTACTTTTAAATAGGGCAAATTCATAGAAAGTAATTTTCAATTGATACAGAACATACATACAATACACAGAAATTTATAGATACACACATACATATAACTTTATACCTATATCTGTATGCATCTTTATCTCATTCCAATTGAAACATAAAGTGTATCATTCAAAAGTAGGTATTTTCAGGTATATACAGAGAACTGTTAATGATCACACTAGTAAGAGGTGTAACTGAGCGTTTCTTTTCATTTAACTGGGGTGTGTGTTCACATCCACATCCATATCCATATCCGTACCTATACCTGTATCATCTGTATATTTTATTTCTATTTTTAAACATATATCTGAACATTTATCCACAGGTCTTTCCCTTCTTTCCACTGTGATACCAGCTGCCTAGGCTGATACGTCTCTCTAACGTTATGATCTCTCTCACCCTGTCTTTCAGCTTCTGCTCCCACTCACTCTGTATTCCTCCGCTGCTCCCCCTTTTCTGGTGACCCTATCCATTTTCAGTAAAACCTGTGTCTCCAAGGAGAGCACTGTCTTTTCCTGTCTGATTTAGATATCTAATTCAGTTTAAAATATTACTGCCCTCTTAGCTTCAACATGTTCAAGACTGAAAGCACCTTCTAACATACACACAAACACACACACCTTCTAATCAGCTGCCATGTATTCTTGTTACCAGTTTTCCCCAGGTACATAGAATAAAATCCCTGAAACTAGACTCTGCCTTGAAATCCAGCAATTCCATTCAGGGTCACTAGACAGCTGTTGTTGTTGAGGGGATGGTGAAGCTTTCTCACTCCATTCCCTTTTCCTATCACCTCAGAAAAAGTAACGTTTTCTCTATGTTTATGTAATACACTGCTTAATCTGCAATCATGTATCATTCTCTCCATAGTTTTCCTAATAATCTGGGAATCGCAACAACTTCTGAATTTAGTCCACAGCCACGTGGTCACCTTGAATATCTACCCCCTCTGCACTTCTGATTCTCCTCGGTCTATGGCATCCCCTATCCTCTCTTCTCCTCTACCTGCACTTTGCCCTCCATTGTCATTATGTGATGTGATCACAGCACTAGTGAATGGTCCTACATTATTTAGAATCATTCTGTTACTTCCTTTTCTGTATATTATTGATATTTTTATTCAATTTAAAGCTTTACAGAATGATGGCCTCATCATATGAACTTGTGCTACATCAGACAGTGTATGTGAACTTTTGCATGCAGTCTTATGGGAACAATTAAATTCTCCCAAACGCAGCATTGCCCAGACACACATCCTCTATGACAATTCAGAGTTGCCCATAGCAGTGGCAGGTCACTGTTACTTGATTTTAGACACAGTGGAAAAATCCATAAAGACTTGAAGTAAGAAGCAAAGTAATAATACAACTGTACTATTAGAAACTTGAGGTTTATTTTGCTGTTTTCCTCATTTTATTCTAACAGAGTTTGCATGTGGTATTAAAAAATCAGTTCTTCATTGTATAAAAACCCATAGATTTTGTGAAAATGTAATACTATATAAAATTGAATAAAATTTTAAAAACACAACTAGTTGTCTGTTTTAGATAACAAACATTCATATGTTTGCTTAATATTTTACCTTTTATTTGAATGTAATATTATTTGTGGTGATGGTGTCACATCTGTTACACAAATCACCCTGAAATATAATTATCTCTTAAAAAACAGTAGCTCTCTCACATTTTTTGCACAATTCAGGTCTTGGCCAACAATAGAAAGATTTTTTATAATGGTTAAAAGAAGAAAAATAAAGGACTACAATCTTCTGTGTCTTTTTTTATAAACATGAAATCATGGCAAATCAAGTATCTTCTTATTAAGTGTAAAAGAAACCATTGAACTCTTATGAAAATAATGGGTTACTCTGTTTTCTGTGAGATTATGGGTGCACTATACAAAACTTAAAATATTTTTAATTTAAGTATAGTTGATGTATAGTATTATATTGATTTAAAGTATATTACTTAGTTGATTTGATCATTTTCTACATTATAAAATGTTCATTCCAACTGGTGTAGAGTCTGTCTACACAGAAAGATGTTATAGGACTATTGACTAGCTTCCCTATGCTGTACTTTAATCCCTGTAACTAATTTATACGATGATTGAGATTTTGTGCCTCTTTATCATTTTCACCCATTTCACGCACCCACCCCAACCCCTCCCGCATGGGGACCATCAGTGTGTTTTCAGTGTCTATGCCTATTGTTATGTGGTTTATTTTGTTTGGACTTTGGTTTCTTGGGGGTTTTTCATTACCAATTCAATTTAATTTAACTTTGTTTTGTTTTTAGATTCCACATATAAGTGAAAACATATGGTATTTGTCTCTCTCCACCTAACTTGTTTCATTCAGCATGATGACCTCTAGTTCCATCTATGTTGTTGCAAATGACCAAATTTCTCTCTTTTTATGGCCGAATGTCATTACATACATTTGTCTAAGGATGGACATACTTGTTTCTCCCACATCTCGGCTATTGTAGGTGATGTTGCTGGCAACACAGGAGCGCATTCATCTCCAAAATCAGTGATTTTGTTTTCTTTGGGTAAATTCCTAGAAATGGAATTGATGGTCATAGGTGATTTTTATTTGTAGTATTTTGAGGAACTTCCATACTGATTTCCATGTCTTCACCAATTTTCCATGGTGACTGCACCAAAAAGAGGGTTCCCTTTTCTCCACATCCTTGCCAACACTTGTTTTTCGCAATGTGGCCATTCTGACTGGTGTGTGGGGTGACATCTATTGTGGTTTTGACTTGCATTTTCCTGATGTTTAGTGATATGAAGCATCTTTTTATGTGCCTGTTGGTTATTTGTATGGTATGATGTTGGCTGTGGGTTTGCCATCTATGGTCTTGATAATGCTGAAATACATGTCCTTTTTATTATTCGTTGAAAGTTTTTATCATGAATGAGTATTGAATTTTGTCGAATACTTTTTCAACATCTGCTGAGATCATTTTTATCCTTCTTTTTTATCATGTGGTGTTTCCTATTGATTGATTTGCAGATATTATACCATCCTTGCTTCCCTGTGATAAATCCTAGCTCATCGTGGTGAATGATCTTTTCAATGTATTTTTTGAATGTGGTTTGAAAGTTAAAATACAAAAGTAGCAGTCAACTGCTTTTTCAGATTATTTGAAGGAAACCTGAAGTTAAAGGTGATAAAGTAGACATATACATATCTATATCTATATATTCAGTGGAGGAGGGGGAAACAGAAATGTAGGCTGTTAGAAGGTATTCAAAATTAAGCAACTAACAAAATAACATAGGCTGCTATTTATGTAACATGTCATATATAAAACACATGGTAACTACAAAACACACACCTATAATAGATATACAAACACAGAAAAAGGAATACAATATAGCAAAAAGGAAAGTCATCAAACAATAGTGTTTTAAGTAGGAAAAAAGAACTAAGAGATGAGTCTTTGAAAAGATAAATAAAATTTTAACTAGGCTATCAAAACATAAAAATACAATAGTAGATGTAAAGAGAAACATTACAACTAATCCTACAGAATTACAAAGGATCATAAGAGACTAACATGAACAATTATATGCCTAAAAATGGTCTAAACAAGAACAAATAGATACATTTCCTAGAAACACTTTCTACCAAGAGTAAATCATGAAAATATAGAAAATGTTAACAGACCAATATTAAGATTGAATCATTAATAATAAAATCTTAAAAATAGGAAACTCCTAGGATTAATGTATTTATTAGTGTATTCTAGTAATCATTAATGAATTAATACCAATCCTCCTCAAGAGCTTGCAAAAATTTTAAGAGGAGAAAACATCACCAAATCCATTTCACAAGGACATAATTACTCTGATACAGAGCAAGATAAGGAAATTACAAGGCAGAAAACTGTCGTCAATATCCCTGATGAACATAGATGCAAAAATCTAAAAAAGATTCTGACTTTTGTGACTTCTATTCAACAAAACATTGTAGTCCAAGCAATTAGGCAAGACAAAAATTTACAAATATCCAAATAATAGAAAAAGTATTAATGTTGTCTCTGCAGATGATGTATTTTTTATAGAAAAATACTTAAGACAAAGAAAAAACTCAGAAATTGATTTTTGCATTTCAACGACATGGATTGACGTAGAGGGTATTTTGCTAAGTGAAATAAGTCTCAGAGAGAAAGAAGAAAAAATATAATTTACACACCAAAAGGATTTCACTTACCTGTGTAATCTAAAAACAACACAAACACGTTAGAAATAGACTCATAGGCACAGGAAAGAGACTGGTGGTTGACATAGTGGAGGAAGGTAGGGGATTGGATGAAATAGTTCAAAGGGGAAAATTAATGAGATTATTTATCCTAATCTGGGTGATCATTACATGAGTATAAAAACATCAAAATTCTTCCATCTGTGCAGTAAGAAGTGTGCATTTTAGTGTATGTGCCTTGATAAAAACTGACATAAACAAGAGAAAGAAAATCACTAAGATTCCACCAGAAAGTATTAAAAAAACTAAACTCACAGGATACAAATCTACACACAAATATCTAATGCATTTTGATACATTAATAATTTATGTATAAAAGATATGAGATGTATCTTACAATTGCATCAAAAGTATACTAAGTCTAAATTTAGCCAAGGAGGTGTAAGGTCAATAAACTGAAAATTATTAGACATTAATGAAAGAAATTTTAAAAAGATACAAACACATGTAAATATCCCATCATGTATAAGAAGAATTCATATTTTTAAATGTACACACTACCCAAAGTTATCTATAGATTCAATGCAATTCCCATCAAACTTCCAATGTCAGTTTCCACATACATAGAAATCAAAACTCTTATCATATGAAATAAAAAAGAACCTTAAGTTACAAACACTACTGAAAAAAGTACAGAGTAGGTATCACTCTTCTTTACCTCAAACTATATTATGAAGCTATATTATGCAAAAGAGTGTGGTACCAGCCAACAAAACCTTATAATAGACACATAGACCCATGGAATAGAATTAAAAGCCAGAAGTAAACATACATATATGGGCAGCTAATATCTGATAAGGCAGCCAAGAAACACAATGGAGAAAGGATAGTGTCATAAATTGGGGGTGGTAGATGTTTTAACCAACCTTATGGTGTCAAATATTTTGCAACAAATATATCAAACTATCATTTTGTACACCAAAACTTATACAACATTATATGTCAACTCTATCTCAGTAATGGTGGGGAAAATGATACAATTATAAATTATGTGTGTCCATTTCTCCATAATGGTTACTATATCTAAATGAGAGGTTAGTTTCAGAAATTTTAGTCCCTGTAGCTGGAGAATACTGATACTAAAAATACACAGCAACTGATAAGGAGTGTTTGTGGTTTGTGTATGTGTGTGTGTGTCTGTGTTAGAAAATGGTGCTTTCAATTTTGATCATGTTGAGAGTAAGATGAGAGTACTTTATTGAACTAAATTAGATAACTAAATAAGAGATAAAATAAGTCCTCTCTTTGGACAGACAGGTAGATCTAAGAATGTACAGGGTCACAGATAGAGGGAGAAAAGCAGATAAATACATAGTAAGTAAAAGCAAAAAAAAAAAAAAGACAGGATGAGCAAAAGGATAATTTTATGGAGAGAGCACAGGCATTCAATCACATGAGGAAAAGAAGAAAAACAAAGATCTATGAAAAGACATTTAGATATAGATGTAAATGTAGATATAAAAATAGTATAGGTTTAGCTATGAATATGGATATGTCTATGAACATAAATTTTAATTACCTTAAAGATAGGCTCAGTTTATTCTTATATTACTGTAACTAGTATTCTCTGCTACTCATGAAAAGGTTTATTTTGGGGTTATATACTTCAAGTTCCCGTTGTATTGAGATACAACATATGCATATATAGATATGTAGGCTTTCAGATAAACTAAAATCATGTGTATGTTTGCATGTTTATAAATTTCAGTGTGCATAAGTGTATTCTATGGGTCAAATAAAATGACTGTCTATGAATTCTCCTTATAAATGTGTTCTAAAATGAGTACGGACTTTTCTGTTTTACTCTTACACTCACTGTAAACATGCTCAGTGACATAAGACCCTGCTGAGTGCCCCTTTCACCTCTGTGTTCCTCAAGCTGTAGGTCGTGGGGTTTAGCATTGGTGTGATAACCCAGTAGAGCATGGCGATGAGTCTGTCCCTGTCTGGGGAGTGGTGGCTTGAAGACGAATGTAGGTGAAGATGGCTGTGCCATAGAACAAACAGACCACCAGGAGGCGGGAGGCACATGTGGAGAAGGCTTTGTGCTTCCCTTCCACCAACTGGATCTTTAAGATGGTGGATATGATGTAAATGTAAGAGATGAAAGTGGTTAGGAAGGCACGAATTCCCGAGACACCTCCTGCCACTAAAACAAGCATTTCTGCCATGTAGGTGGATGAGCAGGAGAGGGCCACCAGGGGGGGTCATCACAGTAGTACTGGTTAACCTGATTGGATTTGCAGAAAGACAGGCAGAAGGTGGACACTGTGTGGAGGAGGGAATGGAGAAACCCTGCTGCCAGCTGGGCACAGCGAGCCTTTGTCATGATGAGGGTGTAATGGAGGGGGAAGCAGATGGCCACATACCGGTCATAAGCCATGACAGCGAGAAGGAAGACCTCAGTCCCCGCCAGGGACACCAGGAAATAAAGCTGCAAAGCACAGCCCAGGAAGGAAATGCTGTGATTCCCAGTCATGATGTTGTCCAGCATCTTGGGGATAGTAGCTGATGGGCAGAATATGTCTAAGAGGGACAGACTGGCCAGAAAGCAATACATGGTGTGTGCAGCTTCTTCTCCATCCAGATGGCCAAGAGAATGGCCCCGTTTCCCACCAAGGTGACCTGGTAGGTGATGGCAAAGACCACAAAGAAAGGATAGTGCACCTCGGGGAGGTCAGAGAGCCCCGTGAGGATAAAGTGAGTAACAGGGGTGAGATTGTAGCCATCCATCCCCTCTCTCCACGGGAGTCTCTCTGGAGGGAAGGAAGGCAAAAAATGGGTTAGAGAAAAAAGCCAAGGGGACTATTGATTAGAAATTTATCAAGTCATTGTGTGTGGTTGGTGATGAATATGTTACTTATATTTTAATTAGATATTCCATTTATTAGACCTGTTGTTTAAAACATCTCCTGACTTCATGCTCTTGCTTGGGATACTCATCCTCAGTTCCTTACCATGGGGAAGCCCTCTGAGACTTTAAAGAGATGTTCAAAAATTCACGTCCTCATTAAAACCATTGTGGACCTCTCACTAGCATTTGAAGTTTCACAACTCAGTGATATAGCTGTTTTGGATTCTTGAAACTGATGGGAATTTACCTTATTTTGCTTTTATTATTTCAATGTTTACAATTTTATGCACTATCTCAATTCTAAGTATCTCAAAGGCAGTAGCTATATGTTTTACAATGTATGTAATTTTGGGGGGATATTGTTCATGTACAACATTATATTGGTTTCAGATGTACAACAAACATAGTGACTCAGTACTTACCCACATTCCCAGCAAGTCTTGCCATGGTCCATGTATACCTTGCTACCAACCACCGTATTACTGTGTTATTTTTTATAACCCATTCTTTCACTTCCATTCCTATGCCCAATTCATTTTATAATTTGAATTCAGTACCTCTTTATCGGTCACCATTTCAACCATCTTCACACCCCCATTTTACTTTATGTACAAAAAAACAAACAATAAAAAACAAATACATGGTAAATTATTTTACTAAATTTTACCAATGAACATACAATAAAAGAATAATTTACTTTTTTGTATAGGTGCAGAAGAGTAAATGGTGCATCTCCTGGTTAGACAAATTGTATCTGTTAAGAATAAATATGGAAATGTTTTTTATAATAGAATCACAATAATTTAAGAATGAATTTTAACAGGTGCTCTCCAGAATTAGTATAGTTTGATAAATTTATGTAGCATACAAAGTATAAACTAAACAAGCTAGAAAACAGAAACAGACTCATAAACACAGAGAATAGACTGCTGGTAACCACGGACAGGGGCAAATGAAATAGGTGCATTAGATAAAGAATTACAAATTTCAATGTATTAAATAATTCAGTCACAGGGATGGAAGTACAGCATAGGTAATAGAACTAATAATATTGTAATATTTTTTTGGTGACATATAATCACTACACATCATGATGAGCATTTGGTAATGTATACGATTATTGGATCACTTTGTTGTTCATCTGAAACCAACATAACATTGTTTATCATCTATTGCAATAAAAAATTTTAAAGAATAAAGGACAAATAAAATGTTTGATAGTGGCTAAGTATGAAGAAAATTAGAAACAAATACATTCACATGATACTCAGATCCCATTCTCCTTAAAATAAATATTTCAACATGTGTCTAATTGTTCAAAGAAATATGAGATCACAAAAATTAGGTGTGATGGAAGCTCTTGGCCATTGTAACTTCTTTAATTTTTAAATTACATTTGTATTTATTTTAAGTCCTCATAATCATGTTCAAAAGTATTTATTAAAGGAACCCAGCTGAAGGTCTAAAATCAGTACTTCTATGGAAAGTTCTGTCACATTGAAAACTACTTTTTTTAATATTAAATGTGTATGACAGAGAGGGAGATGATTAGCTAATAAAATATAACCATCATTTCAGTGCTTCTGCCTCCACATTTATTTTGTCTACTGGAAATTACTGATGATATATTGGCTCAGATAAAATGTACAAATAGTACAAATTTATATATAATGATTTATTTTTATAAATGGAATAAAATTTTCTACCACATTTCTTTAATGCAATATTTCTTTATTTCCTTCTTATCCATCTTCTGATTTCTTACTTTGTTTCTTTTTGTCCTTCCTTCCACCCATTTGTCTGTCTTTTGAAAACTACAGAAAACATTCAGTTGACAAATTTTTCTATTTTGTTATTTCTCTTATGTTTCATTAAACTAATAAACTTGAATATCTTCCTGAGGGCTACTACCCTTAACTTCAATTGAAATAAAGTGAATTGAAATATAGTTAACGTACATATTATACTGGTCTCAGTGTACAACATAGTGATTTGAGAATTATACACTTTGCTAAATGCTCACCATGATAAATGTAGATATCTGTAGATAATATCATACAAATATTCCACAATATTATTGACTATATTTCCAGTGCTGTGCTTTCATCCCTGTGGCTACTTTATTATATAATGGGAAGCCTGCACATCTTTGACCCCTTCTCTCACTTAGGCCATCCTCCCGTCCCTCTTCTCCATGTGATGTATATTTAAGCAAGAATCACTGATGTTACTTGGATGATTTTATCTTTTATATTCTCAAACCAGCCCGGGTCTGTATCATGCTTTGGAGAAAAATACAATGTATTTTTGTGATATTAAAGTCATGATATTTAGGAAAGAAAATTACAATACTGACCAGAAAGTGTTTGGATATCATTCAATCAGCATATGTTTAGTGAGCAAATGAAAATGACTGAACAAAAACACCCACCTTCTCAAATGTCAGTCAAGGTGCTGTAAAGCTGCACAATTTCAGTTCTCTACATCTTTATACATTCATTTATTTTGGTTTCATTAATCTACAATTACATGAAGGACATTATGTTTACTAGGCTCCCCCCTTCACCAAGTCCCCCCCACATACCCCTTCACAGTCACTCTCCATCAGTGTAGTAAGATGCTACAGAGTCACTATTTGCCTTCTCTGTGCTGCACTGTTCTCCCTGTTATCCCCCACATCATGTGTACTAAACATAATACCCCTCAATCCCCTTCTCCCTCCATCCCCACCCATCCTACCACATCCCTCCCCTTTGGTAACCACTAGTTCCTTCTTGGAGTCTCTGAGTGTGCTGCTATTTTGTTCCTTCAGTTTTGTTTCATTGTTATACTCCACAAATGAGGGAAATCACTTGGCTCTTGTCTTTCTCTGCCTGGCTTATTCCACTGAGAATAATGTCCTCAAGCTTCATCCATGTTGTTTCAAATGGTAGGATTTGTTTCTTTCTTATGGCTGAATAGTATTCCATTGTGTGTATGTACCACATCTTCTTTATTTATTCATCTACTGATGAACACAGGTTGCTTCCATATCTTGGCTACTGTAAAAAGTGCTGCAATAAACATAGGGGTGCATATGTCTTTTTGAATCTGAGAAGTTGTATTCTTTGGGTTAATTCCAAGGAGTGGGATTTCCAGGTCAAATGGTATTTCTATTTTTAGTTTTTTTAGGAACCTCCATATTGCTTTCCACAATGATTGAATTAGTTGACATTCCTACCATCAGTATAGGAGGGTTCCCCTTTCTTTGAATCCTTGCCAGCATTTGTTGTTCTTAGTCTTTTCCATGCTGGCCATCCTTACTGGTGTGAGGTGGTATTTCATTGGGGCTTTAATTTGCATTTCCCTGATGATTAGTGATGTGGAGCATCTTTTCATGTACTTTTGGTCACCTGAATTTCTTCTTTGTAGAACTGTCTCTTCATGTCTCTGCCCATTTTTAATTGGGTTATTTGCTTTGCTTTTTGCGTGTTGAGGTGTGTAAGTTCTTTATGTATTTTGGATGGTAACCCCTTGTCGGATATGTCGTTTACAAGTATATTCACCCTTACTGTAAAATGGCTTTTTGTCTGTTGATGGTGTCCTTTGCTGTACAGAAAATTTTTAGTTTGATGTATTCCCATAAGTTCATTTTTGCTTTTGTTTCCCTTGCTCAAGGAGATGCATTCAGAAAGAAGTTGCTCATGATTATATTCAGGAGATTTTGCCTGTTTTCTTTGAAGAGTTTTATGGTTTAATGACTTACATTCAGGTCTTTGATCCATTTTGAGTTTACTTTGTGTATGGGGTTAAGCAATGATCCAGTTTCATTCTCTTGCATGTAGCTGTCCAGTTTTGCCAACATCAGCTGTTGAAGAGGCTGTCATCTCCCCATTGTATATCCATGGTTCCTTTATCATATATTAATTGAGCACATATGCTTGGGTTAATATCTTGACTCTGCTCTGTTCCACTGGCCTATGGGTCTGTTCTTGTGCCAATACCAAATTGTCTTGATTACTGTGGCTTTGTAGTAGAGCTTGAAGTTAGGGGGCATAATTCCCCCTACTTTATTCTTCCTTCTCATGATTGCTTTGTCTATTCGGGGTCTTTTGTGGTTCCATATGAATTTTAGGATGATTTTCTCTAGTTCATTGAAGAATGCTGTTGGTATTTTGATAGGAATTGCATTGAATCTATAGATTGCTTTAGGCAGGATGGCCATTTTGACAGTATTAATTCTTCCTATCCATGAGCACAGGATGTCTTTCCATTTATTGGTATCTTCTTTAATTTCTCTCATGAGTGTCTTACAGTTTTCAGGGTATAGGTCTTTCACTTCCTTTGTTAAGTTTATTCCTCTGTATTTTATTCTTTTTGATGCAATCATGAATGGAATTGTTTCCCTGATATCTCTTTCTGCTAGTTAATCATTAGTATATGGGAGTGCAACAGATTTCTGTGTGTTAATTTTGTATCCTGCAACATTGCTGAATTCAGATATTTGATTTAGTAGTTTTGGGGTGGATTCTTTAGGGTTTTTTGTGGTATGTGATCTATTCTTGAAAATGTTTCATGTTCAGTTGACAAGAATGTGTGCCCTGTTGCTTTTGGGTGGAGTGTTCTATAGATGTCTGTTAGGTCCATCTGTTGTAATGTGTTGTTCAGTGCCTCTGTCTCCTTACTTATTTTCTGTCTGGTTGATCAGTCCTTTGGAGAGAGTGATGTGTTGAAGTCTCCTAAAATGAATGCATCACAATCTATTTCCCTCTTTAATTGTGTTAGTACTTGTTTCACATTTTTGAGTGCTTCTTTGTTAAGTACACAGGTATTTATAATGGTTATATCCTCTTGTTGGACTGACCCCTTTATCATTATCTAATGTTTTCTTTGTCTTGTTGCTTTGTTTTCTGAAGTCTATTTTGTCGAATACAAGTACTGCAATGCCTGCTTTTTTCTCCGTTAGTTGCATGAAATATATTTTTCCATAACTTCAGTTTTAGTCTGTGTATGTCTTTGAGTTTGAACTGAGTCTCTTGTAGGCATTATATAGATGGCTCTTATATTTTGTCCCTTCACTGACTCTATATTTTTTGATTGATGCCTGCAGAACATTTACATTTAGGGTGATTATCAATACATATGTACTTATTGCCATTGCAGGCTTTAGATTTGTGATTGCCAAAGGTTCAAGGGTAACTTTCTTTCTATCTCATAGTCTAACTTAACTCATATAATGTTATTACAAACACAATCTAAACATTAATTTTTCCCCCTCCTTTTCTTCCTCCTCCAGATTTAGAATATTAGGTGTCATAATCTGTACTCTTTGTCTATCCCTTGTCTGACTTTGGGGTAGTTGATTTAATTTTGCATTTGTTTAGTAATTAATCGTTCCACTTTCTTTACTATGGGTTTGTTTGTTCTTGTAACAGCTATTTAGCCTTAGGAACAGTGTGGAGACAGTTTGTGGAAGAAAGTAAATTCTCTCAATTTTTGCTTATCTGGAAATTGTTTATTCCTTTCTTCAAATTTAAATGATAATCTTTCTGAGTAGAGTATTGTTGGTTCAAGACCCTTCTGTTTCATTACATTAAATATATCCTGCCACTCCCTTCTGGCCTGTAACATTTTTGTTGAGAAGTCTAATGATAGCCTGATGGGTTTACCTTTGTATGTGATCTTTTTTCTCTCTATGGCTACTTTTAATATTCTGTCCTCTTCCTTGATCTTTGCCATTTCAAATATTGTATGTCCTGGTGTTATCTTCCTTGGGTCCTTTTGTTGGGAGATCTGTGCTCTTCCATGGCCTGTGTGACTTTCCTTCTCCAGATTGGGGACGTTTTCAATGATTATTTCTTCAGAGACCCTCTTTATCCCTTTTCCTCTCTCTTCGGCTGGTATCTTTATAATGTGAATATTGTTCCTTTTGTATTGGTCACATGGCTCTCTTAATATTCTTTCATTTCTAGGGATAATTTTTTCTCTCTCTGCCTCATCTTCTCTGTGTTCCTATTCTGTAATTTGTATTCCACTGAGTCTCCTGCCACTCTTGTAATCTACTTTTAAATCCTTCCATTTTATGGTTCAGTTCAGCTATTGTATTTTTCAAAGTCTCTATGTCTGTCTTGAATTGTCCCTGAGATCTTGAATATGTTTTTGTAGTTCTGTGAGCATGTTTATGATTTTTACTTTGAAACCTTTATTGAGAAGATTGGTTATCTTGGTTTCACTCTCCTCTCTGGTGTTTTAGGGATTTTGGATTGAGCAAGGTTCTTTAGACATTTCATTCCTACTTGAATCCTATGGAATGATAACTTTGTGTAATTCACTCCCTCTAGTGACCAGGATCTTTACTCTCTGGGGTGTTAATGTTGGTTGCAGGCATGTGGCACTGGTGCCTGCCAGGATGACGGAGCTCTTTCCTGATTCACGACCACAGTGTCTGCCTGAACTGCCAGGGCCAGTTGGTCAAGCATGCAGGGAGCAGCCTCTGCGTTACACCCCTTTAGCTGCTCTATTGGGTGCTGCCCTCCTGCTGACCCAGCGCCATGGCGGGGGTAGCAGGTTTGTGAGCAGGTGCTGGCCAGGAGGAAGGAGTGGCAGGCTGCTTATGGTGGTGGGGGGCCTCGAGGCTGCCTTGTCAGACGGGGATGGAGCTCTGAAAACTCCTGAAAGTTCCCATCCTGATGGGTTGAGTGTGCTGGGATTATTTTGTTTACCTATCCTTCTTCCTTAGCAGCAAACGCTGTGTAATCCTTGCCCCTTTAGCAGCCCTCTCACTGTTGGAAAGCCTTTCAGTGCATCTGCCTTTGTCTTGTCCTGTAGTGGCTGCTTTTGGGTACTTGTTCTATATAAGTGGCTGGAATCTCAGTCTGCCCAAGTGTTCCACCTGTCCCTGCTTTCCAACCCCTTTAATTTCCAGAGCACCATGCAATATGGGTTCGTGGTCCTAGAGTAGATCTTCAGGGCTGGGTATTTATCAGTCCTGGGCTTCTACATCTTCCCTCCTCCATTTCTGTTCCTCCTGCCTGTGTGCTGGGTTTGGGGAGAGGGCTTGGGTTCTGCCCAATTGTGGCTTTGCTACTTTACCCTTTTCCTTGAGGTCTTCTATTTTCCCCAGATATAATGTCTGTTGCTGTTTCCTTCTGGTCACTCTTTCAAGATTAGTTGTATTTGCTGTGTTTTCATGTTATATGTGGTTTTGGAGATTATTTCTACTTCACTTCTCATGCTATAATCTTTCCTGCTCTCCCCAAGGGTATTGTTTTTATAACCACTGAATACCATTATCGTATCAAATAAATTTAATAATATCATCTATTTCTATATTTAAATTTTCCCAGTTGTCCTAATAATTCTTTTTTGTAGTGGATTTTTTTTTGGTCCAAAAGCCAAAAAAATAATCATGCATTGCATTTGCTTGTCATTTCCTTAGTCCCCTTTAATCTAAAACAGTTTTTACTACCACTTCTTAAAAAAATTCAAGAGTCCAGTTCTGTAGAGTGTCTCATTTTCTAGATTTGTGTGATTATTTCCTTATCACTGGATTCAAGTTAAATGCCATTACCAATTTTGGTAATGGCATTGTATAAATTATGTTCCTTCCCATTTTGTCATATCAGGAGTCTCATAGTGCCAGTTTGTCCTATTGTTGGTGATGCCAACAGCGTCTGATTACTTGGTTAAGGTGATAGGTAATCTATATGATGATACTCTATAGTTTGACTCTAATAATTTATCCTTGCCCCCTTTTACTTGGAATCCTTGACTGAATTAGTGAATATGTTATCTGTTATTATCATTATTTTTAATGCTCAAATTTTCTCAAATTTGGCCAATTGAAATTGCTTTAGTGCCCTGACCACTCCATGTTTGAATACTTCCTTGCTCTTTATTACACACAATTACAGGTCACCTTGTGCTTTTACCGAGCCCTGTACTCAGCTTTTTCTCCAAGGATAACTGTTTCCTGTTAGTGAGAAATAATATATTTAGGAAGGAAGTTTACTGATACTGGAGAGTCATAACTTCTAGATTTTTTCAGTAGACAGATTTTGGAAACCATCGTCAGTCACTCCATACATCCATCTATCCATCCATCCATCCATCCACCCACCCCTACATCCATCCACAGAGTTCATACTGATATTTCAGTGTTATTTTTTAAAAATTTGTATATTTGAAGCTTTATTTACTGTATAGAAGAATATTAGAATACCACTTTAGGTCTTTAAATATATTCTAATAGTGGAAAAAATTAAAGTAGCTGGAGGTAAATAACAACTTTTCTTGGTGACTCAGGTATATAAGTTTGTTATTTAGTGAGCACTTATCTCTGTTGTTAATGTAATTTTGGGGCAATGCTGTGACAACATTGAGTCAAAAAAGCTGCCTGTCACTGAAGAGGAGCAGATTTACCCTTGGGACACATGTGCAGCTCTTCATGACGTGAGGCTTTCATTATTACAGCATTATTTTAAGGATGTAAGTAATCTTTTTTTCACATGCATTTTTTTCTGAAAAATTGGTTATTTCTCTCCAGAGTGTTATTCTACATTTTTTCTTCTACAAAATGTCATTCTAATTTGGAATCTAGACGTTTCTTAGAATAAAACTTAATGTGTGGATTGTAAGGAAATAGAAATCTTTAAAAAGTAAAAGAAATGGATTGTAAACAATAAATAAAAATTTCAGGTTATAGATGTTATACCTTTGTTTTGAACATTATTTATTATGAGGCATACAAATTCAGTTCAATGGAATGTAAATATTTATAAAAGCTTTTGATATACAAATATTTTATGATGATTTTTGCCTTCTTTTACTTTATTTAAAGATACACAGTATACTCTCATTATGATACTTCTAAAATGTAAAGTAGGGTCAGATTTAATTCATGCTTTTCTGGTTTCTTGTGAGCTTGTTTTTTTTCCCAGCTCTTTGCACCTAGGGGCTCTAGCACTCAGGCATCCTAAACCTCAGAAGATCAACTTTATTAATTTAGTAACAATAGCATTGTTAACTTCTTTGTAAAATTTCCATACCACTTCTAGTGTTTCCTGAGTAGATTATCAAATGAAGTGTTCTTTCACCTGTTTTTCTTTTGGATCTACTGTGTTTTGAATTAAGTAAACATACAATAATAAGTTGAAAAATGCTTAAAATATAAAGTGCAACATTATTTTTGGTTAGCTAATGAGATTCTTGCTCATAATACACTAAATTAATTATAAGAAACTAGTAGTACATGTGGAAGAAAGATTACTTAATCAGATAACCAGGAATTGGCCTAGTGATTAGTGATGTTAACAGTCAGAGTGGTACGGTTCAGTTGGATGGACAGAGGAGAAAAATTTTGGTGGATTCTTGAGGAGATGATGTCTCTAGTTACAGAGGTGTTGTATAGATTATAAAGAGTCCCAGATCAGAAAAAGTGGGTTGTCATTCTGATTCTTCCATTTCTTAGCAATATGAGCTAGGCTATATAAACACTCAAAGACTCAATTTCCTTATCTGTAAAATAGGGCATATAGTGGTCTTTGATGCAGTAACCCACCAGGTTAGAAATTTCTTTAGATCACTTTATATATCATAAAGGTCAGTGTAAATGTAAAGTGTTGTTTTTAATATTCAAGGTAGCCCATTTAGGAGGGCTCAGGTTAGGTTTTATAATGCAGTTTGGGTTAGGTAATGAGGATTATGCTTCCACATATTTTCAGAAGCTTTTAAATGAAATTTTCATTATTTTGAAAAAGGATGTCTTTCATACATTTGTTGCAGGTTGAGTTCATTCTCCTGAGTCCTTGTCCCCACTTGCAGGAAGAATTGAAAGGCGGAGACACAGTAGCAAAGCAGAGGGCAAGTTTTATTTGAATATACTCCAAGGGAGGAGTGGGCCAGTGTCAAGGTAGATAAAGGCCTCCATTTGTTAGGTGGGAGGCTTGTCTATTGAATTCTGGTTAGGAGGCATCTGTTTGACTGACAAGGTGGGATTATTTGATTTATAGGTCCTTTTATATAGTCACCCCTCTCAGAGAGCATTTTTAGTCTGTTGTGATCTGGTTGGGGAGGAGAGGAAGTTATCTCCCTGCAAAGCCTTTGCTGTCTCCACACGGGACCCCCTCCCTGGGCAGAGTTTGGGCGACTTCTTCTTTGAACCTTATCTTCCCCTTTTCTGGCTGCTCGTGTCTGTCTTTCCACCTAACATTCCTAACACTTTTTTCTTGATTATTCCTTTGAATTTTTGAAAGCTTATATATATTATTTTATTATTCAGACACTAACAGATATCTTCATTTTAAAGATAATTGTACAGTTGTGCTAAGTTCTGCTTTTGCAGAAATTTACTGCAACTTTCATTTAGATTTTAGTTTCCTGCCACAACACTAGTTTTAATTTTATCATTTTGAATCACTTTAGAGTAAATGAGTAAAAATGAATCCTAAAGCCAAATAGAAAAAAATAATAACTTGATTCAATCAAAATATGATCCAGACCTAGGAGTAAAATAATTTTGAGGGAAGGAGTGTTCTAATAATGGAGAGAAAAATTAGTATCCTTTTTTGCTTCAAGGATAGTTACTCATTTTTAGAAAAAAATCTCTTCTGTAGAAAGGCTCTGAACTTGTCTGATTCTCTGTTATATTTCTGCTAGTGATTGTGAGAGTCTGTCTATTCTTGTATTAATACTTTTATGTACTTTCATAATGGTTATTGTATGTATACATGGTGTGCTCCCTGGACTATATACCTCTGGACATTTAGGACCATTTCTTATATTGGTTTTATATACCATTCAGAGAGTAGCATATGCTACGTGTGTTATAAAAGCTTACTGGATTTCTTCTTGAATTCCTCTAGCATAAATTACCAGAGTTTTGTAGCCAGAGATACTGCTCAGAGCAGAAAAGAGTACAGAGCAGTACCAAAGGGCACTGGTCCTGATTATGGAATTACACTGTGTAGATTCTGCTTTCCTCTGATCAAATTTTACAAAGTTGACATGTAGAATTTTAGTCATGTAAGACTGTGAATTTATGGTCAACACTAGAAGCATTTTATATAAAAGAGGTGACGTAGTAGCAAGGCAACCTGAACTTTAGAGTCAGATAGACTTGGGTTTGAAATTGGTCTCTATCACTTATAACTGACTGATCTTGATAAACTTTTCATTCCTTTTTTGTAAACAAGGATAATACCGCAAGGTTTTAATAAATATTGAAGTTGTGAAGATGTAGTGTTAAGCAGTTAGCACAGCGGTAGTTGGGTATATCATTGAAATCTTCCTAAAATATTTGTCTCATGTTAGTAAGTGTTTTCATGCTTTCTTTGACCCTAGCAGATTTCAAATAAGAAATCTAAAGCTGCATAGACAAATGACACGCTATTTTCAGTTTTAGAAGCTAACTGCTTTAATTAAAAAGATTAATTACATTTTCATAAGACATTGTCAAAGAGAACAGCTTGTTTATTAACTGACTACCAACTATTCTAAAATGAACTAATACCAGTATCTGCTTCTATTTCAAGCAGCTCTGAAGAATAAAGCAGAGATGAACAGGTCTCCTGTTGTTTTTCTGATTTTTAACATTAAAAGCTAGCCCACCTGCTGTGAGGATTTTATTTCTGTGGCTGCACATCTTTAAATCAGCTGGGAAGGCATTTTGCACTGTGTAATAATTTCAACTTTCAGATGCATATGAAGAGTCTTGATTTAATGTTGGAACTTTGTTTACTATTGTTTAAAGATAATTTGGTCATCTTACATTACCATATGTTTCTTTTCAACATAAAAATATAATATAAAGGTTTACTCAGTTTTGATGGCTCTCAAATATTTCTTCATATGCAGTCTCATGTCAGACCTTGGGCCTAATGTTGCTCTGGCTTGGCCATGTACGTACTACAGACTCAGGGAGGTGAAGTCAAGTTCAGGCCCAAATGCTGTTTGACAGAAGCTAATGGAAAATTCAAAGAAAATCATTTTAGGAAGAAAAGTTTAAGCTTGTTTATAGGTTTAAAGGGAAGGAATTAGCAGGGAAGGAGGAGAAGAAGGCAATTAAGTTTCAAAAGGCTATATTTTTTGCTTACATAATCTTGGTATCTTTTTTGTGCATATTATATGAAACCTTTGTTAATGTTAAGATACTTTGTAGGGTTATTCTTATGAGCACATTTTTACTTTAGAAATATGTGAGGAGGGCACATCATGGAGAGCAGAAATTGGAGTCAAGGAGACCAGTTAAGGAACTTTGTTTTAAAGAACTTCCTCCCCCACAACAAATGATACAGACTTGAATGTTATAGTGGGAATGAAGAGAGGTCAAAATCTGTGGCTTGAGAACTAGTACATATAGCTGTATTAGTGTAAGGGAAGGATGTGATTATAGAAAATACCTCTTAGTTTTCTGATTTGGTGACTTAAAAAATTGTAGAGTTTTTAAACCAAAAGGAAAAGAAAGATTCATGGAGAAAATGACAAGTTTTTGACACACTGGTTTTATATTATCTGAGCGACATCAGAGTGGAGATTTCTGTTTGGCAGCTGAGTTTTTTTTGAGTTCTGGAGAGATGTAGGCTTGGAAGATAGTTAAATTTACTGATTAAATCACTCAGGGAAAATAGTTTGAAGGAGAAGGGAGTAGCACTAAGAATAAAACTTTGAGGAACATTAACATTGAAGGGGCAGGCAAAGAGTCTTAAAAGGAGGTGTAAACTAAATGGTTAAAGAAATTGGAGAAAAGTCAAGAGAGTAGCACTGTAGAAGCCAGAGGGAAATAGGCAGGCAAAGAAAGCTGTTAGTGTCAGCTGCTGTAGAGTGGGTAAATACCACGTAGACCATGTCAAATGATCAGCAGCAGTATAGTTCACACTGAACTGTGGTATAACATTGGGAGCTTGTATTTTGTGGGGTGGAGAAAGACTAATTCAAAATTTTTCTTTCATTATGTACAGAGATATTTGGAAGCTAAAACTTCATGAAGTTTCAAGTTTAAAGATACTGGCTTAGGGCTGTCAAGTCATGTGTTATGTCACAAAAATACAAAGTTCACAGTAGTATAATAAAAAAATCATTCAGAGGTTTATGTGGGTATATTTAGGTTTGTTTAAACTTCTTTAAAATTAATTGTATTTTCTTTTTTCTTTTTCTTTTTTTTTTTTTTAAGAGTTCTTGTCTCTTGGCAGTATCAGTTGGCTGGGAAAGTCGTGTTTATGTACAGACCTGTGTCCACACATTGCATATAGATTGTCAGAAATCTTACATGTAATTTTTACAAGTAAGTAGAGTGAAAAATTTCTGGTGGTATGTATCTTTCTAGGTATTAGATATTTTTACAGCAAATACATCCCATTTCCTCTTGAGTGATTTTTCACTGTTTGAACTATCCAGCCTGAGAGTTCCTTGCCTCTACAACTTCAGGGATTTCATTTTTTTACTTCACTTTAGCAACTGACTTCTGTAACTATAAGTTTAGACTTTGCTACTCTAGCTTTAAAATACTAAGTTTTAATGCCCTACCATATCCTCTTATTATATGATTATTCTTCACATTCTCATTTTTCACTCTCAAATGTTTGTTTTGCTTCTTACATGAAGCTCTCTAGTCCTTTAAACCCTTTTGCATTTTTCCTAGCATTAGCTCTTCCCTAAACTTACTTTCTTGTACTATCCCATCCTGTTCTTAATACAGGTCATTCCATCTACCTTCTTTGATTCTAGACCCAGGCAGCTAGTCCTGCTAGTAAAATTATAAAACTAGGTGAACTGGTACCTCTACAAGTTTGTACTTTCCTATAATAGTAGCTTAGACTAGGATCCTGGCCTGTACATACTACTTATCAATTCATTTGCCTGTCTTTGATCAGTTCTCTCTTCTCTTTCCTCAGCAAATATTGTAAATCTTTCCCTCCCTCATCCCAGACTCTTTGCCTAAACCCCAGGAGAGATTGTTGTCTCTCACATACTACCTCAGCTTCTTGCCTTATTTTTCTGTTCTTGATAAATGTCTCTGCATCCCAACCAAACCTTTCCTTTTTACTCGTTGAGGTAGTATTCCTTCTTCTGTTCAGGAATAATTTTTCTGCTAATGCTTTACTACTACTTTTTCCCCATCACCTCAGAGGCCTTGATCTATCAGTAGATAACCTATTTTTCTTCTGTATCTCCAGTTTCTGCCTACTCTGTCCCTTCCTTTCAGCTCATAAAGACACTCAAGTCACTGCTATTCAAAATTCCATTGCTTGACCTTTCATTCCCTTGTAGCTGCAGTCTTTCTCCTTCTCTCAGATCGTCTTCCTAACAGCATTGTCTACTCTGATCTTAGATCCCTAACTCAGAAACAGTGAATTTCTGCTTTTCCCTCCCTATTTCTTACCTCTTACATTCAGTCACTTACCAAATTCTGTTGATTCTATCTCCTAAATTTTACTTGAGTATATCATGCCTTTATTATTCCCACTTAGGCTTTTTGTATATGCCTTCATCTCTCATTTTGACTTTTGCAATTACTTTCTTACCAGTTTGTTTACTCCAAGTCTAATTTATTCACTACATTATATCTTTCTAAGATGTAAATCTCATGACATGTCATTGGCTTAAAAACCCTTTGCTGACTTCTTCCTGATACGATAAAAGTTCACTCTTCTCTGAATGACATTCACAGCACTCCATAATCTGGGCTTACCTATTGCTTTACCTTTATCTTCCATCAGCTCAGCATTAATAAACTAATTAATAGCTCACTAAGCATATTATGCATTTTTCATAATTTGTATCCAATTTGTTCACTAAACAAATATTTATTCAGTGCCTGCAGTGTTCCAGATACCATGATAGACACTGGGAATACAGCAGTGAAAAGACAGTTGCTTCATTAAAGTAGTTTAGTATGTATTACATGCGACAGAAATAAACAGTTGCAGTGTATGTGCTGAGTATTATGAAGTGTGCAAAGGGTCTTATTAGAACATCTGCCAAGTGTTGGAACATTTGATGAAGTAAGGTGCTTGAGTGATGAGAGAGAAGACTAGGGAAGTAAGTAGGAGTCATATTGTAAAGGGCCTTAAGGTCCCTGTAAAGAATTTGGACTTCAGACAGATTATTACAGAGAGCTATTAAAGAGTCTTAGGAAGAAATAAGATGTGTTCAGAAAGGCCATTGTGGCAGCTGTATAGATTGCAGGGGTTGTTGTGGGATTGCAGGAGAGTAAAAAGAATGTGGTGATATCATTTACAAGATAAGAGGTGATGGTGGCTCGGGCTTAGTCAAGGCAGTGGAGATAGTGAAGGGGTTAGAGAATTGAAATATATTTAACAGAAGAGTCTTCTGGACTTGGTGAGGGAATGCATGTGGAGCATATGAAGAAAAAGTAATTACTGTGAGAGACAATGTTTATCCTTGAAAAACTGATTAGGAAAAAGAGTCTCACATTACATAGATCATATTAGCAGTTGTATGGTTGGGAGACTGGTTAGGAGATAACCAACAAAGGGGGTAGAAAGAAAAAAGTGGATGGAAGGGCTAATGGGATTGATTAATTTGATATTTGAGGAATCTGAAGGAGTTGCATGACTTTGTTCTTTCTGAGGTAGGAAATGTAGCTTTATTCAAGTAAAAAGGGGCAAGGCTTGGGTAGGTGAAGGGACTTGACAAGTGAAGTGGTTGGAAATGTGGATTAGAGAGTACTTCAGAAGATGTAAGGGGAGATTGCCAGGCACTATTCATGGCTTAGTTGAGGATGGAAACAGGTTATAACAAGAAGTTATTTCAATTTTCTCTAACAGCACTCAGTTTGCATGCAGAATTGAAGTTATACATTGGATTAATACTGTGTGAAGGTTTTGTTAGATACATGTGATAAAAGAACATATGGATGGGGAATGAGAAGCATTGACGAGAGTTTTTGAAATGGTAGATCATGGTGTGTAGGCAGGATAGGAAAGTCCTGACAAACTGGGAGAAAAAGGAGGGACTAAAGGTGATAGTGGGAGTTGGCAATCAGAATGTAAGATGTTTGAATTTTGTATTTCCAGATATGGACAATTTGGGGTCATTGCAGGACAAGGGGATGGTTATGGTAATAGGTTCTGGAGTAGGAGGCCAAAGCTATAGAATTTGGTGAGGTCAAAATGCTGACTAAGATACAAGACTGACCACATACAGACATACATACATTCACAGGAGGATGGCAGGTCTTGGAGTGAAGAGGAAAACTGATCTAGGCACCAAAGTCTTCAGTGATTGAGGGCAATGGATTTCAGTGAAAATGAAGGAAAAGTATGGTATCGTTAAATAAAATGAGCTGCAAAGGCAGAAGAATGCAAGAGTAATCATCAGCCTGCACTGGAGATGAGAAGGGCACTCAGGTGTAGCAGATGTAGTGGAGTGAGTAATCCCTAGTTGAGAGGGCCTGTGGGGAGGCTTCAGGAAACAACTTCGTGTCAATCAAGGCAAAGAGAAGGATCTAGCCTTCTTTAAAATTAAGGCCCTATGGAAGCTTAACACAGAATGTCCTTCAGTGACCAGGATCCATGCCCCAACCTTCAAAAAACAATCTTCTTGTGTATTTTTAAAACTTAGCTCACAAGTCTCCTTCTCTGGGAAGCTTTCTCTGTTGTATTTATTACACTCTTATTAAAATATTTTTGTTTCTGTTTGCTTTTAATTTGTTGATAACTTTAAGTGAAGATGTGTCTTCCCTTTTTATGTCATCACTGCATTTGACACATGATAGGAGCTTAGTAAATGTTTGTAGAAGTTGATTTAAAAAGACATGGTGTCACATTTTTAAAGATTTGAAAAAATGTCAAAAGGTAAAAAAAATAGAATTCAGTTCTTTTTAGTCAAAGTTTTTGAGACCCAAAATATAGTCAAATAAGCACCTAGGTAAGAGTTGGGAAATCTAAGTTCATCCTGATGTCATTAACTACCTTAGTAACCATAGGCAGTGAATTCATTTTCTTTTCTTTGTATCAGTTTCTCTCATTATTTTTGTCTTGTTAGTAGTAATGCTCATATTGTAGTATTCATACATATACATTAGTGCATTACATACAAATTTTGAGATAAAGCATTTGGCTAGTGGCAAAATAAGAGACAGACTACTGGGAAAAGATTAATATAGTAGTTAGGACTACACAATAGCAATATTCTTAAATTGCAAAGTAGATGAGGGGTGGTGTCAGGCAAAAGAAAGGAACAGATGCACCAGGCAGAATTCCTGCCTTAAGTTGTCTGTTTAGTCAGCATACATTGCCGTCTCTTATGAGCAAGAGTTTCCTCCTAAGTGTGTGCACATTATATATCTGTATCAAAAATCATTTTTCTTCCTCTCCCTATCAGAATCATCTGAAGTAGAAGTATTAAATTAATTCACCTCCTATCACACTTATGTTCTGACTAATTTAACTAAATCTTCCGCCTATCAATTAAACCTAAACCCACTGCATAAAATCCAGTCAGTTTTGTTCAGCAATTAGACACCTTAACTGACACAGCACATTGTTTAGCCTTAATTTACTCTCAAATACTGTCTATCCTATATCAAAGAATATGGGTACTGGGAGAATCTTCCCAGTAGTGATTATAGACTGTGAAAACAGGGGCATGTAGTAAGAGGAAAGAGATCCACTTTAATGTGGCCTACTTCTTGAGTTATTCTTTATTTAGAATCCACATTTCAGATTGATTGCATGATGATTTGAATGTCTTATCCTGAATGAAGAGCAACTAAATAAGAGACTTTGTGTTTTTATGACATATATTAGATGTATCTTTTTTTGTGCGATTCATTTTATTTACTGTAAAAGGTAGTGGTGTCAATTTTGTTTGTGGAATGGTGTTCATGTTATATCCGTATGTTTATTTCATTTTTTAGAATGGCCAGGTTCTCCAGGGCTTCTTTCTCAGTGGACAAAGGAGAATTCACGTGTCCTCTCTATAGGCAGTTTGCTAACAGTGTCCTTCCTTGTTATCCTGGAAGCAATGTGGAAAATAACCTTTGGCAACGTCCTAGTAACAAAAGCATACAAGATCTCATAAAAGAAGTGGAGGAGCTGCGTCAACGGCCGGGAGCTTTCCCAGGAAGCATCAGTGTGAGGCCCAAATATCCTGGTCAACTCAGCTCTGCTTTTCAGCTTTCGTTTTCGTTCTGTTTCTAAATTACTGCAGAACTTTGTACATTTAGTAGAAATTGCTTTTAGGGGATTTTCTCCTCTGTTTGTGGTTATTAAAAACAAAAATAAGAGTAACAGCACAAATTATAGAACCAAAGGCATTCGAACTAAGGGATATACTTTTCCATAGTCTGAATTGTTATAGTTTTAATATGTATCTTCCAGATCATAAAATCCTATCAGCTTAGATACGGTTACACTCTTTTAAGATGTTGAAATATTTAACAACAAAGCCAAACAAATTACATATATGTATCTTGCAATGTAAAGCACAATCTAAATACATAAAAATATACCAATTAGGAACATTAGATTAAGATGATATATTTCCACACACATGCATACTTTATGTGTGGGTAATTATAGATTTACACACATGTGAGTGCATATCTTTGTATTGGAGAAATAATGGTATACTTGATTGAACCATTCACCGTAAGTCACTCAATTTTACTGTGGGATTTGGTGAAAGTGAACTCCTCTTTAATCACATCCAGTAAGATTTGTTTATTTGATTTAAATTCTTAAATATTTCACCTTCATTATAGATCTATGATATGGTCCCTGAGAGAAGTGACAGCTGTGTCTGTCCTGTGGAGTAAGTTTATGAAAGCTATGAATATTTGACTTTTGAAACAGAAATTCATTACTGAAATCTGCTCAGAAAGCTTTCTCTCCTGGCAGTTCCTCTTCTCAGTTGAAGACTCTTCTTAAGAGTGTGTGTGATTTTTTTCTTCATAAACTGAAATTTTTGTGTTAATAATAGGCTTAAAGTAAGGGATATCGATATTAGTCTTTGAAAAATGAATTCAAATGAAAGTCCAGTTTTTTATAAATATGGAAACTGTTCTAAAATATATTTTTAAAGATGTCCACTTATTTGTTTAGGATATAAATTTATGTGGTTAGTTCATGGTTGGATTATAGTGTTACCAATCACAATGTAGAATTATAATGAAAGATCTCTAAAATAAGAGAAAATGTTTCTTGATCTGTTTTACCTTTGTGGACTAAATATAGTAGATAGCTAATGTACATTTGACTTTTTAATTTCCTAGTGTGTTCATATGATAAACATTGTACTGTTAAACTATTAGAGAAAATGAATATAAATAAACTTTACATGTATGTTTGCATTTTTTGCAGTCAGAAACCAACTTAAGTAAAGAAATGGAATCTGTAATGAAAGACATCAAAAATACCACTCAGAAGAAATACAGAGACTATAGCAAGACCCCAGGCTCACCAGACAATGATTTTCTCTTTATGTATTCTGTTGCTAGGTAGGTAATAATACTATACACTTCTATATTTAGTTATTAGAAGTAATTGGTTTTATTATTTTCATTCATATTTATTTGAAGAAAGGATGCCTTTTTTAAATGTTGGTTGACATTACGGTGAGTTTTAAAACCTCCTAAAAGTATGAAAGTGTAGTCTTCCTTCATTTTCTGAAGTTTTTATTTTAATGAACTATTAGGGTAAGCTTTATTAAACATTATAAGATATGTGCAAAGAAATATATTAGTAGCATTTGAGGACACATACCTACCTCAACGCATGGGAATATTATATATACAGTGTGTTGTTAAGAAATCCCTATTGAAGTACTGCCCAAAAGTGGTAATACTTGAGAATTAAAAGATTGTAATATGCAAACCACTTTATTTTTTAAATAAAAAAATAAGTAGATCTTACTTTGTTTCATTTAACCTAGTGAAAGATCTAGTAATATCCAAAAATACTACAGGTAGTTTAGAAAATCAGGTAAGGGAGAAACGCAAGAGAACTGGCATGTTCTAAGCCTCTATTAGTAGCCAGCAGCAGGCTCAAGAAAACAGAGGTGAGAACTTTTCACTTTTCAGATCCAGTAGGATTAGTCTGATTGACTGAATATGTGTTCAGTACCTAGGAAACAGTTCCAAATAGGAATTTTAGAAAACTTAATTGAATGAGAACCATAACAAAAATGAAATTGGGGAGAAGTAGGCACAATTAAGAACTTATCAGCATTGCAGACCCCTGATATCTCTAGATACATACTTTATGTTTTGTCCAGGTACTATGTATTACATAATAGGTAAAATGTAGAGAGATAATGTGATTTGAAGTCATGCAGCAAATTACTGGCAGAATAGGACTGGAATTCAAATCTTGAATAAAGGTCTAGTTTTCTTTCAATTACTATCCTTTTTCCTCTCCTGTGTTCAGCTTTTTTATAGGTCACGTGCATGCAATTCATCATGGACATTCTCTGCCTTATTCCCGTAACAGAGGGTAACAAAAGAGTAGATGAACTATGACTATGTAGTCTTTAGAACCCAGGAAAAATGGAATCAGACTTAGGGAAATCGCAGCACGCAAGTTACAGCTCAGCATAAGGAAACATTAACTTTTGGTCTAAGAATGTGAATGCTGGATACAGATTGATGTAAAAGGATCTAATGGATGGGAATATAACTTTCCAGTCTGCCACTCCTGGACTATTGTTTTTATTTTGAATAAATAAGAACAATATTTGGGGGAAGATGTACTGGTTAATTTAATGTTTTATTTCTGGAGAGTTACCAGTTGCATACTTGGAACAAAATATACCTCATGTGAAAACTAAACTTAATATAATTTAATTCTGCCAAGGTTTCAAGCTGTACAAAATTTATGTACAGTATTATGGCAATGTTATAGAAGATTTTCAGATGACTGAAGACTACCTTGGTTATGCTATACACGTTATGTGCACACACATTTATGTTGCTTATGTATTTATGCCTTGCATTTTATTTAGATTGACCTTTTATTAAGATTGACCTTGTAAGAAAATCCTGGTTGAACGGAAATGCTCTCTGCATGGAATTTTTCTATAGCATGATATATCAAATAATTTGATTTAAATTTAGTTTAGTGTTAAGTTCCTCTTTCTTGGTTTAAATATATATTTCATAGAAGAAAGCGTGTTGTGATAATGAGAGACTTTGATTCAGCATGTTTCAGTTTTTCTTTTATAGAAAAGCAGGGACAGATATCAAATGTCGTTTACTATGGGTGTATCTAGAGAAACAAACTGTGTTCTCCCCTCTCCTATTCTTTTCTGATCCCTAATGATAAAGTCTAAAGCAGCAACACAATGAGTCTAAAAGGGAAAGTTTAAAACCCTTAAAAACCTTATTATCCTTTGGTTAAAATTAAAATTACCCAGACCATTCATTGCAAGGTTCTCACAGTGAGATTGTCTGCCTTCTCTTAAGTTTTCCTTGGTCATTAAAAAGAAAACAAAAAGCAAATTGAGTGAGAGATAACAAAAACATGAATTGAAAGAAAAAAGTATGTGTATCCTATTTGAATGGGATGTAGTTTTTTCAAGCTAGGTAACCAGGTCTTTATTTTATGCCTCGCATATAACGTTATTTCATAAAATATGATTACAGATCATGATTATATAAAATATTCTGAAATGAACTTAATTTTAACTATTTAAATTTTGACCTAAATATGACTCTTAAAAATGTACTTCATTAGACGTGTGTGTTTCTATTTGACATTAGTAATTTGAATGGAATACGTTTCCCAGAACTGAATACTCCAAACTGAATACATAATTGTTTGCTCTTTCAGAGCCAAATTCTTTGATGTTTAGAAACCAAATATTTCTATTGAGTAACTAGCCTGTAAAACTGTTTTCTTCAGTGATTGTTTTAAGCCAGCCTGTAAAGCTGTTTTCTTCAGTGATTGTTTTAGAGCTGTTTTTTTTTGTTTTTGTTTTTTGTAGGACAGTATGTATCTCTATCTCACTTTATTTGCATGCTGAAACCTTGGAAGATTTTCTGAGGGTAGCAGAGAAGAATTTGTCAGAATGATATCTTTTTGTGGTATAAAAATTAATTATAATCACTATATTCAAGTATTAACATATTTCTAAAAAACCTTCTGTTGCAAATATGTGTCATTCAAATGGATTATGGGAAGTTAATTTTAGAGTAGAAAGCTTTCCTTACTTCAATGCCAATTCAGTTTTTCATTATTGAAACAAAGAATGCCACTGATTTTTCCAAGGGTTTTGTATGAAAGTTACATACAGCCTAGAGGTACTGGTGACTAGCACTTGGCCTTCATATAGTCAGAAACATGGAAATGGAAAGAAAATAAAACATAAGTAGCTGAGATGTAGATGGGGAAACATCTTTAAATCACAGTGGGGGACCGACTCAGTAGAATGAATGGACCTTGCTTTATACATTAGTTAAATTGTAAGTTTAAACTAAACTATATGTGAAATAAAAGGAATGCTAGTGAGAATACCAAATTATGAATCCTTTTTAAAACTAAAAATTTATTTTGTGAAAACAAATTATCTCCCCCTGTACCCTACCCCTTTCTCTTGTTGGTTCACCGCTGGGTTTAAGGGAATGGAAGGAAGGATCATCAAAAGAAAAAATGAAGTGGGGACTAAGGAGAATCTTATCATTGGTTACATATCAAAACAAAGAGGTTGTTTTCAGTTCCTAAGAATTTTTTGAACAATTTGCTATTTACCATCAGGGATTTAGAAGCCGTTACCTGAAATGGTCTATGCTCTCTGGGAATTTATATTTGGTTGGACAGACAAAACTAATAACCTCTTCCTGTTGTATGAACCCATACAGTCTATGGGTATTATATATCTGACATTAAAATACCACACAGAGTATTTCCACTGCCCTAAAAATCCTGTGTGCTCTGGCTATTCATCTTTTTCCTCTCCCTTCCTGTGGGAAACCACTATTCTCTTGTCTCTCTAGTTTTCCCTTTCCAGAATGTCAGAGTCGGAATCATACAGTATGTAGCCTTTTCAGATTGGCTACTTTCACTTAGTAATATGCACTTAAGGTTTCTCCATGTCTTTTCATGGTTTGAAAACTGATTTCTTCATAGTGTTGAGTTCTAAAAATTAAACAAAAGCTAGAAACAATTCTAAGCTATTCTATCTGTAATGGCAAATGTATTTAAAAAATTTTATGCCACAAATTAGGAAAAGTTATACAATATAAAAACACTACATTTCAGAAGGTACACTATAATATAGAACTGTTTTAAAATGGGACTTAATGTTCAACATGTAAAAAACTAAAGAGCTCTACTTAGTCCACTAAACAGATAATTTTCCATACTTAAATCATTCTGTGGTAGCCTCTGCAGAGAAGATTTGTTTCTTAAAATTTTATTTTACACCATACTGAATACTAGATATGCTGAAACTGAGGAAGAAAATGAAGCCAAGCGTGGAAGGATTTTGAATCTCAAAAGGATATAGACATGGACTTATATAGGCAAATGGAAAAGATCAAATTAATGCAACCCATAAACAGATTATCATATAGAAAATAAGAATGGTAAATGTCAAAAAATGGAATTGGTAGCATGTAAGAAATGATGTTCTCTTTGCCCATTTAATAAAATTTGCTGGGAAACTTTCAAATGTATCACTTTGCAGAATTAATCTTATCTCTGCACCAATTAGTGCAGATAAGATTAATATAAAGGGCATTTAATGACTAAGAGACCTGCAAGACTCATTATTTCCAATTCAGCTTCAAACAAACTGTACAAAAAACTGAAAATGAATGAAAAAAACATTTGAGTATTCATTTGGGGCCAAGTCCCTGACTAACCCCTGCATAGGAAATGCGCAGGATGGCTCTAAAGGGTAACCAAGGCTTTGAAAACTTAACTGACATTGAAACCGCCCACCCATAAAATGATACGGAATTTGCACTCTCAGCATAAGTGCTCATAATCTTATAATACTGAAAATGAATCAGAAACAGTAGCACTGTGACTGCAAAGGAAAGATACACTGAATCTGAAGGCAAGGAAGTAGAAATCCAATCTGAAGAGAATTGTAAAAAGGAATGAATAAAGTCTCCAAGGACTGTGGGGCACCCAAAGTTCTAAAATTCATCCAGAAAATAACTGAAGAAATAATGGCCAAAGTTTTCCAAATTTGGGACAGATGCATGTACAGATTCATGAAGCTCAGTGAGTGAGTTTTATAACACATGAACAGGATATATATAATGAGAAATTCAAGTACTGATTAAAGAAAGCAAAGACCCAAATAAATGTAGAGAAGTCACTTTCATGGCTTGGACTGCCCAACAGACTGAGGATGTCAGTTCTTGACAAAATGATTTGTGTGTTCTAATGTGAACCCTTTTAAAAGACCAAGATTTTTTTCCACATAAATTAACAAGTTTCCCTTAAACTTTATGTGGCAACACAAAGGAATTAGAATGGCTAAAACACTACTGGAAAAGCAGCAGGAAGTTGTAAGCATCACAGCACCCGCTTTTTAAGACATTCACCAGTATCTACAGCAAACAGTACAGCATGGGATAGACACAAAGAACAGTGACACAGAGTGGCAGCACCAGAAACAGACCCATACAAATGTGACAAGATGATTTTTTGACCAAGGTTACAAAAGTGATTCAGTGGAGGAGGAAGAGCCTTTTTTATAAAATGGTGCTGGGATAAGTGGACATGAGAAACCAAAAATTATCCATTTAAACCTCACACCTCATACAAAAATGAAGTGGATCAGATACAGAACTACATGTAAAATCTAAAACTATAAACTTGAAGAGAAGAGAGGAGAAAATCTTTGGGACTTAAGAGTTAGGTGACAAGTTCTTAGACATGACACCAAAGGCAGTCTCCATACAGGAAAACAGCTGGTATGTCTGGTTCATAAGAATTGAAAATGTTTGTTCTGTGTATAACCATGTCAAGAGAATGAGAACAGGCCACCAACTGGGAGAAAATAACTTCAAATTACATATACAACAAATAATTCATATCCAGAACATATAAAGAGCTCTATCAATAATAAGCAACCCAACTAATAGACGGGCCAAAAGCTTACACAGACAACTCACAAAGGAAATATGCAAATGACAAGTACAGAAAAAGATGCTTAGCAACACTAGTCATTAGGGAAACGCACGTTAAAACCACACAAAACACTACTGTGTTCTGTTAAAATGGTTTAAAAACACACTATCAAATACTGATGAGGATGCAGGCAAACAGAATTACTCATACATCAGTGGGAATACAGAAATGGTAAGGTCATTATGGAAACTAGTGAACAGTTTTTAAAAAAGATACATTCTTACCTTATGACCAAACACTAACACTCTTAAGCATTTGTATGAAAAAGACGAGAACAATTTATCACAAAAACCTCGACACTAATGTCACAGCTAAACCTATAATCAAAAATCATGTGAAACAGCATAATGCCCTTGAATATATGATACACTGTGCTGTTCTACATCATGAAATGGAATACTCAGCAATAAAAGTAATAGACTATCAATATATGCAACAACCTGGCTGGCTCTTAAGGGAATTATGTTTGAAACAAAAAACATAAAAATCTCACAAGTTTATATACCAAATGACTCCATTTATATAAAATTCTTGATGTGAGAAGAAAAATAGAGATGGGGAGTTAGGTAAGTGGTCACCCAGAGTTAGGGAAAGGAAGGACAGATGTAACAAGAGCCACATGAGGGATTTGCTTTGAGGACAACATCTCTTTATCTTGATTACAATGATGGGCATATAAATCTATACATAGTAAAATGTCATAGAAATATACATGAAAACATAAGCAGAATGACACCTGCCATAGAAGTGAAATCTGAAGAAGGTCTGTAGTCTGGCCTACGGTGTTCTTCCAAACAATTTTCTTGTTCAGATAATGCGCTGTGATCACGTTGGGGGAGCTGCCTCATGGGGTTTCTGCAACTTCTTATGAGTTTATGTCAACATTTAAAAGGGTTTTTTTTAAGTTCAGCAAATCTTAGATAATATAAACTAAAGAAATTAAAGACCCCATGCAGACACATCATAATCAAACTGCTGATTCTCAGAGGTAAGGAAAACAAATCTCAAAAAGGAATGAGAAATTATTTCCAGCCTCCATTTATGCCAGTCACTGTACTAGGTGCTTTTACCTGTGTCTGCTACCTTCACAATTCCCATTATTTTAGGTAACACTCTCTCCTCTTTGAAGACGAGAGCACTGACCCAAAAGTGTGCAAAACTGCTAAGAGTCGGTAAAGAATTTAAGCCCAGGTCTACTCTACTGAAGTCCAATTTTTTTGTATACATATGTAAACCTTTTCAATACAGCTTCCTAACTAATTAAGAACATAGTATACATACCAAGTGTAAGTATATACCCCTAATTGTTTCAGTACAAACTGAGAAGACTATAGTGTGCTACTCCTTTCTACCCTACACCATGTCAATGATTAAAAAGAAATTATCATGTTAAAGCTAATTTGCATCCATGAAGATACATTAGATTACAAACAACAGTAAAAGACTGGCTAATTGAGGCAAAATGATTTATTGAAGGGTTCGTGAGGATGCTTAATCAATTAAAGTAACAGCTAAACCAGCCAAGTCCTTCAAAAAAGAGGAGCTGAAAGGGCCAGTAGTGGTGGCTCAGTAGAGGCTGGCCTGCTTCACTTTCACTCTTCTGGGGCCTGAAACGTCTGTTTACTTGCAGGAGGATGTCTTACTGCGAGAACGTTTTTGGTCTGGCAGGGAAACGTTCTCATCCTGATTTTCTCCTCCCAGCTCTCGGGCTCTCTTCTTGTACTTGCTGATCATCTGAGCAAAGGCACGGTTGAAAACGTGGCAGCTGAAGCGCTCACGGGCTGCATTCTCCACGTGTGCCTGCAGGACCTCCAAGCTGTGGAAAACCAGGCAGCAGCCCAGGCACCTGAAGCCGCTGTCCAGGGTCCCCAGCCCCTGGGGTGTCTTGGCCCTGGAGCCCTCTTGGGCTGGAGGCTCCCCTGCACTGCCAGCCGGCTCCCTCCCCTGCAGGGCGTTGTTATACGAGCTGCACTCCATGTCAGTGAGGCGTTTCGGTGGAGACACATAAGAGGGTCTTCTCAGAAAAGTATTCTGGCTTTTTGGTGTTAAAAACGCCCCAGATGTTTTTTGGGCCACTTGAGAAAAAACACACTGCACCAGTTTGGTCTTTTTAGAGGTGGGCTCCAACACTTCCACCCCACCCCACCAGACAGTCACATCTCTTTTCAGAAGGACACGCCGGTAATAAATTTCCCTGATGGGTGCTGTGTCCATGTGTTGTGGGAACAGAGAGGACTCACCCTGCTGACTCACAGGGACTGGAGAGGAGGTAGAGGAGGAGGTGGAGGAGGAGGGAGAGGAGGAGGAGGCGGAGGGAGAGGAGGAGGGAGGAGAGGAGGAGGAGGGAGAGGAGGAGGCGGAGGGAGAGGAGGAGGGAGGAGAGGAGGAGGAGGGAGAGGAGGAGGAGGGAGAGGAGGAGGAGGAGGAAGCTTCCCGCTCCTCCCAGACCTGGGGTGGAGTCATCTCAAGGGCCCCAACACGAGGAACATCTTCAGGTAACTCGGTGACTTCTGGGAAAAGAAGTTTCAAAAAAGAAAATTGGAGTAAGTGTGTGAAGTCTGTAGGAGTTGCGACGGTCATGAGAATATTCCTATGTACGCACATGGCCCCCAAGTACACATGAAGTCAAAGAATGCCACGCATGGTATACTTTATCTGAAGTATGTTTGTGGTGTGATTCTGTGGGAATGAGGGTGTGGAGGTCTATGTATGTTCTGGGACATAGCTGTTGAGTGTTTCTCACATGGGTAAGGGGGTGGTGAATGACGGTGTACATGTGTGTGTGGTGAGACAATACACATGAACAGGGGTGGTACATATTCTTATTGTGAGACAGTTAAGACAGAGTGTGTTGGAGGAAGTGTGCCGGGGCTCCCCAGAAGCACAAGCTCCCTGAGGGGCTGAAGGCTTTGAGCTGAAGGTTTTACGGGTGAGGTGGTACATGGAAAAGAAAGACTGCACATGAAAGTGCATTCCCATCAGGGCATTAGGAGTTTTTGAGCGTGTACGCTGGCTCTGAGGGAGCTAAAACAAGCTACCAGTGTGAAAGGGTGTACATTATTTATGGGTCAGTCTGTAGACAGCAGAGTCTGAGAATGACTGCGTGAGGAGGGAAGGCGCAAGCGTGTATCTGTGTAACACTTGTAGAGAATGGGAAAGACGCATCTGGAATGAAGGCTTGTGCATATAAGAAAGTGAAAAGGAATAATGTGGCTGTACCTGGTACCTGGTATGGAGGAATGTGAGTGCGTGAGTGTGTGAGTGCGTGAGTGAGTGAGTGAGTGAGTGTTTGTGCTGATTTTAGGGAAGAGGTGGTAACTGAATTCCCACACTGTTATCAGCACAGCCCGCTGCCTCACTCACAGCTGTCCCAGTGTGCACATGGGGAACTGTCCTATCCTTGAAAGCACACCCCCAATTTGTCCCTCCACAGAGGCCTCAGTCTTACTTCCTCTTCCCTGAAGCCCTTTCCTCTTTTTGAGGGGAACGTAGGGATTGGGATGAGCAGCTCAGCTACTCATCCTGTCCAACCTTTGTGAGCTTATCATCCTCATCAGCAACACGAAGCTTCCCTCTACATTTCCAGTAACTAGATTATGCCTTTAAATTCACAAACTTAATAAGTAGGTAAATCATTATTCCTGACAAAATAACAAACATATTCAGCCCCTTCCCCTGTTTAAAAATTTCAGTTACACCTGCAACCCAATGTTTACTTCTCAAAAATTTCTCCTTTAGGTAGTTAGAGAGTGTCTGGTGGGTAACGTTGCTCTGGGGAAAGGAAAACTTCGTGTTGTTTTTTTGAGAGAGCTCATGTGCATACCAAGTTTGGCAAGTATAGTTTGATGTGTATGTGCCTGTCATGTTTCTTCAACAAGTTTAGGTTGTGAGTTTAGAGATGAGATGGCCCGGATGTGTGAAGGTGGTGTGGTATGCTGGGTGACATGAAGCATAATTTTGTATTTATGGAGGCAGTGTATCTTCTATGTATTTATGAATAACCTGTTCTTCATGTGCTGTGCAAGTTTCAGTAGTTACATAATATCTATTTGGTTTATAGGAAAGACTGTGAGGATTTCAGTAACTTTCTGAGATGTGTTGAGACCACAAAGTGTAACAGAGAGGCCACATGAACGCTAGATAGAAGGGAGATCACCAGATGGGATGGTGGAATTTGGGGATTATGTGAAGGGACTAACAGCCTAGGAACAGAGAGGAGTTTTAGTGGCTGTTACACATTTGTGATGGTTTCATGCCCTATTAGTGTGAAATATAGAGTGCTACAAGAGTGGGATTATCTGCGGGGTCAAATACCATGTACTGAAGGAATGAGGTCAGAGCAAATCAGAGGAATGTATGTGCAGAAAAGTGAGGGTGTGATGGTGTAACATGTGGATATCAGCTTAGGTGTGTGCGTGTGAGTGTGAGCAGCTGTGGGTGTGATGGAGTATCGTGCCTGTGTGCTTATGAGGACAGGAGGTGGGTGGAGGCAAGAACTGAGGGGCCACTTTCAAATTTGCGGCCACTCTTCATGCACGAGAGGACGCACATGAAGGAGCTTTGCTCTCCTCTGTAAGACATGAGGAAACTACGGGTTCCTGCGTGGGTGTTTCATTCTGGACCTTCCTGGCTCCCTCCAGCTGATTTTGAGAGATTTGTGACACTGTGACCAGTGGAGCACATCTGCTCAGGTTCAGCCTGAATTAGTCTGCCCGTTTCTCTGTCACTCTGTCAGCTTCGCTACCTTTTCCAATACGGCCCTGTCTGATACCCTTGCACTTTTGGGCACTTGTCCTTGTTGAGATTTCCCTTGAATCTCAAGCTGGTGCCTTATGTACATGCATTGACTCTCACCGAGAGCAGAAAGAAACGTTGTCATCTTTCGGTGTTCTCTCATGTCTGGACAGGGGTTTGTATCAGCTTCTAAGTCGTCGACCAGGGAATCTCAGGCTGATCTCTGGGCCATTCTCACACGTCCCTTTCCCGCCTCCAGGTTAAACACCTTTACTTACCGCTATTCTCGTAGTCAGAGAGAGAGGAGGGGTAATCTGAGGTAGAGGTATTTTCTAATTCCTTCTGGGGAAGATTACCAGGCTCTCCAATATGCTTTTGTTTCTTGAAGATCTCTGTTAAATTGAACGAAAGTAAAGAAATATAGCCAATCTTGTTTTTTTGCTTTTCCAAGTTTTTTTTTTCCATAAGGTAAGACTGATACACACTCTCACGCCACCACCTTGAATCCACTCTCGAGATATAGCCACTCTTTCATCCAATCCATACATTTCGATTTCTCTGTGTCAGGCATACACGGAGACTGCAGTCTCTTTTCTGGCAAGAGCTCCAAAATACAAGTACACAATGGTTTCTAATTTTGCCAAACTGTTAATAGCTAGGTGGGTTTAAAATGCATATATTGTCTCTATGGACATGCTTGCAGTGTGCCTTGGACCTGTGCTGCTACACAGAGTACAGGTGAGATAAAATATTTTAGTATCGGTTTACCTGACTACATATGTCATTGGGTTAAACACATTATGTTTTCATTGTCATAGTCTGAATAATGTCCCCCACCCACCAAACATGCCTGTATCCTATTCCCTGGAACCTATGAATATTAACTTTATGAGGCCAATGGGACTCTGAAGATGTGATTAAATTAAGGAAGTATTTGAAATGAATTCCTTTCGATGGCAGGGAAACAGAGCCCTAGGCTCCCAAGTTGCAGAGGAGAAGATTGTAACTGGGCCCAAAGTATACCTTTCTCTCTGGCTGAGCAGAGACACTGACCTAGACTTCTACAGGTCTGATTGGCCTAGACTTTAGTAGCTCTTCCCTTTTACTCACCAGCACAAGAGACTGAGTCAAGAGAGGAGTCAGATGTGTAGTATTCGGATTCACAGGGTCCATTATTTTTCTCGGGACCCACAGTTTCATCTTCCAAATACCAAGGCGGTGCACCCGATGCCTGGAGCTTTGAGACTCCTGGAAAATGGAGCGAAGTAACAGAGCAGCTGGTTCCATTTCTGTTTCCTCCTACTCTTCCTCCTAATGTACTATCCCTACTTTCCCTCCCTCATGGAAATACTGATTTTGCCCTAAACATTTATCTTTGGCTTGGACAGAGAATGGGCCTATTACAGCTTTCTGGGTTACTCTCTGGACCCTGTAGTCCAGGCTCCTCACACTCACTCACCTTGCTTAAGACTTTTGGTACGAGTTGCTTTCCTCTACCATTTTTTTGTGTGTGTGTGTGCCCTTTGCACTCCCCCTCCTAGATTTACAACCTCACACAAAACAATTGGTGAATTTTTATCTTTGCAGAATTTATTTGATATTATTAGTCACTGTCTTTGTTTTGCTGACCAAGCTCACTTTTCCTCAGCGAATTAAAATGACCTTCATCTCCGATGAATGCGTCAGGTGTGGTGCATCGTGCGTACATTGCAGCAGAATGGTGTGATGAATGTCATGTGCGTTGTGTGCATAAATTCTTAACCTGATGGTTTAAACTAGGTTAGGGTTTAATGTGTGACTGATCTGGTGTTTGCACAGTTGAATATGGAGTGAGTCCTGTGTGCGTTAGAATGGTATGTGTGCTTTGTGTCTGTGTTTTAGGTCAGCACGTATCTCTGTGTGCAGACTGCGTGTCCTACGATTATGGATTTGTGTGTGCATGTTTCACATGCTGTTAGGTGGCTTAGATGTGCAACAGAATTATTGGGAGTATTTTCTTTGAGACTAGTGGAATTAATGTATCTGTGAAATCTAAAGTAACAGTGAAAGAACAGAAGGATATGAGAATCAATGGCTGTAAGAGAAAGAATATGAGTTTTCAGAATACAGAACTGTTTGATTCCAACGTAAGTGAGGGCGCAGGAAAGAGCGTGCAAGAATAAATGTAGAGCAACATGTGATTGCATTACAAAGTAAAATATTGAAAGATTGAGGTCTAAAGAGTTGAGATAGAATATGGACACTAAAGCCTAGCACTTTAACTCAGAGGTGTTCACCAAACAGACATATGTCCATATAGCAAAAACATGTAATAGAATTTTCAGAATATCTCCTTTTAGAGTAACCCTAGACTGAAATGTAACCCAAATGCTCATAAAGTATAATCAATAAAGACACTATTTATATGCCAAGAATGAACGAACTACAGTCACATATAACACGGATGATGATTACAAACACAGGTACAGAGAGTGAAAAGAAGTAGATGGAAAGCATGTGTTGTGCACTCCTATTTACATAACATTAAAACATAGGGACAACTAATGCAGCACTTTGTTAATCAGAGGAATTATCAGTCTTTGGTTGGGACGAAAACAGATTAGAGAACTTAGATGCATGTGAAAGATGACAAGGAAGTGAATGATGAAGACAGTGGGTACTGATGGGTCTGTATAGGGTTGAACTTGAGAACATCAGCTATAAGAAGGTACCTCTGTGCTGGGGTCTTGGACCAGGTGTGTCTATACTCAGGTCAGGACCTGAGGATCCTATGACGTAGTGCCTGCTTTAGGCTATTAGTGCTGTTACACCTTCTTGGTAAAATAACCTGTCCTTGCCCAGTTCATACCGACATGTTCTTCCATGTTTCTCTGATACACCTCATCCCCTTAGGCCCTCTTCCACCATTTCCTCAAATACCTCACTGCTCTCCCCTTGTCTCCTTGGGCTCGCTCCAATCCTTCTAAGTATTTTCCCTTGGAATTTACTACTTCTGCCGGGGATTATATTAACGAAGATGGAGACGCACTTTGAGTTTCTTTCTGTACTGTGCAGCCTTGTGCTGACTCATGAGCAGAATCACTCAGCTCATCTCTGGGCTCTGCCTAGATCCCCACTGTCCTTTGTATCCCACTCAATAGTCCCTTCTTACCAGCACCAGCAGGCTTGTTCTCACAAGGGACACAGGAGACGCACTCTGAAGCAGCAGCAGCAGCTTCCGTTGCTTTCGGACCTGGTACATATTAAGAAAGGCATTACGTTAGAAATTACTGTCTTCCCCTTGGCTTACTTACGCTATATATGTGTCTATGTGCGAATTGGTGTGAATGTGTTTTACATGCTTCATAGTTTACACAAAATACATCTCTGAACACGCACTATTTGTATTGAAGCTGAATTGCAGACAGACTCACTTACCAAGCCTCCCCCCAAGGCCCCACTGGGGTTTGCTGAAACCCAAATGTCACGTTCCCTTCATGAGCCCCCACTGGGACCCTCGGTTCTGGTCCTGATCTGTCCCCTCCCACTGCTGAGCACTGGCTATTCCTCATAGGACTTGTTTACTTTTTAAACCTCATAGTCACAACTGTTTCAGTTTCCCATTTTTTCTAGAGAGAACCAAACTTTCTCAATTCAACCATCGTGGTTAAATGGTATGGTATGTACATATGTGTGCAAGTGCGTGTGTGTGTCCTGCTGGTTTCTTCCTTACATTTCATAAAGGAGCCTCACATTTACATCTCTATGCTCTGAGACAATGAAAGAAAGCTCTTCATGTTGGACACAATCTAAGAAATCAAGTCACTTTCTACTGACTTCACACTCTCATCCCTGCACCTCCAATTTTAGGTTCTCAAACGTTTTTCCTAATTATTTACTTACCTCTATGAGCCACATGTTCTTCATAAACTGGAAAAAGTATTATTGGAAAACGTATAACAATATCCACTTAACAAATGCCCTCAGTTTTGTAAAAAAAGAAACAAAGGGAAATACATTATATAAGAAAAGTTATAGTAATGAATCATTACATCTGTGATACAGTAACTGAGAGCGGCACAATGTAGGGAACACAGGTCCTATGACACAGAGACAAGTACCTAATCACAGGAACCTGCTCTTGACCCTCAGATGATCTGATCCCTTAGAAAGACCGGCGCACCCACACTTCTCCTCCCTCCAGCCTTCCTGCCCTTTCTCTCCCATAAGTAGGAATCCTTGCTCTTTTTCTTTAGAAGACAGTTTTTAGATCCCCAATGCTCAGAGAATATCACTGACACACCTCCTGACATCCTGGCAGCTTTAGGGGAACGTGTGGTTTCAAGATGTTTCCTTTTCCGTTTATGCTTCATGGCTCAGCACTTCAGAGAAGTGTGCCTTCCTCCCTGGAACTCTGCTGCCAGGGGTTCAAGTATATCCAACAACAAGCAACTGGAAAGGCTCTCTCCGCACTCACTATCCAAGAACAAGCAACTAGAGAGGCTCTCTCCGCACTCAGTCACTCACTGGACTGGCCGGTGCTTAAGTACACCAGGAGGGCCATTATGATGTGAGACAGGGATCCAGAGCATTCTGACACGGGCATCAGAGCAAACCACTGAAAGGCGGGGGGGGCCCTTTTACCCAACACAAACTCTTATCAACTTGAATTTTTTTCTTACACTTCATATCAAAACTTGGGAACCAATGATGTGGATTAAACAAAAGATCATTACTTTATGTATCTAGGGTAACCACATTGCTAAATTTCCCCAAGGGTGAGAATAAGGCATTACCTGAACCAGGCTTAGAACATTCCTGCCCCATATAACATGGTAACTGTCGTATCTTAGCAGTGCCATATAGTATGTGCACATAAAAGTTGTATGTGAGGTGTGTATGTATAGTGGGTTTGCAAACACCCTGTGATCCCACACAGCTCCAGCATTTATTGAATTTTCCCCACTATAGGGAATAGGCTCATGTATTTCAACAACCCATTGTCTCTTTTGAAACTCTCTTCCCCGTCACTTCCCCAGAGCCTTCAGGGAAATAGGAAACCCCTGGCTTTACATCCCATGACCCTCATCGTGAATCCTGTGCTTGTCAAGCATGACGACTTCATTCTCCAGCTTCAGTTCTAGGCCCCAGTCTCCTGGAAACCAATGGGCTCTGCACAGGGCTTGAACTCTAGTCAGCTCCATTCTACTTCCAACTTCCCACTGACTGTCTGCTCCCTGACGGGAAATATGTATTTCCCTCAAACTAAGCAGTTGCTCTAGAGCCAGGCAGTGATCCAGCCAGCTTCAGCCTTCTTTACCTCAAGCAGGTCCTGCCTCACGCTGTTCCACGCACATGGGCTCGGACTCTTGCAGCCACTAAACGGTAGGCACATTTCCCAAGACAGTCTCAGCCTTGTCAGCTACTGGAAAAACCCAAACCAAAAATTAGATACTATTTTACACATACCAAATTGGTAAAAATTAGATCAACCTATACAGATAATTGTAAGGATATGGATTAAAAAAGGAACCTTCATGATATAAAATGAAGTATCGACCTATGTAGCTGTGTTGGAGAACAATTAGCCAACATTTAATGAAATTAAATATACATATAACCTATGAGCCTATAATCTCATTCTGTAACATGATCTTTACAAGGGTGATATTCACAGCATTATTTATAAGGGAAGGGAAGTGGCATTTTAGTTTCTAACTCAAAAAGAAGGATAAGCAACATAAGGTTGATAAATACAACAGAATACATTTCCAAGAATAAAAGCCAAGCCCATTATACTATATGTCTATAGGGCAGGGCATCAAGAAGAAATTGGAGATCAGGAACAAAAAGAAAATATAAATCAATGAAATAACCATAAGCTAGTGACTAAGGAGAATTCTTAAGTTAGTAGTCAGTAATTAACTAAAGACAGAAAAAATCTTTCTCAAAAATAAAATGGTTCAGATTAGGTCTAGAACTAAGAGAAATGATTATTCTAAAGATAGCCTGTAGTATGAGCTTCCTATTGCTGTTACAGCAGATTACCACTGTGTAAGGGGCTTAAAATACAAATTTCTTATCTTGCAGTTCTGGAGATCATAACTCCATTATGGGTCTTACTGCCTAAAATCAAGATGTTAGAACTGGTCCCACCTGGAGGCTGTAGGGGTGAATCTGTTCCCTTTTCCAGGTTCTAGAGGCTGCCTACATTGTTGGCACACCTTCATTTCCTTCATTTTTAGAATATATCACAATATCCGCTTCCACTGTCACATGGCCACTCTCTCTCTCTCTCTCCCCTACCTCCTCCCATAAGAACTCTTGTGATTACATCATCCCCACACAGGCAATCCAGGATAATCTGCCCTTTTTAAAACCTTGAAATAAATCCCACCTAAAAAGGCTCTTCTGACACTTGCAGTAACATATTCACAGGTTCCAGGGATGAGGAGGTTGACTTCTTTTCCAAGGGGGTGAGTGGAGAATGATTTTTTTCTCAGCTCCCACACCAAGACAAGCACAGGGAGTGTCTGAGTAAATTCACCAGCAGTAAAATACAATAGGCTGAGTGAGAATGGAAATCTCTAATTAAATAAGAGCAATAGGAAAAAAAGAGAGCATAGCAACTTGGTAAACATATCGAGGAAAACAAAGTTGAATAAAATAAAGAAAAAAAAACCCTGTTTGAAAAATGTAACCCAAGGAATAGACAAAGAAGTACATTAGCATTCTTCATGCCATAGAACTGGCAACTGCCTTCAGTACAATAAGGGCGTCAAGACAAGATGACAAGCCAAAGCAAAGAAATAAAAATGGAAAGGGGGGGGGTATAAAAAGCTAAACAAGGTCAAACAGGATGAATAAACAACTTAAGACCAGAAAAAAACAGAATAACAGAATAAATCTTCCAACTGAAAAACTGACATATCCACTTGAGAGCAGTTATAAAGGGAAGGACAAATACACAATGAGAAGACAGATAAAAAAAGAAAGGTGAAATGATGTAACGTAACAATAAAAAGGTTAGCCAATAAACCAGACAATTATGCAAGATATGCCACAGTAAAATACCCCTTGCAATGAAGACCTGAAACCACAAATACCTAAATTGCAGTTTTTTTTTTTCCTTAAAGGATAAAACAAAATTCTTCAGGTATCCTAAGAGGAAAAGCAAGTCATGGCAAGTGCCAAACATCAAGCTGGCTTTACTCTTCCATAAAGCAACATACATTGCTTGAAAATAGTAGAGAAATAGTAGAGTACCTGCAGATGTTGAGAAAAAGAAGGTGTAATACTGCAGTATGATCTGCAGACAAGTTGTTTTCAAGTGTAAAAGTAACTGGCAGAAATTGTCAAATGTGCATAAAAAAAATTATTACAAGAGTCATTCCTGAAAAAGTCACTTAACTCTACCATAGAGCCAACTCAAAACATCAATGGAAATGCCATAGAAAAGAAACAAACAAAACACAAATGCAATGCTTCATGCCAAAATACACTACAATATTGACAATAAGCACCTGAGGGTGGAGATGGGAGCAGGAATTGATTGAACCAACTGCGTTGCACTAATTCCTATGAAGAAAGTTTGGATCTTGGGACCTCAAGGGCCAATCTAGGTCCCCTGCTCTAGACTTTGTCATCATTTTCTGTCTTTCCCTGTGCACAGCACTATCTAAAATCTAAAGTTCCCTGTGCACCATGTTTGTCATCTCCGTGCTTTAGCTCAGTGTTCCCACAGTTTGTGTAAACCCAGTGGAGAGTATATACACATGTGCTTGCACATGCACAGCCAGTAACCAGGATGATATACAAGAGCCTGGAATCTTGGTTGTGTCTGTGAAGGGGAAGCCCAGAAGCCAGGAACTCAGGGAGGAAGACACGCCCCCTTCTGCAATGCTGGAGTTTTAAACTTACAGGTATGCAATTCCTAGATTTACCAGGATCAGAATTTTAAAAAGTAGGACTTGAAAGAACTGTGCCTAAAGAGCCCATACATATGGTCTATACAGGATAGGCTTTGTAAGGTGAATGGTCACTGCTGTCCCCAGCACTGGGGCGCCAGCACTCAAAAGGCGAATGAAGGGGGACTATGCAGGTGGAAGGCAATGAGGATGCTACCGGCCAGAAGGCGGCGGTACAGAGCACACGCCGGCCCCGCCTGTGGAGAGCAGCTGGTTCTCAGAAGGTGACACTTACAGTTTCCGTAAACACTCAAGAGCTACCGCATCTGATTGCTGTTCCCTTCAGAGCGGTCGACTGACAGTTGGGATAATTTGGGGAACCCTTGAGCGCAGGTTCAGGGCTTAAAAAATGTGTCAGGACCTCCTGCGGGACCCTCAGAGTGGAGCGCATTACTCACTGGCAGCAAACACTTGCCTAGAGAGAAAGGACCAGAGTTTTTCAAACAGATTTGTCATCTGGCCACCACTTTGGATAGAGAAGCGAGAGATTAAGTCAGCCAATATTTTAGTTAAAAAACAAAGCGTTCAATCACAGCGGATGCTGCCCTGATGCTTCTTAAAAATGGGCTCTGACAGCGGAGCCCTGCAAGGGCGCCACAGAAGCCGTGCGCCTGGCCAGCACGGCTGGAACCGGACGGGCTGCAGCAGGGAGCCAGCGCTCCCCAGGGGGGCGGGGTCTGTCTGTCGGCGGGGGCGTGCAAGGCGGCCTGGCGGTTCGGCTCCTCCCGCGCGGCCGCTGCCCCGCACGCGCCCGGGGCCGGGCTCCCCGACGCTGGGCCAGAGGCGGCTGTCACTGGGGGGCCGGCCCAGTAGGCGGCGCGGGGCGCGGCGCGGGCTCGGGGCCGGCGGGCACCTCCGCGGATGCCCACGCTCCTCCTCCCAGGGCCCGGCCGCGGCCGGCGGGTTGTCGGGTCCCGGAGGTCGCACTCAGGCTCCGCCAGCGACAGCTGGGGGGCCCGCCGACCTATCCTCCTCGGCCTCCAGGCCCTCGGCCTCCATCCCTGTCCTCTGCCCGGGAGGCCACGCGCTGGGACGGCCCCTGCACAGCGGCGGCGGCGGCGGCGGCGGCGGCGCCGGGCTGCTCCGGGGGCAGGGGGCAGGGGGCGGGGGGAGGAGCGCACGGTCTCAACGCCTCTGGGGCAGACCGGACAGGCAAAGAAATTCCCTTGTCCCCTGTGAGGCCAGGTGGGGGAGGCCTTTCCCCCCTAACTTTGAAGAGCAAAATACATCAACAGAACTGTTCCTGTAGCCAAAGATGGAAGTTTATATTTAGGAATTTAAGAATTTTGATGTAAAAGCTTTCTAAATGTATAGGCTTCTTAACCAACATGCAGAATCTAATTAGGTACCTCAGACATTTAATGGAATTAAGTAAGTTTACTGGTGCATATTAATTCCTAATCTAACATTTTTAGTGCCATTCCTGATGGAATTCACAAATTGCTTAAAAACATGCAAGAAAGAAATCTTGCAGATGAGCATTAGAAGAGCTCCACTCTGGTAAATTACATCACAAATTTAATTTTAAATAAAACTGAATACCTCCCAGCCCACCCCTAACCACTATAGCTGTTATCATATTATTGAAAATACTGACTCCTGAAGAAGACACCTTTTGTTCTTAATAAAACAAAGTCTTAAAGTAAAGACATCACTTTACACTACATCAAATTGGCAATTAATAAAGTCTGGACAATAAAAATGCTAAAATGTTATTTCTTTATTGCAGTTCTAATTGAACTAATTGGATAAATCTAAAAGGGACAGGTTTAATGTTTCAACAAGAATTCTCATTTCTTCAGCTATCTGTCATCTGAAATTTCTGATGATGACATTCTGTCATTTTTGATAGCTCCCTTTTACTACATTTTGGGAGTAAAATAACAGATGCTCAAGACTAACGTACTGAATTAGAACTCAATAATGGAAAAACATAAAGTGTTTACAAGAATTAATAAGCTATGAGGCTACTTTACCAATTTAAAAGGTGGACATCAGTGACACCTATTTAAAATCACTGTGTGCAATGAAACAGAACAAAAACATAATATGACAAACAGACTATAACAGTGACAGAATCCTGATCGGGTCATGATTTGGAATAATTCAGTTCAGGGTCTTGTCAGTAGATGGAATTAAATCATTAGATGGAATTAAATCTCACTGATCTTGAGCAGTCCTTTTCACTATACTCTCTTAAGTTTCATCATCTGTAATAGAAGAAAGTTGGGTCAATGATCTCTAAGTAATTATCCTGCTTTAATGATTTCCATATTTATCTGACAAATAACTTCAATAGGGCCTGTGAGCACAGCAAAACTTAGCTGAGTCTGATTAAATTCTTTCAGTATTGCTGTAGGGAGGCAAATTGTCATAACTACATCATAAGACGTGTAATAAAAAAATGGAGTCAGAAATATCAATTAAGTGGTTACACAATATAATCAACTTACATATTTGGGGAGTGATCCCATGGAATCTATGCTAAAATACACAAACCAATGGAATCCTATTTATATTAATAAAACATAAAATATCTATTTAAGAATGATCTTAGGAACCACTTCTCTAAACCTAAAACAGTTCAGGAGGAAGGACATGGAGACCCAGAACCGTGAAGAACTGCCTAGAGACAGAGTAAATGGCATCTTCACAGCTCAGATCCTGGCCTTTACATATCCTAAGTCACGCTGCTTTCATTTTTCTACTCTATTGTGTTAACTCTCCTTTCTTATAAATAAAGGAATACAAGAAACTGAATGGCCCAAATTCTATTGCTCTGAATTTAACTGGAAATTATTACATATAAAGTATACTACAAATTGTTCATGACATATGCAAAACCAGAACTGTTTAAATAATTTTACTATTTTAAATGAAGTAATTGAAATGTGTTTTTCTCTGCTCCCTCCTGAAATTGCAGTAAAGAGATTTAAGAAACAAAAATGCATAAGCCAAAAAGGACAGAGAACAGGAAAGGTGATTACAGAAATTAAATATAAAATTTGGAAGATGGATATACTAGTATTAGATGACTTAACCAAACTTTAGACTAGCCAGGAAAATAATAGAGAGCAAACACTGAAGAATCAGAGAAAAATTAAGGACTTTGGAGGAACAGCCACCCTGAAACTGGGCTACAGATCCTCTGTCCTATCCTGTGGATAAAAAATCAATGTTCTCCCTCCTTAGAAGAAAATCAGAATTTACCTCTTGGAGAGATTAACAAGAGAGATGCAGAACTGGGAAACACATGGACACCAGTGAGGACGTGGAAACTAGACTGAAAGAGATTAAAGGAAATTCTTCCTATTAAATGGTAAGTTACAATGTCCTTCCCTCTACTTGGCCTGAGAATACCAGCAGTTAAAGTTATGCCTTTTAAGTACTAGAGTGGATAATTCCTCTCCAGGGAATCTCACCAGCTCCAAAGAAAAACCTTAAGACATTGAGAGTTGGTATTTGACAATAAAAAAAGGCCCGGACCTAATACCTACAATGAAGACCAGCAAATCCATAAGCTACAACCATGCCCAAAATTCCAATGGCCTATTTTAATGTTCCACGGATCTTTCTGAAAAAGTATAAAGACTAGATTAAATGAAGATGGTGATTAGGTCAAAGCAATGATCAGAAGAAAAGTGTTAAATGACTTACTAGCTTCAAGAAAATAGGGAAAGTAACACATCAATAAAATTAAGTGGTATAGAAGGCTATACGAACATCAGATTGTGGAAAAAAACTTATTGAAAAGTTCAAAATCTAATGGGAAACAATTATATTTAAATACAATAGCTGGAAAATAAAGTCGAAAAAATCTATAATCCCTTTATTCATTTGTTTAACACTATTCAATGAACTCCTAGAGATACAGTAGTAAAGACATAAATTTTCTTTTTTTGGGGAAAGACATGATCAAGATAAAGAAATGAAATAGTGTAAAGATAGTGTTAGAAGCTAAGAAGAAAAAAGAGGGGGATATGACATTTTGGAAGAGGACTGAAATTATAGATTGGGTAGCCAGGGAAGGTTTCACTGTGACTTTGCAGGGAAAGACCTGAAGGAACTGAGACAATATGGAATCCCGACATGAGATGAAAACACTGTACCAAGAGAGAGAGGAGCCAAGTCTCCCAAGAGCATGGCTGGCCCATTCCAGGGACACAAAAAAGAAGTGTTCTGGAACTGAAAAAATGAGAGGAGTAGAAACTTACGGAGGTAATAGAAAAGAAGACTGGTAAGCTCCTCTGAACAGACGATGAAAGGGCCACCCTGAGATAGAAGGAGTGGCAGAGTCAGTCTCGCCAACAGCCCTCCTTCCAGGACAGTGACCCACAGTGAGGAGGGAGCTCACACATGCGGAGCTCTCCACGGAGCAAGGGGTGTGTGCCCTATGTCAGGTACACAATCTTTGGGACCTGTACTAGAAAGATGACCCCCCAAAACATCTGCTTTGAAAACCAATGGGACTTATTTCAAGGAGACTCAAAAGGCTATAGGAAATTGAGATTCTGATTTCAAGTTTCAACATAAACTTGTTCACCCTGGGACCAGTGCAAAAGCAGCAGTTTGAAATACGTCCAGACTGTGTGAGACGGAGATTCATTTGGTAACCTCAAATTAAAAACTCCTGTGGCTTTAACTCTGTATCTGGAGTTCTTTCTTTTGAGAAGAGGACACACACACACACACACACAGACACACACACACACACACACACACACACAGACACACACACACACACACACACACACACACACACACACACACACACACACACACACACACACACACACACCTTGTTGTTAATGACCCTGAAGCCACCATATCATTATTGTATCGTTTACATTAAAGTTTTGACCCCACCATGCATCTCTCTTGGACGTTCATGGGAAAAAATGACAAACACAAACTTGTACAAAGAGGCTGAAGAGGAGGAAACAAGACATCCGAAAGACAGTGTGAGAATGAAAAAATGGGAGGGAGGAAACCAAATAAAACCCATAGAAGACACAATGAAAAGGCCAATGAGTGGCTACCCACCCTTGGGGTCAGCCTGCTTCTCTGTCTCAGGAGTGTACTGTCTTTTGCTTCGCTAAATAAAAACACCCTGCAGCTGTCTATTGGGTCTCTAAACTGAATTCTTTCCTTCAAGACAAGAACCCAGGAGATCCACAATGCACTGTCCAGTCACAAAAGGAATCCAGCCATAACATTCAAGAAAAACACCAAACCACAAAAGAGCAAGAGAAGAAGAAAGGAACAGAGAAGAACTATCAAACCAATCAGAAGACAATCAACAAAACTGCAGTTAAGTGCATACCTATCAATGATTACGGTAAATGTAAATGGCCTCAATGCCCCAATCAAAACACATAGGATGGCTGAATGGATAAAAACAACACCCATCTCTCTACAAAAGATTGGCTTCATATCTAGAGATACACAGAAATTCAAAGTGAAGTTATGGAAAAAGTTATTCCATTCAAATGGAAATGAAAAGGGAGATGGGGTAGCAGTAATTATATCAGACAAAATAGACTTTAAACCAAAGACTGTAAAAAAGACAAGGGCATTACATAATGATAAGGGGATCAATCCAAAAAGAAAGTATAACATTTAAAAGTATTTATGCACCTAATGTAGCAGCACCCAAATATATAAAGTGACAGTTAACAGGCATATAGGGAGAAACTGACAGCAATACAATAATAGTAGGGGATTTTAATATCTCATGTCAATGGACAGATCACCTAGATTGAAAATCAATAAGGAAACATTGGCTTTAAATGACATATTAATCAGATGGACTTAACAGATACACAGAGTGCAGTCCTTCCAACAGCAGAACACATATTCTTTTCAAATGCACCCTAATAAAGGGAGATTTATTTCAGGGATGGCTTGATAAAATGAAGGATTAAAAATCATATAATAATTTCAACAGATGCAGAAAAAGCTTTTGACAAAATTCACCCATTTATGGTAGGGTTTCTGGGGACATAGGAAGACACGCGCTCACCTATTTCCATAGACACACAGAATCTGCAGGTCCTGGTGCAACAACAATTTCTGAAACACACTTGCACACTAAGCACTCCTAATTATGGGGCTAGTAAGAGACCGCCGCGTGGAAGCGGGCAGGAGAGGCTGGGACATGGTCTCGCCATGAACCCACTCTGGGGCGGGCAGTCCAGTCAAGAGCTTCTCTCTTAACACGAAGAGTTTGAACCCCATAGAGCGCTGCTAAGTTTAAGACCTGCCGCTGCCAGAGGCTCTCACAAAGCCCAACTCACTCTGCTTGGAAACAAGCTACAGAGTGACACCTCTCCCTCCATGAGGCCCTCCAGCCAGACCTTGAGTTTCAGCAGTTTCACCCGGAGCCGCCATGCAAACAGGCAAAGACACGCTATTCCGGACCCAGCTGTGAGCACACAGTCTCCCTGACGCCAGCAATTCTGCCCGCGGGCCTGAGCGGCTGCGGATCCTGGGCAGAGCCCTCTGGAGCCCCCGGCCCCCCCGGCCCCTCAGAAAAGCTCTCGCGCTGAAAGGCCCGCAGAGGAAGCCCCGGGCCCAGGCCGCCGCCTTCCTGGCTGCAGCCTCCTGAACAGAGCAGCCTTCCCTTTCACCGTCCCCGGTCCCTCGAGCTTTGGCCTTTCGAGGGCCAGGCAGCCAAACGCGGGCTGGGAAGCGAGCTGCGGCGGGAAGCACCGTTGAGGACACACCGCCACAAACATGGCGCCCTGGGAACCAGCCCTCGAGGAGAAGGCTCACAGCTTGGGAAGGCTGCGCGGGACTCACTCGACCCGGCCGCTGATCCAGGAGCGCTGGGACTCTCTGCGGACGAGGCTCACTGCTCACCCGCCGGGCTCAGTCCGAGGGGCCGGCACCCGAGCCAGGACACACCCGGGGCCGCAGGCTGGCCACAGCCTCTCTTCCTGGGTGAACACCATCTTGACCGCGAGCGATCCGCCTTCATGCTCTAGCCGGGCAGTCGCCGTCTTGACGCTCTAACCCGGCGGGCTCCGTATTGACTCTCCACCTGGGTTGCCGCCATCTTGACGCTCTACGCAGGCCGGCGCCGTCTTGACGCTATACGCAAGCGGCCGCCATCTTGACGCTCTAACCGGGCGGGCGCCGTCTTAACGCTGTATGTGGGCGGCCGCCATCTTGACGCTCTATCCGGGCGGCCGCCATCGCGGTTGTTGTATAGACGAGTATCTTTTTCCTTTTTTCAGGGAGCATCATGCAAACCCGCTAACTCCGCGGGGCTGCAGCTCGCCGGGACCTCCGGGGGAAGCGCGTACTCGCCTGTGGGCGGGGTTTCATTTGCCACGCAGGGGCCGCCCGGCCCTGGAATCCTTGGAGGGCTGTCTGTCCAGAAGACTCCGAGGAGACGGTTCTCGGCTGGCTCCCGCCGCCAGGTCACCGTGGGTGCCAGGCTGACACCCACCAGGAACCCTCCAGAAGGAGGCCTGTGTGCCTGTTCCGGAGCTTTACCAAGGGGCGGGTTTCGGAATGGCCGCCGAGCCCCTGGAAGCAGTCTTTGCCCGCCCTCGGCCTTGCTCTGACTTTTGGGGACACATCCGGGATTCTGTGGCTGCTGCTGGGTCCACCTCAGAAGGCGTGGCTCTAGGAGCCAGTGGGCTAGGGGTGGGTCCCGCTGGACAGTGACTGGAGTCGTGACTCGCTCCGGCCTCCAGGATGCAGTGCACTTGGAGCTCAGCCTTCCTAAAAAGGCACTTATTTGCTTAGCAGCAGCAACTGCAAGGCAGACTGCTAACCATACAAGACCACTGTCCTCTATTAGCCTTCACTGAGACGGGGACCATGGGCTGAGGCAGAGAGGGGTGAGGGCCTGGGTGGGGGGACAAAGCAAGATGACGCGGAATTTGCTGTAGACTGCTGGGGGGCCCAGCTTGTTTTTTTGACTTTACCCAAGTGCTGATTTTCCTCCTCCAGCCCTAATCAAGTAATTTGCAACCTGGGCAATTGATTTTCCAGCACCTAGTAAACAACCTAGTAAAAACAGGAAGGACTCCATCCTGAAGGTTGCACTTTAAAACCCAATTGTTAAAAGTAACTTTGTTAACATACTCTTTAACCAGCAGACAGTAAGTCAGCTCACCTTGGAAGCAAAGCAGGCACTCTTGATTGATACGCCCCCAGACCAGGAAGCTGCTATCCTGGGAGGAAATAAGAGCAGTATGTTTCTTGTAAATAACCTATAAAACTAACAAAAAAAATGTCTCTTCAAATATAAACATTTTGTGACCACTTAGCAGGTCTGCATCCCTAGCCCTTTGTCTCTCAACTGCATATAAATCCCCTAAACAATGCACCACCCAGGGCTCTCTTTTCCCCTCTTAGCATGAGCCAGGAGCTCTACGGTCTCACTTTATCTCCAAATAAAAGCCTCTGACTTGCTCTCCTACTTTGAGTGCAAAGTTCATTCTTGGACTCTGTGAACAAGAACCCCGGCATCATCATCACAGCTGCAACCTGAGGGACAGGCTGCTAATTACACACACCACTGTCCAAACACCTGGGAGGCGTGGCACTACCATTGTGTTCTCCCCGCTCTGCAACGGAGCTCCATGAGCCTAACTAGAACTGTGTGCGAGCCTAACTAGAACTGTGTGCGAGCCTAACTAGAACTGTGTGCGAGCCTAACTAGAACTGGTTAACAATACTATGCTCTCTGTGTGAGGGTAGCTAGGAGAGTGGACCTGGAATGTTCTCTTCACAAGATAAAAAGTGTAATGTCTTTTCAGGAATGATTAGTATTATACTGCGTAGAAAAGAATACACATGTCTAAAGAAAGTTTCAACCATTTGTATCTGGTTCCTGGAAGGTAATTTTTAAGTCTTTTGAATATCTGGTCTAACAGAATTTTTTCTGTCTACCAGAGAGTATGGGGGACATAGATGATTCTAACTCTGTGATGTATGCTGAGGACCATGTGTCTTGTTGCTCTGTGTTTATTGAAGTTCATTTGGCACACATTATGTTGGTTTCAGGTATACAACACAGTGGTTCAGCAGTCATATATATTATTAAATCCTCACTCCATCTGGTGTAGTTAGTGTCTGTCAACATAGAAAGATGTTGTAGAACCACTGACTATGTTACCTATCCTATACTTTCATCCCTGTGACTAATTTATATTATATTGTGATTCTGTGCCTCTTTATCCCCTTCACCTGTTTTACCCACCCACCCACCCCAAGCCCTCCACCATGGTAACAACCAGTCTTTCCTCCATTTATATAAGTCAATTACTGTTTTGATCATTTTATTTCATTTTTAGATTCCATGTGTAAGTGAAGTCATATGGTATTTGTCTTTCTCCACTTGGCTTATTTCACTGAGCATAATACCCTCTAGATCTATCCATGTTGTTGTAAATGGGAGGATTTGTTTTCTTTTCATAACTGAATATTGTGTATATGTACCACATATTCTTTATCCATGCATCTATTGATAGACACTATTTTCTTCAATCTCTTTGATCAAGGCCGTATAGTTTCTATTGTATAGGGTCTTTCATCTCCTTGGTTAAATCTATCTCTAAGTAATTTATTGCTTTTCAATACTATACCATTGTAAATGAGATTGCTTTTTAAATTTCTTTCAGATACTTTGTTTTAAGTTATAGAAATGTAACTGTTTTCTGTGCATTTATTTAATATATAACTTTACTGAATGCAAATTTCTCTGACAGCTTTTTGGTATAGTCTCTTTAGGGTTTTCTATACAGAAAATCATGCCATCTGCAAATAGGCATAACATGTTAATAAGGATGTAGAGAAATTTGAGCAACCCATCTTTTCGGTGGGAATATGAAATGGTTTTGCCACTTTGAAAGACAGGCTTGCAGTTTCCAAATGATTAAATATAGTTATCATATGACATAGTATTTCCAGTCCTAGGTATATAGATAAAAGAAAACATATGTCTGCAAGAAATTTGTATGTGAATGTTTAAAATAGCATTATTCATAATGACCAAAAAAGTAGAAGTAACTAAAATGTTCATTGACTGATAAATTAATAAGAAATTAGAGTATTTTCATGTACTAGAATACTATTGGACAAGAAGGAAAAGTAACTCATTGATACATCCTATAACTTGAATGAAACCTGAAAAACATTACACTCAGTTTAAAAAGGCAATTTATAAAGCACATATTGTATGATTTCATTTATATATTAGATACAAATAGGCAAATCCATAGAGTCTGAAAGTAGACTAATGATTCCCTAGAATTAAAAGAAGTTTGAGGAACTTGGGAGTAACTCCTAAAGCATGTTGGGTTTCTTTCTGTGATTAGAAAATGTTCCAAAATTGATTGTGATGTTGGTTGTACAACTCTGAATTAAAACAGGAATATATACTTTATATTAATGAATGACATATGAATTATACATCAGTACTGTAGGGTCTTAAAAGTATAAATAAGTCTATATAAATAAAATTACATTGGCTTATGAAAAACAAATGTACACCATTGGGAAATAGGTTATCAAATGTCCATTGTTTCACACCCTCAGGAGTCTCAGGCAGTTAGGGACCAGCATAGTAATCATTTTGGTCCTTCTGTGTCCTTTTATTTCTAAAGCCAAAATTCCTTATAGGCCTACAGATGAGCTAGTAGATTGAGGTATTGTAGAGTAAAAAACCTAAAGAAGCTAAATATGCTCATTTCTCCCAATCTAAATGGAAAAGGATGTAACCAGCACATATTCAGGGTTAGTGAGGTCTGTTATTAAATGTATTTTTCCAGGAGCCAGGAGTGTTTTCTATGAGCACTGTATTGATCCAGCTTATTCAATGGAACTGCCCAGTGTCATTTAAAACTGGAACTTAAGCTATAGACATGGAATATAGAATTATTTTCAAGGAGATTTGAAACAACTTTTTGATAGCATGATCTATATTGCCTTGTATACTCTAATTTTACAATTAATGTGGATTACTTCCATGACTAAATATATATTTGAACAGATGATTAAATAATATAATAATTGTAAGGTCAGAATTCCAAGTATTTCTGTGATGATTCTGCCAGAAGAAAAACATCACCTTTTTAAAGTATAAGCAAAACTAGAGTTTCTGCCATTCTGAGATGAGGTGGAGCTATAATCACAAATTGTCTCCTGATTTGGACTCTATCAGACTAGGTATAATAGTAGTAACATTGATAGTAACAATTGTATTGGTAAATTTAAAGCATTATTGATTTTGACATAATATTTTTACTTTTTAAATTTTTAGGTACAATTTACTAATAGTATACCTTCATCATCATATATTATAGAAAGCTTAGATGCTACTAAAAGACAGTTTAAAAGATACAAAAAAATACTAGAAACAGAGATTCCTTTGGAATCTTAGGTCAGCATAAGCTCCACAAACATTACTGAAACAGAAATGATGCAGGAAACAGTATATTGTGATATTAAAAGAAAATTTAATTCTTCAGAGATATAGGGTCAAAATTTAAATAAACAGAGGAAAACAGATTTTTTCTAATTGAAAAATAGCTTCTATTGATACATTAAATATACAATAATAACACTTTCAAATCAAAGTAATATGTCCAGAAATACAATAAAAATAGGCAGAAAAGTACATTAAAATGCCCATAAGATAATTTCTACATTCTTGTAAGTTATGAGGACTTCTAATACACTAGCAATCTGAAATGAAACAAATGAAAATGAGATGAAACTTTATAATTGCAAGAGTGGCAACTATTGGAAAGTTGTGTCTCACTTCCCCCTCCCCTCCCCTTTGGTAACTGCTAGTCCCTTCTTGGAGTCTGTGAGTCGGCTGCTGTTTTGTTCCTTCAGTTTTGCTTTGTTGTTATACTCCACTTTAGCAAGAACTCACAGTGTCGTGCTGAGGGGAGTATAAACGGCTGAAGATATTTTATTTTTATTTAGGTATCACTGATATACGCTCTTATGACGGTTTCACATGAAAAACATTGTGGTTACTATATTCACCCATATTATCAAGCCCCCCACCATACCCCATTGAAGTCACTGTCCATCAGTGTAGTAAGATGCCTCAGAGTCACTACTTGTCTTCTCTGTGTTACACTGTCCTCCCTGTGAACCACACACACACCATGTGTGCCAATCATAATAACCCACAATTCCCTTCTCCCTCTCCACCCAACTTCTCCCTCCCCTTCCCTTTGGTAACCGCTAGTCCTTTCTTGGAGTCTGTGAGTCTGCTGCTGTTTTGGTCCTTCAGTTTTGCTTTGTTGCTATACTCCACAATTGACTGAAATCCTTTGGTACTTTACTTTCTCTGCCTGGCTTATTTCACTGAGCACAATACCCTCCAGCTCCATCCATGTTGTTGCAAATGGTAGGATTTGTTTACTTCTCATGGGTTAATATTCCATTGTGTGTATATACCAATCTTGGGTGAAGATATTTTTAGAAACAAAATTCTTCAGTAAGATGGGAGTTAGAATAGCTAAGGTGCTTATGGATAAGGGCATGAATAAATAATGTGTGACCCGTGCTATGAGGTGTAATGCTATAAGTACAGAAGGAACAGATATACTTAAGCAGCTTTCAGTGACCAATTGGGGTTAAACAAATCAAAACAGAAAGTGACACTTTTTAGTAACTTTTATTTGAATTAACAAAACACAGATACATTGATAAACATATTAATATAAATTCAGACCTAGCAGCAATTGTATTTGAAAGAGAACAGCTGGTGGGTTTTCCTCAATTAGGGTCTGTAACAATGACCACAAAACTTTGTTAATTTTAAGATTTAATTCTGAGATTAGCATGTTGTTATCTATATATCAAAGCATCATGGAAATAGCAAACATCCTTTTTCCTAATTATAAATTCCCCTCTACTCCTGGAACAAAAATATTTAACTCATCACTGAAATAAGCATTATACAAGTAAAATTCATCCAGAGTTAAGACTTTCTAAGATTTTGAGGGGAAAATCTATTTTCTATCTGATCAGGATTGTTCATGTGTGTTCCACTCTGTACTTTTCTCTGTGATATGAATTGTCACTCATTTTACTGTCCTGAATTTGGATTCTCCAAACCTTAGCCATCATGTGTTATCCACATTCAATGTACAGAAACATAAGTGACTTCATTAAACTCCCTTATGGCCAGGCTCTCAGTCTTCATCCTATAAATATTATTTATGTTATGCATTAGAACATTATCAGAAGTTTGTGTTTCTTATGCTAACATTGTGTGTTCTCCACACACTATTTGTGTGCATTGTCCATTTGATTTTTTATGGCTACAATAAAGTAATTATCTGCTTGTGAAGCATTTGTACCAAATATCTTCGTTCTCTTTGATGTTAACTCTGATGAATGGGAATTCTGAAATTGATTTTATTTTATGTTTATGCACATGAACAGCCTTTTTAAATAGAGATATTTCTCTCTTCTCTCATAAAATTATAGACTGTGTTTATGCAAAAAATCCTATACCGACATAAAGTATCAAAGAGAAAAATTATTATTCTTTGGAAAAATGTAATACAAGGCATCTTTTACAATTAGATGAGTTTTATCAAATATTTGTGACCAAATCTATGTATAAATGGGGAAATAACTCATATTGTTCCAGGCCTTTATGACTTACAAAACAGTGGGAATATAAACAATAATTCACTACATACCACATAAATTGCATTCAAAAGAGTGGGTGTAAGAAATAATCATTCATTTTATTCAAACAAAACTTTTGTTCATATGATTACTAGTAATTTATGTATACGTTATTCTCCATTTTTTAATAAAAATAAATGAATAATACTTTAACATAATACAGTTTGTGTGGTATAATTATTTTCCCAAATTGATTATTGAAATATTAATTTCCAGTAAGAAAAGCTCTTCCTGGGATCTGCACCTATTTATTAAACACTGTTCCCCAAGCACTTTTTATCTCCCTGTTTCTCAGGCTGAAAATGGTAGGATTTGTGAAGGGGGCTCTGTAGTGTAGAACATGGCCATGAGCTGGGTTTGAATGGTTGACACATTTGAGACAGGACCCTATACAGCAAATAATCCAGAAATTACAAACAGAATAAAAGTAGCTATCTGTGGGGAGCATGTCAATAGGGCTTTGTTCTGGGCTTCTACAGAATTCCTCTGGAGCACAGCTAAAATAATGTGAACATATGAGGTGAAAAAAATGACAGAGAAGAGTAAAAAAATGCAGCACTTAGCAAGGGCCACAAACTCAGAAAATTGAACATCTGAAGATGATAAGTGCATGATTTGAGGCACATCACAAATACATTGATGGATCACATTGGATTCTGTGAAGGGCATCCTGAACACGATCCCTGTGTGGACAGCAGAATAGACCAGCCCACTGGCCCATGAAACACCTGCCACCTGTGTGCACAGACGTGGGGTCATGGTGAGCCCATAGTGCGGAGGGTGGCAAATGGCCACATGGTGGTCATAGGACATGACCACAAGGAAGAAGATGTCTATGGACCCAAAGAAAATAAATAGGAAGTTGTGAGCAGCACAAGCTGTGAGAGAAATCAGTTCACTGCCTTTTAGAGAATTTACAATAGAACTGGGGACAGTAACTGAGATGGAACCAAAAGCTATGAGGGATAAATTGCCTATAAAGAAGTACCCTGGGGAGTGAAGGTGTGTGTCCATAACAATGATGGTAAAAGTGAGAAAATTTCCAGCTAGGACTCCCAGGTAAATCATTAAAAACAGTAGACCTTGCAAGACTTGGAGTTTCTAGGAGCTTGAGATATCCATGAGGAGGAATTCCCTGAAGAGGGTGAAGTTCTCCATGTTCACTAACATGCTCTTGCAACTTGTAGTCTATGGATATAGTGGTAAGATGTTCCTACAAGCAGAAATTTGAGAGGACAAAACTCTTCATATGATCTACAAGCCCTGAAATGACTTGATTTATAGACTTTAACTATGCATATCACATGCCTAATGGTTATACAATTAGGAAATAGTAATAAATTGATAAAATGAAAGGCTTTTATTATAGGAAAACATGAAAATGCTAATAATACTGAATGGTATCACTGTACCATGGCAATTTGGTTTTCCTCAATCTGATAAAACAATCAAACTGCAATCCCATAAGGAAATAACCATGAAGAGCAAAAACAGATATCCCTGAAGAATGAGATGTGAGGTCTCTCTTCCTGCAATGAGCACTTGTGCAGACAGACTGATGAAATGCCGAATTTCATTACTCTTCAGTTCAATTCAGTGAGCATCATACAGAGAGTTCTTTCTTGGAGATGTGTTTGTGCTCTAAGCCACAAAAATACATGTGTCTCAGGCCTGTCTGAAGTGTTTGGTGAACGCTTTCTGAATTACACAGCTGTACTTGTATCTCTGACAATCCTCAGGGGAAGTAATTGCAGCCTCCTGAAAAGGTGCAGGTCCTCCACGCCTTGTTTTCCATAGGCATTTTGGCCAATCCATTGAGATTAATTAGACTGGCAAGAGTATGATTTTTAGGAGATAAATTTAGAATAGGGATTTGTAAAATTTAAGAAAACATAAGCTCCCCAAAATGGCTTATGAATCACTGGTGGCTAAATCACTATATAATATATATGTACAATATAAAATATGTGTTAAAAATGTGAAGTGAAACTGCATCAATGAGTTCAACTCTCACTGTAATAACAAAATTAAGAGAAACTTTCTGAAAGTCTCAAAATCATCACAATTAATGGCTAATGCAATAACTTTGAAAATTGAAAGCCATAGAATGAGAAAGGAAACTTACTATTATAGCACGATTTAAGCTTCTAATGTAATGCTTAGGACAGTGTCTGATGGCTGACCCATGAAGAGTTCTAATAAAAAATGATAAACAGACAAAACTGCCACAAAGTGATAGAAATCTATGGGATAAATTTAGAGAAAATAAGGTCACTGTGTGGAAAAGGACATAGGAGAGGGTCTCCAGTGACTCCCTGAGCAGGGGAGATGGAGGAAAGTTACTGATGTCCCCAAGAAGAGCAGTGAAGGGAAGAAAGCTTCATTGAAAGATGTGCGGGGTTCAGGAGAAGATCTCCCTTTTTGAATTAATGTGAGGATGAGTTCCCAGGCCCATACAGTTTGTGCGTCTTGGTTTTTACAAACAACAAAACTGAAGAATTCATTTCAGATTGTTTTATATGCAGTAAGGGTTTGGATCAATAGTTTAAAATAACTAGACCAACACTGAACCTTGCTTCAGAGCAGCCTAACAAGTCACAGCAACAAGTACAAAGCAGGTTCAAAATAATTGCCTGTATCCCAGAAAAATTCTGAAGTCAGTTCATAGGAATACAAATATATATCCAGGACATGAAAATTAAAAAGAATAATTTCTGGAATCCAAAATAACAGGAATGCAGTAAAGCAAGAAAACATCAGGCATAAAGGAAATAATCAATCAAGCTAAATGAATAAAGAGTTAACACTGTTGTTTCTATTAGAAGACCAGGCACAAAAATTGTATTGTATATGCATCCCATGTTCCCAAGTTAAGGATACTGGTCATAGCAGCATAGCTGTTTGATACTGCCTGTTGGGAAGCATATGAGACATATGTAGACCATTACATCAGGCAGAAACATAGTACAAAATCTTCTCAAGCACACATAGAATAAATCATAGGTTAAGTACCTTCTAGGATAAATAATATATTAATTACAAAACAATTCTTAGCAAAATAAAGAAGACTAAAATAATACCAAGTATCTTTTTTAAACAGTGTAATGAAACTACAGTAAATAACAGGAAGAAAACTGGAAAATTCAAAAGTCAATGAAAACCAAATGCAACATTCCTGAACACAAAATAGACCAAGGAAGGAATCAAAATAAAATAAACATATTTTGAGACAAATGAAAATGGAAATACAATATACTAAAACTCATAGGATGCTGCAAAACAGATCTAACAAGGAACTTAACAGAAATAATTTCATAGATAAAGAAAAAAATCTTAAATAAACAAACTTTATATAACAAATAACAAAATAGATTTAAAAAATAAGCAGAACGAAGGCAATAAATATTAGAGCAGCCATAAATTCAGGACAAGAAAAGAACAGGAAAGTTTAACAAAACAGTTGGACCTTGAGAAGGTATACCAAAATAACCTTAAAGTACATTAACCTAGAAAAATAGACAAGAAAAAAATATGTAAAATTTCAAATAAATGAGAAATTGTAAGTGATACTATAGAAATAGGATCGTGACACTTCTATGAATAACTATATATGACAAGAAATTAAACAACCTACAAAAATGGAAAAATCCTAGAAATACGTAATCTACCAACAATTAACCATGAAGTAATAGGGAATCTGAACAGATCCATGAGTAAGAGTAATAAAAACTTGCCAATAATGAAAACCCAGGAATAAATAGTTTCACGGGTGAATTCAACCAAACACTTAAAAAAGAAATAATATCAATTCTTCTTAAAATCTTTCAAAAAATTAAGAGGAGGGAAAGCTTCCAATATCATTTTATGAAGCCAGGGTTACTGTGTTAAGAACACTACTATAAAAAAAATAAAAGTCAATTTCTCAGATAAATATGCATGCAAAAATTCTCCAAAATTTATTAGCAGACTAATTCAATAACATATTAAAATGATCATACACCAGGATCAATTAGGTTTGAACCCTAGGGTGTAAGAATTACTAAAGTACAGAAATCAGTAAATGTGATACATTGTATTAATGGAGTAAAACATAAAATCTTATGATCATCTCAACAGATGCAGAAAAAGATCACTTTATAAAAGACAAGATTGATCCATTAAAAAAACTACTAATAATGAAATAGAGAAGAAATGTACTTCAACGTAATAAATACCATCTATGACAAGCCCCAACTAAAATCATAATCAGTGGGGAAAGTTGAAGCTTTTCCTCTAAGATCAAGAACAATAAAAGAATATCCACTTTCACCACCAGCTGGAAAGAAGGAATAAAGGACTTTAAATCAGAAAAAAAGAAAGGTAAAATTGTCTTTGTTTGCAGGTGACATGATTTTATATACAGAAAAGCCTAATGACTCTTCCACAAAAGTGTTTATCTAATCAAATAATAGAGTAAAATTGAAAGATATAAACCATTCAATTAAATCACATTTCTATATATCAACAATGAATTATCTGATAAAACTATCCCCACTGTCAATAGTAAGAAAAATCATAAAATATTTGGAAATTAACCTAATAGGTCTGTCACTCTCATATATTACATATAATTTATTTATTATAGGTAATAATTTATATATAAGTAAATTATAAATTATTTATTATAGACAATAAATTTAGTATACACAGGATAGGGATGATGGTAGGTTATACACTGAAGAATGTAGTACCGGAACCTGAAGACATATGAATAGAAACTACACAAAATAAGACATAAATCATTTGGGAAACTAGAAAAATGTCAACTGAATGAAGATATATAGTTATATATGAACGTATATATATGTGTGTGTGTGTGTGTGTGTGTGTGTGCGTGTGTATATAGATATATAGACATATCATTGTATATAGATATGTAAATTTGTAGTTTAAAAAAAGAAGAGTAAAGAATAATGGCAGAGATATATTTGAAAAATAATGGACAGATTTCTACAAATGTGATTATGTTAAATTCACATTTCTAAGAACAATGCATTGCAAACACTAGAAACATGAAGAAAATTTCACCAAGTCAAAAAATAATGAAATGATTCAAAACAAGTGATAAAGGGAAAATCTAAAAGAGAAAAGACACAAATAGAAGAAAAAAGGAACTGCTATACATATAGAATAAATATGAAGGCAAAATATATTTCTCCTTAAAATAATACAAGCTAGAAGACAATTCTTCCATAAGAATTATGTATTTTTACATATCTTCACAGTAGATAGATAAGTAAAAATTATCCCTGGAAATATATCGTGAAAAATACAAGGCAAAAACTATATCATGGAAGACACTAGAGTGCAGAGCCCCAGGAGTCAGTCCCTCCACCAAAGAATAAATATTCAGCTAAAGGCGTTTGTTAGAAATAACTATTTCCAAGCACCAGACCCTAGTCGACCACTTGCGGCATTCTGGAACATGCTTGATGAAGAACAAGGCTGGTAAATTTTGGTGAGTTTCATTTTTTACATGGGGGCGATCAACCCCAATTCCCCATCCCATATCAGGTATACATGGAAATATGATGTATGTTTGTACTGTAGGCTGTAGATGCCAAATTAGGTAATAAGGACTGTTCCATTCAAGAAACACGAATGTATGCTTTGTTTGACATTTGTGGTTCACTAGTGGACAAGCTTGGTGTAACCACTGTTTTAATAACTACTCTTAAATAGCTTCTTGGCCAGCATGTGATGAAAAATGTGCTTAACTTCACCAATCCAGTGAGAAAGAAGGAACATTATTCTGGAGTCAATACAGTACAATGTTCAAAACATCCAGATTTCAACAAAACATTATAAACATTATCAATCACAGTCAGAAATGTACACCTTAGTCACAAGAAGTACAAAACACGGTCCTTCCTGGTGGAGTTACATCTTTGGATTCTTTTTTTAGTACAAAAGCTAGTATTATTTTGTTGACTTATAATACATTATTTGTGTCCTATATTATTTAAATGACAAAAGCATAAAGCAATGGCAATAAATTTATGTTAATGACTATACAGTGTATAAAGTTTATTTAAGACAGTAATAACACAATTATGGGAGGAAGGAGCTGGATAAGAAGATAATTAATTCATGCTATTGAACCTGTTGATACAAATTCAAACTTCCTTGGTACAAATTTAAGACATTATTTGTATTCCCCTTTGTAAACATTAGTGAACAATTTGAAAATATGCAGAATGGAAAAAGAAAAGGAAAGAATAAAAGTAGTATACTAAAAAATTTATGAAATACAAAACAGGCAGTATTGGAGGAATCAAGGGGGAGAAGGCAGAGGAAGTACAGAGAACAAGTAGCAAAATAATAGAAGTGAATTCAACTCTATTGAAAATTATTTTAAGTATAAAAGAATGAAGCTACACAATCAAGACAGAAATTGGAATAATAAAAAGTTAAAAATAACAGGAACCAACCATTCACAGTTTATAAGAGATTCACGTTAGACCTAAAGATACAAATAGGTTGAAAACCAATGGATAGATTAAGATATACTTTGAAAATAGTAACCAAAATAGAACTTGAAAGTCAATACTAATATCTAATATAATTAAAGCAAAATTGTTATGAGAGAAAACAGTAAATGACATGCTAATAAACATTTTAATTCATCAAGATATGAAGATTATAAATTTTTATGCACCACATAACAGAGCCTACAAAAGAATGAAACAAGTATTCACAGAGCTAAAAGGAGAAGTAGATGGCTGTACAAGGAAGTTGAATATTTCAATATACTATTCTCAAAAGTGGATAGAACACCTAAATAGAAAATCAACAAAGAAATAGAAGGCTTGAACAATATTATAAATGAACTAGACATGAGTAATATAGACATAACATTCCATCTCCAAATAGAATACTTATTTTTCTCATGAACATGAGACATTTTACATGATTTATCATATTTTATACATTAAAACAACTTTAACATTTAAATATTATTTTTAAAAGTATCTTCTCAGATGACAATAGGATAAAATTAGGAAGAAAAAAGAAGTAAATCTCAAATATTTATTAATATATGACAATTAACTACACTCTCAGAAAAACCAAAGCGTCAGAGAAGAAATTACTAGTGAAATTAGAGAATAATTTTTTTTTTGAGAGGGCATCTCTCATATTTATTGATCAAATGGTTGTTAACAACAATAAAATTCTGTATAGGGGACTCAATGCTCAATGCACAATCATTAATCCACCCCAAGCCTAATTCTCGTCAGTCTCCAATTTTCTGAAGCATAATGAACAAGTTCTTACATGGTGAACAAATTCTGACATAGTGAATAAGTTCTTACATGGTGAACAGTACAAGGGCAGTCATCACAGAAACTTTCGGTTTTGATCACACATTATGAACTATAAACAATCAGGACAAATATGAATATTCGTTTGATTTTTATACTTGATTTATATGTGAATCCCGCATTTCTCCCTTATTATTATTGTTATTATTATTATTTTTAATAAAATGCTGAAGTGGAAGGTAGATTCAAGATAAAGGTAGAAAACATAGTTTAGTGCTGTAAGAGAGCAAATGTAGATGATCAGGTGTGTGCGTGTAGATTATGTGTTAATCCAAGCTAGACAAGGGCAATAAAACATCCATGGATGCAGAAGATTTCTCTCAAAACAGGGGGGTAAGGTTCTAAGCATCACCTCTGTTGATCCCCAATTTCTCACCTGATGGCTCCCCTGTGACTGTGCCTGTCTTAGGTTGTTCCTCCCTTGAGGAATCTTACCCGTCTCTGGCTAACCAGTCACCTTCCGGGGCCATACAGGGAAATGTAAAGTTGGTGAGTGAGAGAGAAGCCTTATTGTTTGAAAAGGTGAGCTTTTTACTTCTTTGCAGATTTATGCCCTATGGCTTTTTGCCCAATATTTGTCTTGAGGTATCTTTATCACTTGGAAGAATTATGATACTCAGTAAATTCAATTTGAGGCACGAGTTCTATTTAAGGGTTGTAATTAGGAAGAAAGAAGAAAAGATATAGGAGTAGCAGATGGAAGAAAACATGGGAAGATTGATTATTTCTTTGACATATCTTCTTGTAGAGTAACTTAAGCATGTATAGGTTTTAAACTACTAATTAAATTGCGTACACACATTAACATAATAGGAATACAGTTACATAACCAAAGCAGACCTATAATTACCAGCCTTCTCCAGTGAAACCAAGAAAACCAGCTAGGCACCCTAGGAATTTGTGAAAACTTATCAATGATATGGTGGATATCGTCCAACTGAACTTGAACAGTCTGAGAGAAACCAGACAAATTAAAACAATCCATTCTTGGGGACTGTTCACATCCCATATGTTCTTTTAACAGTAGATAGTCTCTAGACATAAGATTTTGGAGCACTACAACTTGCACTTCTCCTAATTCTTGGTTGAGTTCCAACAGTATAGATCCAGTCAAATTTGTTGTTTTACTGTATGCACAGGCCAGCTTAGATATCTCCTTCTTCATTCAATGGCAAGTCCAGGAACCAGTGGGATGAATGCAGCTACAACTGCAGCATTGCCTGGATCTTTGTTGAGGATTTTTGATGATCATCTTCTGGTATGACTCTTCCAGAGAGTGCTGATGTTGGAAGTTCTTCTTCATATTGTATCTTAGTTCATTTTCTGGGTAGCCAAATTAGGCTTTGCTCCTCTGTATAAACACAAACAGACCCTTTGCCCACACTTTGATATGCCCTTTATACCATAGTGTAGAACTCATAGGAGGTCACCACACAGGAACTGCTTTTTTTTTTTAAGAGAAAGGAATATTATCAGAAAAGTGTACCTCCATAGCCGATCATCTGACACCCTTTAAGTGATCAAAATTAAGGATATTTAAAGAATGCATTAATCGTTGATTTATAGTTAGTTTTATTTTATCAGGGAGTAAGCCCCATTGTCTTTCTTTTCTTTAAATATTTAATCTACACTTACATGAAGAATATTATGTTTACTAGACTCTCCCCTATACCAGGCCCCCACTATAAACCGCTTTACAGTCACTGTCCATCAGAATAGCAAAATGTTGTAGAATCACTACTTGTTTTCTCTATGTTGTACAGCCCTCCCCTTTCTCCTACCCTCCATGCATGCTAATCTTAATACCCCCCTTCTTCTCCACCCCAGTTATCCCTCCCTACCCACCCATCCTCCCCAGTCCCTTTTCTTTTGGTACCTGTTAGTCCATTCTTGGGTTCTGTGATTCCACTGCTGTTTTGTTCCTTCAGTTTTTCCTTTGTTCTTATACTCCACAGATGAGTGACATCATTTGGTATTTTTCTTTCTCCACTTGACTTATTTCACGGAGCATAATACCCTCCAGCTCCAACCATGTTGCTGCAAATGGTAGGATTTGCCCTCTTCTTATGGCTGAGTAGTATTCCATTATGTATATGTACCACATCTTCTTTATCCTTTCATCTACTGATGGACATTTAGGTTGCTTCCAATTCTTGGCTATAGTAAATAGTGCTGCAATAAACATTGGGGTGCATCTGTCTTTCTCAAACTTGATTGCTGCGTTCTTAGGGTAAATTCCTAGGAGTGGAATTCCTGGGTCAAATGGTAAGTCTGTTTTGAGCATTTTGATGAACCTCTATACTGCTTTCCACAATGGTTGAACTAATTTACATTCCCACCAGCAGTGTAGGAGGGTTCCCCTTTCTCCACAGCCTCTCCAACATTTGTTGTTGTTTGTCTGTTGGATGGCAGAAATCCTTACTGGTGTGAGGTGATACCTCATTGTGGTTTTAATTTGCATTTCTCTGATTATTAGTGATGTGGAGCATCTTTTCATGTGAATGTTGACCATATGTATTTCTTTTTTGGAGAACTGTCTGTTCAGTTCCTCTTCCCATTTTTTAATTGGATTATTTGTTTTTTGTTTGTTGAGTCATGTGATCTCTTTATATATTTTGGACATCAAGCCTTTGTCGGATCTGTCATTTTCAAATATATTCTCCCATACTGTAGGGTTCCTTTTTGTTCTATTGATGGTGTCTTTTGCTGTACAGAAGCTTTTCAGCTTAATATAGTCCCACTTATTCATTTTTGCTGTTGTTTTCCTTGACCGGGGAGATATGTTTAAGAAGAGGTCACTCATGTTTATGTCTAAGAGGTTTTTGATATGTTTTTCTCCATGAGTTTAAAGGTTGCATGACTAACATTCATGTCTTTGATCCATTTGAGTTTACTTTTGTATATGGGGTTAGACAATTGTCCAGTTTCATTCTCCTATATGTAGCTGTCCAGTTTTGCCAGCACCATCTGTTGAAGAGACTGTCATTTCGCCATTGTATATCCATGGTTCCTTTATCAAATATTAATTGACCATATATATTTGGGTTAATGTCTGGAGTCTCTAGTCTGTTCCACTGGTGTGTGGCTCTGTTCTTGTGCCAGTACCAAATTGTTTGATTACTATGGCTTTATACTAGAGTTTGAAGTTGGGGAGTGAGATCCCCCCTACTTTATCCTTCTTTCTCAGGACTGCGTTGGATATTCAGGGTCTTTGGTGGTTCCATATGAATTTTTGAATTATTTGTTCCAGTTCATTGAAGAATGTTGCTGGTATTTGATAGGGATTGCATCAAATCTGTATATTGCTTTGGGCAGGATTGCCATTTTGACGATATTAACTCTTCCTAGCCACGAGCATGGGATGCGTTTCCATCTGTTAGTGTCCCCTTTAATTTCTCTTAAGAGTGTCTTGTAGTTTTCAGAGTATAGGTCAATCACTTCTTTGGTTAGATTTATTCCTAGGTATTTTATTCTTTTTGATGCAATTGTGAATGAAATTGTTTTCCTGATTTCTCTTTCTATTGGTTCATTGTTAGTGTATAGGAGAGCTACAGATTTCTGTGAGTTAATTTTGTATCCTGCAACATTGCTGTGTTCCGATATCAGTTCTAGTAGTTTTGGGGTGGAGTCTTCAGGGTTTTATATGTACAATATCATGTCTTCTGCAAATAGTGACAGATTAACTTCTTCTTTACCTTTCTGGATTCCTTGTATTTCTTTATTTTGTCTGATTGCCGTGGCTTGGACCTCCAGTACTATGTTAAATAGCAGTGTGGAGAGTGGGCATCCCTGTCTAGTTCCCGATCTCAGAGGAAAAGCTTTCAGCTTCTCGCTGTTCCTTATAATGTTGGCTGTGGGTTTATGATATATGGCCTTTATTATGTTGAGATACTTGCCCTCTATTCCCATTTTGCTGAGAGTTTTTATCATGAATGGATGTTGAATTTTGTCAAATGCTTTTTCAGCATCTATGGAGATGATCATGTGGTTTTTATCTTTCTTTTTGTTGATGTGGTGGATGATGTTCATGGATTTTCGAATGTTGTACCATCCTTGCATCCCTGGGATGAATCCCACTTGGTCATGGTGTATGATCCTTTTGATATACTTTTGAATTCAGTTGGCTAATATTTTATTAAGTATTTTTGCATCTACATTCATCAGGGATATTGGTCTGTAATTTTCTTTTTTGGCAGGGTCTTTGCCTGGTTTTGTTATTAGGGTGATGTTGGCTTCATAGAATGAGTTTGGGAGCATTCCCTCCTCTTCTATTTTTTGGAAAACTTCAAGGAGTATGGTATTATGTCTTCTCTGTGTGTCTGATAAAATTCCGAGGTAAATCCATCCGGCCCGGGGGTTTTGTTCTTGGGTAGTTTTTTGATTACCATTTCAATTTCTTGGCTCGTAATTGGTTTGTTTAACTTTTGGGTTTCTTCCTTGGTCAATCTTGGAAGGTTGTATTTTTCTAGGAAGTTGTCCATTTCTTCTAGGTTTTCCAACTTGTTGGCATATAGGTTTTCATAGTAGTCTTTAATAATTCTTTGTATTTCTGTGGAGTGTGTCATGATTTTTCCATTCTCATTTCTGATTCTGTTGATCTGTGTTGATTCTCTGTTTCTCTTAATGAGTTGGCTAGAGGCTTATCTATTTTTTTTATTTTCTCAAAGAACCAGCTTCTGGTTTCATTGATTTTCACTATTGTTTTATTCTTCTCAATTTTGTTTATTTCTTCTCTGATCTTTATAATGTCCCTCCTTCTGCTGACTTTAGGCCTCATTTGTTCTTCTTTTTCCAATTTCGATAATTGTGATGTTAGATTTTCATTTGGGATTGTTCTTCCTTCTTCAAGTGTGCCTAGATCGCTATATACTTTCCTCTTAAGACTGCTTTCGCTGCACCCCACAGAAGTTGGGGCTTTGTGTTGTTGTTGTCATTTGTTTCTATATATTCCTTGATCTCTAATTTGTTCGTTGATCCATTGATTATTTAGGAGCATGCTGTTAAGCCTCCATGTGTATGTGAGCCTTTTTGGTTTCTTTGTAGAATTTATTTCTAGTTTTATACCTTTGTGCTCTGAAAAGTTGGTTGGTAGTATTTCAATATTTTGGATTTTGCTGAGGCTCTTTTTGTGGGCTAGTATGTGTTCTATTCTGGAGAATGTTCCATGTGCGCTTGAGAAGAATGTATATCCTGTTGCTTTTGGATGTAGAGTTCTATAGATGTCTATTAGCTCCATCTGTTCTACTGTGCTGTTCAGTGCTTCCATGTCCTTACTTATTTTCTGCCCGGTGGATCTATCCTTTGGGGTGAGTGGTGTGTTGAAGTCTCCTAAAATGAATGCATTGCAGTCTATTTCCCCCTTTAGTTCTGTTAGTATTTGTTTCACATATGCTGGTGCTCCTGTGTTGGGTGCATATATATTTACAATGGTTATATCCTCTTGTTTGACTGAGCCCTTTATCATTATGTAGTGTCCTTCTTTATCTCTTGTTACTTTCTTTGTTTTGAAGTCTATTTTGTCTGATGTTAGTACTGCAACCCCTGCTTTGTTCTCGCTGTTGTTTGCCTGAAATATGTTTTTCCATCCCTTGACTTGTAGTCTGTACATGTCTTTGGGTTTGAGGTGAGTTTCTTGTAAGCAGGATATAGATGGGTCTTGCTTTTTTATCCATTCTATTACTCTGTGTCTTTTGATTGGTGCATTCAGTCCATTTACATTTAGGGTGACAGTTAAAAGATATGTACTTATTGCCATTGCAGGCTTTAAATTCGTGGTTACCAAAGGTTCAAGGTTAGCCTCTTTAGTATCTTATTGCCTAACTTAGCTCGCTTATTGTGCTGTTATATACACTGTCTGGAGATTCTTTTCTTCTCTCCCTTCTTATTCCTCCTCCTCCATTATTGATATGTTCGGTGTTTTGTTCTGTGCTTTTTTTTAGGAGTGCTCCCATCTAGAGCAGTACCTGAAAGATGCCCTGTAGGGGTGGTTTGTGGGAAGCAAATTCCCTCAGCTTTTGCTTGTCTGTGAATTGTTTATTCCTGACATCATATTTAAATTATGGTCGTGCTGGATACAGTATCCTTGGTTCAAGTCCCTTCTGTTTCATTGTATTAAATATGTCATGCCATTCTCTTCTGGCCTGTAGGGTTTCTGTCGAGAGATATGATGTTAGCCTGATGGGTTTTCCTTTATAGGTGACCTTTTTCTGTCTAGCTGTCTTTAAAACTCTTTCCTTGTCCTTGATCTTTGCCATTTTAATTATTATGTTTCTTGGTGTTGTCCTCCTTGGATCCTTTCTCTTGGGGGTTCTGTGTATTTCCATGGTCTGTTCGATTGTTTCCTCCCCCAGTTTGGGGAAGTTTTCAGCAATTATTTCTTCCAAGATACTTTCCATCCCTTTTCCTCTCTCTTCTTCTTCTATTACCTCTATAATACGGGTATTATTACTTTTGGATTGGTCACACAGTTCTCTTAATATTGTTTCATTCCTGGAGATCCTTTTATATCTCTCTCTGTCAGCTTCTATGCATTCCTATTCTCTGGTTTCTATTTCATCAATGGCCACTTGCGTCTTATCCATTCTGCTTATAAATCCTTCCAGAGTTTGTTTCATTTCTTTAATCTCCTTCCTGGCATCTGTGATCTCCCTCTGGACTTCATCCCATTTCTCTTGCATATTTCTCTGCATCTCTGTCAGCATGTTTATGATTTTTATTTTGAATTCCTTGTCAGGAAGACTGGTTAGGTCTGTCTCCTTCTCTGGTGTCTCTGTGATCTTGGTTTGCCTGTAATTTTGTCTTTTCATGGTGATGGGAATAGTTTTCAGAGCTGGGACGAGAGACAGCTGGAAGAACTACCCTTCTTGTTGGTTTGTGGCCCTCCTCTCCTGGGAGAACAGCAACCTCTAGTGGCTTGTGCTGGGTAGCTGTGCACAGATAGGGCTTCTGCTTCCTGCCCGGCTGCTATGGAGTTTTTCTCCGCTGTTGCTGTGGGCGTGGCCTGGCTCGGGCCGCTGCTCCAAAATGGTGGAGCTGCGTTGGAGGGGGAGCGGCCAGGAGGCTATTTATCTCCATAAGGGGCCTCCGTGCTCCCTGCTGCCCAGGGGATTAGAGTGCCCAGAGATCCCTGGATTCCCTACCTCTGAACTAAGCATCCCGCCCTGCCCCTTTAAGACTTTCAAAAAGCACCCTGCGAAACAAAGCAACGACCACAAAAAAGAAAAAATAAAATGGCCGCTCGTATTTCTTTATTCTCCGGCACCAGCCTCAGGCACCTGCTCACTGGTGTTTTTGCCCTGTTTCCCTAGTATTGGGGTCCCTGTCCCTTTAAGACTTCCAAAAAGCACTCGCCAAAACAAACAACAACAAAAGAAATAAACAAAAATTGGTCGCTCACTTTTCTTTTTTCCTCTGGCGCCGGCCTCCATTACCCACTCACCATTCTTGCTGCCCTGTTTCCCTAGTATCCAGGACCCCATTCATGCACTGTGTCTGCACTCTGGTCTGGATGGCTGGGGCTGGGCCTTCAGCAATCCTGGGCTCCCTCTCCCTCCCCGCTCTGACTCCTCTCCTCCCGCCGCTGGGTTCTCGCAGGTGTGGATGTGGTCTGGATGTTGTCCTGTGTCCTCCGGTCTTTATTCTAGGAAGAGTTGTCTTCGTTATATTTTCAGAGATATATGTGGTTTTGAGAGGAGATTTCCACTGCTCTACTCATGCCGCCATCTTGCCTCCTAGAGAATAATTTTATAAAAATTAAACTAAACAGCCTGTCATACTCATGGAATTCACTTAAAGCAGAGCTCAGAGAGAAAATTACAGCTTTCAAGAACTATATTAAAAAGACAAGAGATCTTTTATCAATAAACTGAAGTTATACCTTGGAAACTAGGGAAAAGAAAGAAACAAATAGAGCTTTAAGCCAGAAGAAGAAAATAACAAAGATTAAGGAAAAGATAAAACAGTGAATTGACAAATAGAGAAAATCAGTAAGACTAAAAGTGGATGATATACAAAAATTTTCTAAAAATTATGAAAAACATAAATATAGAATCTAAAAATATTTTTTAAATTCTCTTCAAAAAATGCCAAAACCTTAATGGCAATGTCTTTGACATTGGCAATAATTTGTGGAATATGACATCAAGGCAAGGACAACAAAGAAAAAAATCCACAAATAGGACTTCATGAAAAATTTTTAAATTTTGCAAATGGAAGAGAATGACAGCAGAGTAAGAAGGTAAGTGACAAAATGGGAGAAAATATTTGCAAATCAATGTCTGACAAGGGATTAATGCTTAGAATATGTAGATACTCCCAAAAGTCCACAGCAGAAAGAACTCAGTCAAAAATGGGCAAGGGACTAGAAGAGCCTTTTCTTCAAGAACATAAACAAATAAAAGTAACAGAAAAGATACCCAACATCACTTGACATTAAGGAATTACAAGTGAAAATTATAATGAGCCATCAAAGCAAAAATTACATAATACTGACTGTTGATGAGGATGTGGAGAAATAAGGAAATATTTCCTGTTAGCAGGAACATAAAATGGCACAAACACCATGGAAAACAGTGTAAGACTTTAACAAAGGTTATTTGTTATTTTTTAAACAAAAATATAAAAATAGAATTACCATATGATATAACAATTCCCCTTCTGGGCATGTATCTAAACAATGGAAAGCCAGTTCATGAAGAGAGATCTGTGTGCATGTTTTCATCAGCATTATCCACAACAGCTGAAACATGGAAACGTCATGTGTCCCACAGATGAGTGGATAAAAACATGTGGCACATACCTAAAATTGAATACTCTGTAACAGTAAAAATGGAGGAAATTATGTCATAGAGTACAACATGGATAAACCTCGAGAATGTGATTCCAAGGGAAATAAGTCTGTAACAAAAACACACACTACATGAATCCACTTATATGAGATACTGACAGTAGTAAAATCACAGACAGAAAGTAGGCTGATGATCGTCAGTGGTCAGGACAAAAGCATGGGAGTCAGGGCTGAATGGGTTTTCAGGTTTCCCAGATGATAAACGTAATGGGATGGATAATGATGGTTTCCCTGCAGTAGGAATGTTGTAGGAACTCTGACCTATGCAGTTAAAAATTGTTAAGATATTAAATTTAGTTTTGTGAATTTTACTACATTAAAAAATGAACAGATCAACAAAGTTGACAAACTCTAATTGGACTGACTAAAAAAGGAGAGAGAAGATGCAAATAACAGCAAAAAAGAAAATGGGGGCACTATTACAATTGGGCGGGTGAAAAATTCAATGATTACAAGAGAATGCTATGAACATACAACTGCCAACACATTTGATAATTTAGATGAAATTGACAAATTCCCCAAAAAACGTATATTACTACTATAGGCACAAGAACACTTATAAAATATTAGTAGACATATAACACAAGAGATTGAGTTAGTACTTAACCTCTCTACCAAACCAGTACAAATCAGATGATATCTTTGCTGGCATGGTCTAACCAATATTTAAGAATTAAGATCAATGGTGCTCTACATCATCAAAAAGAAAAGAGAAAACAAAAAATTGACAAGAAAACTTCCTAGTTCTTTGTACAATGCCTGAATTACACTGACAATAAAGATAGAAAATGGTATCAAGAGAAAAGAACACAGCAAAGTAATATGTTTTATGAATGTTAATATGAAAATGCTCAAAAAATACAAGTGTTTGAAACCAAGAATATACACCGTAAGACAATGTTTAGGGATTTAGTTTAGGATTGCAAAGGTTTTTCAAGGCAATAAAATCAGTCAATGTAAAACACAAAAATAGAATGAAGGGAAAAAAATTGCAACAGATTAAAAAAATGAATTATATAAAAATTATACACTATTATGATAAAAATAGTCAATAAGCTAGAACTAGAAAGCAAGTTCTTTAAAATAATACAAGACATTTAATATACCCAAGGCAAATTTTTTATAATATTTCTGATTTTATTTTGTATTTTTATTGAAATATAGTTGATATACAATCTTATATTGTTTTCAAGTGTAAAACACACTCATTCCATAGTTACCCATATTATTAAATCCTCACACCAACTAGTGAATTTACGTTTTTCAACATAGGAAGATGTGACAGAATCATGGCTATATTCTCCATGCTGTACTACCAACCCTGTGACCAGCTTGTGATCAAGAATGTTTGTGCCCTTCAGCCCCCTCACCTTCCCCACCCACCCATCCAAAGCCTTCCACACACCGTAACCACCAGTCATTTATCAATGTCTGTGAATCTACTGCTATTTTGTTCCTTTTTTGTTGTGTTTTTAGATTCCCCAAATAAGTGAAATCAGAAGGTATTTGCCTTTCTCTACTTAGTATATTTCACATAGCATAATTACCTCTAGATTCATTAATGTTGTCTCAAATGGCAGGAATTCTCTCTTTCTTGGCTAAATAATATTCCATGGTGTATATGTACTGTTCTTCTTTATCCATTCATCTGCTATTGACACTTTGGTTGCTTCCATATTTTGGCTATTGTAAATAATGCAGTGATAAACATAGGGGTGCATATATCTTTTTGAAATAAAGATTGTTTTCTTCCTGTAAATTCCTAGAAGTGGAGTTACTGGGTTATATGGTATTTCTATTTTTAATTTTATGAGGAACTTACATACTGCTTCCCACAGTGGCTGCACCAATTTACATTCTCACCAGTGTCATAAGAGGGTGTGCTATTCTCCACATGCTCACAAATGTCTGTTATTTCTTGTCTTTTAGATAGCAGTCACTCTACCTGGTGTGAGGAGATATCTCATTGTGGTTTTCATTTGCATTTTTCTGATAATTAGCGATGTTGAGCATCTTTTATGTGTCTGTTGTCAATCTGTATTTCTTCTTTGGTGAAATGTATTCAGATCCTCTGCCCATTTTCTAATTGCTTTATATTTTTTTAGATGTTGAATTATATGCATTCTTTATATATTTTGGAAGATAACCCCTTATTGGATAAATCATTTATGAATATATTCTGCCATAATGCAGGTTATTTTATTGTTCTGTTGATGGTATCCTTTGCTGTACAGAAGATTTTCAGTGTGCTGCAGTCCACTTGTTCCTTTCTGATTTTATTTCCCTTGCCCAGGGAGATATGTACAGAAAGAGAATGTGCATGCTTATGTTGTCTTTTAAGAGTTTGTTGGTTTCATCTCTCACATTTAGGTGTTTAATAAAATTTAAGTTTACCTTTGTGTGTGGTGTTAGACAGTAAACCCAGTTTCACTTTCATACAATGTAGCCCTCCAATTTTCCAAAGCCAAGTTATTTCAGAGACTCTCTTTTCTCGTACTTTCATGGGTGGTTTATCATATACTGATTGAACACATATTCATGGGTTTATATCTGGGCTCTCTATTCTGTTCCATTCATCTATGGGTCTGCGCTGGTATAAAATTGTTTTGATTACTGTGACTTCGTAGTAGAGCTTGAAGTTGGGGAGCATAATCCTCCTTGCTTTGTTCTTCTTTCTCAGGATTTCTTTGGCTCTTGGAGTCTTTTCTGGTTTCATATGAATTTATGTTTATTTTCTCTAGTTCATTGAAAAATTCCATTAGTATTTTGATAGGGATTGCATTGAATCTGTAAATGCATTGGATAGAATGGCCATTCTGACAATATTTACTTCTTTCTATGCATCAGCATTCAATAGATTTCCATTAGCTTGTGTCTTCTCTAATTTATCTCATGAGTGTTTTATATTTTCCATATTATAGGTCTTTTACCTCCTTAGTTAGGTTTATCCAAAGTATTTTATTCTTTTTTATGTAATTGTAAATGGAATTGTTTTCTTGATTTCTTTTTCTGCTACTTCATTCTTAGTATATAGGACTAGAACAGATTTCTGCATATTAATTTTGTATCCTGTAACTTTGATGAATGCAGGTATTAGTTCTAATATTATTTTGGAGGAGTCTTTAGAGTTTTCTATATGTAGTATCATGTCTTCTGCAAATAGTGACAGTTTTACTTCTTCCTTAGCAATCTGGATGCCTTTTAGTTCTTTGTGTTGTATGATTGCCACGGCTAGCACCTCCAGTACTATGTTGGGTAAAAGTGGTGAGAATGGGATCCCGGTCTTGCTCCTGATCTTAGAGGAAAAGACTTCAGCATTTTAACTTTGAGTATGATGCTATCTGTGGGTTTGTATATAAGGCAGCCTTTATTATTTTAACATACATTCCCTTAATACCCATTTTGTTGAGTTTTTTTCATGAATGGATGTTGAATTTTCTCATATGCTTTTTCAGCATAGAGATGATCATATGCCTTTATCCTTCTTTGTGTTAATGTTCTGTATCATAGTAATTGGTTTACAAATATCATACAATCGTTGCATCCCTGGAATGAATTCCATTTGGTCATGGTGGATGATCCTTTTGATGTGTTTTTGAATTTGCTTTGCTCATATTTTGTTGATTTTTTTTTATCCAATGTTCATTTGGGATATTGATCTATACTTTTCATTTTTTTAGTGTATTTTTCTGGTTTTGGTAATAGAGTGATGCTGGCCTGACAGAATGAGTTTGGAAGTATTCTCTCCTCTTCTACTTTTTGGAATACTTTAAGAATAGTGAGCATTTTTCTCTTTAAATGTTTGATGGAATTCAGCTTGGTAGCCATAAATTCCTGGAATTTTGTTTGTTGGGATTTATTTGATTATTAATTCAATTTTGTTTATTGGTAGTTGTTTTGATCAGAGTTTCTCTTTCTTCCTGGGACAGTCTTCAGAAGGTTATTGTTTTATAGGAATTTGTTCATTTCTTCTGGGTTCTCCATTTTATTGGCATATATTTTTTCATAGAATTCTGTAGTTCTTTGTATTTCTGCATTCAGTTTTGCTATTTTTTGTTTCTGATTTTGTTTATTTGTGTTTTCTCTTTTTTATTGTTGTGTCTGGCTAGGGTTTTCTATATTTTGTTTATGTTTTCAAAGAATCAGTTCTTTGTTTCACTGCTTTTTTCTGTTGTTTTATTATTCTATATTCAATTTGTTTCTTCTCTGATATGCCCCTCCTTCTAACTTTGGGCTTCATTTCTTCCTGTTTTTTTTTTTTTTGGTTTATGTTGTTGTGAGTTTAGACTGTTTATTTGGGATTGTTCTTTATTTTTGAGGCAGGCCTCTACTACTAAGTACTTTCCTTTTAGAACCATTGTGGCAGCATCCCACAAAATTTCCCACAGTTATATTTTCATAAACTATCACCAATTTATCTGAATTAAACAAAGAAATAATCAAATTTGTTTTATAGTAACATTTATTAAAAACAGAAGACAAAAACACATACAAACAGCCACATTCAATATGAATAAATGTAATTATTGTATTGGAACGGGAATTTCTTGTGTGTTTTGCCTATGTGGTGCCTCAAATCATGAGGGTTACAGTGGATCCTTAATGAACATGGGTTTAAACTCCAATGGTGTTACTATGAGGGGAAAGTCTCGAGGCAAAATATCTTTGAAACTGAAATCAGTCAAAGGGAGAAATAAAGTGGGAGAAACCCATTTATTACTAATAAGCAGTCATCTACTCTGCTTGCCAGTGTCTCTTGTGGCCTGGCTGCTGAGGAAGGGTGTCCCACCCAACCTCTCTGATCCAGATATTCCTCACTCCACCTTGTAATTACCTACTGATATGGAGATGGACTACTTCTTTCCACCCCTTGGAAACACCTTTTGGTATGGAGATGCACTACTATGACCAGGCGAGATATTCTGGAAATATTGCAGTTTTACCCACAACTTATGTGAAGATTTCTTTCAGTAATTAAAATGGAAAGCACTTATGACATTCATATCAATTGGATTTTTTTCTTTTCTCTAGCATACTTTACTGTAAGAATACATATATAACACATATAATACAAAGTCTGTGCTAATTGACTTCACTGTTACTGTCTAAATTGGTAAGTCTTTGGGTCAACAGTAAGACAATAGTTAAGTTTTCAGGGAGTCAAAAGTTATGCATTGATTTTTCAATCAGCACCATTAACTTACATTGTTCACATAAATTTTTCAGTTTTCTAGGGATACAATTCATAGGATATTGTTTAAGGTTGATTGATGCATTTATATATTTTTAAATCATTGCCACCATAACATTCACAAACACCTCCAATCCATTTCATAATTATCCTTATTTCTTTGATGTTTATTAGCTTTGATTATTATTAGCTGCAATCACCATGATGTACATTACATGTGCAGAACTTGTTATAGATGGAAAGTGTGTACCGTTTAAACAATATCTGCCCATTTCCCGTCCCCTGAGCTCTGGTAACCACCAATCTCTTTCTATCAGTTCAGCATTTTTCAATTCCATATATAGCTGATAAAGAAAATGTTTGTCTTTCTCTGACTTAGCATAGTGCCCTCACGTTACATCAAAGTTATTGCAAATGGCAGAATTTCCTTCATCTCATAGCTGAGTAATAATACATTATACATGTATTGTTTATCCATTCATCTGCTGATGGACATTTAGGCTGTTTCCATGTAGTTTCTATTGTGAATATACTGCACTGAATATGGGGGTGTGGATATTCTTTGGGTTACTCAAGAGTGGGACTGCATGATCATTTAGATCTATTTTTAATTTTTGTGGAAATTCCACACTGTTATCCGTAGTGTCTACTAATTTGAATTCCCACCAGCAGCACACAATGGCCCCTTTTCCCCACACCTGGGCCGACACTGGTCACCTCTTATAGCTGTGAGATGGCCCTTCTGACAAGCGTGAGGTGACGGCAGCAGGTGGTCCTGTTTGCATGTCCATCATGGCTAATGATGCCGAGCACCTGTTCATGGATCTGTGGGCTACTATAACTGTGGAAAACAATGTCTATTCAGTGGTTCTGTCTTTTTTGTCCTGAAGTACAATTGATGTACAATCTTGTATTTGTTTCAAACATACAGCACAGTGGTTCCCCAGTTACCACATTGTTATATCCTCACCCCAACTCATGCGGTTACTGTCAACAGAAAGATGTTGAAAGCGGGAGTATTGAAGTATCCTACTATTATTACTGCTTGCCTTTCCCCTTCTGATCTGTTAATATTTTCTTTATATGTTTGGGTGCTGTGATGTTGAGGTCATACATATTACCTTATTATCTGTTATATCAATCACTTATACTTATTTCAGTAAGTTTGGTTTATGGTAAATTACCTTGCTTTTGTTTTGACATATATTCCCTAATGTGTTCATTTTCCCTTCCTCATTGTTTTGCTTTTTGTGCATTAAAAAGAGCCAATTCTCCCTGCCTTGAATGCTAGCATTGTTTAGGATAAACTTCACCATTCAGCCGGGCCCAAGATTATAGGTACCTATGAAATTTTGCATATGTCCAAACCATTGTCTCTTTTTTAATGCAGTTCCCAGGAGATGAGGGTGTGCCAAAGTCTTTCAGTGCTCAGAAGCAGCATAAATACCTATACATACATTCAGGTTCCAGAAGGTGTGATAGTGGCCTGCTCGATGGGCTCCCTGACGCAGGCTAATTAGAAGCCTGATGGTGGACAGCCACTGGGATATTCAAGATGTTAGGGGACCACTCTTGCTCCCAATGTGAGATACTATAAGCTAGGTGATTTTTGCTACTCATTCTGTAACTATCTATGGGAATAGCCCCTAGGAGCACTTGTGCATCTGTATAAAACCACCTCCTTGTTCTCTGTGGTCATGGAGTCTCATGAATGCTGAGCACCATTAGCTGGCTAAGATAGGGGATCCAGGATCCAGGATCCAGTCTTTGGCTTGTGGCCATTAACGCTGATTGGTAGGTGCTGGACAAGTTCATTTCAAGGAGAATATGGAGACTTAATTGCTGGGTGAGCTGGAAGGAAGCTCCCACACAGTGGACCAAGTTCCTGGAGAAATAATTATCTTCCCCATCACTCCCAGGTGCAGTTTAGTTAACTTATAGTCATGCATCAGCTAATCCTCATCCAGGGAGAAATTGTTGGCCTTATGTTTTTGCACCTATTTCTCTGCTGAGATGGGGGATAGCTGTCAAAGTTGTTCGCACTTTGCTTTTTTTGCTATCATTAATGTACAATTACATGAACAATATTAAGGTTAACAGACTCCCTCTACCATCAAGTCCCTACCACATACCCCATTACAGTCACTGCCCATTGGTGTAGTAAGATGCTATAGAATCAGTACTTGTCTTTTCTGTGTTATACTTCCTTCCCCGGGTCCTGCCCACCTACATCATATGTCACACTTCTCTTTTAAACTGCCTCTTATTTTGATGTGGTCCCAGAGCACTTGCAATTTCAGGACCCACATTCAGCCTCAGGAATTGGTGACTTGGAACCCATTTCCTCAGGTGACAGCCATAAGATTGGGGCACTAGCTGTGTGGACAAGCTCCTTTCCTTGGAAACTTTTGTTTTTATCCACAGAGCATGCAAGCAGGAGGAAGTTTGGAGAAATTTCCACAGGCCTCCCAGGTTCCTAGAGGAGCCCAGTAACCTCCTCCATATGGGCTGTCGAACTGTCTCCCTTGGGGACACCTGGGAAAGCAGGCAGTCAAAACCCTTTGAGGGAGATGCTGGGGGCTGAGCTTTTTACCTCCTATCCTTCTGAACAGTGCCTGTGAGGACATCTAAGGGAAGTGCCTGCACTTCTGCTAACAAGGGCCTCTTTGTAGAAGGTAGTCCTGGGACACTCAAGAATGCCAAGCCCATTGGCTCTCTGAGCTGGATTGTAAGGTGGCAGCTATAAGGGTCGGGCTTCTTGATATTCGGACACACTCCTTTAAGGGAGAAGCTTGGACTTGGTTTTGCTGTTGGAATAGTCCTGGGTGAGGAGGCCTGAGAAGATATCACAACCCTTTATGGCTCCAAGGAGGATTGTAGTCAGATTCAGAATGCAAGATAATTAGAAACCGACCCGCAGGAAGTAACTGGGATAATAAGCCATCTAACTTGTCCCAGGGAGAAACTGGGAGCTGAGCATTTTTGCCTGCTCCCTCTGCACTGAGGCCAGGAAGGTTGCCGCAGGATGTGTTTCCATGTGTATTTAAAGACATCCCTTTTTAGTGTGGTCTTTGGGGCTCATGAGTGCAAAACTACTCGGCTCTTAAAGCTATGGGATTTGGAAGCCATTCCTTTCATGTTTAACTACATAAGTAGGGACACTGACTGTGCTGTCCTCAGGGAGAGTTGGAAGATGACAGTTCCCTCTGACTATAATGTGCTCGCTGTTTGACATGATTATGCTTCAGATTTCCCCACCCTTTTTTTTTTTTTTTTATTGAAGGGTAATTGACAACAGTATTACATTACATTAGTTTCAGGTGTACAACACAGTGATTCAACATTTATATACATGATAATTCTAGGTACCAGCTATCACCATACCAAGTTGTTACAATATTTTGACTATATTCCTTATGCTATACATTACATCCCGGTTACTTATTTATTTTACAATTGGAAGTGTGTTTATATATCTATATCTATATCTATATCTATATCTATATCTATATCTATATCTATATATATATATATTTTGTGAGGGCATCTCTCATATTTATTGATCAAATAGTTGTTAACCACAATAAATTTCTGTATAGGGGGGTCAATACTCAATGCACAATCATTAATCCACCCCAAGCCTAATTTTCGTCAGTCTCCAATCTTCTGATGCATAACGAACAAATTCTTATATGGAGAACAAATTCTTACATTGTGAATAAGTTACATGGTGAACAGTGCAAGGGCAGTCATCACAGAAGTTTTCGGTTTTGTTCATGCATTATGAACTATACACAGTCAGTTCAAATATGAATATTCATTTGATTTTTAAACTTGATTTATATGTGGATACCACATTTCTCTATTATTATTATTTTTAATAAAATGCTGAAGTGGTAGGTAGTTACAAGATAAAGATAGAAAACAGAGTTTAGTGTTGTAAGAGAGCAAATGTAGATGATCAGGTGTGTGCCTGTAGACTATGTGTTAATCCGAGCTAGACGAGGGCAATAAACATCCATGTATGCAGAAGATTTCTCTCAGAACATGAGGGGGGAGGATCTAAGCCTCACCTCTGCTGCTCCCCATTTTCTCACCAGATGGCCCCCTGCGACTGTGCCTGTCTTAGGTTGTTCCTCCCTTGAGGAATCTTACCCGTCTCTGGCTAACCAGTCATCTTCCAGGGCCATACGGGGAAATGTTAAGTTGGTAAGTGAGAGAGAAGCCTTATTGTTTGAAAAGGTTAGCTTTTTACTTCTTTGCATATTTATGCCCTGTGGCTTCTATGCCCAGCATTTGTCTTGAGGTGTCTTTACCACTTGGAAGAATTATGATGCTCGGTAAATTCGACATGTGGCATGAGTTCTATTTAAAGGATGTGATTCGGTAGGAAGAAGAAAAGCTATAGAAGTAGCAGGCAGAAGAAAACCTGGGAAGATTGATTATTTCTTTGACATATCTTCTTGTAGAGTAACTTCAGCATGGATAGGTTTTAAACTACTAATTAAATTGTGCACACACATTAACATAATAGGAATATAGTTACCTAACCAAAGCATACCTGTAATTACCAGCCATCTCCAGTGAAACCAAGAAAACCAGTTAGGCACCTTAGGCATTTGTGAAAACTTATCTGTGATATGGTGGATATTGTCCGACTGAACTTAAACAGTCTGAGAGAATTCAGATAAACTAGAACAACCCATTCCTGGGGACTGTTCATATCCCATATGTTCTTTTAACGATAAATAGTCTGTGGTTGTAAGATTTTGGAGTGCTACAATTTGCACTTCTCCTAATTCTTGGTTGAGTTCCAACAGTATAGATCCAGTCCAATTTTTTGTTTTACTGTATGAACAGGCCAGCTTAGATATATCGTTCATCATTCCCATGGGAAGTGCAGGAACTGGTGGGGTGAGTGCATCTACACCTGTGACAGTGCGTGGATCTTTGTTGGAGTTTTTTTTTTTGCTGATCATCTTCTGTCATGAGTCTTCCTGAGAGTGCTGATGTTGGAAGTTCTTTTTCATATCGTATCTTAGTTCATTTTTGGGGTAGCCAAATTAGGCTTTGATCCTCTGTATAAACACAAACAGACCCTTTGCCTACACTTTTATATGCCCTTTATATCATTGTGTAGAACTCATTAGAGGTCACCACATAGGAAATGCTTTTTTTTTTTAATCATTAATCTACACTTACATGATGAATACTTTGTTTACTAGGCTCTGCCCTATACCAGGTCCCCCCTATATACTCCTTTACAGTCACTGTCCATCAGCGTAGCAAACTGTTGTAGAATCATTACTTGTCTTCTCTGTGTTGTACAGCCCTCCCCTTTCTCCCACCCTGCAACAGATGCTAATCTTAATACCCCTCTTTTTCTGACCCCCCTTATCCCTCCCTACCCACCCATCCTCCCCAGTCCTTTCCCTTTGGTACCTGTTAGTCCATTCTTGAGTTCTGTGATTCTGTTGCTGTTTTGTTCCTTCAGTTTTTCCTTTGTTCTTATATTCCACAGATGAGTGAAATCATTTGGTATTTCTCTTTCTCTGCTTGGCTTGTTTCACTGAGCATAATACCCTCCAGCTCCATCCATGTTGCTGCAAATGGTTGGATTTGCCCTTTTCTTATGGCTGAGTAGTATTCCATTGTGTATATGTACTACATCTTCTTTATCCATTCATCTATCGATGGACATTTAGGTTGCTTCCAATTCTTGGCTATTATAAATAGTGCTGCGATAAACATTGGGGTGCACTGATCTTTCTCATACTTGATTGCTGCATTCTTACGGTAAATTCCTAGGAGTGCAATTCCTGGGTCAAATGGTAGGTCTGCTTTGAGCATTTTGATGTACCTCCATACTGCTTTCCACAATGGTTGAACTAACTTACATTCCCACCAGCAGTGTAGGAGGGTTCCCCTTTCTCCACAGCCTCGCCAACATTTGTTGTTGTTTGTCTTTTGGATGGCAGCCATCCTTACTGGTGTGAGGTGATACCTCATTGTAGTTTTAATTTGCATTTCTCTGATAATTAGCGATGTGGAGCATCTTTTCATGTGTCTTTTGGCCATCTGTATTTCTTTTTTGGAGAACCGTCTGTTCAGTTCCTCTGCCCATTTTTTAATTGGGTTATTTGTTTTTTGTTTGTTGAGGCGTGTGAGCTCTTTATATATTCTGGACGTCAAGCCTTTATCGGATGTGTCATTTTCAAATATATTCTCCCATACTGTAGGGTTCCTTTTTGTTCTATTGATGGTGTCTTTTGCTGTACAGAAGCTTTTCAGGTTAATATAGTCCCACTTGTTCATTTTTGCTGTTGTTTTCCTTGCCCGGGGAGATATGTTCAAGAAGAGGTCACTCATGTTTATGTCTAAGAGGTTTGTGCCTATGTTTTCTTCCAAGAGTTTAATGGTTTCGTGACTTACATTCAGGTCTTTGATCCATTTTGAGTTTACTTTTGTATATGGGGTTAGACAATGTTCCAGTTTCATTCTCCTACATGTAGCTGTCCAGTTTTGCCAGCACCATCTGTTGAAGAGACTGTCATTTCATCATTATATGTCCATGGCTCCTTTATCAAATATTAATTTACCATAAATGTCTGGGTTAATGTCTGGATTGTCTAGTCTGTTCCATTGGTCTGTGGCTCTGTTCTTGTGCCAATACCAAATTGTCTTGAGTACTATGGCTTTATAATAGAGCTTGAAGGTGGGGAGTGAGATCCCCCCTACTTTATTCTTCTTTCTCAGGATTGCTTTGGCTATTCGGGGTCTTTGGTGGTTCCATATGAATTTTTGAATTATTTGTTCCAGTTCATTGAAGAATGTTGCTGGTAATTTCATAGGGATTGCATCAAATCTGTATATTGCTTTGGGCAGGATGGCCATTTTGACGATATTAATTCTTCCTAGACATGAGCATGGGATGCGTTTCCATCTGTTAGTGTCCCCTTTAATTTCTTTTAAGAGTGACTTGTAGTTTTCAGAATATAAGTCTTTCACTTTGGTTAGGTTTATTCTTAGGTATTTTATTTTTTTTGATGCATTTGTGAATGGAGTTGTTTTCCTGATTTCTCTTTCTATTGGTTCATTGTTGGTATATAGGAAAGCGACAGATTTCTGTGTGTTGATTTTGTATCCTGCAACTTTGCTGTATTCCGATATCAGTTCTAGTAATTCTGGGGTGGAGTCTTTAGGGTTTTTTATGTACAGTATCATGTCATCTGCAAATAGTGACAGTGACAGTTTGACTTCCTCTTTGCCAATCTGGATTCCTTGTATTTTTTTGTTTTGTCTGATTGCCGTGGCTAGGACCTCCAGTACTATGTTGAAAAACAGTGGGGAGACTGGGCATCCCTGTCTAGTTCCCGATCTCAGCGGAAATGCTTTCAGCTTCTCTCTATTCAATATAATGTTGGCTGTGGATTTTTCATAGATGGCCTTTATTATGTTGAGGTACTTGCCCTCTATTCCCATTTTGCTGAGAGTTTTTATCATGAATGGATGTTGAACTTTGTCAAATGCTTTTTCAGCATCTATGGAGATGATCATGTGGTTTTTGTCTTTCTTTTTGTTGATGTGGTGGATGATGTTTATGGACTTTCGAATGTTGTACCATCCTTGCATCCCTGGGATGAATCCCACTTGGTCATGGTGTATGATCCTTTTGACGTATTTTTGAATTCAGTTTGCTAATATTTTGTTGAGTATTTTTGCATCTACATTCATCAGGGATATTGGTCTGTAGTTTTCTTTTTTGGTGGGGTCTTTGCCTGGTTTTGGTATTAGGGTGATGTTAGCTTCATAGAATGAGTTTGGTAGTATCCCCTCCTCTTCTATTTCTTGGAAAACTTTAAGGAGAATGGGTATTATGTCTTCCCTGTATGTCTGATAAAATTCCGAGGTAAATCCATCTGGCCCGGTGGTTTTGTTCTTTGGTAGTTTTTTGATTACCGCTTCAATTTCGTTGCTGGTAATTGGTCTGTTTAGATTTTCTGTTTCTTTTTGGGTCAGTGTTGGAAGGTTGTATTTTTCTAGGAAGTTGTCCATTTTTCCTAGGTTTCCCAGCTTGTTAGCATATAGGTTTTCATAGTAGTCTCTAATAATTCTTTGTATTTCTGCAGGGTCCGTCGTGATTTTTCCTTTCTCATTTCTGATACTGTTGATTTGTGTTGACTCTCTTTTCCTCTTAATTAGTCTTTCTAGAGGCTTATGTATTTTGTTTATTTTCTTGAAGAACCAGCTCTTGGTTTCATTGATTTTTGCTATTGTTTTGTTCTTCTCAATTTTATTTATTTCTTCTCTGATCTTTATTATGTCCCTCCTTCTGCTGACCTTAGGCCTCCTTTGTTCTTCTTTTTCCAATTTCGATATTTGTGACATTAGACCGTTCATTTGGGATTGCTCTTCCTTTTTTAAATATGCTTGGATTGCTATATACTTTCCTCTTAAGACTGCTTTTGCTGTGTCCCACAGAAGTTGGGGCTTAGTGTTGTGTTGTCATTTGTTTCCATATATTGCTGGATCTCCTTTTTGATTTGGTCATTGATCCATTGATTATTTAGGAGCGTGTTGTTTAGCCTCCATGTGTTTGTGAGCCTTTTTGCTTTCTTTGAACAGTTTATTTCTAGTTTAATGCCTTTGTGGTCTGAAAAGTTCGTTGGTAGGGTTTCAATCTTTTGGAATTTACTGAGGCTCTTTTTGTGGCCTAGTATGTGGTCTATTCTGGAGAATCTTCCATGTGCACTTGAGAAGAATGTGTATCCTGTTGCTTTTGGATGTAGAATTCTGTAGATGTCTATTAGGTCCATCTGTTCTAGAGTGTTGTTCAGTGCCTCTGTGTCCTTACTTATTTTCTGTCTGGTGGATCTGTCCTTTGGAGTGAGTGGTGTGTTGAAGTCTCCTAGAATGAATGCATTGCATTCTATTTCCTCCTTTAGTTCTATTAATATTGTTTCAGGTATGTTCGTGCTCCTGTATTGGGTGCATATATATTTATAATGGTTACATCCTCTTGATGGACTGAGCCCTTTATCATTATGTAATGTCCTTCTTTGTCTTTTGTTACTTTCTTTATTTTGACGTCTGTTTTATCTGATACCAGAATTGCAACACCTGCTTTCTTCTCTCTGTTGTTTGCTTGAAATATCTTTTTCCATCCCTTGACTTTAAGTCTGTGTGTGTCTTTGGGTTTGAGGTGAGTCTCTTGTAAGCAGCATATGGATGGATCTTGCTTTTTTATCCATTCTATTACTCTGTGTCTTTTGATTGGTGCATTCAGTCCATTTACATTTAGGGTGATTATTGAAAGGTATGAATTTATTGCCATTGCAGGCTTTAAGTTTGTGGTTACCAAAGGTTTAGTAACCCTAAACCTTTACTTTAAAGCTTCTTTACTATCTTACTGTCTAACTTAACTCGCTTGTTGAGCTATTATAAACACACTCTGATGATTCTTTATTTCTCTCCCTTCTTATTCCTCCTCCTACCTTCTTCATATGTTGGGTGTTTTGTTGTGTGCTCTTTTTAGGAGTGCTCCCATCTAGAGCAGTCCCTGTAGGATGCCCTGTAGAGGTGGTTTGTGGGAGGCAAATTCCCTCAACTTTTGCTTGTCTGGGAATTGTTTAATCCCTCCTTCATATTTAAATGATATTCGTGCTTAATACAGTAGTCTTGGTTCGAGGTCCTTCTGTTTCATTGCATTAAGTATATCATGCCATTCTCTTCTGGCCTGTAGGGTTTCTGTTGAGAAGTCTGATGATAGCCTGATGGGTTTTCCTTTGTAGGTAACCTTTTTTTTCTCTCTGGCTGCCTGTAATACTTTGTCCTTGTCTTTGATCTTTGCCATTTTAATTATTATGTGTCTTGGTGTTGCCCTCCTTGGATCCCTTGTCTTGGGAGTTCTGTGTACCTCTGTGGTCTGAGAGGACATTTCTTCCCCTAGTTTGGGGAAATTTTCAGCAATTATTTCTCAAAGACATTTTCTATCCCCTTTTCTCTCTCTACTTCTTCTGGAATACCTATATTTTCATATTGTTCCTTTTCGATTGGTCACTCAGCTCTCTTAAAATTCTTTCATTCCTGGAGATCCTTTTATCTCTCTCTGCATCAGCTTCTCTGCGTTCCTGTTCTCTGTTTTCTAGTCCATTAATGGTCTCTTGCATCTCGTCCATTCTGTTTTGAAGTCCTTCCAGAGCTTGTTTTATTTCTGAATTCTCCTTCCTTAGTTCTTGCATATTTCTCTGCAAGTCCATCAGCATGGTTATGACTTTTGTTTTGAATTATTTTTCAGGAAGACTGGCTAAATCTATCTCCCCATATTCCTTCTCAGGGGAAGATGTAGCAGATGCCGAAGCTGTCTGGGTTAGTCTTGTCTGGATCATATTTTTTTGCCTTTTCATGTTGACAGGTGCTATTGACTGTCAGCTGGGAGCGCCAAAATTTTCACTTGCTACTGGCCTTTCTTTACTGGGACAACTGCGACCCCTAGTGGCTTGTGTTGGGTAATTGCGTGTAGTGTGGGTCTTTGTGTCTTGCCTGGCCGGAAGGGAGAAATTTCCCTTTATGTGGGCGGAATTTGTCTCAGGCTGCTTCTCTGCTTTCGCAGCGCCTGGTGGGGTAATGGATGGGGGCCTGCTTGACTGTTTGCCTCCGTGAGGGGTCTCAGAGCTGTTGCCCAGGGGGTTAGTGCACCCCGTTTTCCCTGTAATTTCCAGCTGCTGTACTGTGACCTGGGTTGTTTCCGTCAAGCTGTTAAGTCCCTGTCCCTTTAAGACTTTCAAAAAGCCCCCGCTTTTCTTTGTCACAGGGGTATCAGCTTCGGCACCCGCTCAGAGGTCTTACTCCCTGTTCCCCCAGTATCCAGGGCCCCCTGGGCACTCACTGTGTCTGCGCTCTGGCCCGGATGGCTTGGGCTGTGTGTTCGGCAGTCCTGGGCTCCATCTCCCTCCCGCTCTGCCTATTCTTCTTCCGCCGGGAGCTGGGGGGAGGGGCGCTCGGGTCCCGCAGGGCCGGGGCTTGTATCTTACCCCTTTCACCAGTCGCTGGTTTCTCGCTGGTGTAGCTGCAGTCTGGCCACTGTCCTGCGTCTTCTGGTCTCTCTTGTAGGGCTAGTTGTGTTTGTTGTATTTTCAAAAGTATATATGTTTTTGGGAGGAGATTCCCACTGTCCTACTCAAGCCGCCATGTTGGCTCCCCCACCCATTTTTATACTGGTATTTTCTCATTTGCTGAAAGTGTGAGGGTCCCTCAACTAGAGTCTGGGTTTATCTCAGAAATAACAGATCTTTGTGTCACTGTATATTTAGTGCATCTCTACGTAGAAGGAGGCGGGAGGCCCCTATTCTACCATCTTGCAGGTGTTACAACCACTTAATTTTATTGTGCTTTTCTGTAGGGTCATCCTTGAGTGAGGTGGCTGAGGACATCCTAGGCTGCGCTGTCTGTGTGATATGCAGGCTAATGAATGAGACAGAATGCAGAACAGATATATTTATATCCTAGAAAGATGTGATTATAATATTGTTTTGTTTCAATTGGCAGTTTTATTTTTATTTTTTAACTTTCTGAATTATATTATTTCCATTATACTATAAAAGTAAAAATTTTTGTTTTTAATTATTTTTATATTGACTCATGTTTTGACCCGTGTATACACTCATGTAACCTTCACCCAAATCAAGATTTCTACCATTCTCATTCATTTTCCCCCTTTCAAGATTTAATCCATCCCCCCCTCATGGCAACCACATTCTGTCCTTTATGTGAGACTGTTCCTGTCTATTTATTGATTGGTTTTAACAGTCCACATATAAGTAAAATCAAGTAGTAATTTGTTTCTGTCTTTTTTAAGTTAGATTAATACCTTCTAGGTCACTCCATGTTGTTGCAAATGGCAAGGTTTCATTCTTTTTTATGGCTGAGTAATTTTCTATTGTATATATGTTACACATCTTTCTCCATTCATCTATTGATGGGCATGTAGGTTTAGGTTGCTTTGTATTTTTGCTATTGTAAGTAACACTGCAATGAACATAGGAGTGCATATCACTTTTGAAATTAGTGATTACCTCCTCAGGTCTATTCTCAGAGGTGGAATTGTTGGATCATATCATATACGTAGTTTGAGTTTTTTGAGAAACTTTCCACTGTTTTCACCCATGTGCATTCTCACCTGCAGGGTACAAGGATTATATTTCCTCAACATCCTCTCCAGCATGTTATGTTGTGTGTTGGTGGTGTTAGCCGCTCTGACTGGTGTGGTCTTATCTCACTGTGCAGTTGGCCTTCTGTGACCACATGGACAGACCCAGATTATATTATGCTAAGTGAAGTAAGTCACACAAAGAAAGACAAACACCACAAGATTTCACCTCTATGTGGAATCTCAAAAAGAAAGAAAGGAACAAACACAACAGAAACAGGCTCAGAGACAGAGAGAACACATAGGTGTTTGCCACTGGGTAGCTGAGTGAGGGAATGGGTGTTAAAGGTGAAGGAGGAAAAAATTCTGTGAGATTATTTCATACCTTAATCTTGGTGATGGTCACATGAATGTCCTCACATAGAAACGTTCACTGAGCAATGCACTGAGATTCATGCATCTTTATGTATTTACCACAGAAACAAAAATAACATAAATAAGAACCAGAAAATCTTTTTGACAAAATTTTTATCAGTAAATGAAATAAGTAAACTAACATGAAAAAAGCCTTCATACAAAAATTAATTGCATCTTTATACACTGATAATGAACTATGTATAAGAGAAATGGTTCCATTTATAGTAGCCTCAAAAATATATTTAGAATACATTTAACCAAGGAGGTGTAAGACCAGTACACTGAAAATTATAAGATTGCAATGAATGCCATGCAAAAAGACACCAATAAATGTAAAAATATCCAATGTTCGTAGACTGAAAGAATTCGTATTGTTAGAATGCCAAGACTACCCAAAACCATCTATAGATTTCTTCTATTGAAAGTATTTTATCTTTTAAAGTTTACTCTTTATGAAAATAATAACAGATGAGGTGAGGTAGTAAGGAATAGAAAGGAAAGATGATGGAGAAATGGAGATTAAGAAAGGAGAATAAGAAGCAAAATCAAAGAAAAGAAAGGTGGAGGGGAAATATGTAACTAGAGTTAAAAAACTGGAAATTTAGGAACAGGGTCTAAAATAAATTTTTTTTAACAACCAATGAACCTGTTGGTAGTTTTACCAATTATCCTATAAAACCACATATGATAGATGTATGTTATTTTCCAACATGAATTATCTCGGCAACATTAAATTCATCTGAGATTCTCCCATGGGGATTTATTCATAAATCTGGTTGGCATCCCGGGACTTACTGGGCTAAAGCTTATGACTGTAGAGGGTGTGCGGAAAAATGGTGGAGTTGAAAAGTAAGGCAGAAACACCCCTGCATGCACACTCCAAGGAGGCAACTGTGGAAAATACAACTAAACTGAGAAATGACCTGAAGACCGCAGAAGCCGTCGTCTATCCCCAGTGAGGAGGAGAGGACCGCACTGCAAAGCGCAAAAGGCCAAAAAGGGACGGACGGAGAGCGACGGGCCGGGAAGCCCCCGCGGTGCCGTGGGTATCGCCGCCGCGCGGACAGCGGGCTCCACGACGACGTCCCGGGCGGCGCCGCCGCGCCTGCCTCTCCGGCTCGGGGGGCGAGAACCGCGCTGCCGGCCCTGCGGCGCTGAGCCGCCCGCCCCCGGCCGCCGCGGGCGCGCGGACGGGTCCCCCGGCGCGAAGCGGCGGAAGGGCGCCAGGAAGAGCGGGGCGGGGCGTGGGGCGAGGGAGGAGCGGGAGGGGCTGGGCTGGGCGCGGCGCCGGAGGGGCGGGGCGCGGGAGCGGCGGGAGAGGCGGTGCACTCCCGGCGCGGTCGGCGGCCCAGCGGCCGATGCCCGAGTGAACATGACGGTGCCGGAGCAAGGCGGAGAGAACGGAGGCGGGGGCGGCGATTCCACAGCACGTCGCGCTGCGGAAGGAAGCCGGGAGCGTGTCAGACCCGGGCAGCTCAGGTCCGTTACAGGAGCGTCTGCAGCGGCTTCAGGCAGGTGCAAAAGCGCAGCCACGGCCTCTGAGGAAGACACTCACGTAGGTCTCCCCTAACAGAGAGAAGTGGGTGCAGCAGATACAGCCGGGATGCCAGCGCCTCAGGTGGTTTGGTCTCAAGTAGCACATTGGGCAAGAACATTGAAGATCTTGAAAAGGAAGTAGTAAGAGAAAGGCAAGAAAATTGAAGACTTGTGGGTCTAATGCAAGATGAAGAGGAAATGATCGGAAAACTCAAAGAAGAAATTGATTTGTTAAATAGAGACCTAGATGACATCGAAGATGAAAATGAACAACTGAAGCAGGAGAATAAAATTCTTGTGAAACTTGTTGGGCAGCTAACAAGGTAGAAGATTCACGGCTCAATGTGGAAAAAAAAATTTTAAACTACTGATTGAATGTTATGGTTAGTGGTAGGACAAAATTCCTATGCTGCCTTACATTAAGTAAGTATATTTATTTCTAGAAAATAGTGGATGTTTATTTTCAAAATATTTCTGTTTCATTATTAGTTTTGAAAACTCATCACCCTATTTCACAAATAAATAACATCTTTCAGTTATTAAAATAATAGATTATCCGTCTTTTGGTTTTGTGTGGTATTCAGGTAATATATGGTTTTCAAAACTGTATGAATATATTTTATCTAAGGTAATGTATTTTCTCCCATAAGGAATATACATAGTCTTTGTTTACATAAATTCAAATACTTGTGGGGAGTTATCTGCAAATGCCTTATTGCTGCTGTGAGCAACCTTTTATGTGTTCATGATTTAATCATAAAGGTCTCTGTTTTCTGTCATTTGTTATTTCAAATTATAAGCAATTTAGGGTAATAGAGAATCACACTATTTTGTGTAACAGTCATCTTTAAAAAGGAAAGCTATTATAAAAAGTTAGTTAATATGTACTAGTAGTTGGCTGAATAGAAAATTTAAGATAACACTTGAATTATGCTATAGTAAATTAAAATGTGCTATTTTGTATTTGAATATTTAAAAAATTTTAAATCACTGTAACTTCTGAAAAGCATACACTTATAATTAGAATATAACATTTTTTATAAAGGTGTACTACCTTTTCTATTATACCAAAGTTTATAAGTGAGCATGGGTATTTAAAAAGTTCTATATTCACAAGCTGGAGAATGTATACAATTTCAATGTATAAGGAAAAAACCCATTTTTAAAATTATCTTATGCATTAAAATAAAAACCAAAATATTCATCCACACTTAAAACATTTGTACTTATATTAACCAAACAGTACATAAACAAATAGTACTGAAACACTCTGCTTAATTTCTAACTTGGAGAGGAACACTGGGCCACTGTTGTTCTCATGTGAGAGAAGTATTCCCCTACCTCACATTTAGCGGATTGCCTTCTTAATATTGGATATATAAAAACATTTATTTTGCAGAATTACACAGATTTTCTTTTCTATTAAATATCATTAATGTTTAGAGTTGTCTCGATGACATCATCATGTTGAATAAGGAGACCCCTGTCTTTAAAATACTGTAACAGTAAGAAATATCTGCCTTATGATTGAGTCTCAAATAGTATACGATAGTTTTGCTTAATTAATGTACATGAGTGGTCTTACGTGGTAAAATCCATTTGGGGTGCCCTATTGACTCTTTTCTTCACTAGGTAAGCCCCTTCAATATTCACTATTAGAAAAATAGGGAAGGCGAGACAATTAGAAAAAATGTGGAACAATTGAAAAATATCAGATGTTAGATTCTAAATATCTGTAGTGACCTAGCTTGGCTCCCCCACATTCCACTTCAAAGTTTCAACTCTGGCTGATCATCCGAATCACTTGTGCTGCTTGAGAAGCATTCCCTGGCTGTAGTTCATAGATAGGCTTAGGCTGAGACCCTGGACAGAATTCCTAAAGCCTGCCACCTGGTGACTCTGACCGTAATCGGGGTTTGGAACCAGCTGCCCTTACAACCTCTTTCCTGCTGTGGCTTCCATTGGAGACTCTGCAATTAACATCATTTTAACCACTGGCATTTTTTCCCCTCAGTTTATTTAATAATTAACCTGGTCTCTGGTTTCATATATCCATGTATATGTATCAGAAAGTTCCCTATTAGATTACCAAATGAGAGAGCTGCAGAACTGCTGCCTTCAAGCCTCCTTTTTGGAGAATATTTCCTGGCATGGGAGCAGTGATCTGCTGCCCACGTGCCACATGTTGCGCCAGGTCCAGGCCCCAGCTTCACTTGCAAGATACTCATCCCCCTTTGGCTACCCTTACCTAGGAAATGCTAGTATTGCCCAGTTGCCCTTCCACACTTTGGACCTTGCGAAAATGCTGTTAGTATTCACCCATAAAATATATTAATGTATTTATTTTTCAGTAAAAGATTTGGATTTACTATTTAATGCAAATATAATTAAAGGAATATTTCATTTTCCCTTTAAAAATTACACCAGTTATTAATGCTTTTTAAGACTGATTTGTTACAAAAATTTTTCCTTTTGTTCAGTTTATTGGGAAAATTTTCCAACAGTGATCTTTTACATAACGGTTCCCAGTTCAAACACAAGAGCCTGACAACTGAGACAGAGCGGTTCACAAGCAGCCCTTCCGTCCTTAACACATATTTTCATGTTACATATAGGTTTTTACACTGACACTGAAAAGTAAAGTAGGATCTGCTACAAGTTCCCTTTAATATTTATCAGAAGCATTGAGATTTTTTTTAAAAGATAACAATATGTACACTACCTTAGAAAACTTGGGTGTTGTCAATAAAGTGCTAGTATTTGTGAAATTTTTAGTCCCATTTAGAGAACATTTCTTATGTTTCCTGGGAATTTGTGGCATAATAAAGCATATTCAAAGTTTTAAAAAAATGATTGATTGAGACCCATGCCCTGCCCCCTTTCCTGCCCACGTGCAGGAGGGAGAGGAATGGAGTGGGGACGAGATAAACATGCAGGAACCCAGCTCACCTGGCCTTGGATATCTGCTCCATGAACATGAGTCCACTTTGTGTTGGGAAAAGGAATTTCTTAAAGCCAGAAGATGCTAATAGAGGTGTGTGACAGCTAAAAGCACAGCAATATTTCCATAATAGGGATCCCAGAAGAAGAGAGAGACAAAAGTTCAGAAAGTCTCTTGGAAGAAATATAGGTGGAAAATTTCACAATCTAGGGAAAGAAAAAGACATCTAGGTTCCCAAAGTACAGAGAACTCCTAACAAAATGAATCACAGGAAGACAACACTTAAGACATATAATAATTAAGATGGCAAAGATTAAAGATAAAGAGAGAATCTTAAAAGCAACAAGAGAGAGGCACACAGTTACCTATACAGAAACTCCCTAAATGTATTAGCTGAGTTTTCAGCAGAAACTGTACAGGCCAGAAGTGAGTGGCATGAAATATTGAAGGTACTGAATGGAAAGAAACTACAACCAGTAATTCTCTGCCCAGCAAGGTTATCATTCAAAACTTAAGGCTGGATTATAAGTGTCCCAGATAAAGGAAGATTGAAAAAATTCAGCACCACTAAACCTACCTTACAAAATATGATAGAGGGACTCCTTTAGATGGAAATGTTTTTAAGTCCAAATATTTTTCATCAGGAAACCCAAACCTACAGTAAAGACAGTAGACCAATTGTTTCCCAAACATGTTTGAAGTTAAGGAAACAGTAGTAAAATAAACTGTAGACAAAATTAGTCAAGGGATACCCCAGAGATGTAGATTACATCATCTTATAAATAAAGTGTGGAGGAGGAAGCATAAAAAATGTTAATTTAGAATGTGGCTCAAAGTCACATCAGTAGTCTCCATTTGACTTCTTTCACTTTGTGTAATGTCCACTAGATGAATTCATAGTGTTGCATTGACAAGATTTCATTACTGCTTATGACTGAGTAATATTCCATTGTGTTTGTGTGTGTGTACTACATATTTTTGTATCCATTTATATATAGGAACTTAGGCTATTTTAATAATGCTAAAATAAATAAAGGATTTCATATATATTTTTGAATCAAGGTTTTGTTTCCTTTGGTTGTATTCCTAAAAGAGCAGTTGCTGGTTTGTATGGTATTTATATTTTAAGCTTCGTAAGGAAACTCCATTCTGTGTTCCAAAGCGGTTACACCGATTTACATTCCTTCCAGCAGTGTAGGAGGCTTACCTCTTCTCCACATCCTTAACAACACATTATTTCTTGACTTTGGGTTAGTGGCCTTTCTAACTGCTGTGAGGTGATAGCTCATTGTACTTTTGATCATCTCTAATGATTAGCTACATAGAGGATCTTTTCATGTGCCTGATGGCCATCTGTATTTCTTCTTGAAATATTTCTCTTCAGGTGGTCAGCCATTTCCAACAACATGGATCGACCTAGAGGGTATTGGTAAGTGAAATAAGTCAGGGAGAAAAAGACAAATACTATATGATTTCAGTTGTTTCTGGAATCCAAAAACAAAACAAAACAAAATGAACAAAACAACAGTTCATTCAGAGACAGAGAAGTGACTACTGATTACAATGGGTGAAGGGTTGGAGTGGTTGGGTGAGGTAATAGTGGGACGAAGGGACACAAAACCTCAATCATAAGTTGGTTCCATATACAAATGTTGTTGGAAGATATCATAAAACTTATTAAATGGAAAGGCATGCCATGTTCCTGGACCACCAGAAACAATAAAGATATAATTTCTTACCCTATTGATCCATTCCTTTATTAAAATTCCAGTCAAATCCCTGTTGACCTACGTACATCTTGGAAAACTGAATGTAAGTTTTATATGTGCTGGGCAACTAAAATGTAATAGAAAAAGTAACTTTGAAAAATAATGTACTTGGTTGCGTCATTCTATCCATTTTCAAGACTTCTGCCGAGGGTAAAGTAATTAAGACTCTCTGGTGTTCAGGGAGGTATAGACAAACACGTCGATGCACAAATGTACAGAGTCCAGAAATGGACTCATGCATGTGTGGCCATTTGTTTTTTGAGAAACATATATATAAATCAATTCAATGGATGCTGGTTAGTCTTCTGAAAATTGTCATTAGAACGTATGGACATCCACATGCAAAAATGGAATTGTTACCTAGCACTCAGATTTCATAAATCAATTAAAAAGAAACCACAAAATTATAAAACCTTTAGAATAAAGCACAAGAAAATATAATGACATGATGACACAAAGTGCTTAACAGGATACAAATGCAAAATCCATAAAAGGGGAAAAAGTGCTTCATCAACATTGAGAAATAAATGATCTAATGACACTGAAAGGCACAAAGTATGTAAGCAGAACTTCATTAAAATTTGAAATTTCTACTGCCCCAAAATACAGTGTCATGGTAATGAGAAGGCAGTCCATGAACTAGGAGAAAATATGTTGTAAACACTTAGCTCACAAAGGCCTGTCCTCCAAAAATACAAGAACCACTTAAATTTGAAGAAAAAAATAACCTAGTATAAAAAAGAGTCCAAAGAGTATAGCACACTATAGCATAGAGAACATACACTTTGTAAATAAGCAAATGAAAAGATGCTGCACATTGTATGTCATTCGGAAAATGCAAGTGAAAGCACTGAGATACCACCACGCACCTGGTGGGAGAGATGAACCTACAACACTGGCAGTGCCCAGTGCCAGCAAGGGTGTGGGGCTCACTCACTGGGGCAGAAACGCAGGATGGCACAGCCGCCTTGGAAGGCAGTTCGACGGTTTCTCACAAAATTGAACACACCTGTTACCATATGATATGACAACTGTGCTTTGGAGCTGAAAACATCAACAAAAAATCTGCCCTCTGGTAATTATAGGAGCTTTATTCATCGTTGTCAAAGGGAATCAGCCAAGGTGCCTTTCGTAAGTGAATAGTTAATACATTCATGTACATCCAGACATCAGAATACTACTCGTGATTGAAAAAAATGAGATAGTAGGCCTTGAAATACATTGAAGAACCTTAGGGACATATTAGTAAGTGAAAGCAGCCAATGTGTAAAGAATACAACTTCTATAATTTCAACTCCAAGAGATTCTAGGTAAAGCAGCATGGTAGAGACAGTGAAACACATGCAGGGGTTGCCATAGGCTGTGAGGGCATAGGGCTGAATAGGCACAGTTTATAGGAACTGAATTACTTCATATGATTCTACGATGATGCATATGCAGCAACAGTGATCCACAGTATAAAAGCAGTTTTTTGCAGGATTATGTTTAGATTTTGTTTAGATTTATCAAGAGGAACAAATTTGCCACTCTGGTGGGGAGATGCTGGTAAAGGGATGGTCTATGCCTGGATGGGGGTAAAGAGCATTGGGATTCTCTGCAATTCCCTTCAAGTTTTCTGAGAAGCTGAAATGGCATTAAAATTTTAATTCAGTAAGAATATAAATAATAAACAAATATCTGTGATAGATGGTAAGACAATGACAGCACATGTGCAGTGGAAGAAATGATTTGCAGATCACTTTCTGACAATGAACTTGAGAATATATAAATATCACTCAGTACTCAAAAAATATAAAAGTCAAAATTAAAAAGTGGACACTTAATTAGAGGATAAATGAATGGTAAATAAGCACATGAAAATATTCAATATCAAAAGATATTATGAAATTGCAAGTTTAAGGTAACAGCATACCATGTCTAATATGAATACATTGAAAATGCCAAATGATGGGGGGATACTGCAGCATCTGGAAGTCCCCACCATCGCTGGTGGCAATGTGAAATGGCACAGAGACTGAAAAATTTGGTCAGTTTCTAATAGTGTAAACATAGACTCACCATATGACCCAGAAATCACACCACTCTGTATCTGAGGGAAATGAAGCCTAGGGTTTAAATCCAAATCAGTACGTGGTGGTTATAGTCGATTTATTGAGAATCACCCAAATCAGGAGAAAATCCAAACGTCCTCAGGGAAGACTCGGTGAACGCCTGTGAGATCCATAAACTGGAATACTACTTAAGGATGAAACTGAGCTGTGGATACGCGCAGCCACCTGGGGCCTCCCAAAGAATGACCCTGCGGGAAACAAGCGGCATCAGAAGGCTGCGTACTGTTGACTCGGTGCACAAGACGTTCTCCAGATGGAAACCCTACGGGATGAAGAGACGACGGGAGTTGCCCGGCGCCTGGGTGGGAAGGAGGGTGTGGGGGTGACGGACTAGCAGAGGGGGCTGGGGGATGGTTGTGCATTCTTAAAGCAGTGGCAGTAGTAAGAGTCTAAAGAAGTTAAAAAAAATTCAGACCTGAAGAATAGAACAGTTGCTAATTTTATGGTAACGTTAATTAGAAAAAAAATAAACCAGTGAGGAGAATTCAATGAGCAATAATTCTATGGCCTTTTTAATGTATTTTTATTTCAAGAATAATTTCAATCATGTAAATAATAATTATTTTTAATACAAAAATTGTAACCATAATGCTCCATTCTTCAAGGGAGTCATCTGGAGAGCTGGTCCACCTACCAAAGGGTGAATGGATAATCAAAATTTAGGAACTATTCCTGAATATTAAAATATTAAATTGTAGGCACATGAAGCTTATTAATTTGACAATATATTTAACAAACTGAAAATAGGAATGTAAAAGTCAGTTTCCTACCTTGTTTATAATTATGACATAGAATATGCACACATCATATTAGTCTACATCTCATTCACTTAAACGTTACCAGATTGATCCAGCCAGATAAGAGGGAAACTGGAAAATGTACCCATTAGTCAGTAAGTATTGTTTGCTGAAGATATCTAGATGGGGGGCTCCATCTCCCCACCCCGTATAAATCATTAAGAACAGAGTAAATATTAGGAGGCAACTCATAATTTGCCAAATAATAAATGAAAACTCAGACTAAAGGTGGTTTTTATTGTTATATAAGCCCAATATTAGTTGAATACTTCAGCCTTCATGCCATTTATAAAGATATATATAATCTTTGGTTACTTTTCTGCATATACGTAAACTAGTAAGAACTCATAATATATGCAACTCTTGACACTGTTTGCAGTTCAAGGATTTCTCTCAAATAAGAACCACATATCCAGGCCCCCTGCCACCTGAGTGGCACAGATCATTCAACCCTTTCAACTGTAGAGTAAATGGAAATTTTGAAACTGCTTTCACAAAACATTCTTCCAAGTGGCTCAACAACTCACATTCTGTAGGACAGTTGGGGTTCCTATGGCCAGGATCCTCACGGAACTTAAACCACGTGATGAGGTAACGGGCCTGTTGCTAGGCTACCGCTTCCACGCCTGCAGGCAATGAGCTATTACTGCGCTATAGAGAGAGAGAGAGCTCTGCGCAGTGCTCGGGGCGGAGGCGGGGGACCGCCAGGAGAACCCGCTGGGAAACAAACCCTTTCACCCCGAACAACGTTTGCTCTGATTTTCTTTGGTCCCATTGAATTCACAGCGAACTTGCCCGGGGCTGAAACCCATTGGCAAGACGATTCCCTTCCCTCTTCCCAGGCGCCTGGACACTGGCGCCGGGACCGGGCCGCCATCCGCTGAGTGCGTGTGGTTGGCGCTGCGGAGAGTGGGCGTGGGGCGGGTGGAGCTGCCCCACGCCTGATGCCTGCGAGTAAGAGCCGCGTGCCTAGAGTGATGAAGGGAAGGCAGGGGGCCCAGGTGCTTGGTAATGTGTGAAGTTGGCGTTTCACCCATTGCTTTCATGTGGAAGAGGAAGAATAACTGAATTTGCTTAATCAACACTTTTTGAGGGGTGTCTTTTTCCTGATCATTTTATCACAGGATATCCACCTCAACAGACCAAAGACCTGGAAGGTAAAGGGAGCATAAAAAGCAGATTAAGTTACAATCTATTTCATAGATAAAAGACATGTGAATCCTTAAAATAGGGGACTAGAAATCTTCTAATGAATCAGCAACTTAAAAACATGAAAAGTGTCATAGATGCCCATATGGCTGAATTACCCTGGGTAAATGGAAACTGCATTACCAAATGAAACACAGGGTAAAGTTAAGAATTTTACGATCATAATGAGATTGAATAGGAACAAGGACCTCTATCATGAGACTTATTTTTCTCAATGTCGTTTTTTGTTTTTTTTTTTGTGAGGGCATCTCTCATATTTATTGATCAAATGGTTGTTAACAACAATAAAATACTGTATAGGGGGGTCAATGCTCAATGCACAATCATTAATCCACCCCAAGCCTAATATTCGTCAGTCTCTAATCTTCTGAAGCATAACGAACAAGTTCTTACATGGAGAACAAATTCTTACATAGTGAATAAGTTACATGGTGAACATTACAAGGGCAGTCATCACAGAAGTTTTCGGTTTTGTTTATGCATTATGAACTATAAACAGTTCAAATATGAATACTCATTTGATTTTTATACTTGATTTATATGTGGATACCACATTTCTCTCTTTATTATTATTATTTTTAATAAAATGCTGAAGTGGTAGGTAGATACAAGATAAAGGTAGAAAACATAGTTTAGTGTTGTAAGACAGCAAATGTAGATGATCAGGTGTGTGCCTGTAGCCTATGTGTTAATCCAAGCTAGACAAAGGCCATAAAACATCCATGTATGCAGAAGATTTCTCTCAGAACAGGGGGGAGAGGTTCTAAGCCTCACCTCTGTTGGTCCCACTTTTTCTCACCTGATGGCCCCTCTGCGACTGTGCCTGTCTTAGGTAGTTCCTCCCTTGAGGAATCTTACCCGTCTCTGGCTAACCAGTCATCTTCCGGGGCCATACAGGGAAATGTTAAGTTGGTAAGTGAGAGAGAAGCCTTATTGTTTGAAAAGGTTGGCTTTTTACTTCTTTGCATATTTATTCCCTGTGGCTTCTATGCCCAGCATTTGTCTTGAGGTGTCTTTACCACTTGGAAGAATTATTATACTCGGTAAATTCGATATGAGGCACAAATTCTATTTAAGGGTTGTAGTTAGGAAGGAAGAAGAAAAGCTATAGAAGTAGCAGGCAGAAGAAAACATGGGAAGATTGATTATTTCTTTGACATATCTTCTTGTAGAGTAACTTCAGCATGTATAGGTTTTAAACTACTAATTAAATTGTGCACACACATTAACATAATAGGAGTACAGTTACATAACCAAAGCATACCTGTAATTACCAGCCATCTCCAGTGAAACCAAGAAAACCAGTTAGGCACCTTAGGCATTTGTGAAAACTTATCTATGATATGGTGGATATTGTCCAACTGAACGTGAACAGCCTGGGAGAAATCAGACAAATTAAAACAGTCCATTCCTGGGGACTGTTCACATCCCATATGTTCTTTTAACAGCAAATAGTCTGTAGTTGTAAGATTTTGGAGCACTACAATTTGCAGTTCTCATAATTCTTGGTTGAGTTCCAACAGTATAGATCCAGTCAAATTTGTTGCTTTACTGTATGCACAGGCCAGCTTAGATATCTCCTTCTTCATTCCCATGGCAAGTCCAGGAACTGGTGGGTTATTGTATCTACACCTGTAGCAGTGCGTGGATCTTTGTTGGGGTTTTTTGATGATCATCTTCTGTCATGAGTCTTCCCGAGAGTGCTGATTTTGGAACTTATTTTTCATATCTTATCTTAGTTCATATTCGGGGTAGCCAAATTAGGCTTTGATCCTCTGTATAAACACAAACAGACCCTTTGCCTACACTTTTATATGCCCTTTATAAAATTGTGGAGAACTCATTGGAGGTCACCACACAGGAACTGCTTTTTTTTTTTATCATTAATCTACACTTACATGATGAATATTTTGCTTACCAGGCTCTCCCATAAACCAGGTCCCCCCTATATACCCCTTAACAGTCACTGTCCATCAGCGTAGCAAAATGTTGTAGAATCACTACTTGTCTTCTCTGTGTTGTGCAGCCCTCCCCTTTCTCCTACCCCCCATGCATGCTAATCTTAATACCCACCTTTTACACACCCCCTTATCCCTCCCTATACACCCATCCTCCCCAGTCCCTTTCCCTTTGGTACCTGTTAGTCCATTCTTGAGTTCTATGATTCTGCTGCTGTTTTGTTCCTTCAGTTTTTCCTTTGTTCTTATACTCCACAGATGAGTGAAATCATTTGGTGTTTCTCTTTCTCCGTTTGGCTTGTTTCACTGAGCATAATACCCTCCAGCTCCATCCATGTTGCTGCAAATGGTTGGATTTGCCCTTTTCTTATGGCTGAGTAGTATTCCATTGTGTATATGTACCACATCTTCTTTATCCACTCATCTATCGATGGACATTTAGGTTGCTTCCAATTCTTGGCTATTATAAATAGTGCTGCGATAAACATAGGGGTGCATTGGTCTTTCTCATACTTGATTGCTGCATTCCTAGGGTAAATTCCTAGGAGTGCAATTCCTGGGTCAAATGGTAAGTCTGTTTTGAGCATTTTGATGAACCTCCATACTGCTTTCCACAATGGTTGAACTAATTTACATTCCCACCAGCAGTGTAGGAGGGTTCCCCTTTTCCACAGCCTTGCCAACATTTGTTGTTGTTTGTCTTTTGGATGGCAGCCATCCTTACTGGTGTGAGGTGATACCTCATTGTAGTTTTAATTTGCATTTCTCTGGTATTTAGCGATGTGGAGCATCTTTTCATGTGTCTTTTGGCCATCTGTATTTCTTTTTTGGAGAACCGTCTATTCAGTTCCTCTACCCATTTTTTAATTGGGTTTTTTGTTTCTTGTTTGTTGAGGCATGTGAGCTCTTTATATATTCTGGACGTCAAGCCTTTATCGGATGTGTCATTTTCAAATATATTCTCCCATACTGTAGGGTTCCTTTTTGTTCTATTGATGGTATCTTTTGCTGTACAGAAGCTTTTCAGCTTAATATAGTCCCACTTATTCATTTTACTGTTGTTTTCCTTGCCCGGGGAGATATGTTCAAGAAGAGTTCACTCATGTTTATGTCTAAGAGGTTTTTGCCTATGTTTTTTTCCAAGAGTTTAATGGTTTCATGACTTACATTCAGGTCTTTGATCCATTTTGAGTTTACTTTTGTATATGGGGTTAGACAATGGTGCAGTTTCATTCTCCTACATGTACCTGTCCAGTTTTGCCAGCACCATCTGTTGAAGAGACTGTCATTTCGCCATTGTATGTCCATGGCTCCTTTATCAAATATTAATTGACCATATATGTCTGGGTTAATGTCTGGATTCTCTAGTCCGTTCCATTGGTCTGTGGCTCTGTTCTTGTGCCAGTACTAAATTGTCTTGATTACTATGGCTTTATAATAGAGCTTGAAGTTGGGGAGTGAGATCCCCCCTACTTTATTCTTCTTTCTCAGGATTGCTTTGGCTATTCGGGTTCTTTGGTGTTTCCATATGAATTTTTGAATTATTTGTTCCAGTTCATTGAAGAATGTTGCTGGTAGTTTCATAGGGATTTCATGAAATCTGTATATTGCTTTGGGCAGGATGACCATTTTGATGATATTAATTCTTCCTAGTCACGAGCATGGGATGAGTTTCCATCTGTTAGTGTCCCCTTTAATTTCTCTTAAGAGTGACTTGTAGTTTTCAAAGTATAAGTCTTTCACTTTTTTTTTTAGGTTTATTCCTAGGTATTTTATTTTTTTGATGCAATTGTGAATGGAGTTGTTTCCCTGATTTCTCTTTCTGTTGGTTCATTGTTAGTATATAGGAAAGCCACAGATTTCTGTGTGTTGATTTTGTATCCAGCAACTTTGCTGTATTCCGATATCAGTTCTAGTAGTTTTGGGGTGGAGTCTTTAGGGTTTTTTATGTACAGTATCATGTCATCTGCAAATAGTGACAGTTTAACTTCTTCTTTACCAATCTGGATTCCTTGTATTTCTTTGTTTTGTCTGATTGCCGTGGCTAGGACCTCCAGTACTAAGTTAAATAACAGTGGAGAGAGTGGGCATCACTGTCTAGTTCCCGATCTCAGAGGAAATGCTTTCACCTTCTCGCTGTTCAATATAATGTTGGCTGTGGGTTTATCATAGATGGCCTTTATTATGTTGAGGTACTTGCCCTCTATTCCCATTTTGCTGAGAGTGTTTATCAGGAATGGATATTGAACTTTGTCAAATGCTTTTTCAGCATCTATGGAGATGATCATGTGGTTTTTGTCTTTCTTTTTGTTGATGTGGTGGATGATGTTGATGGACTTTTGAATGTTGTGCCATCCTTGCATCCCTGGAATGAATCCCACTTGGTCATGGTTTACGATCATCTTGATGTATTTTTGAATTCGGTTTGCTAATATTTTGTTGAGTATTTTTGCACCTACGTTCATCAGGGATATTGGTCTGTAGTTTTCTTTTTTGGTGGGGTCTTTGCCTGGTTTTGTTATTAGGGTGATTTTAGCTTCATAGAATGAGTTTGAGAGAATCCCCTCCTCTTCTATTTTTTGGAAAAGTTTAAAGAGAATGGGTATTATGTCTTCCCTGTATGTCTGATAAAATTCCGAGGTAAATCCATCTTGCCCAGGGGTTTTGTTCTTGGGTAGTTTTTTGATTACCACTTCAATTTCGTTGCTGGTAATTGGTATGTTTAGATTTTCTGTTTCTTTCTGGGTCAGTCTTGGAAGGGTGTATTTTTCTAGGAAGTTGTCCATTTCTCCTAGGTTTCCCAGCTTGTTAACATATAGGTTTTCATAGTATTCCCTAATAATTCTTTGTATTTCTGTGGGGTCCGTCGTGATTTTTCCTTTCTCATTTCTGATACTGTTGATTTGTGTTGACTCTCTTTTCCTCTTAATAAGTCTGGCTAGAGGATTATCTATTTTGTTCATTTTCTTGAAGAACCAGCTCTTGGTTTCATTGATTTTTGCTATTGTTTTATTCTTTTCAATTTTATTTATTTCTTCTCTTACCTTTATTATGTCCCTCCTTCTGCTGACCTTAGGCCTCATTTGTTCTTCTTTTTCCAATTTCGATAATTGTGACATTAGACCATTCATTTGGGATTGTTCTTCCTTTTTTAAATATGCTTGGTTTGCTATATACTTTCCTCTTAAGACTGCTTTTGCTGTGCCCCACAGAAGTTGGGCCTTAGTGCTGTTGTTGTCGTTTGTTTACATATATTGCTGGATCTCCATTTTGTTTTGGTCATTGATCCATTGATTATTTTGGAGAGTGTTGTTAAGCCTCCATGTGTTTGTGAGCCTTTTTGCTTTCTTAGTACAGTTTATTTCTAGTTTGATGCCTTTGTGGTCTGAAGAGTTGCTTGCTAGGATTTCAATCTTTTGGAATTTACTGAGGCTCTTTTTGTGGCCTAGTATGTGGTCTATTCTGGAGAATGTTCCATGTGCACTTGAAAAGAATGTGTATCCTGTTGCTTTTGGATGTAGAGTTCTGTAGATGTCTATTAGGTCCATCTGTTCTAGTGTGTTGTTCAGTGCCTCTGTGTCCTTACTTATTTTCTGTCTGGTGGTTCTGTCCTTTGGAGTGAGTGTTGTGTTGAAGTCTCCTAGAATGAATGCATTGCATTCTATTTCCTCCTTTAGTTCTGTTATTATTTGTTTACAGATATGTTGGTGCTCCTGTATTGGGTGCATATATATTTATAATGGTTATATCCTCTTGTTGGACTGAGCCCTTTATCATTATGTAATGTCCTTCTTTATCTTTTGTTACTTTCTGTATTTTGAAGTCTGTTTTGTCTGATACTAGTATTGCAACACCTGCTTTTTTCTCTGTTATTTGCATGAAATATCTTTTTCTATCCCTTGATTTAAATCTGTGCATGTCTTTGGGTTTGAGGTGAGTCTCTTGTAAGCAGCGTATGGATGGATCTTGCTCTCTTATCCATTCTATTACTCTGTGTCTTTTGATTGGTGCATTCAGTCCATTTACATTTAGGGTTATTATTGAAAGATATGTACTTATTGCTATTGCAGGCTTTAATTTTGTGGGTACCAAACGTTCAGGGTTAGCTTCTTTACTATCTTAGTGTCTAACTTAACTCGCTTGTTGAGCTATTATAAACATGGTCTGATGATTCTTTATTTCTCTCCCTTCTTATTCTTCCTCTTCCCTTCTTCATATGTTGGGTGTTTTGTTCTGTGCTCTTTTTAGGAGTGCTCCCATCTAGAGCAGTCCCTGTAAGATGTCCTATAGAGTTGGTTTGTGCGAAGCAAATTCCATCAACTTTTGCTTGTCTGGAAATTGTTTAATCCCTCCTTCATATTTAAATGATAATCGTTCTGGATACAGTTGTCTTGGTTTGATGCCCTTCTGTATCATTGCATCAAGTATATCATGCCATTCTCTTCTGGCCTGTAGGGTTTCTGTTGAGAAGTCTGATGATAGCCTGATGGGTTTTCCTTTGTAGGTGACCTTTTTTTTTCTCTCTGGCTGCCTTTAATACTTTGTCCTTGTCTTTGATCTTTGCCATTTTAATTATTATGTGTCTTGGTGTTGCCCTCCTTGGATCCCTTGTCATGGTAGTTCTGTCTATCTCTGTGGTATGAGAGGCCATGTCCTTCCCTAGTTTGGGGAAGTTTTCGGCGATTATTTCTTCAAAGACACTTTCTATCCCCTTTTCTTTCTCTTCTTCTTCTGGTATCCCTATAATGCGTATAATGTTCCATTTCGATTGGTCACTCAGCTCTCTTAGAATTCTTTCATTCCTGGAGATCCTTTTATCTCTCTCTGCATCAGCTTCTCTGCGTTCATGTTCTCTGTTTTCTAGTCCATTAATGGTCTCTTGCATCTCGTCCATTCTGTTTTGAAGTCTTTCCAGAGCTTGTTTTATTTCTGTATTCTCCTTCCTTAGTTCTTGCATATTTCTCTGCAAGTCCATCAGCATGGTTATGACTTTTGTTTTGAATTCTTTTTCAGGAAGACTGGCTAAGTCTATCGCCCCAGGTTCCTTCTCAAGGGAAGATGTAGCAGATGCTGAAGCTGTCTGGGTTAGTCTTGTCTGGATCATATTTTTTTGCCTTTTCATGTTGACAGGTGCTATTGACTGTCAGCTGGGAGGGCCATACTTTTCACTTGCTACTGACCTTTCTTTACTGGGTCAACTGCGACCCCTAGTGGCTTGTGTTGGGTAATTGTGTATAGGCTGGGTCTTTGTGTCTTGTCTGGCCGAATTGTAGGAATTTTCCTTTCTGTAGGCGTTTTGCCTTAGGCTGTTTCTCTGCTTTCGCAGTGCCCGGAGCATTAATGGATGGGGGTGGGCATGCTGTTTGGCTGTTTACCCCTGTGAGGGGTCTCAGAGATGTTGCCCAGGCGGTTAGTGTGCCCGGTTTCCCTGTAATTTCCAGCCACTGTGCTGTGACCTGTGTTGTTTCTGTCTAGATGTTAAATCCATCTTCCTTTAAGACTTTCAAGAAGCACTGGCTTTTCTTTTTCACAGGGGCATCAGCTTTGGCACCCCCTCAGAGGTCTTGCTGCCCTGTTTCCCTAGTTTCCATCACTCCAAGCATGCACTGTGTCTGTGCTCTGGTGCGGGTGGCTGGAGCTGCATGTTTAGCAGTCCTGAGCTCCCTCTCCCTCTCGCCGGGAGCTGGGGGGAGGTGTGCTCATGTCCCGCCGGGCCGGGGGTTGTATCTTACCCCTTTCACCAGGCTCTGGGCTCTCGCACATGTGGATGTAGTCAGGATGTTGTCCTGTGTCTTCTGGTCTCTCTTTTAGGATTAGTTGTATTTGTTATATTTTCAAATATATATATGTTTTTGGGAGGAGATTCCCACTGTCCTACTCACGCCACCATGTTGGCTCTCAATTCGTTTTTTATGTTCATGTTTGATTTTACCTTGGAAAGTGATACAGTTACAGAAAAATGAGAATGGCATAATGACCATCTGTATATCTTTCCCCTGAACTCACTGAGTGCATGTATATTTTTAATTTATAGATGTGTGTTTTTAACATTCTTAGATCTAAATTTGTTTTACATTAAACCATTGTTCTGAGATGAAACAATTTAGGAATTGTAGTTTCATAAGAATTTGAAATTTCACTCAATTTGAGCATGAAATCTTAAAACAAAAAAAAAACCCTTTTCATTTGGATAGTCTTAACAATACTAACAAGTGAATAATGCATTCTTGAATAGATGCATATAATGAATAGATTGTGCTACAGCTTAGTTATTTAGCATGAAAAATGCAAATTTATGTAAGTGGATAGTACAGTCATATAACTGAGAGTTACTTTACTGATTATAAAACAAAATTCATAATATTACTTTACTCTTTACTTTTGTTTTGCAATTCAATTTTTGACCCATCTTGTTTATTCTTATCCTAAACAGTTACAGCAAAATTTCATTTATTTCTATAATTTAGCTTTTTTTCAAGTTATATTAAATTTAGTAAACATAAAATAAGTAAGTGCCTATTATTATTAAGTCCCCATTTTTAGGTTGGTAGCAATTTATATTTGTGAAGACAAGAATATTCCCTATAGAGTATTTACTATAATATTTTTCCTTAGAGAAAACAGGACATCATTTCAACTATAGAATAAGTTACTATATTCATACTGTGTATGAGTAAGAAATTTTCTTTTCATTTTGAAGCTTCCTTTTATTTGGCAAGATCATTTTGCATTCTCACTGTTTAGAGTTTTTATTGGTACTGAGTACTCTCACACTGAAAAGGTATTGAAAATGAAAGGTGAATTCTGGACTTCTTAGTGTAAATAATTTGATATTTGTAAAGATATTAATATGGTGTAAAGATGTATACATTTGATAAATTAGTTAAAATTGAATGCTAAACCAGTATGATGAAGGGTGTGAAATTTTAAATATTATGCAGTATATGTGTAAATAATGCTTTCAATTGTTTAATTTCATTGCTAGAAATTTTTCATCCCCCTGTAAGTGTGTATCCAGATTCTCTGTATGCAGAATTCTGCTGTGTCAAATGAATTTTTCTGACTGAATGTCCTGAATGTATGTTCCTTACAAGAATGGTCCATGACTCCTAATATGCAATAAGGATGTGTAGAAGGACATTTTTGATTGCTTTAAAATCTTAGCTGTCAATCCACTTAGTTAAAAAGGAAGGCTACTCACTTCTTCCTTATCTATATAGCCTCAATAAGGCATATCCCCCTATTCATAAAGAAATTTTACTTGTAATTTTCCTTGATATTGACATACTGAAGTAATTATAACATTTTAATTATTTTAAGATCTGAGATTTCTCAGTGATTATTTTTGCTTGAATAACTAATTTTCATTTCTGACACATACTAGATCCTTGACATAAACTATTTGATGTAGAAGAGAGAGCTTCATATGTGGTTTGTTTCATTTTAAACATAGGCACAAGGGTAAGTTATATACATAATAAGAAAGCTTGATTTCTGGATAATTTCCAAGAGAAAGATAATCTTAGCTCCACATCCCTTCCTCCAATTCTCATTATATGATTGACTGTTTCCAAACAAAATGAAAAACAAAAAAACTTGATTTCAACTTGTGTTTTTCATATACTCATATTCTTATGTTTACACCAAGTAATCTCACAGAAGAGGTGAGCTATTGCACTTCCTAAGAATTTGTTGGAATCTTTAGTATATGTGCTATCAGTCTCGGGTTAATAACAATGTTATAAAAGTTCTTCCTCTTCAATATGTTATCAAGAAAAGTACCATTCATCTTTCTAATGAGATGCAAATTATTAAGATTTCATTATGTTTGATTTTAAAGAAGGGTATTGTTAATATGAATACAAGTTTTCTTCCCAAATGAACAAACTCTATATGCTAGAAGTTTGATTTAAAATGTGAACAATGAAGTAATAAATATTTGGAAATTTTATTGTGTTTTGAGGAATGTATATTGATTAAGGAAACTGATGTAGAACTAGGTTACATATTTATCAGGATATTTTGACTTATTTGCCATAATCCATATTAAAACCAAGAGTGAAATTAATAAGTGTGAGTTCAAAGGAAAATAAACATTTCATATAGAACAATATTTAATGTCACAAGGTATAATTTTTCTTGTATTAGAAAGTACCTTTTAAACTTTCATAAATTTACTGCAACATTTTCAAAAATTAATATGTAAAGATGCAGAAAAGTGAAATTGTAGAGCTCCGTAGAACCTAGAAATTTGAGAATTTGTAAACTGACCAGTTAGATGTTGTTTCATACATTTTAATTCATTCACTAGACACCAGCTTGCATAATGATATCCAAGCAATTTGTGGTTAATATAGTGATTTTCTTTCTTAAATTTCATGATTAAATATCAAGAAAAAAAATTTTATTTTCCTCCCAAGCATGAAACAGACCTGGTCCTGCTTGAAGAAAGAATAAACTCATCCCCAAGGTAATATCAAAGATTCTTATTTAATAGTACATGGGAGAGGACCGTGAGAATGTGGGCAAAGTTGGGTCAGGCGATAATTGCTATCTTCCAACTATAAAATAAATTCATCACAGGGATTAAAGGATGGCAAAAGGAATACAGTCAATAATATTTAGTAACTTTGGTGACAAATGGTAACTATACTTACTGTGATGAGCATTCAGTGATATATGTAAATATAGAACCACTATGTTGTGGACCTGAAACCGATATAATAATGCCCCTCATACATTTCAGTTTTAAAAAATGGTAAGGAGCAATAGTTCACAAATAGATGTTCTAGAGCTTATTGGTTTTGTGAAGTATAAATAAAATATTAAACTTGAAAACAGTTTGCTAATGAATAATTTCTGCTGTTTTTATTAAAAACAATCAAAAATTAATATAAAGAACTACTACGTGGAAAAACTTGTGATAGAAAAGTTTCATTCCATATCTTTAAACATATCAACACATATAATTGTATTATTCATATTATGCATTTTATCTGAGGAAAGAAATCATTAGCAATTTCCATGAGGCAAAAGTAAATATAGAGGGGGAGCCATTGAAAATTCCTTTAAAATTTAATTTTCTTATCACATATCCCCTTTCTATTATACACATTTGATATTAAAAAACAAATACAGTTTTCAAAGTGAAGACATAATCCACAAAAATATTGACTTTTAGACTTTCAGTTGAAGTGATTTTAAGAAGTTCTCTTGAACTATATGATTATGAGGGTCATTAAAATACATCAATTGCAATTCAAAAATTAAAAGTTATGGCCAACAGCTTCAATCATATATAATATTGAAAATCCTTTATTTCCTTAAATAATTAGAAACATGATCAAATGTTTCTTTTAAGTAAAATACGAATTAAATATAATATGAACATATTTGTTTCTAGTTTGGGATACCTTTAGACACTATCAACAAAGCTGTATCCTTCCTTTTTTAAATATGATTTTGAAGTACAGTTGATATGCAATATTGTATTGCTCTCAAATGAACAACATAGTGATTTGACCACTCTATGTACTACTGATACTCACCCTTGTAAGTGTAGTTACCATCTGCCACCAAAGACATAACAATATTATCTATATTCACCACGCTATACTGTCATCCCAGTGACAAATTCAATGTATGATTTGAAGTTTGTACCTCTTTATCTCTTTCACCTAATTCTCCTGCTCTCCCCACTCTGCATGGTAACCAGCAATCTGTTCCATGTGTTTTTTAGTCTTTTTCTGCTTTGCTTGTTTGTTCTTTGGTTTTGTTTATATTTTATAGACACATTTTATTTATTAAAGTATAATAATTATGGAAAATAACTATTAAATTTCATAGTTAACTGGTTATGATTAAGAATCTGTAAGAACATTTCCATATGTATTGTTATCAATACTTACACTTTGTCTAAGAAAGAGCCACATCATTCATTCTTTCACACAAAACTTATTTAGATAATTTTTATTTTATTATGTGTTTGCTAGTTTTTAATAATTATTAAAATTACCCACCATGCAAAATACATGGCTTCTACCCTTAAGGAATGTACAATTGAGATAGAGATAGTGCATAACATTGTGCACAATGAGATAATACAAAGCAAAGCAAGGAAATGCCCAAGGAGGTGTGACAAACACACAGGAAGCTACCACTGAATTGTTAAACCCAAACACTGGTGAAGGGTCCATGATGGCTTTTACTGAGGAGATGAATTTTTACACATCTCCTTAGGGTCCCAGAGAGCTATGTCCTGAAATGGATTGGAAGATGAAAATTTCAAGAAACAAACTGCTGTAGGAGATATTTTAAACAGTAGTTCTAAAAACTGAAGTCTCTAATTAGAATAGAGCTAACGATTCATATCAACTACACACCAGATTTCTGAATCTGATCACTGGGCTCCTTGGCTTTTTAATCTAACTCATTTGTTGGCTTCTTTCCCTCCAGAGAGACCCCATGGAGAGAGGGGATGGATGGCTACAATCTCACCACCGTGACTCACTTTATCCTCATGGGGCTCTCTGACCTCCCCGAGGTGCACTATCCTCTCTTTGTTGTCTTTGCCACCATCTACTAGGTCACCTTGGTGGGAAACAGGGCCATTCTTTTGGCCATCGGGATGGAGAGGAAGCTGTGCACACCCACGTATTACTTTCTGGCCAGTCTCTCCCTCTTAGACATATTCTGCCCATCAGCTACTGTTCCCAAGATGCTGGACAACATCCTGACTGGGAATCACAGCATTTCCTTCCTGGGCTGTGCTTTGCAGGTTTATTTCCTGGTGGCCCTGGTAGGGACTGAATTCTTCCTTCTCTGTGTCATGGCTTGTGAACAGTACGTGGCCATGTGCTTCCCCCTTCGAAACAATCTCATCATGACCGAGGCTCGCTGTGCCCTGCTAACAGCTGGGACCTGAGCAGTAGGGTTTCTCAATTCCCTCCTTCATACTCTGTCCACCTTCTGCCTGTCTTTCTTCAAGTCAAATCAGAGTAACCAGTACTACTGTGACATCCCCCTACTGGTGGCCCTCTCCTGCTCATCCAAGTCCCTGATAGACATGGTCGTGTTTGTGGGAAGAGAGATTTTGGGGGTTGGTGCCTTCCTGTCCACATTTATCTCTTACATTTACATCATATCTGCCATCCTGAAGATCCAGTCTGTGGAAGGGAAGCGCAAAGCCTTCACCACATGTGCTTCCCACCTCCTGGTGGTCTGCTTGTTCTATGGCACTGCCACATTCACCTACATGCAACCCTCTTCTGGTGGACACTCTCCTGCTGGCCACAGCCTCATCCCCATGCTCTATGGTGTTATTACCACAATGTTAAACCCCATGATCTACAGCTTGAGGAACAGAGAGGTGAAAGGTGTAGTCGGCAGTGTCTTCTGTCATGGAGCATGTTTACAGGAAATGCAACAGTAAAAGAGAATGTCTTAATGCTTACTTTTAAATAGGACAAATTCATAGAAAGTAATTTTCAATTGTTACAGAACATACATACAATACACATAAATTTATAGATACACAGATACATGTAACTTTATACCTATATCTGTATGCATCTTTATCTCATTCCAATTGAAACGTAAAGTGTATCATTCAAAAGTAGGTATTTTCAGGTGTATACAGAGAACTGTTAATGATCACACAAGTAAGAGGTGTAAATGAGCGTGTCTTCATTTAACTGGGGTGTGTGTTCACATCCACATCCATATCCATATCTGTACCTATACCTGTGTCATCTGTATATTTTATGTCTATTTTTAAACCTATATCTGAACATTTATCCACAGGTCTTTCCCTTCTTTCCACTGTGATACCAGCTGCCTAGGCTGATACGTCTCTCTAACGTTATGATCTCTCTCACCCTGTCTTTCAGCTTCTGCTCCCACTCACTCTGTATTCCTCTGCTGCTCCCCCTTTTCTGGTGACCCTATCCATTTTCAGTAAAACCTGTGTCTCCAAGGAGAGCACTGTCTTTTCCTGTCTGATTTAGATATCTAATTCAGTTTAAAATATTACTGCCCTCTTAGCTTCAACATGTTCAAGACTGAAAGCACCTTCTAACATACACACAAACACACACACCTTCTAATCAGCTGCCATGTATTCTTGTTACCAGTTTTCCCCAGGTACATAGACTAAAATCTCTGAAACTAGACTCTGCCTTGAAATCCAGCACTTCTTTTCAGGGTCATTAGACAGCTGTTGTTGTTGAGGGAATGGTGAAACTTTCTCACTCCATTCCCTTTTCCTGTCACCTCAGAAAAAGTAACGTTTTCTCTATGTTTATGTAATACACTGCTTAATCTGCAATCATGTATCATTCTCTCTATAGTTTTCCTAATAAACTGGGAATCCCAACAACTTTGGAATTTAGTCCACAGTCAGGTGGTCACTGTGAATATCTACCGCCTCTGCACTTCTGATTCTCCTCGGTCTATGGCATCCCCTATCCTCTCTTCTCCTCTACCCGCACTTTGTCCTCCATTGTCATTATGTGATGTGATCACAGCACTAGTGATTGGTCCTACATTATTTAGAATAATCCTGTTACTTCCTTTTCTGTATGTTATTGATATTTTTATTCAATTTAAAGCTTTACACAATAATGGCCTCATCATATGAACTTGTGCCACATCAGACAGTGTATGTGAACTTTTGCATGCGGTCTTATGGAAACAATTAAATTCTCCCAAACGCAGCATTGCCCAGACACACATCCTCTATGATACTTCAGAGTTGCCCATAGCAGTGGCAGCTCACTGTTACTTGATTTTAGACACAGTGGAAAAATCCATAAAGACTTGAAGTAAGAAACAAAGTAATAATACAACTATACTATTAGAAACCTGATATTTATTTTGTTTTTTTTCCTCATTTTATTCTAACAGAGTTTGCATGTGGTTTTAAAAATTCAGTTCTGCATTGTATAAAAACCCAAAGATTTTGTTAAAATGTAATACTATATAAAATTGAATAAAATCTTAAAAACACAACTAGTTGTCTATTTTAACAAATATTCATATGTTTGCTTAATATTTTACCTTTTATTTGAATGTAATATTATTTGTGGTGATGGTGTCACATCTGTGTTACACAAACCACCCTGAAATATAATTATCTCTTAAAAAACAGTAGCTATCTCACATTTTTTGCCCAATTCAGGTTTTGGCCAACAATAGAAAGATTTTTGGATAATGGTTAGAAGAAGAAAAATAAAGGACTACAATTTTCTGTCTTTTTTTATAAACATGAAATCATGGCAAATAAGGTTTCTTCTTATTGTGTAAAAGAAACCATTGAACTCTTATGAACATAATGGGTTACTCTGTTTTCTGTGAGATTATGAATGTACTATACAAAACTTAAAATAATTTTAATTTAAGTATAGTTGATGTATAGTATTATATTGATTTATAGTATATTACTTAGTTGATTTAATCATTTTCTACATTATTAAATGTTCATTCCAACTGGTGTAGAGTCTGTCTACACAGAAAGATGTTATAGAACTATTGACTAGCTTCCCTATTCTGTACTTTAATCCCTGTGACTAATTTATACGATGATTGAGATTTTGTGCCTCTTTATCATCTTCACCCGTTTCACCCACCCACCCCAGACCCTCCCGCATGGGGACCATCAGTGTGTTCTCAGTGTCTATGCCTATTGTTATTTGGTTCATTTTGTTTGGACTTTGGTTTCTTGGGGGTTTTTCATTACCAATTCAATTTAATTTCACTTCGTTTTGTTTTTAGATTCCACATATAGGTGAAAACATATGGTATTTGTCTCTCTCCACCTAGCTTGTTTCATTCAGCATGATGACCTCTAGTTCCATCCATGTTGTTGCAAATGACCAAATTTCTTTCTTTTTATGGCCGAATATCATTACATATATCTGTCTACTGATAGACATGCTAGTTTCTCCCACATTTGGCTATTGTAGGTGATGTTGCTGGCAACACAGGAGCGCATTCATCTTCCCAAATCAGTGATTTTGTTTTCTTTGGGTAAATTCCTAGAAATGGAATTGATGGTCATAGGTGATTTTTATTTGTAGTATTTTATTTGTAGTATTTTATTTGTAGTATACTGATTTCCATGTCTTCACCAATTTTCCATGGTGACTGCACCAAAAAGAGTGTTCCCTTTTCTCCACATCATCGCCAATACTTGTTTTTGCAATGTGGCCATTTTGACTGGTGTGTGGGGTAACATCTATTGTGGTTTTGACTTGCATTTTCCTGATGTTTAGTGATATGAAGTATTTTTTTATGTGCCTGTTGGTTATTTGTATGGTATGATGTTGGCTGTGGGTTTGCCATCTATGGCCTTGATAATACTGAAATACATGTCCTTTTTAATATTCGTTGAAAGTTTTTATCATGAATGGGTGTTGAATTTTGTCAAAAGATTTTTCAACATCTGTTGAGATGATTTTTGTCCTTCCTTTTGATCATGTGGTGTTTCCCATTGATTGATTTTCAGATATTATACCATCCTTGCTTCCCTGTGATAAATCCTAGTTGATCGTGGTGAATGATCTTTTCAATGTATTTTTGAATGTGGTTTGAAAGTTAAAATACAAAAGTAGCAAAATCAACTACTTTTGCAGATTATTTGAAGGAATCCTGAAGTTAAAGGTGATAAAGTTGACATATACATATCTATATCTATATCTATATATTCAGTGGAGGAGGGGGAAACAGAAATGTAGGCTGTTAGAAGGTATTCAAAATTAAGCAACTAACAAAATAACATAGGCTGCTATTTATGTAACATGTCATATATAAAACACATGGTAAGTACAAAACACACACCTATAATAGATATACAAACACAGAAAAAGGAATACAATATAGCAAAAAGGAAAGTCATCAAACAATAGTGTTTTAAGTAGGAAAAAAGAGAACTAAGAGATGAGTCTTTGAAAAGATAAATAAAATTTTAACTAGGCTATCAAAATATAAAAATACAATAGTAGATGTAAAAAGATACATTACAACTAATCCTACAGAATTACAAAGGATCATAAGAGACTAACATGAACAATTACATGCCTAAAAATGGTCTAAACAAGAACAAATGGATACATTTCCTAGAAACACTTTCTACCAAGAGGGAATCATGAAAATATAGAAAATGTTAACAGACCAATAGTAAGATTGAACCATTAATAATAAAATCTTAAAAATAGAAAACTCCTAGGACTAATGTATTTATTAGTGTATTCTAGTAATCATTAATGAATTAATACCAATACTTCTCAAGGGCTTGCAAAAATTTTAAGAGGGGAGAACATCACCAAATCCATTTCACAAGGACATAATTACCCTGATACAGAGCAAGATAAGGAAACTACAAGGAAGAAAACTGCCGTCAATATCCCTGATGAACATAGATGCAAAAATCTCAAAAAGGTTCTGACTTTTGTGACTTTCATTCAACAAAACATTGGAATCCTAGCAATTATGCAAGACAAAAATTTACAAATATCCAAATAATGAAAGAAGTATTAATGTTGTTTCTGTAGATGATGTATTTTTTGTAGAAAAGTACTTAAGACGAAAAAAAAACCCAGAAATTGATTTTTGCATTTCAACAACATGGATTGACCTAGAGGGTATTTTGCTAAATGAAATAAGTCTCAGAGAGAAAGAAGAAAAAATATCATTTTCACACCAGAAGGATTTCACTTACCTGTGTAATCTAAAAACAACACAAACACGTTATAAATAGACTCATAGGCACAGGAAAGAGACTGGTGGTTGACATAGTGGAGGAAGGTAGGGGATTGGATGAAATAGTTCAAAGGGGAAAATTAATGAGATTATTAATCCTAATCTGGGTGATCATTACATGAGCATATAAACATCAAAATTCTTCCATCTGTGCAGTAAGAAATGTGCATTTTAGTGTATGTGCATTGATAAAAGCTGACATAAACAAGAGACAGAAAATCACTAAGATTCCACCAGGAAGTATTAAACAAAAAAACTAAACTCACAGGATACAAATCTACATACAAATACCTAATGCATTTTGATACATTAATAATTTATGTATAAAAGATATGAGACATATCTTACAATTGCATCAAAAGTATACTAAGACTAAATTTAGCCAAGGAAGTGTAAGGTCAATAAACTGAAAATTATTAGACATTGATGAAAGAAATTTTAAAAAGATACAAATACATGTAAATATCCCATCATGTATAAGAAGTATTCATATTGTTAAAATGTACACACCACCCAAAGTTATCTATAGATTCAATGCAATTCCCATCAAACTTCCAATGTCAGTTTCCACATAAATAGAAATCAAAACTCTTATCATATGGAATAAAAAAGAACCTTAAGTTACAAACACTACTGAAAAAAGTACAGAGTAGGTATCACTCTTCTTTACCTCAAACTATATTATGAAGCTATATTATGCAAAAGAGTGTGGTACCAGCCAACAAAACCTTATACTAGACACATAGACCCATGGAATAGAATTAAAAGCCAGAAGTAAACATACATATATGGGCAGCTAATATCTGATAAGGCAGCCAAGAAACACAATGGAGAAAGGATAGTGTCATAAAATAGAGGTGGTAGATGTGTTAACCAACGTTATGGTGTCAAATATTTTGCAACAAATATATCAAATTATCATTTTGCACACCAAAACTTATACAACATTATATGTCAACTCTATCTCAGTAATGGTGGGGAAAATGATACAATTATAAATTATGTGTGTCCATTTCTCCATAATGGTTACTATATCTAAATGAGAGGTTAGTTTCAGGGATTTTAGTCCCTGTAGCTGGAGAATACTGATACTAAAAATACACAGCAACTGATAAGGAGTGTTTGTGGTTTGTGTATGTGTGTGTGTGTCTGTGTTAGAAAATGGTGCTTTCAATTTTGATCATGTTGAGAGTAAGATGAGAGTACTTTACTGAACTAAATTAGATAACTAAATCAGAGATAAAATAAGTCCTCTCTGGATAGACAGGTAGATCTAAGAATGTACAGGGTCACAGAAAGAGGGATAAAAGCAGATAAATACATAGTAAGTAGAAGAAAAAAAGACAGGATGAGCAAAAGGATAATTTTATGGAGAGAGCACAGGCATTCAATCACATGAAGAAAAGAAGAAAAACAAACATCTATGAATAGACATTTAGATATAGATGTAAATGTAGATATAAAAATAGTATTGGTTTAGCTATGGTTATGGATATGGCTATGAACATAAATTCTAATTACCTTAAAAGATAGGCTCGGTTTATTCTTATATTACTGTAACTAGTATTCTCTGCTACTCATGAAAAGGTTTATTTTGGGGTTATATACTTTAAGTTCCTGTTGGATTGAGATACAACATATGCATATATAGATATGTAGGCTTTCAGATAAACTAAAATCATGTGTATGTTTGCATGTTTATAATTTCAGTGTGAATAAGTGTATTCTATGTGTCAAATAAAATTATTGTCTATGAACTCTCCTTATAAATGTGTTCTAAAAGGATTACTGACTTTTCCTGTTTTACTGTTACACTCAGTGTAAACATGCTCAGTGACATAAGACCTTGTTGAGTGCCCCTTTCACCTCTGTTCCTCAAGCTGTAGGCCGTGGGGTTTAGCATTGGGGTGATAACCCCGTAGAGCATGGCGATGAGTCTGTCCCTGTCTGGCTAGTGGTGACTTGAAGATGGACGAATGTAGGTGAAGATGGCTGTGCCATAGAATAAACAGACCACCAGGAGGCGGGAGGCACAGGTGGAGAAGGCTTTGTGCTTTCCTTCCACCGACTGGATTTTTAGAATGATGGATATGATGTAAATGTAAGAGATGAAGGTGGTTAGGAAGGCACGAATTCCCGAGACACCTCCTGCCACTAAAACAAGCATTTCTGCCATGTAGGTGGATGATCAGGAGAGGGACACCAGTGGGGGATCGCCACAGTAGTACTGGTTAACCCGATTGAACTTACAGAAAGACAGGCAGAAGGTGGACACTGTGTGGAGGAGGGAATGGAGAAACCCTGCTGCCAGCTGGGTACAACAAGCCTTTGTCATGATGAGGGTGTAACGGAGGGGGAAGCAGATGGCCACGTACCGGTCATAAGCCATGACAGCGAGAAGGAAGACCTCAGTCCCCACAAGGGCCACCAGGAAATAAAGCTGCAAAGCACAGCCCAGGAAGGAAATGCTGTGATTCCCAGTCAGGAGGTTGTCCAACATCTTGGGGACAGTAGCTGATGGGCAGGATATGTCTAAGAGGGACAGACTGGCCAGAAAGTAATACATGGTGTGTGCAGCTTCCTATCCATCCAGACGGCCAAGAGAATGGCCCCGTTTCCCACCAAGGTGACCTTGTAGGTGATGGCAAAGACCACAAAGAAAGGATGGTGCACCTCGGGGAGGTCAGAGAGCCCCGTGAGGATAAAGTGAGTCACGGTGGTGAGATTGTAGCCATCCACCCCCTAGCTCCACGGGGATCTCTCTGGAGGGAAGGAAGGCAAAAAATGGGTTAGAGAAAAAAAGTCAAGGGGACTATTGATTCTAAATTTGGCAAGTCATTGTGTGTGCTTGGTGATGAATATGTTACTTATATTTTAATTAAAGATTCCATTTATTGGATCTGTTGTTAAAAACATCTCCTGACTTCATGCTCTTCCTTGGAATACTCATCCTCAGTTCCTTACCACGAGGAAGCCCTCTGAGACTTTGGAGATGTTTAAAAATTCACCTCCTCATTAAAACCATTGTGGACCTGTCACTAGCATTTGAAGTTTCACAACTCAGTGACATAGCTGTTTTGGATTCTTGAAACTGATGGGAATTTACCTTATTTTGTTTTTATTATTTCAATGTTTACAATTTTATGCACTGTCTCAATTCTAAGTATCTCAAACGCAGTAGCTATATATTTTATAATGTATGTAATTTTGGGGGGATATTTTTCATGTACAATATTATATTGGTTTCAGATGTACAACAAACACAGTGACTCAGTACTTACCCACATTCCCAGCGATTCTTGCCATGGTCCATGTACACCCCGCTACCAACCACCATATTACAGTGTTATATTTTATAATCCTTTTTCTTCACTTCCATTCCTAGGCCCAATTCATTTTATAATTTGAAGTCTGTACCTCTTTTTCTGTCACCTTTTCAACCATCTTCACACCCCCATTTTACTTTAAGTACAAAAAAACAAACAATAAAAAACAAATACATGGTAAACAATTTTAATAAATTTCACCAATGAACATACAATAAAGAATAATTTACTTTTTTGTATAGGTGCAGAAGAATAAATGGTGCATCTCCTGGTGAGATGAATTGTATCTGTTGTTAAGAATAAACATGGAAATGTTTTTTATAATAGAATCACAATAATTTAAGAATGAATTTTAACAGGTGTTCTCCAGAATTAGTATAGTTTGATAAACTTATGTAGCATACAAAGTATAAACTAAACAAGCTAGAAAACAGGAACAGACTCATAAACACAGAGAATAGCCTGCTGGTTACCATGGACAGGGGCAAATGAAATAGGTGCATTAGATAAAGAATTACAAATTTCAATGTATTAAATAATTTAGTCACAGGGATGGAAGTACAGCATAGGTAATAGAACTAATAATATTGCAATGTATTTTTGGTGACATATAATCACTACACATCATGATGAGCATTTGGTGATGTATACAATTATTGGATCACTTTGTTCATCTGAAACCACATAATATTGTATATCATCTATTTCGATAAAAAATTTTAAAGAATAAAGGACAAATAAAATGTTTGATAGTGCCTAAGTATGAAGAAAATTAGAAACAAATATATTCACATGATACTCAGTTCCCATTCTCCTTAAAATAAATATTTCTGCATGTGTCTAATTGTTCAAAGAAATATGAGATCACAGAATTAGGTGTGATGGAAGCTCTTGGCCATTGTAACTCCTTTAATTTTTAAATTACATTTGTATGTATTTTAAGTCCTTATATTCATGTTCAAAACTATTTATAAAAGCAACCTAGCTGAAGGTCTAAAAATCAGTACTTCTATGGATGGTTCTGTCACATTGAAAACTACTTTTTTAGTATTAAATGTGTATGACAGAGAGGGAGATGATTAGCTAATAAAATATAACCATCATTTCAGTGCTTCTGGCTCCACATTTATTTTGTCTACTGGAAATTACAGATGATATATTGGCTCAGATAAAATGTACAAATGATACAAATTTATATATAATGATTTACTTTTACAAATGGAATAAAATTTTCTACCACCTTTCTTTAATGCAATATTTCATTATTTCCTTCTTATCCATCTTCTGATTTCTTACTTTGTTTCTTTTTGTCCTTCCTTCCACCCATTTGTCTTTTGAAAACTGCAGAAAATATTCAGTTGACAAATTTTTCTATTTTATTATTTCTCTTATGTTTCATTAAACTAATAGACTCTTGAATATCTTCCTGAGGGCTACTACCCCTTAAATTTAATTGAAATAAAGTTAATTGAAATATAGTTAATGTACATATTATACTGGTCTCAGTGTACAACATAGTGATTTGAGAATTGTACACTTTGCTAAATGCTCACCATGATAAATGTAGATATCTGTAGATAATATCATACAAATATTCCACAATATTATTGACTATATTCTATGTGCTGTGCTCATCCCTGTGGCAACTTGATTTTACAATGGGAAGCCTGCACCTCTTTGACCCCTTCTCTCACTTAGGCCATCCTTCCGTCCCTCTTCTCCATGTGATGTATATTTAAGCAAGAATCACTGATGTTACTTGGATGATTTTATCTTTTATATTCTCAAACCACCCCAGGTCTGTATCATGCTTTTGAGGAAAAGACAATGTATTTCTGTGATATTAAAGTCATGATATTTAGGAAAGAAAATTACAGTACTGACCAGAAAGTGTTTGGATATAATTCAATCAGCAGCTGTTTAGTGGCTAAATGAAAATGACTGAACAAAAACACCCACCTTCTCAAATGTCAAGGTGCTGTAAAGCTGCCCAATTTCAGTTCTCTACATCTTTATACATTCATTTATTTTGGTATCATTAATCTACAATTACATGAAGGACATTATGTTTACTAGGCTCCCCCCTTCACCAAGTCCCCCCCACATACCCCTTCACAGTCACTCTCCATCAGTGTAGTAAGATGCTACAGAGTCACTATTTGCCTTCTCTGTGCTGCACTGTTCTCCCTGTGATCCCCCACACCATGTGTACTAAACATAATACCCCTTAATCCCCTTCTCCCTCCCTCCCAACCTATCCTACCACATCCCTCCCCTTTTTTAACCACTAGTTCCTTCTTGGAGTCTCTGAGTCTGCTGCTATTTTGTTCCTTCAGTTTTGTTTCATTGTTATACTCCACAAATGAGGGAAATCATTTTGCACTTTCCTTTCTCTGCTTGGCTTATTACACTGAGCATAATGTCCTCAAGCTTCATCCATGTTGCTGCAAATGGTAGGATTTGTTTCTTTTTTTATGGCTGAATAGTATTCCATTGTGTGTATGTACCACATCTTTATTTATTCATCTACTGATGAACACGGGTTGCTTCCATATCTTGGCTACTGTAAAAAGTGCTGCAATAAACATAGGGGTGCATATGTCTTTTTGAATCTGAGAATTTGTATTCTTTGGGTTAATTCCAAGAAGTGGAATCTGGATCAAATGGTATTTCTATTTTTTTTTTTTTTAGGAACTTCATATTGCTTTCCACAATGGTTGAATTAGTTGACATTACCACCAACAGTATAGGAGGGTTCCCCTTTCTTCGAATCCTTGCCAGCATTTGTTGTTCTTACTCTTTTCGATGCTGGCCATCCTTACTGGTGTGAGGTGATATCTCATTGGGGCTTTAATTTGCATTTCCCTGATGATTAGTGATGTGGAGCATCTTTTCATGTGCTTTTGGCCATCTGAATTTTTTCTTTGGAGAACTGTCTCTTCATATCTCTGCCCATTTTTTAATTGGGTTATTTGCTTTCCTTTTTGGGTGTTGAGGTGTGTAAGTTCTTTATATATTTTGGATGTTAACCCCTTGTCAGATATGTCATTTACAAGTATATTCTCCCTTACTGTAGAATGGCTTTTTGTCTGTTGATGGTGTCCTTTGCTGTACAGAAACTTTTTAGTTTGATGTATTCCCAAAAGTTCATTTTTGCTTTTGTTTCCCTTGCTCAAGGAGATGCATTCAGGAAGAAGTTGCTCATGATTATAGTCAGGAGATTTTTGCCTGTTTTCTTCTAACAGTTTTATGGTTTCATGACTTAACAGTCAGGTCTTTGATCCATTTTGAGTTTACTTTGTGTATGGGGTTAAGCAATGATCCAGTTTCATTCTCTTGCATGTAGCTGTCCAGTTGTGACAACACCAGCTGTTGAAGAGGCTGTCATTTCCCCGTTGTATATCCATGGTGCCTTTATTGTATATTAATTGGGCACATATGCTTGGGTTAATATCTGGACTCTATTCTGTTCCACTGGTTTATGGGTCTGTTCTTGTGCCAATACCAAACTGTCTTGATTTTTGTGGCTTTGTAGTAAAGCTTGAAGTCAGGGCGCATAATTCCCCCTACTTTATTCTTCCTTCTCATGATTGCTTTGTCTATTCGGGTTCTTCTGTGGTTGCATATGAATTTTAGAACTATTTGCTTTAGTTCATTGAAGAATGCTGCTGGTATTTTGATAGGGATTGCACTGAATCTGTAGATTGCTTTGGGCAGGATGGCCATTTTGACAGTATTAATTCTTCCTATCCATGAACATGGGATGTGTTTCCATTTATTGGTATCTTCTTTAATTTCTCTCAAGATTGTCTTACAGTTTTCAGGGTATAGGACTTTCACTTCCTTTGTTAAGTTTTTTCCTCTGTATTTTATTCTTTTTGATGCAATCATGAATGGAATTGTTTCCCTGATATCTCTTTCTGCTAGTTAATCATTAGTATATGGGAGTGCAACAGATTTCTATGTGTTAATTTTGTATCCTGCAACATTGCTGAATTCAGATGTTTGATTTAGTAGTTTTGGGGTGGATTCTTTAGGGTTTTTTTGTGGTATGTGATCTATTCTTGAAAATGTTTCATGTTCAGGTGAGAAGAATGTGTACCCTGTTGCTTTTGGGTGGAGTGTTCTGTAGATGTCGATTAGGTCCATCTGTTGTAATGTGTTGTTCAGTGCCTCTGTCTCCTTACGTATTTTCTGTCTGGTTTTTCTGTCCTTTGGAGTGAGTGATGTGTTGAAGTCTCCTAAAATGAATGCATCACAATCTAGTTCCCTCTTTTATTGTGCTAGTACTTGTTTCACATTTTTGAGTTCTTCTTTGTTAAGTACACAGATATTTATAATGGTTATATCCTCTTGTTGGACTGACCCCTTTATCATTATCTAATGTGTTCTTTGTCTCATTACTTTGTTTTCTGAAGTCTATTTTGTTGAATGCATGTACTTCAATGCCTGCTTTTTTCTCCATTAGTTGAATGAAATATTTTTTTCCATAACTTCAGTTTTAATCTGTGTATGTCTTTGGGTTTGAACTGAGTCTCTTGTAGGCATTATATAGACAGGTCTTATTTTTTGTCCCTTCAGTGACTCTATGTCTTTTGATTGGTGCCCTCAGACCATTTACATTTAGGGTGATTATCAATATGTATGTACTTATTGCCATTGCAGGCTTTAGATTTGTGGTTACCAAAGGTTCAAGGGTAACTTTCTTTCTATCTCAATGTCTAACTTAACTCATGTAATGCTATTACAAACACAATCTAAATGTTATTTTTTCCCCTCCTTTTCTTCCTCCTCCAGATTTAGTATATTACGTGTCATAATCTGTACTCTTTGTCTATCCCTTGTCTGACTTTGGTAGTTGATTTAATTTTGCATTTATTTAGTAATTAATTGTTCCACTTTCTTTACTATGGTTTTGTTTGTACTGGTAACAGCTATTTAGCCTTAGGAACAGTGTGGAGATGGTTTGTGGAAGAAGTAAATTCTCTCAATTTTTGCTTATCTGGAAGTTGTTTAATCCCTTCTTCAAATTTAAATGATAATCTTTCTGAGTAGAGTATTTTTGGTTCAAGAACCTTCTGTTTCATTACATTAAATATATCCTGCCACTCCCTTCTGGCCTGTAACATTTTTGTTGAGAAGTCTAATGATAGCCTGATGGGTTTACCTTTGTATGTGATCTTTTTTCTCTCTCTGGCTGCTTTTAATATTCTGTCCTCATCCTTGATCTTTGCCATTTTAAATATTGTATATCCTGCTGTTATCTTCCTTGAGTCCTTTTTGTTGGGAGATCTGTGCTCTTCCATGGTCTGTGTGACTTTCCTTCCCCAGATTGGGGATGTTTTCAATGATTATTTCTTCAGAGACCCTCTTTATCCCTTTTCTTCTGTCTTTTTCTGGTATCTTTATAATGTGAATATTGTTCCTTTTTGATTGGTCACATGGCTCTCTTAATATTCTTTCATTCCTAGAGATCGTTTTTTCTCTCTCTGCCTCAGCTTCTTTGTTCTGTAATTTGTATTCCATTGAGTCTCCTGTCACTCTTGTAATCTGCTTTCAAGTCCTTCCATTGTATGGTTCAGTTCAGCTATTGTATTTTTCAAAGTCTCCATGTCTGTCTTGAATAGTCCCTGAGATCTTGAATATGTTTTTGTAGCTCTGTGAGCATGTTTATGATTTTTACTTTGAAATCTTTATTGAGAAGATTGGTTATCTTGGTTTCACTCTCCTCTCTGGTGTTTTAGGGATTTTGGATTGAGCAAGGTTATTTTGACATTTCATTCCTACCTTAATCCTATGGAATGATAACTTTGTGTGATTCACTCCCTTTAGTGACCAGGATCTTTACTCTCTGGGGTGTTAATGTTGGTTGCAGGCATGTGGCACTGGTGCCTGCCAGGATGACGGAGTATTCTCTCATTATGATACTTCTAAAATGTAAAGTAGGGTCAGATTTAATTCATGCTTTTCTGTTTTCTTGTTGTGAGCTTGTTTTTTTTCCAGCTCTTTTTACCTAGGGGCTCTAGCACTCAGGCGTCCTAAACCTCAGAAGATCAACTTTATTTATTTAGTAGCAAAAGCATTGTTAACTTCTTTGTAAAATTTCCATACCACTTCTAGTGTTTCCTGAGTAGATTATCAAATGAAGTGTTCTTTCACCTGTTTTTTTTTTTTTTGAATCTACTGTGTTTTGAATTAAGTAAACATACAATAATAACTTAAAATGCTTAAAAAAAAGTGCAACATTATTTTTGGTTAGCTAATGAGATTCTTGCTCACAATACACTAGATTAATTATAAGAAACTAGTAGTATAGGTGGAAGAAAGATTACTTAATCAGATAAACAGGAATTGGCCTAGTGATGTTAACAGTCAGAGTGGTACGGTTCAGTTGGGTGGACAGAGGAGAAAAAATTTGGTGGATTCTTGAGGAGATGATGTCTCTAGCTACAGAGGTGTTGTATAGATTATAGAGTCCCAGATCAGAAAAAGTGGGTTGTCACTCTGCTTCTTCCATTTCTTAGCAATATGAGCTAGGCTATATAAACACGGAAGGGCTCAATTTCCTTATCTGCAAAATAGGGCATATTGTGGTCTTTGATGCAGTAATCCACCAGGTTAGAAATTTCTTTAGATCCCTTGATACATCATAAAGGTCAGTGTAAATGTAAAGTGTTGTTTTTGATATTCAAGGTAGCCCATTTAGGAGGGCTCAGGTTAGGCTTTATAATGCAGTTTGGGTTAGGTAATAAGGATTATCCTTCCACATATTTTCAGAAGCTTTTAAATGAAATTTTCATTATTTTGAAAAAGGATGTCTTTCATACATTTGTTGCAGGTTGAGTGCATTCTCCTGAGTCCTTGTCCCCACTTGCAGGAAGAATTGAAAGGCGGAGACACAGTAGCAAAGCAGAGGGCAAGTTTTATTTGAATATACTCCAAGGGAGGAGTGGGCCAGCGTCAAGGTAGATAAAGGCCTCGATTTGTTAGGTGGGAGGCTTGTCTATTGAATTCTGGTTCTGTATTAGTGGAAGGAAAGGATGTGATTATAGAAAATAACTCTTAGTTTTCTGATTTGGGAGGCACCTGTTTGACTGGCAAGGTGGGATTATTTGATTTATAGGTCCTTCTTTATAGTCACCCCTCTCAGAGAGCATTTTTATTCTGTTGTGGTCTGGTTGGGGAGGGGAGGAAGTTATCTCCCTGCAAAGCCTTTGCTGTCTCCACATGGAACCCCCTCCCTGGGCAGCGTTTTTGGGCAGCTTCTTCTTTGAACCTTGTCTTTCCCTTTTCTGGTGGCTCGTGTCTGTCTTTCTACCTAACATTCCTAACACTGTTTTCTTGATTATTCCTTTGAATTTTTGAAAGCTTATATATATTATTTTATTTTTCGACACTAAGAGATATATTCATTTTAAAGATAATTGTACAGTTGTGCTAAGTTCTGCTTTTGCAGAAATTTACTACAACCTTCATTTAGATTTTAGTTTCCTGTCATAACCTTGGTTTTAATTTTAACATTTTGAATCACTTTAGAGTAAATGAGTAAAAGTGAATCCTAAAGCCAAATAGAAAGAAAAATAACTTGATTCAATCAAAATATGATACAGACCTAGGAGTAAAATAATTTTGAGGGAAGGAGTGATCTAATGACAGAGAGAAACAGTAGTATCCTTTTTTGCTTCAAGGATAGTTACTCATTTTTAGAAAAAAATCTTTTTTGTAAAAAGGCTCTGAACTTGTCTGATTCTCTGTTATATTTCTGCTAGTGATTGTGAGAGTCTATTCTTGTATTAATACTTTTATGTACATTCATAATGGTTATTGTATGTATATATGGTGTGTTCCCTGGACTACATACCTCTGGACGTTTAGGGCCATTTCTTGTATTGGATTTATATTCCATTCAGAGACTAGCACATGGTACGTGTGTTATAAATGCTTACTGGATTTCTTCTTGAATTACTCTAGCATAGATTATCAGAGTTTTGTAGCCAGAGATACTGCTTAGAGCAGTACCAAAGGGCACTGGTCCTGATTATGGAATTACACGGTGTAGATTCTTCTTTCCTCAGATCAAATGTTACAAAGTTGACATGTAGAATTTTAGTCATGGAAGACTGTGAATTTATGGTGGACACTAGAAGCATTTTATTTGAAAGAGGTGACGTAGTAGCAAGGGAACCTGAACTTTAGAGTCAGATAGACTTGGGTTTGAAGTTGGTCTCTATCACTTATAACTGAGTGATCTTGGTAAACTTTTCATTCCTTTTTTGTAAACAAGGATAATACCACAAGGTTTTAATAAACATTGAGGTTGTGAAGATGTAGTGTTAAGCAGTTAGCACAGCAGTAGCTGGGCATATCATTGAAATCTTCCTAAAATATTTGTCTCATGTTAGTAAGTGTTTTCATGCTTTTTTTTGACGGTAGCAGATTTCAAATAAGAAATCTAAAGCTGCATAGACAAATGACATGCTATTTTCAGTTTTAGAAGCTAACTGCTTTAATTAAAAAGATTAATTACATTTTCATAAGACATTGCAAAAGAGAACAGCTTGTTTATTAACTGACTACCAACTATTCTAAAATGAACTAATACGAGTATCTGCTTCTACTTCAAGCAGCTCTGAAGCATAAAGCAGAGATGAACAGGTCTCCTGTTGTTTTTCTGATTTTTAACATTAAAAACTGGCCCACCTGCTGTGAGGATTTTATTTCTGTTGCTGCACATCTTTAAATAAACTGGGAAGGCATTTTTCACCGTGTAATAATTTCAACTCTTAGATGCTTATGACGAGTCTTGATTTAATGTTGGAACTTTGTTTACTATTGTTTAAAAATAATTTGGTCATCTTATATTACCATATGTTTCTTTTCAACATAAAAGTAAAATATAAAGTTTTACTCCGTTTTTATGGCTCTCAAATCTTTCTTCTTATGTGGTCTCATGTCAGACCTTGGGCCTAATGTTGCTCTGGCTTGGCCATGTACGTACTACAGACTCAGGGAGGTGAAGTCAAGTTCAGGCCCAAATGCCATTTGACAGAGGCTAAAGGAAAATTCAAAGAAAATTATTTTAGGAAGAAAAGTTTAAGCCTGTTTATAGGTTTAAAGGGAAGGAATTAGCAGGAAAGGAGGAGAAGAAGGCAATTAACTTTCAAAATGATATGTATTTTGATTACATAATCTTGGTCTCTTTTTTGTGCATATTATATGAAACCCTTGTTAATGTTAAGATACTTTGTAGGGCTATTCTTATGAGCACATTTTTACTTTAATAAGATGTGTGGAGGACACATCATGGAGAGCAGAAATTGGAGTCAAGGAGACCAGTTAAGGAACTTTATTTTAAAGAACTCTCTCCCCCACAAAAAATGATACAGACTTGAATGTTATAGTGGGAATGAATAGAGGTCAAAATCTGTGGCTTGAGAACTAATACATATAGTTGTATTAGTGTAAGGAAAGGATGTGATTATAGAAAATAACTCTTAGTTTTCTGATTTGGTGACTTAATAGATTGTAGAGTTTTTTAACTAAAATGAATAGAAAGATGCATGGAGAAAATGACAAGTTTTTGACACACTGGTTTTATATTATCTGAAGGACATCACAGTGGAGATTTCTGGTTGGCAGCTGAGTTTCTTTTTTTGAGTTCTGTTGAGATGTAGGCTTGGAAGATAGTTAAATTTACTGATTAAATCACTCAGGGAAAGGAAAATAGTTTGAAGGAGAAGGGAGTAGCACTAAGAATAGAACTTTGAGGAATATAAACATTGAAGGGGCAGGCAAAGAAACAGTCTTAAAAGGAGGTGTAAACTAAATGGTTAAAGAAATTGGAGAAAAGTCAAGAGAGTAGCACTGTAGAAGCCAGAGGGAAATAGGCAGGCAAAGAAAGCTGTTAGTGTCAGCTGCTGTAGAGTGGGTAAATACCACGTAGACCATGTCAAGTGATCAGCAGCAGTATAGTTCACACTGAACTGTGGTATAACATTGGGAGCTTGTATTTTATGGGGTGGAGAAAGACTAATAGAAAATTTTTCTTTCATTATGTACAGAGATATTAGGAAGCTATAACTTCATGAAGTTTCAAGTTTAAAGATACTGGCTTAGGGCTGGCTGTCAAGTCAAGTGTTCTGTCACAAAAATACAAAGTTCACAGTAGTATAATAAAAAATCATTCAGAGGTTTATGTGGGTATATTTAGGTTTGTTTAAACTTATTTAAAATTAATTGTATTTTTCTTTTTTCTTTTTATTTTTTTTAAGAGTTCTTGTCTCTTGGCAGTATCAGTTGGCTGGGAAAGTCGTGTTTATGTACAGACACGTGGCTACACATTGCATACAGACTGTCATAAATCTTACATGGAATCTTTACGGGTAAGTAGAGTGAAACATTTCTGGTGGTATGTATCTTTCTAGGTATTAGATATTTTTACAGCAAATACATCCCATTTCCTCTTGAGTGATTTTTCACTGTTTGAACTATCCAGCCTGAGAGTTCCTTGCCTCTACAACTTCAGGGATTTCATTTTTTTACTTCACTTTAGCAACTGACTTCTGTAACTATAAGTTTAGACTTTGCTACTCTAGCTTTAAAATACTAAGTTTTAATGCCCTACCATATCCTCTTATTATATGATTATTCTTCACATTCTCATTTTTCACTCTCAAATGTTTGTTTTGCTTCTTACATGAAGCTCTCTAGTCCTTTAAACCCTTTTGCATTTTTCCTAGCATTAGCTCTTCCCTAAACTTACTTTCTTGTACTATCCCCATCCTGTTCTTAATACTGGTCATTAAATCTACCTTCTTTGATTCTAGACCGAGGCAGCTAGTCCTGCTAGTAAAATTATAAAACTAAGTGAACTGGTACCTCTACAAGTTTGTACTTTCCTATAATAGTAGCTTAGACTAGGATCCTGGCCTGTACATACTACTTATCAATTCATTTGCCTGTCTTTGATCAGTTCTCTCTTCTCTTTCCTCAGCAAATATTGCAAATCTTTCCCTCCCTCATCCCAGACTCTTTGCCTAAACCCAAGGAGAGATTGTTGTCTCTCACATACTACCTCAGCTTCTTGCCTTATTATTCTGTTCTTGATAAATGTCCCTGCATCCCAACCAAACCTCTCCTTTTTACTCCTTGAGGCAGTATTCCTTCTTCTGTTCAGGAATAATTTTTCTGCTAATACTTTACTACTACATTTTCCCCATCACCTCAGAGGCCTTGATCTATCAGTAGGTAACCTATTTTTCTTCTGTATCTCCAGTTTCTGCCTACTCTGTTCCTTCTTTTCAGCTCATAAAGACACTCAAGTCCCTGCTATTCAAAATTCCTTCGCTTGACCTTACATTCCCTTGTAACTGCAGTCTTTCTCCTTCTCTCAGATCGTCTTCCTAACAGCATTTTCTACTCTGATCTTAGATCCCTAACTCAGAAACAGTGGATTTCTGCTTTTCCCTCCCTATTTCTTACCTCTCACATTCAGTCACTTACCAAATTCTATTGATTCTATCTTCTAAATTTTACTTGATTATATCATGTCTTTGTTATTCCCACTTAGGCTTTTTGTATATGCCTTCATCTCTCATTTTGACTTCTGCAATTGCTTTCTTACCAGTTTCTTTACTCCAAGTCTAATTTATTCAGTACGGTAGATCTTTCTAAGATGTAAATCTGATGACATGTCATTGGCTTAAAAATCCTTTGCTGACTTCTTCCTGACACGATAAAAGTTCACTCTTCTCTGAATGACATTCACAGCACTCCATGATCTGGGCTTACCTATTACTTTACCTTTATCTTCCATCAGCTCAGCATTAATAAGCTAATTAATAGCTCACTAAGCACATTATGCATTTTTCATACCTTTGTATCCAATTTGTTCATTTAACAAATATTTATTCATTGCTTGCAGTGTTCCAGATACCATGATAGACACTGGGAATACAGCAGTGAAAAGACAGTTTCTTCCTTAAAGTAGTTTAGTATGCATTATATGCGACAGAAATAAACTGTTGCAGTGTATGTGCTGAGTATTATGAAGCGTGCACAGGGTTTTATTAGAACATCTGCCAAGTGTTGGAACATTTGATGAAGTAAGGTGCTTGAGTGATGAGAGAGAAGACGGGGGAAGTAAGTAGGGGTCATATTGTAAAGTGCCTTGAGGTCCCTGTAAAGAATTTGGACTTCAGACAGATTATTTACAGAGAGCTTTTAAAGACTCGTAAGCAGAAATTAGACATGTTCAGAAAGGCCATTGCAGCAGTTGTATATATTGCAGGGATTGCTGTGGGATTGCAGGAGAGTAAAAAGAATGTGGTGATATCATTTAGAAGATAAGAGGTGATGGTGGCTCAGGCTTAGTCAAGGCAGTGGAGATAGTGAAGAGGTTATAGATTTGAAATATATTTAACAGAAGAGTCTTCTGGACTTGGTGAGAGAATGCATGTGGAGCATACAAACAAAAAGTAATTACTGTGAGAGACAATGTTGATCCTTGAAAAACTGTGATTAGGAAAAAGAGTCTCACATTACATAGATCATATTTGCAGTTGTATGGTTGGGAGACTAGTTAGGAGATTGCCAGCAAAGGGGGTAGAAAGAAGAATGTGGATGGAAGGGCTGATGGGAGTGATTAATTTGATATTTGAGGAATCTGAAGGAGTTGCATGACTTTGTTCTTTCTGAGGTAGGAAATGTAGCTCTATTCTAGTAAAAAGGGGCAAGGCTTGGGTAGGTGAAGGGACTTGACTAGTGAAGTGGTTAGAAATGGGGATTAGAGAGTGCTTCAGAAGATGTAAGGGAAGATTGCCAGGCACTATTCATGGCTTAGTTGAGGATGGAAACAGGTTATAACAAGAAGTTATTTCAATTTTCTCTAACAGCACTCAGTTTGCATGCAGAATTGAAGTCATACATTGGATTAATGTTGTGTGAAAGTTTTGTTAGATACATGTGATAAAAGGACATATGGATGGGGAACGAGAAGCATTGACGAGAGTTTTTGAAATGGTAGATCATGTTGTTTAGGCAGGGTAGGAAAGTCCTGATAAACTGGGAGAAAAAGGAGGGACTATAGGCAATAGGGGGAGTTGGCAATCAGAATGTAAGATGTTTGAATTTTGTATTTCCAGATATGGACAATTGGAGGTCATTGCAGGACAAGGGGATGGTCATAGTAATAGGTTCTGGAGTAGGAGGCCACAGCTATAGAATTTGGTGAGGTCAAAGAGCTGACCGACTAAGATACAAGATTGATTGACCACATACAGACATATATACATGCACAGGAGGATGGCAGGTTTGGAGTGAAGAGGAAAACTGATCTAGGCACCAAAGTGTTCAGGAATTGAGGGCAATGGATTTCAGTGAAAATGAAGGAAAAGTGTGGTATCATTAAATAAAATGAGCCGCAAAGACAGAACAATGCAAGAGTAATAATCTCCAGCCTGCACTGGAGATGAGAAGGACACTGAGGTGTGACAGATGTAGGGGAATGAGTAATGCCTAGTTGAGAGGGCTTGTGGGGAGGCTTCAAGAAACAACCTCCTGTCAATCAAGGCAAAGAGGAGGATCTAGCCTTCTTTAAAATTAAGGCCCTATGGAAACTTAACACAGAATGTCCTTCAGTGACCAGGATCCTTGCCCCAACCTTCTAAAAACACTCTTCTTGTGTATTTTTAAAACTTAGCTCACAAGTCTCCTTCTCTGGGAAGCTTTCTCTGTTGTATTTATTACACTCTTATTAAAATATTTTTGTTTCTGTTTGCTTTTAATTGGTTGATACTTTTAAGCGAAGATGTGTCTTCCTTTTTTATGTCATCACAGCATTTGACACATGATAGGAGCTTAGTAAATGTTTGTAGAAGTGGATTTAAAAAGACATGGTGTCACATTTTTAAAGACTTGAAGAAATGTCAGAAGGTAAAAAAAAAAATAGAATTCAGTTCTTTTTAGAAAAAGTTTTTGAGATCCAAAATATAGTCAAATGAGCACCTAGTTAAGAGTTGGGAAACCTAAGTTCATTCTGATGTCATTAACTACCTTTGTAACCATAGGCAGTAATTCATTTTCTTTTCTTTGTGTCAGTCTCTCTCATTATTTTTGTCTTGTTAGTAGTAATGCTCATATTGTAGGATTCATACATATACATCAGTGCATTAAATACAAGTTTTGAGATAAAGCATTTGGCCAGTGGCAAAATAAGAGACAGACTACCTGGAAAAGATTAATATAGATGTTAGGACTACACAATAGCAATATTCTTAAATTGCAAAGTAGATGAGGGGTGGTGTCAGGCAAAAGAAAGGAACAGATGTAGCAGGCAGAATTCCTGCCTTAAGTTGTCTGTTTAGTCAGCATACATTGCCATCTCTTATGAGCAAGAGTTTCCTCCTAAGTGTGTGCACATTATATATCTGTCCCAAAAATTATTTTTCTTCCTCTTGCTATCAGAAGCATGTGAAGTAGAGGTATTAAATTAATTCACCTCCTATCACACTTATGTTCTGAGTAATTTAACTAAATCTTCCCCCTATCAATTAAACCTAAACCCACTGCATAAAATTCAGTCAGTTTAATTCAGCAATTAGACACCTTAAATGACACAGCACATTGTTTAGCCTTAATGTACTCTCAAACACTGTCTATCCTATTTCAAAGAATATGGGTACTAGGAGAATCTTCCCAGTAGTGATTGTAGACTGTGAAAACAGGGGCATGTAGTAAGAGGAAAGAGATCCACTTTAATGTGGCCTACTTCTTGAGTTATTCTTTATCTAAAATCCACATTTCAGATTGATTGCATGATGATTTGAATGTCTTATCCTGAATGAAGAGCAACTAAATAAGAGACTTTGTGTTTTTATGACATATATTAGATGTATCTCTTTTGTGCGATTCATTTTATTTACTATAAAAGGTAGTGGTGTCAATTTTCTTTGTGGAATGGTGTTCATCTTACATCCGTAAGTTTATTTCATTTTTTAGAATGACCAGGTTCTCCAGGGCTTCTCAGTGGACAAAGGAGAATTCACGTGTCCTCTCTGCAGGCAGTTTGCTAACAGTGTCCTTCCTTGTTATTCTGGAAGCAATGTGAAAAATAACCTTTGGCAGCGTCCTAGTAACAAAAGCATCCAAGATCTCATACAGGAAGTGGAGGAGCTGCAGGGACGGCCGGGAGCCTTCCCAGTAAGCATCAGTGTGAGGCTGAAATATCCTGGTTGACTCAGCTCTGCTTTTCAGCTTTCATTTTCGTTCTGTTTCTAAATTACTGCAGAACTTTGTACATTTAGTAGAAATTGCTGTTAGAGGCTTTTCTCCTCTGTTTGTGGTTATTAAAAACAAAAATAAGAGTAACAGAACAAATTATAGAACCAAAGGCATTAGAACTAAGGGATATGCTTTTCCATATTCTGAATTGTTATAGTTTTAATATATATCTTCCAGATCATAAAATCCTATCAGCTTAGATATGGTTACACTCCTTTAATATGTTGAAATATTTAACAACAAAGCCAAACAAACAAATTACATATATGTACCTTGCAATGTAAAGCACAATCTAAATACATAAAAATATACGAATTAGGCACATTAGATTAAGATGATATATTTCCACACACATGCATACTTTATGTGTGGGCAATTATAGATTTACACACGTGGGAGTGCATATCTTTGTATTGGAGAAATAATTGTATACTTGATTGAACCATTTACCGTAAGTCAGTCAATTTTACTGTGGGATTTGGTGTAAGTGAACTCCTCTTTAATCTCATCCAGTAAGATTTGTTTATTTGATTTAAATTCTTAAATATTTCACCTTCATTATAGATCTATGATATGGTCCCTGAGAGAAGTGACAGCTGTGTCTATTCTATGGAGTAAATTAATGAAAGCTATGAATATTTGACTTTTGAAACAGAAATTCATCATTGAAATCTGCTCAGAAAGCTTTCTCTCCTGGCAGTTCCTTTTCTCAGTTGAAGACTGTTCTTAGAGTGTGTGTGATTTTTTTCTTCATAAACTGAAAATTTTGTGTTAATAATAGGCTTAAAGTAAGGGATATTGATATTAGTCTTTGAAAAATGAATTCAAATGAAAGTCTGGTTTTTTATAAATATGGAAACTGTCCTAAAATATATTTTTAAAGACATCCACTTATTTGTTTAGGATATAAATTTATGTGGTTAGTTCATGGTTGGATTATAGTGTTACCAATCACAATGTAGAATTATAATGAAAGATCTCTAAAATAAGAGAAAATGTTTCTTGATCTGTTTTACCTTTGTGCACTAAATATAGTAGATAGCTAATGTACATTTGACTTTTTAATTTCTTAGTGTTTTCATATGATAAACATTGTACTGTTAAACTATATGAGAAAATGAATATAAATAAACTTTACATGTATGTTTGCATTTTTTGCAGTCAGAAAACAACTTAAGTAAAGAAATGGAATCTGTAATGAAAGACATCAAAAATACCACTCAGAAGAAATACAGAGACTATAGCAAGACCCCAGGCTCGCCAGACAATGATTTTCTCTTTATGTATTCTGTTGCTAGGTAGGTAATAATACTATACACTTCTATATTTAGTTACTAGAAGTAATTGGTTTTATTATTTTCATTCATATTTATTTGAAGAAAGGATGCCTTTTTTTAATGTTGGTAGACATTATGGCTAGTTTTAAAACCTCCTAAAAGTATGAAAGTGTAGTCTTCCTTCATTTTCTGAAGTTTTTATTTTAATGAGCTATTAGGTTAAGCTTTATTAAACATTATAAGATATGTGGGAAAAAATATATTAGTAGCATTTGGGGACAGATACCTACCTCAACGCATGGGAATATTATATATACGGTGTGTTGTTAAGAAATCCCTAATGAAGTACTGCCCAAAAGTGGTAATACTGAGAATTAAAAGATTGTAATATGTAAACCACTTTAATTTATTTTTAAAATAAAAAAATAAGAAGATCTTACTTTGTTTCATTTAAGCTAGTGAAAAATCTAGTAATATCCAAAAATACTGCAGGTAGTTTAGAAAATCAGGTAAGGGAGAAAAGCAAGAGAACTGGCACATTCTAAGCTTCTATTAGTAGCCAGCAGCAGGCTCAAGAAAACAAAGGTAAGTACTTTTCATTTTTCAAATTCAGTAGGATTAGTCTGATTGACTGAATATGTGTTCAGTACCTAGGAAACAGTTCCAAATAGGAATTTTAGAAAACTTAATTGAATGAGAACCATAACAAAAATGAAATTGGGGAGAAGTAGGCACAATTAAGAACTTAAAAACATATTCTGCCAGCATCAGCATTGCAGACCCCTGGATATCTCTAGACACATACTTTATGTTTTGTCCAAGTACTATTTATTACATAATAGGTAAAATGAAGAGAGATAATGTGATTTGAAGTCATGCAGCAAGTTACTGGTAGAATAGGACTGGAATTCAAATCTTGAATAAAGGTCTAGTTTTCTTTCAATTACTATCCTTTTTCCTCTCCTGTGTTCAGCTTTTTATAGGTCACGTGCATGCAATTCATCATGGACATTCTCTGCCTTATTCCCAGAACAGAGGGTAACAAAAGAGTAGATGAACTATGTATATGTAGTCTTTAGAACCCAGGAAAAATGGAATCAGACTTAGGGAAACTGCAGCACGCAAGTTACAGCTCAGCATAAGGAAACATTAACTTTTGGTCTAAGGATGTGAATGCTGGATACAGATTGATGTAAAAGGATCTAATGGATGGGAATATAACTTTCCAGTCTGCCATTCCTGGACTATTGTTTTTATTGTGAATAAATAAAAACAATATTTGGGGGAAGTTGTACTGGTTAATTTAACATTTTGTTTCTGGAGAGTTACCAGTTGCATACTTGGAACAAAATATACCTCATGTGAAAACTAAATTGAATAGAATTTAATTTTTCCAAGGTTTCAAGTTGTACAAAATTTATGTACAGTATTACGGCAATGTTATAGAAGATTTTCATATGACTGAAGACTACCTCGGTTATGCTATACACGTTACATGCACACACATTTATGTTGCTTATGTATTTATGCCTTTAATTTTATTAAGATGGACCTTTTATTAAGATTGACCTTATAAGAAAATCCTGGTTGAATGGAAATGATCTGTGCATGGAACTTTTTCTATAGCATGATATATCAAATAATTTGATTTAAATTTAGTTTAGTGGAAGTTCCTGTTTCTTGGTTTAAATATATATTTTATAGAAGAAAGCATGTTGTGATAATGGGAGACTTTGATTCAGCACTTTTCAGTTTTTCTTTTATAGAAAAGCAGGGACAGATATCAAATGTCATTTACTATGGGTGTATGTAGAGAAACAAAATGTGTTCTCCCCTCTCCAATTCTTCTCTGATCCCTAACGATAAAGTATAAAGCAGCAACGCAATGAGTCTAAAAGAGAAAGTTTAAAACCTTTAAAAACCTCATTATCCTTTGGTTAAAATTAAAATTACCCAGACCATTCATTGCAGGGTTCTCACAGTGAGATTGTGTGCCTTCTGTTAAGTTTTCCTTAATCATTAAAAAGAAAACAAAAAGCAAATTGACTGAAGAGTCAACAAAAACATGAATTGAAAGAAAGAAGTATGTGTATCCTATTTGAATACGATGTAGTTTTTGCAAGCTAGGTAACCAGGTCTTTATTTTATGCCTAGCATATAACCTTATTTCATAAAATATCATGATTACAGATCATGATTATATAAAATATTCTGAAATGAACTTAATTTTAACTATTTAAATTTTGAACTAAATATGACTCTTTAAAATGTACTTCATTAGCTGTCTGTGTGTTTGTATTTGAAATTAGTAATTTGAATGGAATACATCTCTAGTTTCCCAGAACTGAATACTCCAAAGTGAATAAATAACTTTGTTTGCTCTTTCAGAGCTAAATTCTTTGATGTTTAGAAACCAACTATTTCTATTGGGTAACTAGCCTGTAAAACTGTTTTCTTCAGTGATTGTTTTAAACTAGCCTGTAAAGCTGTTTTCTTCAGTGATTGTTTTAGAGCTGTTTTTTTTTTTTTTTTTTGTAGGACAATATGTATCTCTATCTCACTTTATTTGCATGCTGAAACCTTGGAAGATTTTCTGAGGGTAGCAGAGAAGAATTTGTCAGAATGATATCATTTTGTGGTATAAAAATTAATTAAAATCACTATATTCAAGTTTTAACATATTTCTAAAAAACCTTCTGTTGCAAATATGTGTCATTCAAATGGATTATGGGAAGTTAATTTTAGAGTAGAAAGCTTTCCTTACTTCAATGCCAATTCAGTTTTTCATTATTGAAACAAAGAATGCCACTGATTTTTCCAAGGGTTTTGTATGAAAGTTACATACAGCCTAGAGGTACTGGTGACTAGCACTTGGCCTTCATATAGTCAGAAACATGGAAATGGAAAGAAAATAAAACATAAGTAGCTGAGATGTAGATGGGGAAACATCTTTAAATCACAGTGGGTGACCGACTCAGTAGAATGAATGGACCTTGCTTTATACATTAATTAAATTGTAAGTTTAAACTAAACTATATGTGAAATAAAAGGAATGCTAGCTAGAATACCAAATTATGAATCCTTTTTAAAACTAAAAATTTATTTTGTAAAAACAAATTATCTCCCCCTGTTCCCTACCCCTTTCTCTTGTTGGTTCACCGCTGGGTTTAAGGGAATGGAAGGAAGGATCATCAAAAGAAAAAATGAAGTGGGGACTAAAGAGAATCTTATCATTGGTTACATATCAAAACAAAGAGGTTGTTGTCAGTTCCTAAGAATTTTTTGAATAATTTGCTAGTTACCATCAGGGATTTAGAAGCTGTTACCTGAAATGGTCTATGCTCTCTGGGAATTTATATTTGGTTGGACAGACAAAACTAATAAACACCAATCTGTGTAAAATGGAATATAGTTTGTTAAAAAACTATACCATATTGACAAAGTGCTGAAGATCTTCAGAAGCAAAAATGAGCAAATTGAAATATAAAATATGTGGAAGTGCTTATTTCCTGTCCTAAGAAGAAGGAGTTAGTTCTTGCTAACTCCTGAAGGAGTTAGCTTGAGCTGAGTCTTGTATGGATGAAGATATTTTTTTCTCTGAAAACCAGTAACTGGTTCAGACAGTAGGTGGTAAGCTCAGGCCTTGAATGGATACTATGCCAGTATGTGTCTCAGTGTCTCTGTGTGTGTGTACGTATACATACCCATTTCTTTTTCAAATTATAGCTCTTAAAATAGAAGTTAGTACCGACATGGGGGTAGAAGGGAAAAGCAGACCTTGGTCATGTAAGTAGAAGCTGGGACATGGAGGAGTTTTTGTCTGGGGTTTCTAGGTGGCCACTATGGGAATCTGGAAGCAGTCTTTCTCGTCATTCTTTCCAATGTACACATTTTCTCTTTTTTTCCCTTCCAAACTAATTTGAAGGATTTTGTGTTAGAAAATACAGAAAGTAGAGTCTGTTTTTCTCTGAGAACAAAAAGGCCCAGAACACTCCTGCTCCCAGGGCATCTTATTTTTACAGCATCCATCCAGGGGGACAGGAGCCAAAGAATGTGTTGGGATTTTCAGCTGTGAGGGAAAATCAGACGTGGGGCATGTGAGGCAGTTGTGTTTCTTTCCTCCAGGAAGTGTCAAAGGAACAATTTTGATAAAATGAAATATGGGCAAGCTGATGGGTAGGGCCTCTGACATACAGAGTTTTATCCTTTGGATAGGTAGTTTTTGTGTTTTTAACTCACATGAAAAGTTGTGTTGGAGATCTTCCAACCATAATCATAAATAATTACATTTAGTAGTTAGTTTTCTTTCAGTTATTCTTTAAAATAAAATTCATGGTAACATGTTTGTCATCCTTTAAAATATCTTACTTGATGATTGAATAAGCAGAATTGTTCTTGTATTTATATTAAAATGAATATTTTTGCAAAGTAGGTTGAAATAAGGTTGGCATTCTGGTTCTGACATTCATTTATAGAAATTGATCATTTTTCTGTAGCTCTTTTAAAAGTACTATCTAGGAATCTTAGTTTTTATAAGACAATATAGCCATTAATTTTTTTCTACAGATTAGGCAACAGAAGATTTGTGAAAACAAAATGTATTGTTCTCAATTATATTCCCCTTGATGAAGGAACACATGCTGGTCTCCGCTCGCTTTCTGTCCACTGATATGAAATCCTTGTCGCTGTTTCCTTGCTGGTAGGTTTTTAGAAGTTCAGGGAGCAATGCGAATCGCCTGAAGGGTGGAAAATTCCCTGGTCACACAGATGCCCTTATCGGCAGCAACCAGATGGAGCTCTGAGCAGGAAAATTATCAATATTAAATTGTCCCCCCCACCCAGTACAGAGCATTAAAGCATTCCTTCAGAAATGGGTGGCAAACATACAGACTTAGGAATATTATTTTTAACAGTTTGTATTTGTAAGTAAATACATGAAAATAACATTTCAGACATTCTGTGTTCAAAATAAAATGAAAACAGTTCAAAATGTTTTGTTTTAAATCAAACATGTTATCTTTCTTGAATTCACTTGCAAAGTGCAAGCTTGAAACTTTGCCCTTTTTTGTTGTTAAGATGGGGGATGTCTAACCACTACTGTTAAATTCATATCTTCGATATAAACTAGCTTATTCATCTTTAATTGTGGCAAGTAAATGTGTGTTTTTTATTAGTTGAAGTAAAAATACAACTTATGTTTCTGAATTTTCATTTATTTTGGTAAAATTGGCTATTTTACTGTTACTGTTTTTGTATAAATCTGTGAATTCTGCATCAATTTGATTTTTGAAATGTCAATTTAACAATTATTTCTATCCTGTAAGCTAATAATCACTAAGTATTATAAATTCAGATCTGTATGAACGGTACTGATGTTTAGCAGTGTTAATAGTTACACAGTATATTTTAATTAAACTGTAATATTAGAGGTCCATAAAAGAGACTGTCTTTAATTAAATGTGTTGTTCATAGCTACTTTAGTTTTAGTGATTTTGTTTCTTAAAGCTGATTTCTAGATACTATCTAAGCTCCAGTGAGTGACAACCATTTCTCTGCTAGGCAAATTGGTATGCCTTTGTGTCTTATGTGACAGAAACTACCTAATTAGTGGCTAACAGTTGGAGTGCAAATGCTTTCATCTGATTCATATGCAGGTTTATGAAATGTGTTACAGCATTTTTTCTTAAGGCCTACATTCTAGTACTTGCCAACAGCTGTGGTTTTGCAACAATTACCCCATAATGTGTGCAGTTATGCAGGTATAAATATGAACATGTAAGTAAGGATAGATGAACTATTTCCCTTTTTAGTTCTAAATACATAAAATATCATTATTACTGATATGCTTATACTATACTTCAGCAAATAATAAAGTTGAAGAACTTTACTATTTGGGTTGATTCAGACATATCAATAAAATAAATTTTAAAATATTGCTTCAGCCTAATGACTAAGATATATTTTAATGTTTTACTTACAGAACCAGTTTGGAACTTGAATTAATTCATCCAGGAGGAAATTTGTGCTCAGGTGGTGCAAGCACAGCTGGCAAAAGGTCTTGTTTAAGTAAGTATTGAAGAGAGCTACCTTCTTAAAATGTCTAATTACATCACTTTTGAAGTATATACAGGCAAAGTTTTTTTTGTTATATTTTCAACTTACCTTTATGTTATAATCAGTTTTACTAGTGATTTTATGCTTTAAATGATTAATCTTGTACTTAAAAGAGTCATATGAATATTTAGCTCTTTCTATACTATGATTACTCAGTAAATTGATGTCATACTAACTAATCAGATTTACATTGGTTCAAAATAAAAAATAATGTAGTATTCTCAGCTGTAATTGTCCTCAAACATAAATTGTTTTGAAGAATTTTTAAATTGTGTGGATTTAAGAATATCTTTTTATAAAGACAATTTCTGTTCCCTAAACATTCCTGTAGATATAGCTGCTGTTAATTAATGAAAGTGTACTGTATTTTGATGTGCACATAAAATATATTAAAATTGTGGATGTTTGCTTTTGTTTATGAGTATATATTATAAAATGAGCATGATGATTCAATACTTTTTGTAAGGGTAAATTTGAGAGAAATGCCATTTAGAACTTGAAGTAGATTTTTCATGAGTATGGTTTTGATAATATCACTAATTAGTCATTGTTTAGAGAATTAGTGTGAATACTAGGAGTAATATTATTCAATGTCGTATACAGCTAGTTACTGGTCCCAAATCACTGACATTAAAATATTAACTAATGTGATTGGTATAGGAAATAAAAATTATTTAAAACAAATAATGTATTCTTTCTAAAAATTGAACATGTTTTCTTAAGTATTAAATTATTAGTTATTAAATATTACTAATACTTTTTAAAATTAGTATATTTTTAGAAGATATATATCTTTTAAATTTTGGAAAGATTTCAAAGCAAAAGACTGATCAAAAACATCTTGCATTTTCTAACATAAAGATACAGACTTCTGTGCGATTTCAACTGAGTTTCTTTAAAATATTTAATCAGTTGTATTAGATTTTGATATTTTATTTGGGGTTATCACTTGATTCCTACAAGTTTAAGGTTTTGAAAGTTATTTTTTACTGAGTATTCAGTCTTTATTGATCCTTTGATGTACACACTTAAACTCTGCTTAATCAGTGATTTAGTATTATTTTTTAAATAAAGGGGAAGATGCTGACTGCTAAGGGCTTTAGCTTCAAAGTCTGTTTGAATTAGCTGAAACTGTCATTGCACTTACATAAATTATTCTTTCTTGTTGATTTATTCATACTTGATGCTTTGCATTGGATGATAATATTCCAGAAAATGTTACATTAGGAAGCATTTAGTAAGGGAATTTCAGTTTTATGTTCAAACACTCTTTCATTTATTTATTTTCTCTGAATTATTCAAATTTATTCAGAGGCTTGTAAATTATTAATTTATTCAGAATCCTAAAGTAGTAGTAAAATTCTAGCAGCAGCCACTTCAGTCATCATCCTCAATTTTTAATTTAAATTATTAAATTGATAGTTATTTTCAGATTTCTTCTTTTTATTTTCCCCTTAGGTAATAAGAGATTACAGTGTACCAATATAGAAAAAGTAGTGATGAAGCTCATTCTAAATATAAGTTAATACTGTTTTTAGTTTTCTTTTCTTTTCTTATTAACTAATACTAGTTCTTTTTTTCCCCCAACTTTTTGAGGTATGATGGACAAAGAAAAGTTTATTTGTTTAGGATTCACAACATAATGTCTTCTTTCATTTTCATCTGATTTATTGTTCAATAGCTCATGTGTTATTTATCCTAATACTTATAAAAGCAATCATGTATGTAGAATATATTGTATAAAATCCCACTATTTTTTTGCAAGTGTATAAACTTAAGCACTTGTTTTTCACTCATGCTTAACTCAAACCTCATTTACATTGAACACCAGAACTTAAATGGATGGTGTTTCATAGGATGATAGGTCAAATATCTCATTTTTTTCATCTTCCAGTAGAACTTTAATGGTACTATTAAACAAAAATTTCTGTCTTTTCTCTAGAGATTCCTCATATGTCAGTATTTTCCTCTTCCCATTCATTGCTCTCCATTACCTTTTATTAACTATGTCATTTTAAATGTGTCTTTTTAAAATTTCATAATATTTTGAGAAAAGACTGAAAATGATCCACTAATTAAACAAATGAAAGGGAACTTAGATTTTTTGAATACTCCACAACTTCTTGATGAAATTGAAGGTTAGTTTAGTCAAGGTAAGATTTAATAAATTTTGTCTGGAACGGCTTCAGAGGCCTGACAGGTGATTAATAGACACACACACATCCACAGGGATGGGGTGAAGAGGGGTCAGAGGTGGACAGGAGATCAAGGATTGTTCTTTCTGCATAATAAAAGCAGAAAATATAATAGCTAAATTCATACTGAGAAATCAAATAATATTATAGTGGAACAATACCCTTCAACACATTTATATTCAAATAGATTTTTTAAGTTTTATGGTAAAATGATCACTATCCAATCATAAAAAAAGTTCATTCTTAAATATGGGTCTGCAAAATATTCCACATTAAAAAAAATGAGCAAAATTAATTTACATAGCAGAATACTCTGGTATTTTAATAATACCTTACATTTGTATTCTTAAAGTTGTAAAGTACTTTCACATAAATTATTTATTCTTTAGAATGACCATGTGAACAGGTGTTAATCTCTCTCTCTTTTGTAGAAAAGGAAACTGAAGTTCAGAGTGATTGCCTTGCCAAGTCATACAGCTAGAAAATGTCAAGCTCATACTTCACCCCAGCTCTTCTGACTCTAAATTCAGTTTTTTAAGACATATTCCTTCCCCTTAAGTGTTCCAAAGGATGCAGAACCTTTAGGGCCTTAACCAATGGGCTTAGTCAAGGACTGAGCTACACTGTTGCCATGGGATCTTTCCAGGCTCTGCCATACTAACCCTCCTATGACCTTCTCTGTTTTCTCTTACCAGCCTTTCTCTGTGGATCCTATTTTTGTGTTGGGCCACTCCTTCAGATATTTTCTCAAGTCCTGATTCCTTCTTCCTTGAATACCAGTTTGTTCTTCCTTATTTTTCACCAGTTTGGTGACTGTTTCTTCCTCGCTTCTGCTGTGCACCACCTGTGTCAGTTCCGACATATAGCTCTGCTACTGAGTCCTGCTTCAGAGGCCTAGACCTCCTGCTTATCCACTAGAAGATCAGATTTAAGGACCTTGGGTTCAGCAGATAATGCTGGTTCTAGATCATTTATTATAAGGTAGAAAGTGTTAAGTTCTAAAGAGGGATATGCATAAAGTTCTAGGAAATTTGGAGGTTTGGGATCATATCTAGCTGGTAAAATGAGTGAAGATTATGGTAGACATGGGATATAAACAAGCCTTTGAAATATAAGTGAACTCAGAGTTTTTGTTAAATATTGGTGTATATACTGGTAAGTACTACCAACTTGGTTAGCAACTGATATAGGACAAAGTGATGGAAAAACTGAAGGCAAAATTTTTATTAAGAATAATGTCTTATGGGGATTAAACAAGACAGCTGCTTGAGAAGTGAGACAGAAACCTCCTCGCAAAACCATGTATAACAAGAAAATACAGCAAATACAACTAATAATGAAAGAGTGATCAGAAAGAAGAATGCAACAGACAGCTTACATACGGGAAAAAGAGAAGACCTCATGGAAAGGGTAAAGAAACCTGTGATCCAGTGTGACACAAGCCCTCTCCCACCTAAGCTCACGAGCAGGAGGAAGAGAAATGGATGGGGGGAGAGAGTAGAAGCCCAGGACTGCTAAATAACCACCCCTGGAGATCTGCTCTGGGAGGATGAACCCACATTACATGATTCTCTGGAGATTAGAGGGGTTGGAAAGCAAAGACAGGCAGAATACTCAGAAAGACTAGATTCTAGCTACTTGTGGAAAACAGGTACCACAACTGGGTATGCTGGGACAAAAGAAAGGCAGGTACTTTGAAAGACTTCCTAACAGCGAAACGGCTGCTAAAGAGACAAGGATTATCAGAGCTTGCTGCCAGGAGAAAAGACAGGTGCACAAAATCATCCTGGCACACTCAGCAGAGCAGATTGGGAACTTTCAGAAGCCCCATGCACTTCATCCCCCTAGCTGGCAACGCAGTGCCAAGGCCTACCCAGTGCAATATGCAGCCTGTGGCTCCTTCTTCCCAGCCAGCACTAGTTCACAAACCTGCTGACCCCACCATCATCCCAGGCCATCCAGATGACAGCCCCATCTACAGCACCAACAAGGGTGTAGCTTGAAGAATCCATCTTGCACTCTTGGCCCACTGGCCCTGGCATTGGAGGCAGGCATTGTGGCCAGGAAGATGGGAAAGCGGTCTTTTTCCCAGAAGGCACTGGCCCTGTGGACCTGTGACCCCCACCTTTGCTCCAGGGGCTGGACAACTCTAGAGAGTAGAGCTTCTGGGCACTAGAAGCCACTGCCTACATAAAGTTATTATTCAGTAGGATTCATTAGAAATATGAAATGGCAAAAAACCTGGTACAAACCAAAATCCCTCAAACACCAGAAAGAAGGCTAAGTGAAACTGAATCACCAATCTTCCTGATAAAGATTTCAAAATAAAAATCATAAACATGCTCACAGAGCAACAGAAAAATTTTCAAGACCTCAGGGAGGTTTTCAACAAAAGACAGAAACTTTGAAAAATATAGCATCTAAATGAAACATACAATGGAGGGATATAAAAAGCAGATAAGATGAGGTAAAGGAGATGATTAATGAAATAGAAATTAGGAAACAGAAATACAAAGAACCTGAGGTGGAGAGACAAAAAAGGATCTCTAGCAATGAAACTGTATTAAGAGAACTGTTTAACCAATCCAAAAGGAGCAATGTTCATATTACAGAGGTACTAGAAGGAGAGAAAGAAAAGTAAAAAAGGACAGAAAGTGTCTCTGAGGAAATATTTGCTGAAAACACCCCAATCTGGGGAAGGAAATGTTCTCTCAGGCCATGGAGGTGCACAGATCTGCCAACACACAAGAGACCCAAGGAAGACAACACCAAGACACATAATAATAAAAATGGCAAAGATCAAGGACAAGGACAGAGTATTGAGAGCATCCAGAGAGAGAAAAAAGACTAGATATAAAGGAAAACCCATCAGGCTGTCATCAGACTTGTCAGCCGAAACCTCACAGGCCAGAAAGGAGTGGCATGATACATTTAATGCAATGAAACAAAAGGGCCTCAAATGAAGAATACACTACCTGACAAGATTTTCATTTAAATTTGATGGAAGTATTAAACCATTTCCAGAAATGCAAAAGTTGAGGGAATTGATCTCCCAGAAACCAAACCATCTCTCTGGTGCATTTCGGAGGGACTGCTCTAGATGGGAGTGCTCCAAAGGCTAAATAACTGTCACCACAGAAAATAAAACCACAGTAAAGAAAGTAGGCCAATTAATTGCTAAGCAAATGGGAAATTAAATCAACTACCCTCAAAATCAGTGAAGGGATACACAAAGATTACAGAGTATGACACCTAGTATATAAAGAGTGGAGGAGGAAGAAAACAGAGAAAAAAATATTTAAAATTGTGTTTGAAATAGCATGATAAGCAAGTTAAGTTAGACTGTTAGATACTGAAGAAGATGCCCTTGAACCTTTGGTAACCACAAATCTAAAGTCTGCAATGGCAAAGTACATATCTATCGATAATAACCCTAAATATAAGGACTGAATGCACCAAACAAAAGACATAAAGTAACAGAAGGGATAAAAAAACAAGACCCATACATATGTTGCCTACAAGAGTCTCACTTCAAACCCAAAGACCTACACAGATTAAAAATCAAGGGGTGGAAAAAGATATTTCATGCAGCTAAATAGGGAGAAAAAAGCAGGAGTTGTAGTACTTGTATCAGATTAAAAAAGACTTCAAAACAAAGGAAGTCACAAGAGAAAACAAAAGAAGGACATTACATAATGATAAAGGGTTCAGTCCAACAAGAGGATATAATAATTAGAAATGTCCATGCACCAAACATAGAGCACCCAAAAGTGTGAAAAAGTGCTAACAGAATTGAAAGGGGAAATAGAATGCAATGCATTCATTTTAGGAGACTTGAACTCAGCACTCAATAGAAGGACAGATCAACCAGACAGAAAATAAGTAAGGAGACAGAGGCACTGAGCAACACATTAGAACAGATGGACCTAAGAGACGTCTATAGAACATGCCACCAAAAAGCAACAGGACACACATTCTTCTCAAGTGCACATGGAACATTTTCAAGAATAGATCATATACTAGGCCACAAAAAGAGCCTTGGTAAATTAAAAAAGATTGAAATTGTACCAAACAGCTTTTCAGACCCCATAGGTATGAAATTAAAAATAAATCCTGCAAAGAAAACAAAAAATCACACAAACACATGGAGGCTTCACAACATGCCCCTAAATAACCAATGGATCAATAACCAAATAAAAACAGAGATCAAGCAATATATGGAGGCAATGAAAACAATAATTCAGAACCCCAAAATCTGTGGAATGCAGCGAAAACCATGCTAAGAGGGAAGTATATTGCAATACAGGCCTACCACAGGAGAGAAGAACAATCCCATATGAACAGTCCAAACTTGCAATTAATGAAACTAGAAAAAAGAAGAACAAAGGAGACACAAGTTCAGTAGAAGGAGGGGCATGATAAAGATTAGAGCAGAAATAAATAAAATTGAGGAGAATAAAACAATACAAAGAATCAATGAAAGCAAGAGATTGTTCTTCAAGAAAATAAATCAAATAGATAAACCCCAAGCCAGACTTAACAAGAAAAAAAGAGTGTACACACATAAACAGAATAAAAAATGAGAAAGGAAAAATCATGAAGGACACCAGAGAAATACAAAGAATTATCAGAGATTTCAATGCAAAATAACATGCTAAAAAGCTGCATAATCTAGAAGAAATGGACAACTTTCTAGAAAAATACCACCTTCCAAAGCTGACCCAGAAAAAAACAAAATCTGAACAGATCAATTACCAGCAACGAGATTGAATGGATAGTCAAAAAACTAAGAAGAAAATCCCTGGACCAGATGACTTCACTGCTGAATTTTAATCAAACATTTACTGAAGACATAATACTCATCCTCCTTAAAGTTTTCCAAAAAGTAGAAGAGGAGGGAATACTTCCAAACTAATTCTATGAGGCCAGCATCACTCTAATACCAAAACCAGGCTAAGACACCCCAAAAAAGGAAAATTACAGATCAATATCCCTGATGAACCTAGCTGCAAAACTACTCAACAAAATATTAGCAAGCCGATTTAAAAAATACATCAAAAACATCATCCACCATGACCAAGTAGGCTTTATTCCGGGGATACAAGGATGGTACAATATTTGAAATTCCATCAAATCAGCCACCACATCAACAAAAAGAAGGACAAAAACCACATGATCATCTCCATAGATGCCTAAAAAGCATTTGACAAAATTCAACATCCATTCGTGATAAAAACTCTCAACAAAATGGGTATGGAGGGCAAGTACCTCAAGATAATAAAGGCCATATATGACAACCCACAGTCAACATCATACTTAACAGCAAGAAGCTGAAAGCCTTTCTTTTAAGTTCAGGAACAGGACAAGGATGTCCCCTCTCTACACTTTTATTCAACCTAGTTCTGGAGGATCTCTCTACAGCAATTAAACAACACAAAAATAAAGGGCATCCAGATTGGTAAGAAAGAAGTTAAACTATCACTGTTTGCAGATGACCTGATACTGTACCTATAAAACCCTAAGGAATCTACACCAAAACTACTAAATCTAATATCTGAATTCAGCAAAGTTGCAGGATAGAAAATTAATACAGAGAAATCTGTTGCATTCCTGTACACTAACCATGAACTAGCAGTAAAAGATATCAGGAAAACAATTCCTTTCACAATTACATCAAAAAGAATAAAATACCTAGAAATAAACCTAACCAAGGAAATGAAAAACCTGTACTCTGAAAACTACAAGACACTCATGAGAGAAATTAAAGAACATACCAATAAATGGAAATACATCCCGTGCTCATGGCTAGGAAGAATTAATATTGTCAAAATGGCCATCCTGCCTAAAGCAATCTACAGATTCAATGCAATCCCTATCAAAATACCAACAGCATTCTTCAACGAACTAGAGCAAATAGTTTTAAAGTTCATATGCAACCACAAAAGACCCCAAATAGCCAAAGCAATCCTGAGAAGGAAGACTAAAGCTGGGGGGATTACACTCCCTGACTTTAAGCTCTACCCAAAACCACAGTAATCAAGACAACTTGGTACTGACACAAGAACAGACACACAGACCAATGGAACAGACTATACGGCCTAGATATAAACCCAACAATATATAGTCATTTAATATATGATAAAGCAGCAATGGATATACAATGGGGAAATAACAGCCTCTTCAACAAATGGTGTTGGCAAAACTGGACAGCTACATGCAAGAGAATGAAACTGGATTATTGTTTAACCCCATACACAAGAGTAAATTTGAAATGGATCAACGACTTGAATGTAAGCCATGAAACCATAAAACTCTTAGAAGACAACATAGGCAAACATCTCCTGAATATAAATATGAGCAACTTCTTCTTGAAACCATCTCCTCGAGAAAGGGAAACAAAAGCAAAAATGAACTCATGGGACTACATCAAACTAAAAAGTTTCTGTAAGGGAAAAGTCATCATCAACAGAACAAAAGGCATCGTGCAGTATGGGAGAATATATTTTTGAACAGCATATTCGACAAGGGGTTAACATCCAAAATATATAAGAAACTCACATGTCTCAACACCCAAAAACAAATAACCCTATGAAAAAATGGGCAGAGGATATGAACATGCAATTCTCCAAAGAAGAAGTTCAGAAGGCCAACAGGCACTTGAAAAGATTCTCCACATCACTAATCATCAGTGAAATGCAAATTAAAACCACAATGAAATATCACCTCACACCAGTAAGGATCGCCACCATCCAAAAGACAAACAACAACAAATGTTTCTGAGGATGTGGAGAAAGGGGAACCCTCCTACACTGCTGGTGGGAATGTAAGCTAGTTCAGTCATTGTGGAAATCAATATGGAGGTTCCTAAAAAAAACTGAAAATAAAAATACCAATTGATCCGGGAATCCCACTCCTAGGTATTAACCCAAAGAATACAAGTTCTCAGATTCAAAAAGACACATGCACCCCTATGTTTATTGCAGCACTATTTACAATAGCCAAGAAATGGAAGCAACCTAAGTGTCCATCAGTAGATGAATGGATAAAGAAGAGGTGGTACATATACACAATGTAATACTATTTGGCCATAAGAAAAAAGACAAATCCTACCATTTGCCAGAACATGAATGGAACTGGAGGATATTATGCTAGGTGAAATAAGCCAGGTGGAGAAAGACAATTGCCAAATGATTTCCCTCATTTGTGGAGTATAACAAAGAAGCAAAACTGAAAGAACAAAACAGGAGCAGACTCAGACTTCCAAGAAAGGACTAGCAGTTACCAAAGGGGAGGGATGTGGGAGGGCAGGTCAGGAGGGACACAGAAGGGGATTGAGGGGAATTATGTTTAGTACACATTGTGTGTGGGGTCACAGGGAAGGCAGTGTAGTACAGAGAAGGCAAACAGCGAATCTCTGGCATTTTACTACACTGATGGACAGTGACTGCATTGGGGTATGGGTGAGGACTTGATGAATGGATGAATGTAGTAACCACATTGTTTTCTCATGTGAAATATTCATAAGAGTGTATATCAATAATACCTTAATGAAAAGAAATTAATATGGAACAACAAAAGACCCTGAATCGCCAAGCAATCCTGAGAAGGAAGAATAAAGATGGGGAAGTTATGCTCCCTGAGTTCAAGCTCTACTACAAAGCCACAGTAATCAAGACAATTTGGTACTGGCACAAGAACAGACCCATAGATTGATGGAACAGGGTATACAGTGAAGATATATATCCAATCATATATGATCAATTAATATACAATAAATGAGCCATGTATATACAATGGGGACATGACAGTCCCTTAAAGAACTGGTGTTGACAAAACGGGACAGCTACATGTAAGAGAATGAAACTGGATTATTGTGTCACCTCATACACAAAAGTAAACTCAAAATGGATCAAAGACCTGAATGTAAATCATGAAACCATAAAACTCTTGGAAGAAAGCATAGGCAAAAATCTCTTGAATATAAACGTGAGCAACTTTTTCATGATCATATCTTCTTCAGCAAGGGAAACAAAAGCAAAAATGAGCAAATGGGACTACATCAAGCTAAAAAGCTTCTCTTCAGCAAAGGACACCATCAGTAGAACAAAAAGGCATCCTATAGTATAGAGGATATATTTGCAAACGATGCATCTGTAAGGGGTTAACTTCCAAAATATATAAAGAACTCACATGCCCCAACACCCAAAAAGCAAATAAACTGATTAAAAATGGGCAGAGGATCTAAATAGACAATTCTCCAAAGAAGAAATTCAGATGGCCACAGGCACATGAAAAGATGCTCCACATTGCTAATTATCAGAGAAATGCAAATTAAAATCACACCGGATGGCCACCATCCAAAAGACAAGGAACAACAAATGCTGGTGAGCAGGTGGAGAACAGAAAAGCATCCTACACTGTTGGTGGGAATGTAAATTAGTTCAATGGTTGTGGAAAGCAATATGGAGGTGCATCAGAAAACTAAAAATAGAAATACCATTTGGCCCAGGAATTCCACTCCTAGGAATTTATGTGAAGAAAAAAGATCCCAGATTCATAAAAACATATGCACCCCTGTTTATCACAGCACTATTTACTGCAGCCAAGATTTGGAAGCAACCTAAGTTTCCATTAGTAGATGAATGGATAAAGAATATGTGGTACATAATACACAATGGATATTATTGAGACATAAAAAGACAAGAAATCCTACGATTTGCAATAACGTGGATATATCTAGATGGTATTATGCTCAGTGAAATAAGCCAAGCGGAGAAAGACAAGCACCAAATGATTTCACTTATTTGTGGACCGTAACAATTAAGCCAAACTGAAGAAATGAAGCAGCAGCAGACTCACAGGCTCCAAGAAGGGTCTAGTGGTTACCAAGGGGAAGGGGGTGGGATGGGTGAGTGGAGAGGGATAGAGAAGTGGATTAAGCGATATTATAACTAGCATACACAGTGTCGTTGGGTCCCGGGGAAGGCAGTGCACCACAGAGAGAACAAGTAGTGAATCTCGCATCTTACTGTGCTGATGGACAGTGACTGCAATTGCGTTTGTGTGGAGGGGAACTTAATAATATGGGTGAATTTAATAACCACAATGTTGGTCATGTTAAATCTTTGTAAGATTGTATATCAATGATACCTTAAAAAAAGGAATATATTATTAAAATTACTCAGTGAATTTCTTCGTTCAAGTAATTTGGCTTTCAACACTTTTTTGCTATAACATTCTTAGTGTATTTCTCATGTAGTAATTGTTGAAACCAGTGGCTGGAGGAAAGATATGTCATTTGGTAAATTATTAACATTAAAGGATAAGTTTTAAAACGTTATCTTTAGATAAAAAAGCATCTTTGCACATGGTTGGGTGAGACTTTCTGCTTATTACTGTAGTTTTAAGAAGTCTCAATTTGTATCACAAATGGATTTCATGATTTTATGCAGAGATTTAAAAATGAAACTTTAGTTAAGAGAGAGTAAGCAAACCCTCTCTCTGACATTTTCATTTGAGGAGCTCTAACTTATTTGTGATATAATTTACAATCTTATCAAGAAATGATGCAAATATGAAAAACTGACCCCTGTATTTGTTTTTCATGGAATGCAATCCATCTTAAATGTGTGCAGGCAAATTAAAGTAGCTTTAGTTGCTCAAAGAGTGAATTTTTTGTGAGTTCAGAGTATGGAAGATTATTTTGATGTTAATTTCACCCTGCAGTAAGGCTGTATAAAGGTCTTGTTGAGTAAAATCCCAAAATTGCTCTTATGTAGTCTAACCTTATTCTTGAACACTGGTAAAATTCTGGTATATATGGTTTACTAAGTTTTTGTTTTCAGATTTAAAAATTATGAATTCTGCAAATATGTTTAATCACAACTTCTGTTCTTTTTGTTACCTCATAACTAGTGGAGAGTTTGTCCCCCAAATTTTATAAGTCAGTGTGCATAAATTAATAGAAAAATGTGGAGTTTGCCTCCTGACACCATTATTTATGGTAGACATGGTTTAGGTGCGAGCTTTTTCACCTCATCGATTGTGTTCCTCATGGTCCTCAACCCAGAAGATTGTTATATAAGACCTCAATTTTACAGTGCATATTTAAGTCTTCATAGATTGTAATCTCGACCATTACTATTTCTGCTATTTCAACACTACCATTATCAAATTAGTGATGGTGGTGGTGGTGGTGGTGGTGGTGATGAGACCAGAAGCAAGATGAAAGTTAATTTTTAACTCTTTTTTTTTAATAAGATTTCAACAGTCTTTCAATCTGTTAAGAGATGATGTTAGAAAAGACAGAATGGGATTTATTTCCAAAGACTGATATAGCTCATCTGTTTGGTTAATTTCAGGGAATTTTTAGCTTTAATATTTGGGATCAGAGTTGTGGCTTTGACAATTCTTTAGTCTTTCTGAAGGTCCTTTGCTTTGTGGCCCAGGAAACCAAGACTCCCTGCATTCATCATTCATGACTTGCATATTCCAGGACCTAGGTACCATATAATAATTTCTGCTGTCAGGGCATAGGCACAAGGCATCCAGCTCCTTTTTTCTTCAGTGTGAGTAGAACTCTATTCTCTGTCCCTCAGTTTTAAATGAGGTGCTCCAATCAGACCTAGATTCATGAAGTGTGCCCTCTTTGGTAAGAAGTAAATTAGGAATCCTAAGAACTGGCCTGTTTCTTTACACTTCCTGGGGCTACCTATATTTGGAAGCAGAATTGTGCCCCTCCCCACCCCTCACATTTTACCTTATTGTGGGAATGGGGATGATGATACCTGTGTTGATTATCTAACATACCATGATTAATGAAAGGTTCAAATGGTATTATCTGATGCTATATATCTTATGAATTAAAGTATTTTATATATATTACTTTATTTTTATTACTATTATTACAAAAATTTTAAACCTTTAAAATTTCTACCATGACTGCCACTTTATTGCTTGCCCTGCCCTGCCCTTCCTGGAGTGGGGAGGAGTGGCATGCGGAAAGTTCCTGCCACCCAGTGGCATGAGCCTCCTATTTCTTGGGAACCAAGAGGAGAGCTGCAGATCTTTCCTCCTTAGAGTTGTTCCCAGACCTCAGTTGAGGAGCTCCCTCCTATCTTTCCATGGCTGATTTCACATGGGTGTGTAGAGGAACCAGGGGAAGCTGACTCTGCTGAGAGAGGATACCCACACCTGTTACATTCACCTCTTGGGTAAATGGATCAGAAACATTTCCTCACTTTCATTATTCAGTTACAGAGAAACTGAGATTTTTTTTTCCTCATGGTAATTCAGAAAGTCATTTGGCTACTTGAGATTTTTTTCACTGAAAATTATTTAACCAGTGATAACTGTATTGATAGGACTAAAATCCTCAGTGGTCTGGAAATGCAACCCAGTTAATTTTACCTTAAGTAAATTTTAACAGTGGTACAACTTAAGATGTAAAGCTACGTGAGCACTCAGTTGAGTAATCCATCTGAGAAATGATGGTCACAGTGGAGTGGAGCAGAGGATGGATCATAGGATGCAGGACCAGTAGGACTGGTAACCAGTTGGCTATGGAGGATAAGGATGCGGAAGATGGCTCCCAAGTTTTTCCTTGGATGTTTGCATGGCAGTGATGTCATTAACTTGAGCAGGGACTATAAAAGGAAATGAACATTGGAGCTAGGCTGGGCTATTCAATCAGCCTAGTTTTGGGTATATTGATTTTATGGTACCTATTGAACATCTGAAGTGCTGGAGAAATTTGTGAATTGTAAACTTATAGGTAGAAGTAGAAGTTGAACTTAAGTGAAGTAGTGTGTGTAGAGTAAGAGGGAAAGGGGACTAAGAAGAAATTCCTTATCCTTTCTTACAGAGAATGCCACCTTTTAGGGTTCAGTAGAGGAAGAAGAGTGTGTAAAAGTAACTGAGAAGGAAATGGGGGAGAACCAGGGAAGAGTGGTACCAATAGTTCCGGGGAGGAGTGAGAAAGAGTTAAAAATGCATGTTAATATTTTCTTTTAAGTGGTAGTTTCATGTGGATACCTGATGTTTCTACTGTAGTTATAATCTCTAATTTTAGTTCTAATATCTCAAGTTTATAAGTATTAAATTTACTACTTGGAATTTAATCTCAAAAACCATATGTATATACATGTATGTAAGCATACCTGTCTATACACTGCAAATGTATGCTATTATGGTAATCGCTCTCACTATGTAACAGGCCAGAAAGGTGATATTAACCCCATGTGACAGATAGTAAGACTAAGGTGATTTTCCCTAGGACACATAGGGCCAGTACAGAGCTTGGATTCAAATTCAGAACTTGCTGGCTCCTGCTAGACAGTGGTGCCTCCTATATGTGTGTTGAAAGCACAACACACCCAGAAGTTAATTTAATAATGTTTCTTATTTCCAAACTCTTTTATAAATATAGATCAAACTTTAGAGCTTTAAAATGTGTCCTTCCAGAGAAGGAGTTATCCTTTTATTTTACTACTGTTCAAATTTTAATAATATACTTTCTTAATATGATTATTTTCAACTTTTTAATACCATGCACATAGTTGAAGTTCAATACATCTTCTCATTATTTTTTAGTTTTTAACCTTTTGATTATGATCTTAGGGTTTTCCTTATCCTGTGTGTACTACTGTCAATATTTGTTTAGTATTAGAGATATTTTTGCAGCTAACTGAATATTAAAGTTTAGTCTTGCTAATAGGTCTCAGACTAAATTTTGAAAACAGTGCATTGTATAAACACAGTAAAAGGTATTGATTGTTACTTGGCCAATTCTGTTTCCTACTGAAGTTATCTGCAATTTCTAGGAGTGTTTTTGGAAAGTAAATATAACTTGTTAGATATGTTGTTATTCTTCAGTTCTAGTTAAAGCCAATACCAAAGACTTTTGTCATATATTGTTTGAATAGCTTTAGAAGATGCCTCAGGGTTTTCATAGGAATAGAAAGGGGTGTGTGTGTGTGTGTGTGTGTGTGTATTAAAAAAGGAATTTTGTACTATTCTTTTAATTATAAAAACTCCAAGGAGAACTGGACTGGGAGTGATAGAAAGAACTAGGAAGTAGCCAATCTCGAATTCTATTTTTAAGCTTTTCCTGTAAATACTATGATAACTTGGCAAGGTACTTCCTTTCTCTTGGCCTATTTCCTCACCTGCAGGAGGATGGAATATAAAAAGGTAAAAAGTTTCCTTCTAACATTTATGTTTCTTTAATTATGGTGGAGGCTAGGAAAATAGGCAGATTGCAACATTATTTGTATGCTGGCTGTGATTTTCAGTGTGAAACAGGTTAATAAAACTGCAACTTCTATGCTTTTGATTTAATTAGGTACTTTAAGGTAATTGATTTTGAAAGGAGATATGTTTTAAAGCTCGTTGATTTTGTTAACACTTATATAAACAAATTGCAAAGCTCCCCATCTTGCAACTTGATTTAATATTTTTCTGCAAAAGGAATTTAGGTATTTTAAAAATATTTTTAGGTTTTAAGACCCTTTAAATAGTATATGCTTGATCCAAGCAGTCTCTTATGTGTGATTGAACTGAAATAAAATAGAAATGATCAATATATCTTTCATTGTATTATTTCTCTACTAACAATGACTCTTGTTCTCACTGTAATCAGTGGAACCAATGGAACCAGGTTACTGGAAAAACTAGAAATTTGGGAGACTTGTCTCACAGCAGGAGATAACACTATTACTTAACCTGGTAGAATTTGTGTGAAAATTAATTGAGATAACCTGTGTAAAGTGATTATTAAATAGTGCTTGGCACATGATAGATGCTGAGCTACTGTTAGCTGTTAATGGGATAAAGAAATTTTAAAAGATGATTATAGACTATACACTGACTTAGAGACAGAGGTGAGGCAGGGTGAAGTATTTGGATTTTTCTGTTTGTTATAGACAGATCAGATTGAAACGTAAATTTGTGTGTAGAGTGTTAAGATTCAGCTCTCCCGCCCACCTCCTGTGTCCTCTACCGTGCCCCACAGAGTAGAAGAACATTTATTTTGTTCATCTTAGAGCTCTCATATGCCTTTCAATAGCTTCCCAAAGTAACACCTACTGCTACCACCACCACTACCATATACCACCAACATAGAAGAAGAATACTGATGGATCTTAAGTTAATCTTAAATATCGTTGATTTCTAAGTTAAGTGCTCAGAGAAACAAAATCTTGTTTAGTTTTGATTATTTTAATTTAGAGAATAAAGGACAATATGCTTGTGCCATATGGCTAACTATTTTCCTTCTGGTTTTAAGAATTAATTTCAGTCGTATGTCAAGAACTGTTTGTCATCTGACTTTCTAGAAAATGTCTTTTGATTCAGAAATATTTTTGAGTATTTGTGGTAAAATAATTTAATTCATCATGTCCTTTATACCAAAAAAAAGATGTGATATGAAAGCAAAATTCAGGATTTTTTTTCCTGAATAATTTAAATATTTTTAATAAAATTTTTTCTTCTAAATGGTGTGAGCAGAATTTTGTTGAAAGTTAAGACAGGTAGATTATTATGGTTTAGATAGAAGAAATGAAAATAGCCAGAGTAAGTTCTTCTAAATACTTTTATTTCAATTACTTTTTCTTTATGTTGAATCAAAAGATGATGAAGTCACAATTCAGTCTAAAGAGAATTTCAGAGAAAATATTAGGTAAAAAGAGAAATTCACCTAACAGTGATTTATATGGATGTTATTGTCCATATAACTTAGGGTAGGGTATGGAAAATAATAATAATATTGGTTATGAGGTGACCATGATAGTAAGAGTTTTGCAAGTTGTCAAAGCTGAACCATAAAGCCAAGGAAAAGTAGGTCTTCGACAGGAGATGAGAAAAACATTCCTGTGTTAAGATTGAGCATAAGGACAGTTCAGATTCTAGTAGAAATTATTTGGATCTACATTTCAGTGTACTGTAAAGAGAGCATGAAATAATTTGTACTTAAACTTGTTGAATTATAAAGATAGGAAACATTTCCCTATGAATTAGCTGGAAATTGTCTCTGAATTTTTTTCTGTAGGAATTGTGTGCATTTTACCTTTTCTTCAATTTATTTAGATCAGCTGTTCCATGTATTAGCCTTGTACATGTGGCTCTATAGTCTTGATTGTGAATATAATTCCTGGAGAAAGCTTACACAGTTCCTAGAAGACATGAATTCACAGTAAGTGTTATTAAAAAATTAAAGTAAATTAAAACTGTTTTTGAAAAATAAGTGTAAAAATAGATTGCAATTCTTCATAAAAGTGTGCTTTTCCTTGTAAACACAGAAATATTTAATAAAAGTTGAAGGCCATTATACCTTTTGTAAAAATTGCTTAAAAATTCCTATCAAGTGAGAAAAAATTTTAAAGAATCCCATTAGTTTTTATTCAGATAAAACATTCAAATGGAGGCACATAATGGCTAGTTGTCTCTCTTTTTATGTCAGAATTAAGCAGTGGGTTCAGGTAGCCTTAGTCTAATCCCTCTATTGTAAAGTTCCCCATCAGCCTTTCACCTAATGATTTTTGCAAGCCCTGATGATTCTTGCCTAAATGCAGTATTTCATTAGGTGCAACAAAATAAACAACAAAAAGGCTTCCTTTTGATTTATTAGCTTAAATCTTTTTATAAAGAAGTGTTGTCCATATCAGGTATTTGGTTACCCTTAAATATATTAGCTTAATTATTTCCAATTTATGAATTTTCAAAGAAATAAGTTGATGCCCTGTTAGTCATCTATATGTCTTCTTTCAAAATATGCCTATTTGGATCCTCCTCCCATTTTTAAATTGGATTTTTTTTTGCTGTTGAGTTATATTAGTTCTTTATATATTTTGGATCTTAAACCCGTATCAGACATATCTTAATAATTCCATGGCTTCAGTTTTTACATTTAGATCTCTAATCATTTGGAAATTTTCATAATGTGTTATATAAGAAGTGGATACAATTTAGTTTTTTTCCATATAGCTAGCTATCAAATGTCCTACTACTTTGCCTTTTCTACAATAGTAAATTAAAATAGAACTAAAAGAAAAGAAAGGTGAGAAAGTACTTTGTATACTGATATGGAAAGATCAACACCAATACAATGTTAAGAGAAAAATCTGGGAGCAGAAAATGTGTACTTTATGCCACTACTTGTATAATCAAGGGAGGATGAAAAAATAAATTTGTATAAGCACGGAGAAGACAAGTAATGACTCTGTAGCATCTTACTATGCTGATAGTGGCTGCAATGGGGGAATGAGGACTTAATAATATGGGTGACTATTGACACAACAATGTTGTTCATGTGAGGCCTTCAAAAGATTGTATATCAATGATAAATTTAATGAAAAAATGAAACTAAATTATATTTACTTGTTAAGACAGAACAAACCAAACCCACACATATCTGAAAATATCATAGATGACAATGAGGAGCTGTGGGGGAAGCATAGTCTTTATAATGAATGGTGATGAGTTAATTGGATATTTATATGAGAAATAATTAATACTGACCCCTACCTTATACAGAACGTACTCAGATTTTGTCAGTTGTTTCTGTAATGTTCTGAGAAATGCAAAGTCAATGGAAAGAAAATTCAAGATTGAGCTTACATATAGTTACCATGTTTTATTTCCTTTGTTCCTGACTTTTTCTTCTCTTTCTGACATTGACTCTTTTATTTGAAGAGCTCAGCTGTAAATTTATTTTTGTGTGATATTTTCTTATGGTTACATTCAGGTTATAAACTTTTGGCAGAAATACCATGGCAGTAATGTTGCGTTCTTTTTAGTGTATCATATCAATAGGCCCATGTTACTGATTTGTCTTGTTATTTATGAAATAACTCCCATCATTTGTCTAACATTGTATCTGCCAGGGTTTTTCCACTGTAATATTTTTTCCTTTGTAGTTAGAATCTTGTGGGGAACTGCTTTGAGGCTATTTGTATACCCTCTTACTTTTCAAAAAAAAAAAAGCCAAAATAAAATTTTGCGTGTGTTTTTTCTTTATAGACAAAATTGGGAAGCTATGAGTATTTTGCATGTTACAGCTAAGAAAAGTCACTTTTCTTGATATTAGTGATTTTCTTTCCTCTGTAGACTATAAACTCAAGGACAGGGAGGGTTTGCAAATAACATATGAGAATGCCTAACTCTGAGTCTAAAGATAATCAGCAAACAAAAGGTTTATTAAGTATAGTATCAGTGAATTAAAGTTTAAAGAACAGGATAGGTCCTGTGCTTTCCATGATACTGATTGCTGGGATGTATTCTTCTCAAGTCCTGCGATGTAGTACTCAGTAGGATAGTGGTAAAGCTGTGAACACGTACCCGGTGCTTACTTCATGCTAGGCATTTTTCACCAAAACTGTATGCATTAGGTACCATTATATTCCAAGTTTTACAGAAGAGGAACCTGAGGTTTAGAACATTAGTTAACATGTTCTTTAGGGGCACAAAGCTGTTAAGGGATAGCTGGCATTTGAATCAAATCTTTCTCATTCCAGAACCTAAGTTCTTAATTTTTACTGGGTGCTTCCTTTCCTAGAACAAAGAAATCAGGAATTTCAAGAAAGTTTGGTTGATTTTTGTGCATAATCTCCCCAACCCCTCCATTTGTTCTCATTTTATAGTTCATTAGTTCTCTACCTTGTAATATAATTTATTGTAATATGTCATCTGTGTTTCATATCTGAATCTTAGATTCTTAAAAAATTAAAGTATCTTTTTCAATTTTCACTTAGTACTTTTCCAATATAAAAATCTATGTTTGATGAGTTTCAAATATATCCTTTTTCCAGTAATCCTCAAGAAAATTATTTCCTTATTTCCTTTTAATTTAACTGTATTGATAATTACTTTCTTTTAAAATGTAATGGTAAAATTAGGCCTATTAACTCTAATCTGTCCATTTCCTCTTATCATCCATAGAGTCTACTAGTTTACAGTTTTAGAGTCTGGATTTTAAGATTACCTAAAAGATTTAAGAGATAGAAACAATTTCATATTTTAAAATATTAAACATTTTAAAGGATAGTATCATAATGATGGCACTAAATCCCACAGTCAAAATCTTTGGTTCTTTTCTCTACAGTGGGGTATATCCATTCTTTCATTTATTCTGATTATGTGCCTACCATGTGCCAGGAAAGATCCATTTCTGTGTCCTCAGAATGGTTGTTTTTATCTTAGTAGCCAATAAGCTCTAGGTTACTGTTTTTGTAAATTTTTCTCTGATAATAAAAATTGTATTTATTGTATAGTGTTAAGAATATACAAAAATATTGAAGAAAAAAGTGAAATACTCTAAAATCTTATAACGTACATGTTACATTTAATTTATTATAATTTAATAAACAAATGAACCATAAAAGTGAAAGCAAATATGAGAGAAAACAATCAACTATATTTTCCAGAATTCCCCTAATACTGTTAACATTTTCATAAATTTCTGTTCAGTCCCTTTTTTTCTGTGTGTATATTATGGATTTTAAAATACTATTTGAATCATACTATATGTTTTAGAATCTGCTTTTTAAAATTCACACATATCAACCAAATTCTTACATCATTAAAATTCTTTAAATGATGTCCTTATTTATTGATTTAAATTGCTTCTCCTTTTCCAGCATAATATCAGATGATGTGTTAAGCAGTTCTTAACATTTAGATGTGACTCCAGAAATTGCAGAATAACATGAAAGCATATAAATGTTTTATATTTTCAGTCATTAATTTTATAAATATTCACTGAGTGTCAAGTACTGTGTTACATAGTGCTACAATACTTTCCAGAAATATGGTATACATAAACTTTCACAGGCAGTGTAGGAATGTCTCCATTTGTCAATCTGCATATTACCACCTAAAAAAAATTTTTAGAGGCTAATTTGGTAGGTAAAATGGGATCACAATATAAATTTATTTAATTTCTGGTGAAGTTAACTTTATGCAAATATTTCATGTTTATTAGCTATTTGTATATACTCTGTGAATGATCTATTCAGAAAATCTATCCATTTTTCTGTTGGCATTTTATTTTAAAAAATTATTTGATTGATTCTTTGTACCTTAAAAATATTAAACTATCATAGGTGTTGAGATTTTTTCCCAAAAATATGTTTTGCTTTTTAATTTTATAGTTATTTTTCTTGGCATATTAAAGTTTAAAATTTTCATGTAGTCAAACCAATCAGACCTTGTATTTCTTGTTTTTCCTGATTATTTTGATACTTAAAATGCATATCTATCCCTTCCAAGATAATGATGTTTACCTTTATAACCAGTTTTATAATGTTTCCCATCTTAGGACTTGCCATATCTACTTATATATTCTTTGTAGAATTTTCTTATGGGATGATTTTTTTTTAATGCATAATCTACTCAAAGTTAATTTTCATCAGTACTAGTGGGTGAAGATTTAATATTTGTTTTAAAATATCTGGCTAAATTTTAGCAATTTTATATCCTACTTTTTTATATACTAAGTGTGTGTTTATTGTAGTTCTTACTAGAGACTTTTCCCTTTGTTGTGTTGACCTACAAGCCTATTTCTGTGACAAAACCATGCTGTTTACTAACTGAGGAAATATGTGTATACCTCTAGTTGGGCTAGGTTCCTCTCATTCTTTCCTTCATCTCCCAGTTTTTCTTTGCTATTCTCACTTATTTTTCCAGGTGATCTTTAGAACCATTTTCTAAATACTTGTGATTTTGATTGAAAGTATTTTAAACTCATAAATTAATCTGGGAAAATTAGTTACCTTTATAGTAGACAGTCTCCTCAAACCTTTCCCATTCTTTCATTTTTTGGTGTCATTGTAGTTTGAAACACTTGTCAATTATACATTCTTAATTGTATTTAATATAAAAGTTGCTAAATTTTTAACGAGTGTATGAATAACCATAATAGGATATAATTTTTGTATAGATTTCCACACACAGGGGGATTTAGAATGATTTTAAATGAAATTTGAATGACACTGCAATAATAATGAAAAGCAAATAATCCACCTCCAATTCTGAGAAAGATTGATTCTATTATAGAAAACTGTTGACATAATAAGAAATGAAAATCTAGAATTGTTAGTTCTTTAAGCTTTTCAGTTGCTTGTAATATCCCTATTTTAAGAAATTATATTTAATTTACTTGTTTGGGAATGCTTTTCTGTATCTGAAAGCTCTGTAATTTGTTGGTCTTTAGGTTATGATGCAAGAAGTTCTCAAGCCTCTTTGATTTTTGTGCAGTAAAGTGGATCCTTGTGTAAGGGTGAGATTGGCCTGGTTTAAATGGATCCATACAGTTCCTTATAAATCTGAGTCTTAATCAGCTGTTAAATTTATAATGTAGGATTTGATAATCCGAAATCATTTTTATTTAGTTTTTAAAGGACTTGTTTATTATTACCATTTTCTTTTTTATCCATATTACAGCAAGGGTTTTTCAATTTTACTTTCCTCTTACTCTTTTCGCCCCTTTGTTCGGGTCTTTTCACCCTTTCTGCATATTTCCTTTTGAGTTATTTAGTTAATTTCATTAAAGAGAATGTGATAAAACCACTGAAATACAAAGGATAATGTGTAGGACTTATGGGCCCTGGTATCAGTAAGGTTGTAATTTACTATGATGTGTCTTCCCTTGGTTTGTTTTGTCAGTCTCATTATGCTCTAGTGTAGCTAAGCTAGTCTAGTTTTTGTTTCTTTTGCCACCTGTTTGTTCTTTTGCCCATCCATCCATCCATCCATCCATCCATCCATACATACATACATACACACATTTTTCATTTATTTGTTTATTCAGCTAGTTTTTATTAATTTTTAAAATCTGGACATCTAGGAAATAATGGCAAACAAGATACAGTTCCTATGGAGGCTTTTTTTTCAGGGTACTAACAGTATAAAGGATGAATTTGAGGGACATAAAATTAGGGGAGATTGAATACTTAAACAGCCATAGGGATGGCAGAGTCATTAGGTCTTACTGCCAATTAAATATGGGGCGAGTGAAAGGATATGGGTTTGGGATGTCCCAAGTTTCTAGTTTACTTATTCATTATACTTTTATTACATTTCAGGCATGTGCTGAATACTAAAAATTATAATAAACAAGCCACATCAAGACTAAGACTATAACAGGGAGAGCATATTGATTATGACTCGGATGGGATTGCATGTGTGGATAAAATGGAATGATGATGAGTTTAGTTTCAAGCATGTTGAGGTTAATCTGTCTGTCAAATGTACAAGTGGATATTCAGATAGAGTGTTCAGGAGAGTTATGGCTAGAGATACAGACTTGGGATACAGCTGGTGATTGAAGTCATGGGCTACAGGATCTTTCAAAAAGAGTCCTTCATACTAAACTAGAGTGATAATTGGAGCCTTGGGGAACAGCACTATTTCTACTGGTCAGAGGAGAAGAACCTATCAAGAAGATTAAAGTGGAGTAAACAGAAAGGTAGAAGGGAAGCTGAGAGAGTGTTTCACAAAGCCAAGAGAATTTTCCAGACAAGAATGTTCAGCTATATCCAAAGTTGAGGATCAGTACGATAAGGATTGAAAAATGTCCATTAAATTTTCAGTTATAGGATCGTTGTTGACCATGTGGAAAACAATTTCTGTGGGGATCTGAATAATAGGTGAAGAAGTGGTGCCCCTCCATTCAGATTCTTTTTTTAAAAAAACTTTTGGGCTTGCAAAGCAGAGATGCTGGAGAGACTCGAAAGGCAAGAAAGAGTAGGATCCATTAGCATTAATGGAAGGCTGACTTCAGAGAGGAAGACAAGTAAATTAATGGGATATTTGTAGAGAATAGAGATATTCAGAGAGCTGTCTTCCTCTGGCAGTTATAAACTTCATAGCACCAGGTTTTAGTTTATTCACCAGTGTATTCAGTGCCTGACATATAGTAAGTAATTTGTAAGTATTTGTTGAATGATGGACCTAATAAAAAGAGCGATTTTTGTTCATCTCAAGTCTAGTCAGAAGGGTAGCTTTAGAATTTAGCTAATTCTGGAAGCTTAAGATTTATTTTTGTTCTTTGACATTAAAAATTAAACCTATGATCAAAAACTTTAACCTTCTAAAGAAGTTTAAAAAATTTGAGAACAAAATAAGCTTCATTACATTATATCCTAAGTTTTTCATAGTACGACATTCCTAAGGTTTAATCCTTTGCCTTTTATAATATATTTTAAGTTCTGCTTTGGTTATTATTATCTTTTTTGAAACTTTGAAGATAAATGTTAAAGATTTTATTTGAACTTTATGTTAATTATAAAGTTTTTTTGTAGATAATTATTTTTTATTGAAGGGTAGTTGACACACAGTATTACATTAGTTTCAGGTGTACAACACAGTGATTCAACATTTATATACATGATAATTCTAGCTACCAGCTATCACCATACAAAGTTGTTACAATATTTTGACTATATTCCTTATGCTATACATTACATCCCGGTTACTTATTTATTTTATAATTGAAAGTGTGTACTTTTTTTTTTTTGAGAGGGCATCTCTCATATTTATTGATCAAATGGTTGTTGTATATACAGTTGAAACAACTTTTAAACAACATATTAACCAAGACTTTTCAGTGTAACTTCTTTGTGAATTGTATTTGTTCTTTTCATAATGTGAAATTTACTCCTTAGTGTGAAGTTTATGATAGCAAGCATCTTATGTGCCACCCCATTTGTGGTGAAACTAATTTTAAGTTCCATTTAATGCTTCATTTGATTTCTGTAACATAAGAGATCAGAAAGACTCAAGTCAAGGTAAAATATTCCAGTTGTTTACTTTAGTAAGACCTAATAAATTTTCTATGTAGTTTTTTTACTTTAGGGAGAATCGAAGAAATAAAGGGATCCAAAAGATTATATTTTGAGGAAAAAAATGCAGCCCCTAACTTTTTCTTTTGAGAGTTCTCAGTTTCTCATGAAAGTTTCATTTCAGTTCCAAAGGCATGTATGTGAAATATAAAATGAAATTAGAAAATATGTACAGTACTACCTAAAGTGGTTCTGCATTTTTCTTTTAGGCAGGGAAATGAAGAACAACAGCCTGAGGTTCCAATCCTTTACCATGACGTTACATCCCTCTTGCTCATCCAGATCTTAATGGTGCCACAACCCTTATGCAAAGATATGTCTTTGTAATAAAGGTTCTTGAATTATATAGTATATATGCTGAATATTCTAAAAATGTTGGGGACCAATATAGCAGTCAGTCTGATGGAAATGTTTTGAGGACCAATATAGCAGTCAGTCTGATGGAAATGTTTTGAGGTAAATGACATTATTGTTTACCTATTATTAGTAAATAGTAATCATATATATCAAAAGAAGATGACAAGTAAAGATTTTTTTTCCCTTGTAGTTCTATTCTTTTCACCTTTTAGTCAATAATAAGGTGTAAGGAAAAGACATGGGGAAATGACTCTGAAAACCTTTGTTTAAAAAAAAGTGGTTATACAAAAATATGAAAAAAAGAGCAAAATGTTAGCCTTAATTCCTCTACCCTGTCCAGATACATACATATTTTGATATAGTAGTAATCACAGTTATTTAAAATGTGATATCCCATCATTTTTAGTTATCATAATATTATGATGTTATTATATTATGACACTAACAGCATTAACATTATATTAGCAACATTTGAACTATTGTTCCATAGTCTTTGTAGTTTTCCTTTTGAGATGCTTGTAATATTGTATCACTCAGCAAACTTGCAGGATACAAAATTAATATACAGACGTCTGTTGCATTCCTATGTACTACAACAAACTAGCAGAAAGAGAAATCAGGAAAACAGTTCCATTAAAATTGCATCAAAAATAATAAAGTACCGAAGAATAAACCAAACCGAGGAGATGGAAGGCCTACACTCTGAAAACTATAAACTACTCATGAGAGAAATTAAAGCAGACACAAATAAGAGACAATCTATCCCATGCTCATAGATAGGAAGAACTAATATTGTCAAAATGGATATCCTGCCCAAAGCAATTTACAGATTCAGTATAATTGCTATCAAAATATCTATGACATTTTTCAGTGAATTAGAGCAATAATCCTAAGATTCATATGGAACCACAGAAGGCCCTGAATGGCCAAAGCAATCTTGAGAAAGAAGAACAAGTTTGGGGGTATTATGCTCCTTACTTCAAGCTCAACTACAAAGCTATAGTAATCAAAATAGTATGGTTCTGGTGCAAGAACAGACCCCTAGATCAATGGAACAGCATAAAGCCCAGAAATAAACCCATGCTTATATGGTCAATTAATATATGATAAAGGAGCCATGAATATACAATGTGAAAAGAGTCTTTTCAATAACTGGTATTAGGAAAACTGGACAGCGATAGGCAAGAGAATGAAACCTGATTACTGTCTAACCCCATATACAAAAGTAAACTGGAAAGATCTAGATATAATACATGAAACCATACAACTTTTAGAAGAAAACATAGGCAAAAATTTCTTGAACATAAGTGTGAGCATTTTTTTTTTTCTGGATATGTCTCCCCGGGCAAGGGAAACAAAAACAAAAGTAAACAAGTGGGACTATATCAAACTAAAAAGCTTCTGTACAGCAAAGGACACCATCAACAGAACAAAAAAGCATCTTAGAGTATGGGAAAATATTTTTATAAATGATTTATCCAATAAGGGGTTAATATCTGAGATACATAAAGAACTCATATGACTGAACACCAAAAAACCCAAATAACCCGATTAAAAAATGGGCAGAGAACATGAACAGACATTTTTTCCAAAGAAGAAGTACAGATGGCCAACAGTCAAATGAAAAGATGATCCACATCGCTAATCATCAGGGAAATACAAATCAAAACCACAGTGAGATATCACCTCTCTCCACTACCCAAAAGACAAGAAATAACAAGTGGTGACGAGGATGCAGAGAAAAGAGAACTCTCCCACACTGTTTATGTGAATGTAAATTGGCACAGCTACTACAGAAAGCAAAATGGAGGTTCCTCAAAAAACTAAAAAAAAAACAACCATACAATCCAATATTCTGCTTCTGGGAATTTACTGGAAGAAAACAAAGTCCCTGATTTTAAAAGATATATGCACCCCTATGTTTATTGACGTATAATTTACAGTAGCCAAGATATGGAAGCAACCAACGTGTCCATCGATAGACAAATGGATAAAGGAGGTGTGGTTACTATACACAATGGAATATTATTCAGCCATAAGAAAGAAACCCTGCTGTTTGCAACAACATGGATGGACCTAGGGGGTATTATGCTCAGTGAAGTAAGCCAGGGAGAGAAAGACAAATACCGTATGATTTCACTTGTTTGTGGAATACAAAAACAAAACAAAATGAACAGAATGGCAGTACACTCAGAGACACTAAGAAGTGACTAATGGTTACCCTGGGGGAGGGTTTGGAGTGGGTGGGAAAGGTAGGAAAGGGCACAGAAATCTCAATCAAAATATAATTTTTTCATCGGGATGGAAGTGAAGCATGGAGAATATAGCCTGTGGGTCTGCAGCATTGTTCTGTGTTGACAGGTAGTAACTACACTAGTTGTGGTGAGGATTTAATAAAGTGTGTAACTGTTGAACCATGGTGTGATATACTCAAAACCAACTTAATAATGTGTAACAACTATACCTCAATGAAATAAAATTCTATCAAATAATTAACCATTCTTCTTTAGTAGAAAACTATGTTCTTATGCTACATTATAAGTTACACCACAAAGAACATCTGTGGGTATGAAAAGCATCATTTATTTTAAGTACAGGCAAATTGATATGCAAATTCTGGTATTCTGTAAAGAGTTGAATAATGTCATTAGAAACAAGCATAATTATTTATACTATAACTGTGAATTTTGGATTAATATTTTTAATTATAAAATTCACAAAACATAAAATTCACCATTTTAAAGATTCTAATGTGTACAATTTGGTACATTCACTATATTGAGCAACCATCACCATTATCTAGTACAGGAACATTTTCATCATCCCAAAGAGAAACTTTGAACCCATTAAGCAGTCACTCCCCATTTCCTTCTTCCCCCAAGCCTTGAAACCACTAATCTGCATTCTGTCTGTGTAGATATACCTACACTGAATATTTCATATTAATGAAATTAAACAATATGTGGCCATTCATGTCTTGCCCCTTCCACTTAGTAAAAGGTTTTCAAGGTTCATCCATGTTGTAGTATGTGTCAAACTTCATTCCTCTTTATGGCTGAGTAATATTCTATTGTATGGATATACTACTTTTGTTTATCTTATCCATTCATCAGTTGATGGACATTTGGATTGTTTCTACTTTTTGGCTTTTGTGAGGAGTGCTGCTATGACACTCATATGTAAGTTTTTGTTTAAATACCTGTTTTCAATCTTTTGTGTACATAGCTAAAAATGGAATTGCTGGGTCATGGTAATTCTATGTTTAACTTCTTGAGAGACTGCCAAACTAGATATTTTTGAATGTTCCCTTTTGAGGTTTGGCTATGTGTATTAATTTCATCATTTATTTTGCACACTTGAAAGTATAAACCTATCAAGGGGCCTTACTGAAATTCATCTCATTGCAAAAGTATAAACTGTTTAGGTTTTTTGTGTTACCCTGCTTAGTTTTCCTTAGTTTAAGGAAATAGTTGCTTTGGAGTTATGCTGGTTTCCTTGACTGTGCTCTTCTAATTATACTAGTAGTAGTAACGTTTTGAAATATATAAAGTATTGCTTTGCTTTATAATGTCTTCAAAATAGTTAACTATTTTATTTAAATATACATTTTACTTGTAAGCATAATTATTACACAAACCTGAGAGGCTAAAAGTGAGAGAAACTTGATATATAGAAGTAATTTTATTTCCATAATCAGTATTTATCTAAAGAGAAAAATATTTCAGGTAATTGTAAAGGACATATTATATTAGTGTTTGAGTTCTGTAGCTGGTGTATCTTCCCCATCATTAGATAACTGTTGGCACTATGTCTCAACAGAAGGTGAAGTTAATGCTGAAAGTGGGTATAATACATTGAATTAACTGAACCTAGTAAATTAAATTCAGTAGGAACACATCCTAAAATTATTTACTAAAATATGTCAAGAAAATTGATTTATGTAATTTAATAATAGTTAAATGAATAGAACAGATTCAGGAAAACATACATAAATGTTTATAATACTGTTAGTAACTATAGTCATTTAAAAAGTGGTAGGCAGATTTAATCAAGCAAATATTTTTTATTTATCTTATTTTTTAAATTAAAGTATCATTAATATATAGTCTTTTGATGGTTTCAAATACACAGTGGTTCAACATCCCCCCATATTATCAAGTCCTCACCCCCTCTATTACAGTCACTATCAACATAGTAGAAATTAGAGTCATTAATTGTTCTCTGTACTGTACTACTGTCCCCGTGACCTACCTATATTGTGATTGTGAATTACAGTGCCTTTTAATCCCCTTCTCCCTTCCCACCCATCCTCCCCAGTTCCTTCCCTTTGGTAACCACTAGTTGCTTCTCGGTGTCCATGAGTCTACTGCTATTTTGTTCCTTCTGTTTAATAGCAAGTATTTACTAGTTGGTTGTAAAGTCATTGCTTGATTCAAAAAATATTTAATGAGTACCTACTATGTGCCAGGTGGTTATGCTTGTTTGCCAGGTGGTGGAGATACAAAGCTGAATAAAACATGGACTTTGCCTTTGGGGAACCAGAGAGCTAAATATTTAGCAGTGATTAACTTTAGTCAAATTAGAATTACTTCTAAAAGCCAATGATTTATATTATTTCTTAAAACTTCATAATAATTCTAGATTGGATGATCTGAATTTTTATAAAACAACTTGAAACACATTGTGCAATATGTCACTTGCCATCATTGCAGTGACGAGCACTTTTTAAAAATCTAGGACCAGAAAAAAAATTGCCATTCTTTATTAAATTTTTTCAGTCTGTCACATATTGGGAGCTGGATAGATAACTTTATTTTAACTTTATATTTAACTGGGTATAGATCTATTTTTGATTTCTAGGAAGTTCAGAACTTGATTATATTGTTATTTTAATTTTCCTCAGATAACTTTTTTTTCGAAGGTGGGAATTTGTAGATTAGGGAAGGTAGAGTTGTTATGTAAAATTTTCTTTTCTACCCCCTATTGACATGAAGTTAACAATTTGTGGTCTTTACTGTACCTGTGATTTTATTCTAAGAATATGTATTTGGTTACTGGTATTTATTAGAAAAGGAAAGGAAAGAGAAGGAAATATTACTGTTTGTATATATTGGAATGTTAAATGCTTCCCTGGTTTAACTGAAACTAGGTGACACAAAAACCTACCTTAAGCTTTGCAGTGTTCAGTACTATGTTCAGTTTTTTTACACCAATTGTCCCATTAGAAGCTTGAATTAATATATTAAAGACAACTATTTATTTTCCTTTCATCTCTTTTTATGTCCTTGTACCTTCTTCATTATAATACCCATCACATTACTGGCTTCCAAAGAATAAGCTTTTAAACAACTTCTGATACATCACTGTTTTTCAGGTATTCATGTGTTTTTTTTTTTATAACTTCGGGTCAGGTTTGGCTGTATATAAAAGAGAAGAAACCCCAAATAACACAGTAGCTTAAGTGAGTGAGAAGTTTATTTCTTTCATGTAGAAAGAAGTCTGAAGGTCAGGTCCTTCTGTGTTATGGCACTGTATTCCTTATGGTGCATCTCTGCTTCGTGTTCCTAGATAGCAGCAGCTAGATTTCCAGCCACCACAGTCTTAAAGCAGCAGGATGGAGAGGCGAAAGAGGAGCTTTACCCTCTTTTTAAAAAGCCCCCTTGGAAGTTCCACATAAAATTTGTATCTCTTTGGCTAAAACTCTTCCTTCTTTCTGAACCTCCAGGATTTAAAATATGAAATCATCATCTTTTTTGGGATGGGTCAGTTACTCTGGTTCAGATCATGCTGCTGGTTTTTCCCACCTGTCACTGAGGAGCTTCATGATTCTGTCCAAGTCATGCCTTTTAGGGCAGAGATTCCAAGATTCTGTGGAACAACTGGTACTGGTGATTATAGATTATCTTCTGTTTCCAAGCCCCAATAAGCTGGAAGGATGCTTATTATTTGCCATTCACTTTAAGAAATGAAACATCTAATTTTTGCTTTCTTATATACCAAGGTTTTAAAAAGAAACTTTATTTTAGAGTATCTCAGAGATATATATAACAATAAAGCACAGTGTTTAATGAGTCCACATGCACCCACCCATTATCAACTCATGGCCAATCCTCTCATTTATGCTTTTCACCTAGTCTAGCCTCCTTCCTACCCTGGATTTTTAAAGCAAATCTCAGAAATGATAGCATTTTATCCATAGTCTTTATTTAGTATATATGTAAAAGAGAGAGATTCTTTGAATAAACATAACCACAATACTATGAACCCTTGTAAAAATGACACATTGCCTTAATATCATTAAATGTTCAGTCAGTGTTCAGACTTCTGTAGTTGCTTCTTATAAATGATTTCTTACAGTTGAATTCAAACAAGGCCTGCACATTGGATTTCGCTGTTTCTCTTTTAAATCTTTTGGTTTTCTCCCAGTGCCTTTTTTTCCCTTACATCTTATTTGTTGGAAGAATCTGGGTTTTTTGTCTGCATTTTGCTAATGTATCCCCATGGTATCATGTAATAACATGATCTGCCCCCATGTGTTTCCTATAGACATAAATAGATCTAGGGAATTGGATTCATTTTCATAACTCTTTTTGCAGAACTATCTCATGGATGGTGACACATACTTTCATCAGGAAACAGTTTCCAGTTTCTCTCTTTGTGACATTAGAGGCTATTGGTGATTGCCTGGATTTGTTCTTTATTTAATTTGTTAGGTGGAATTCTTAATAAAGAAATTCTTCCGTATCACTATTTGTTCATCCACTGGTAAAGTTGGTATAGGAAAGCAATTTAAATACTTGATTTTCTATTTACCAGTTCTTGAAAAGTGAGTGATTTTTAAAGCATCCTCCAAAAGATTGCTTTTTTGTTTTTTAGCTTTATTATAAGTGCATATATTTTAACAAATCTGATGTCTCTCAGCCCTAGTGTACAGCAACTATTTAAACACGTGTTTGGTTTGTGTTGGCCCCACAGCCTTTAATAGCTTCTTTCAGACCAAGGCTTTTTAAAAATCTGTGGGTTTATTAGTGGGTTTCAAGGAATCTATTTATCTTCTAAAGTAATATAGGAAAACTTGGTATGTGTCTGTGCATTTTTATAACTCCATAGCTCTTACTGGATTTTCAAAAGGATCTTAACCCTTAAAAGTGAGTTATTTACAAATTGTCCTGAGGATTCCTGGTTATGGACAAATAAATAGTTCTGTAATAAGGAGTAACAATAAGAAAATGGCCTTGTGTAGTTGTAGAATCAGATGCAGATTACAAAGGGATGGAAAATGAGAGAAAGATAAGAGAACAGAGATAGAACTGTCAAGAATGAACATGGAGCGAAAGCAGAAGCTATATGGATATATTCAAAGGGGTTACTTTTTGTTTTTAAGGTAGAAATGTGAGATGTTTGCCATTTCTCTATTATTTCACTTAATAACTCCTGGTGGTACTTTTACCTTGTATGTTACCCTTTCCTAGAAGCCTTTTGATTAATTGTCCATTTTTTCCTTTCCCAAAACTTGTCCAGACTTCTATTTTTGATACTTGTCTCACAGTCAAAATAGTAGATTTTCTTTAATAGCTCTTTCTCTAAGCTACCAATTCCCCAGGATCATTTTATGTGTATCCCTAGTGCCTACCTGGTACATAAATATGCTCTGTAAACGTATCCTGAATGGATAAGTTAAACGTATAATTGTCTTATTTTTCTGGTAAATTGCTTATTTTCTGTTTTGAAACTCAAGAAAGCTATTGCTTTGATTTGAATCTTTATATCTTATATTGTGATTACTTCTATTCAACGTTTTTTGAAGATGTTGGCAGTTTATCAGACCCAAGCCATAACTGCCCTGAAGTATACCCAAAGGAACAACTTTAACTATCTTTTTGTTAGATGGACTTGGGATATTTTCTCTGTGCTGTGTTGATTAAGGCAAAGAAAGTCTTTTTAAACTGATTGGGTTTTTCACTCATTAAAGAGAAAATAGACTCGAGCATATCACACAAAACACACCACAGATTGATTATTATTGTAGACTAGACTTTTTGGAGAGAGTCAGAGCACATGAAACTCAGATCATAAGAAGGAAGACTAAGAAGATTTGATGTTTGCATGGATATGTGCAAAGTGCCTTATGGAAACAGAGGGATAGTAATTTTTTTACAAAAATTTTTCATGGTAATTTTAGGAAAAAATTGTCTAATAACATCCTTAGATGATATTCAATTTTCTCACCTGTTTTTCCTCTTAGGGTTTTATTATTTTACATATACTCTACCTTGTCCTAAAAGAAACCTGAAGCATTTTGTATTGCATTAAACTGTAAAACACCTTATGGGAAAGGAATTTATGCAAGCATCTGAATCCTGTTTGTCTTCATTTTTTTATCACCAACACTAAGCACAATACCTATAGACAAGCAAGTAAGTTTATGTTTGTTGAATAACTGCCTCCCCCCAGGAGACTATAGATTCCTTGGATTACTCTTGAAAAATCCAGTGGAAATGCTATTGCATAAGGAGAGTACTTACTAAATATTTAGTTGCCCAACTTTTTAAAATTTCTCATCATGTTTTTATGCCTTACTGAAGAAACTCTGGTTTACTCAAATTTTGTTGGCATCATTCCAGTTGTGGTGTTGTCTCAGTTAATGTCAGTACCCTTTGACCTTTTTATTTCTCTTTTTGGATTTTATCTTGATGGAAATTAATCAAAAATATGGTCAAAGATTTACACATGGTATCTAAAATATTTTAATTTCATGAGTTATAGTATTTCAAATTTCTTTAAATGATAAATTGCATATAAATAACAAAATTCATGACTTGATCTTCTGAAATACAATGAAGTGGATGTGGCACCTAAAATATTTAGTAGTTCAATCCTCATAGCAGTTTAGAATAGGAAGTAAAAAATACAATTTTCATTTGTGTTTCTCAGGAAAAATTTACTTGTTAACAAGACATATGCTGATATTTCTACTGTGCCATACTTATATATCTTACATTATCTGTTTCATTATTACTGAGCAGCCTTGAAAGTGCAATGCTTCTCTGCTCCCCCTATGCTGCCATAGTGGCCTTATACAGCTTAGAATCGGTGCCACTGTTTACAGCCTGTTTTGCTTCTAAGGCATTTCAATTAAGCAGTGATCAGCCTATGTTCACCCTCAGGTGGTTTCATAGTGGATGTTTTATTTTGTTGTTTTTTAAAACACTATGGCTGAGAGTAGATGTCTAATTTTTTTCTCCTTTTTAAATTCTGATAATTTTGTTTGAAGGGCTTTGCTCCTTTGCAGCCTTGGAAGATAGCAGCCTGTTGACCTAATACACACCTCTTAGGAGTGATTCTTTGTTCTTTTAAAGTCCCTAAAAGGTACTGATTTCATACACTGTAAGCATTCAATAAATAGTATTTATTAAATGAGTGAGAGAATTTGAGAACTTATGTTGTGACTTTAAACTGCCACTTGAAATACTTGAAAAATTATGATAAAGTGACTGAAAACAGAAGTTAGTACTTTGTTACAATGAAAATCTAAATTTATGCCTCTGGTAAGTATTATTTCTTTAAATGCATTAACTTTGTTTTAATGTAAAAAAAATTTTGTATAGTTTGCAATGAAAATAAGCTACAAGAGTGATTTTCCTCAGCAACATTAAATGATTTCCTGATTAAGATCATTTTGTTTGTGCTTAGTATTAGACAAATTCTGTACTTTTCTCTTTCTACTAAAACATTTATTTATCTATTTACTTATTTACATATTTTTATTTATTTATTTTTGTTTTTGTATCATTACTCTACAATTGCATGGGGAACATTATGTTTACTAGACTCCCCGCACCACCAAGTTCCCCCCACATTCCCCATTGCAGTCATTGCCTATCAGTCTACAAGATGTTGTACAATCACTAGTTGTCTTCTCTGTGTTATACAGCCCTCCCCGTGCCCCCTCCCCACAGTATACATGCCAGTTATAATGCACCCTTTATTCCCCCCCACACCTTATCCCTCCCTTCCCACTCATCCTCCCCAGTCCTTTTCCCTTTGGTAACTGTTAGTTCATTTTTGGGTTCTGTCAGTCTGCTGCTGTTTTGTTCCTTCAGTTTTTGCTTTGTTCTTATGCTCCACAGATGAGTGAAATTATTTGATATTTGTCTTTCTCTGCCTGGCTTATTTCACTGAGCATAATACCCTCTAGCTCCATCCATGTTGTTGCAAATGGTACGATTTGTTTTCTTCTTATGGCTGAATAATATTCCATTGTGTATGTGTACAACATCTTCTTTATCAATTCATCTACTGATGGACACTTAGGTGGCTTCCATTTCTTGGATATTGTAAATAGTGCTGCGATAAACATAGAGGTGCATCTGTCTTTTTCAAACTGGGCTGCTGCATTCTTAGGGTAAATTCCTAGGAGTAGAATTCCTGGGTCAAATGGTATTACTATTTTGAGTTTTTATGAGGAACCTCCATACTGCTTTCCACAATGGTTGTACTAGTTTACATTTCCACCAGCAGAGTAGGAGGGTTCCTCTTTCTCCACATCCTTGCCAACATTTGTTCTTGTTTGTCTTTTGGATGGTGGTGATGCTTACTTGTGTGAGGTGATATTTTATTGTGGTTTTAATTTGCATTTCTCTGATGACTAGTGAGGTGGAGCATCTTTTCATGTGTCTGTTGGCCATCTGAATTTCTTCTTTGGAGAACTGTCTGTTCAGTTCCTCTGACCATTTTTTAATTGGATTATTTGCTTTTTGTTTGTTGAGGTGCATGAGCTCTTTATATATTTTGGATGTCAACCCTTTATATGATCTGTCATTTATGAATATATTCTCCCATACTGTAGGATGCCTTTTTGTTCTAATGGTTGTGTCCTTTGCTGTATAGAAGCTTTTCAGCTTGATGTAGTCTCACTTGTTCATTTTTGCTTTTGTTTCCCTTGCCCAGGGACATATGTTCAAGAAGAAGTCACTGATGTTTATGTCCAAGAGATTTTTACCTATGTTTTTTTCTAAGAGTTTTATGGTTTCATGACTTACATTCAGGTCTTTGATCCATTTCGAATTTACTTCTGTGTATGGTTTTAGACAATGATCCAGTTTCATTCTCTTACAGGTAGCTGTCCAGTTTTGCCAACACCAGCTGTTGAAGAGGCTGTCATTTCCCCATTGTATGTCCATGGCTACTTTATCATATATTAACTGACCATATATGTTTGGGTTAATAACTGAGCTCTCTATTCTCTTCCACTGGTCAGTGGCTCTGCTCTTGTGCCAATGCAAAATTGTCTTGATTACTGTGGCTTTGTAGTAGAACTTAAAGTTGCTGAGCAAGAACCCCCTGCTTTATTCTTCCTTCTCAGGATTGCTTTGGCTATTAGGGGTCTTTTGTGGTTTCATATGAATTTTAAAACTATTTGTTCCAGTTAACTGAAGAATACTGTTGGTATTTCAATAGGCATTGCATTAAATCTGTAGATTGCTTTAGGTAAGAAGGCCATTTTGACAATATTAATTCTTCCTAGCCAAGAGCATGGGATGAGTATCCATTTGGTAGTGTCCTCTTTAATTTCACTTAAGAATGTCTTGCAGTTTTCAGGGTATAGGTCTTTCACTTCCTTGTTTAGGTTTATTCCCAGGTATTTTATTCTTTTTGATGCTATAGTGAATGGAATTGTTTTCATGATTTCTCTTTCTGTTAGTTCATTGTTAGTGTATAGGAATGCCAAAGATTTCTGTGTATTAATTTTGTATCCAACTTTGCTGAATTCCGATATTAGTTCTAGTAGTTTTGGAGTCGAGTCTTTAGGGTTTTTTATGTATACTATCATGTCATCTGAAATTAGTGACAGTTTGACTTCTTTACCAATCTGGATGCCTTTTATTTCTTTGTTTTGTCTGATTGCCATGGCTAGGACCTCCAGTACTATGTTGAATAATAGTTGGGAGAGTGGGCATCCCTGTCTTGTTTCTGATCTTAGAGGAAAAGCTTTCAGCTTCTTGCTGTTAAGTATGTTGTTGGCTGTGTGTTTCTCATATATGGCCTTTATTATGTTGAAGTACTTGCCCTGTATACCTATTTTGTTGAGTTTTTATCATGAATGGATGCTGAATTTTGTCGAATGCTTTTTCAGCATCTATGGAAATGTACATGTGGTTTTTGTCCTTCTTTTTGTTGATGTGGTGGATGACGTTGATGGATTTTCAAATGTTGTATCATCCTTGCATACCTGAGATGAATCCCACTTGATCATGGTGTATGATCCTCTTGATGTATTTTTGAATTCGGTTTGCTAATATTTTGTTGAATATTTTTGCATCTATGTTCATCAGGGATATTGGTCTGTAATTTTCTTTTTTGGTGGGCTCTTTGCCTGGTTTTGGTATTAGAGTGATGCTGGCTTCATAGAATTAGTTTGGAAGTACTCTCTCCTCTTCTATTTTTTGGACGACTTTAAGGAGAATGGGTATTATGTCTTCTCTATATGTCTGATAAAATTCAGCAGTGAATCCATTTGGCACAGGGATTTTGTTCTTGGGTAGTTTTTTGATTACTGATTCAATTTCTTTGTTGGTAATTGGTCTATTTAGATTTTCTGTTTCTTCCTTGGTCAGTCTTGGAAGGTTATATTGTTGTAGGAAGTTGTCCATTTCTTCTAGGTTTTCCAGCTTGTTAGCTTATGGATTTTCATAGTATTGTCTAATAATTTTTTGAATTTCTGTGGGGTCTGTCATAATTTTTCCTTTCTCATTTCTGATTCTGTTGATGTGTATAGATTCTTTTTTCTCTCTTAATAAATGTGGCTAGGGGCTTATCTATTTTATTTATTTTCTCAAGGAACCACCTCTTGGTTTCATTGACTTTTTTCTATTGTTTTATTCTTCTCAATTTTATTTATTTCTTCCCTGGTCTTTATTATGTCCCTCCTTCTGCTGACATTGGGCCTCATTTCTTCTTCATTTTCCAGTTTCAATAATTGTGAGTTTAGTCTATTCATTTGGAATTATTCTTCCTTCTTTCAGTAGGGCTGGATTCCTATATACTTTCCTCTTAGAACTGCCTTCACTGCGTCCCACAGAAATTGGGGCTTTGTGCTGTTGTTGTCATTTGTCTCTATATATTGCTTGATGTCTATTTTAATTTGGTCATTGATACATTGATTGTTTAGAAGCATGTTGTTACGCCTCCATGTGTTTGTGAGATCTTTTCTTTTCTTTGAACAATTTATTTCTAGTTTTATGACTTTGTGGTCTGAGAAGTTGGTTGGTGGAATTTCCATCTTTTTGAATTTACTGAGGTTTTTTTGTGGCCTAGTATGTGGCCTATTCTGGAAAATGTTCCTTGTGCACTTGAGAAGAATGTGTATCCTGCTGCTTTTTGGTGTAGAGTTCTGTAGATGTCTGTTAAGTCCATCGATTCTAGTTTGTTGTTCAGTGCCTCTGTGTTCTTACTTATTTTCTGTCTTGTAGATCTGTCCTTTGGTGTGAGTGGTGTGTTGAAGTCTCCTAGAACGAATGCATTGCATTCTATTTCCTCCTTTAATTCTCTTAGTATTTGTTTGAAATATGTTAGTGCTCCTGTATTGGGTGCATATATATTTATAATGGTTATATCCGCTGGTTGGACTGACCCCATTATCATTATGTAATGTCCTTCTTTATCTCTTATTACTTTCTTCATTTTTAAGTCTTTTTTGTCAGATAGAAGTACTACAACACCTGCTATTTTCTCCCTGTTATTTGCATGAAATATCTTTTTCTGTCCCTTCACTTTTAGTCTGTGTATGTCTTTGGGTTTGAGGTGAGTCTATTGTAAGCAGCATATAGATGGGTCTTGCTTTTTCATCCATTCTGTTACTCTGTGTCTTTATATTGGTGCATTCAGTCCATTTACATTTAGGGTGATTATTAAAAGATATGTACTTATTGTCACTGTAGGCATTAGATTTGTGGTTAACAAAGGTTCAGGGTTAGCTTCTTTACTATATAACTTAACTCTCTTATTAAGCTATTATAAACACAGTCTGATAATTCTTTATTTCTCTCCCTTCTTATTCCTCCTTCTCCATTCTTTATATGTTAGGTGTTTTATTCTGTACTCTTTTGTGTATACTTTGACTTGTTTTGTGAATAGTTGATTTTATTTTTTGACTTTAGTTAGTATTTGGTTGATCTGCTTTCTTTGTTTTGAGTTCATTTTCTCTGTTGACATCTATTTAGCCTTAGTAATGCTTCCATAATGAGCAGTCCCTTTAAAATATCCTGTAGAAGTGGTTTGTGGGAGGCAAATTCCCTCAACTTTTGCTTGTCTAGGAGTTGTTTAATCCCTCCTTCATGTTTAAATGATAATCATGCTGCATAGAGTATTCTTGGTTCGAGGCCCTTCTGTTTCATTGCATTAAGTATATCATGCCATTCTCTTCTGGCCTGTAAGGTTTCTGTTGACAAGTATGATGATAGCCTGATGCGTTTTCCTTTGTAGGTGACCTTTGTTCTCTCTCTGGCTGCCTTTAATACTCTGTCCTTGTCTTTGGTCTTTGCCATTTTAATTATTATATGTCTTGGTGTTGTCCTCCTTGAGTTCCTTGTTTTAGGTGTTCTGTGGGCTTCCAGGGTCTGAGAGACTGTTTCTTCGCCCAGTTTGTGGAAGTTTAAAGCAATTTTTTCTTCAAAGACACTTTCTATCCCTTTTTTTCTCTCTTCTTCCAGTACTCCTATAATACGAATATTGTTCCGTTTGGATTGGTCACACAATTCTCTTAATATTATTTCACTCCTGGATATCGTTTTATCTCTCTCTGCCTCAGCTTCTCTGTGTTCTTCTTCTCTGATTTCTATTCTATTAACAGCCTCTTGCATCTCATCCAAACTGCTCTTAAGTCCTTCCAGAGATTGTTTTATTTCTGTATGCTCCCTTACAACTTGATCCTTTAGCTCTTGAATATTTCTCTGCAGGTCCATCAGCATGGTTATGACCTTTATTTTGAATTATTTTTGTGAAAGATTGGTTAAATCTATCTTTCCAGGCCCTTTCTCGGGGGTTGTTTTGGGTAATTCTGGACTGGACTAAATTCTTCTGCCTTTTCATGGTATTAGGTACTTGTAGGCAGGTAGTATGTGTGTCATCTGGGACAACAAAGCCCTTTCCTTTTTGTTGGTTGCCTTGCCCTTCTCCACTCCCTGTGTCAGTTACCCACACACCTGGCTCTTCCTCTGGATTAATCCCCTAAGCTGCTGTGGGTGGGATCACCGTCAGGGAAGCCCAGAGCCCTGCTGGGAGTGGCAGGTGCACTGGGTCTGCTCTCCTGTGAGAACAGTGCCCCTTCACACCTTTCCCTGGTTTCCTCTGCCTGTGCAGGGAAGCTGCACATTAGCAGTGGCCTCTGGGTCTAGACTGGACAGTTGAGCACAAGGAGGAGATTCTAGGTTGTTCCTGTGGGTGCACCTGCTCCCCAGCTGCTCTCACACTGTGTGCTTGCACCTGGCTGCTACCCAACTGGTCCACCGCACTGTGTGTGTGCAGGGCCCCACTCCAGCTGCTCTGCTGCTGCAGCGGTGCCGCACCAGAGGGGGAATGTCTGGCAGGCTGTTTATTGCTGTGAGGGGCTTCAGAGCTGTGCTGCCTCCTTGGAGTCTGGAGTGCCTGAATTTCTCCAGGATTCCCAGCTGCTGGGCTGAGTGTGCTGGGACACTTCCTTCCAGCTGTGGGGTCCCTGTGCATTTAAGGCTTTCAAAAAGCCCTTGCTTTTCTTTTGTCCCAGGTGAGCCAGCTGTGGGGACCTGCTCGCAGATTTTACTTTTCCGTTTCTATAATATCCAGCACACCATACAATGTGTGTCTGTGCTTCCGGTGCAGATTGCTAAAGCTAGTTATTCAGCAGTCTTGCACTTCCACTCCCTCCCCACCACAACTCCTTTCTTCCCACCAGGGAGCTGTGGTGAGGGGAGTGCTTGGGTCCCGCCAGGTTGTGGCTTGTATCTTACACCATTTGTGAGATGCTGAGTTCTTGTGGATGTAAATTTAGCCTGGCTGTTATACTGTATCCTCTGGTCTCTCTTTTAGGAATAGTTGTATCTGTTGTATTTTCAAAAATATATATGGTTTTGAAAGGAGATTTCCGCTGCCCTACACATGCCACAGTCTTGACTCCTACTCCTATTAAAACATTTAATTAAGCCTTGAGATACTTTCTTTGACTTTGATGATACCATCTCCTTTTGTGGTTCTCTTCCTGTCTCTCTTCTCATTTTCCAGGCTCCTTTTCATTCACCTCCCCTTATCACCACCCTTTGAGTCATTCCTCAGTTCCTGTCCCCTTCTCAATTTTGTCTTCTTTTCCATAGCTTCAACTCACCTATTCTCTGGTGATTCCCAAATATTTAGCTTCAGTCTACAATTCCCTAGTGAGCTCCAGACACAAATGCCTATATACAATTAAAACTCAACATGCAAAACATTAATTCATTTTCTTCCCACTCAGATTTGCTCTATTCCTGTTTTCCATTTTAGTCATTGCTATTGCTTTCCACTCTTTTTAGCAGTAAGAGACTACCATCATCCTCTATCTCCAAAGGTCTACTAGATTCTATACTTCTGTAATCTAAACATTTCTCTAATTTGACCCATTCTCCATCATCACTTCTCCTCCTTAGTTTTGGCCATCTAATTTCACATATACAGTACTTTTGTTATCTGCTAATAGGTGTCCTTCCCTGTTCACTTGTCTAATTTCAGTCCCTTTCTCCTAGGAAGCAGCAATGAACATTTTAAATTGTAAACCTCATATTATCACTGTCCTGCTTAAAATGCGTCAGTGACTTCTATTTGGCCAGTCTAGATGCTAGTCTACAATCAAATGCCTGTAGATATCATGCAACATAAATAGTAATAACAACAACAGATATTTATTGATTGCCATTGCCAATCACTGTTTGACCATTTAAGGGTTTAACCTTGTTTTACTTAATCCCTTTAAGGTAGGTTATATTATTATTTCCATTTAACAGATGAGGAAATAAAAGGATTTTAGTATTTTTGCCAACTTACCTAAGATCTGAAGCATCAGGATTTAAATCTAGACAGCTTGGCTTCTAACCTAAATTCATTCTTAACAGTAATGTTATATTCTGACTCCTTGTGAATAGTCTTTTGTTTGATATAATTAGGAGTGGGATACTGTTACACGCTGGAGAATATTGCTTGATTAAAAAGGCCAGTTACCACTTAGCTCCAGATACCTGTTGGCATATAAGAATTTGAGCCCAGGATAGTCCACATCTTCCTGTTTTCCAAGAGTAAGTGGAATTCTGGACTTTTGTTAAGAAATATCCAATTTTTTAAATGTCAGTAATTAAAAACAAAACAGGATAAAAGGAAACTAAACATCTGTACAGGCTGCATTTGGACAGTTAGCCTATAGTTTGCAACCTTTGGTTTTCAGCATGACAATTACTTTTCTAGCTTCATCTCTCCAAAATCACTACTCATATTCTAGTTCTACTGGATACCTTACAGTTCTTGTAAGCTTTAGGTTTTTTCTGTCCCCTTGTACAAATGTCTTCCTCTGTCTGGAATTCCCTTCCCTTACCTCATCCCATCCCTGCCTTCCTTATTATCGTTTATTTATTCTCGTCATTCAAGACTAACTCGCCTGGTTCGGGTGGGAAGCTTTTTTCTGCTCCTTGTGTCTTGCCTTTGGTCTAGATTGGTTCCTCCTCCTATTTGCTCCTATTACACTCTCTACACACTTATAGCAATTTGTCTTTTTCTTTACCCAGACTATAAGTTCTCATTGTTTATATGCTGGCATGTGTTAAGTACCTGGGTATTAAGGACATCTAGATATCTGTGAGTCCCTCTCATCTGACTCCAGATGAAATTGTGTTTTTTTCCCCTACATATATGTAGAACAATAACAACATTATACACAGCAGTAATAGTAAGATAACTTTGTTCAGGTTCCTGGACCCGATTCCAATGTGTATATGTATGTGGCAGGGGGTGGTGGCTTCCCACACACACTAATACTAAGCAATTCTTGAACACCAGCAGGCTGTTGGAGAACTCAACTTAATTCCAATGCCATCTGCACAGAGACAGCACCAGATTCCCAGATTAAGGGCTCCGTCCTACAAGACTGCCCCCCACCCCCAACTCCAGATGCCAGCACAAGCCCCAGGCAGCTCCCTATGCTTCTGACCCACTGGCCTCAGATTGGAGGTTTCCACGATCTCCTCTGTTCTATTGATTTGCTAGAGTGACTCACAGAACCCAGGAAAACACTTATGTTTACCAGTTTAGTAAAGGATATTTCCATAAAGGATGCAAGTTAACAGCCAGATGAAGAGATACACAGGGCAAGGTCCCAAGTAAAGGAGCTTCTGTCCTCTTGGAGCCTGGGGCCTGGCTCCCTGACACGTGGGTGTGTTCTGATGCAACAAGCATAGAAGCTCTCTCCGACCAAGAAGCCAGATCCAACTGAGCCAAACAGAGAGAGAGCAAAAAGCTCTTCTCAGGGGTTTTTGTGAGGGCTTCCCTGTACAGTCATGATGGACTAAATTATTGGCCATTGGCTGATTCAGCCTGCAGCCCTGCCCTTGGGTGGGGGGTGCAAAAGTCTCTCATTAACATGACAAAACACCCATTTTACATTTAAGGCTCTGCAGTGTTTTCAGGAACTGTTGATGAAGACCAAATATGCCTGGGAAATAGATGTTTGATCATATGAATGCCCAAAAATGTATTTCCTATAACTCAGTATATCACACTGTCTATGCAGAGCTTGCTTTAAGTGCAAAGGGAGAGCAGTGATGGACTCATGACCGACCTGTAGGAGTTGAGGGTGGCCTCAGGGGTAACAGGAACCAGGGCTTTGGATGCTGGCAGGGTTTTTGCCATCCTGGGTCTCTCCTCTCTGTGGATCTGCTCCATTCAGTCTTGCTTTAGAGTCTCTACCATAGGTCTGGAGTGTGACCTCTGACACTTCCAGACACATCTTTATAGCCTCCCTTTACCTCCAGGTAGAAAAGTCCCAGGTAGGTACTCTGACTGGCTCAGTTTATGTCAAGTCCCCATCTCAACCTATCAACATGGATAAGAGACACACATACAACTTAAAATAAGGGGAGATTTTCCTTAGGAAGGGACTTTTTAGATGTCATCTAATTTAATGGTTATTCAGGCTACAAGGAAGCAAAGAATGTTTCAGCTTATACAGAGTCCCAGGAGAAGGATGCCAATTTAAAAAAAAAACAATCAACCTGGCTGTAATAATCATAAAATGTAGATTGCAAGGGGCTAGAAAGTGATGCAGCTAATCCACTGCACAGGAAGAAGTTAACAGAAGACTTGACTGCTAACCTGCTTAACAAGATGCCTTGACTGGCCTCTGGGAACTTTATGGTTTGGTGAGGGTTTCCACCATCTCCAGAACTGATAAGAATGGCTCCCTATGCGTATACTGTACAATGTGGTTTATACTGAACACATCTGCTTTTCTTCTAGGAATCTAGAAGTTTGGTATGTGCTAAGCAGAGGATGCCTACCAGTCCTGTCCTCAATAAAAACCTTGGGCATTGAATCTCTTAATGAGCTTCCCTGGTGTATATTTCATACATGCTTTCACAGTTAATTACTGGGGAATTAGTATGTCCTGTGTGACTCTTCTGGGAGAAGACTCTGGAAATTTAATCTGGATATCACCCAATGTGCCTTTTGAGTTTACTGCTTTTACATTGTATCATTTTTTGGTAATAAATTATAGGACTATATGCAGAGTCTTGTGAGTCCTCCTAGTGAATCACCAAACATGGCAGTGGTCTTAGGGACCCCAACACAGCTGCTTAGGCTGGAATTATAGATCTAGGCAACAAAAGATGGAAGTTTGGTCCAGGGTGTTGGAACTGACTTGAGAAATATTGTAAAAGTAGGATTGACAGTACTTGGTCACTGTTTGAATGTGGGGAGAAAGAGACAGCAAAGTATTAAGGATGTCTGTAAGTTTCTGACTTCAGCAACTGATTAAGTGGTGGTATCCATTTAATAGGGGAGCAGCAAATATAATAGAAGGAATACTGAATCCAAAGTAAAATGATCTGCATGGATTGAAGTTCAGACTTGGTTGCTTATTAACCTTGTTATCACAAGCTCATCCTTTTGAAGCTTAATTACCCAACTGAGATTGTTAAGAGGATTAAGTGAGCCATTTGAATGAAATTTTCTAAATTATTAGGTACATATAAATGTTAGTTATGATTGCTAATCTACCACTGGTACCTAATATGTCCCAGAAGCCTCCAATCATTTTCCATATTGCTACTACTGTTCTTTGATTCATAAGAGTTTTCATTGAGTTTTAAGTTCAGAGTACCTAAAATACTGGGATTCTTTTCTTTTCTTTTATACTGTAGAAGTTCTGATATAGTGTATGATATTATTCTTTAAAAGATCTCTATCATACAGAAATAGATGAAGTATTGGTTTTAAATATTCAGATTCCCAGACATTGTTATTAAGCACATGATGTCCAGTAAGGGCATTTGCTAAGGTTACATAGCTATGCTGAGGTTGAGTGACATTAGCACTCTGGTCTTCTAAAATAGAGCATACTTTGCACTGTGTTAAATTCTTCTCATTTACATATTCTGTGGATGAACAAGGGAACTTTGCTTTCATAATTCCAAATCTGTTGAGTAGCCAGTATTGCATTATAATATAATTTTATTACCTGTTGAATGAAAACCAGTTACACATGCAAAGAAAGCATATATTCGTGAACTAGCTTGAGTAAAAAATGTCTAGATTCCGAAGAAATAATGATCTTCTTTTTCTCTTCTAGACCACTTCACCTGCATTGTGAGGGTGCTTTTAGCCTAGTGTACACACAAGCTCTTGTGGCACTTTGAGTTAAATGCAGTGAAGAAGATAGGTCAGCCTGGAAACACATGGGAGCTCTTAAAAATGTTAGTGTGTTGGGCTTGCCTGAATTTATCATTTAGTAGTTTGGTGAATTAATACAAGTTGGGGATATGAGTGAGTGAGATTAAGTGTTTGAAAGGCAAAATGAGTTATTAACAGTATTTCAATAGAAAATGCAGCACTTTCAGGCTAAAAAAGTTAAAAATGTTTTTCCTGCACAGTGAGGTCTTCTACACCTGTCTGTAAACCTTGGCCTTTTTCCCTTTACATTTGGACAGATTTGTTTTGCTTTTGCTGCAAACTTTCAACTTAGAAAAGTTATAAAAATTGGGCTAACAAAGTGAATAAATAACAAAATATCTGCAATAAAATGTCTTACCTATTTTACTTATCTGCCATCTGTTCTTCTTGTTCTTGTCTCCAATCACAATTCAAAGGTGGCTTTTGAGTCACCACTTCTAAATGTAAGAATTCTAGCCTTTTCTTAATTATGCTTCTCTAAATACTGCTTTTTTCCCCATGTTAAAACAAGTGTGTGTGTGTGTGTGTGTATATACACGCATATATATATATATACACGCACATATATATATATATATATATATATATATATATTCTTAGAAAATTTAAAGGAGTTCTTTTTAAGTTAAAATTATGTAAACATGTTAGAAAAATTATGCAAGTTTAGTTAAATGTAAGGATTTTCAGTGACTTGAGGATAAATGGGATAAATGGTACCAAAGGATTGACTGTGTGGTTTGGCTTAGAGAAAGATATAAGAAAATCACTTCAGTGTTTATAGGAAAAAGTGATAGGTGTGGTTTAAATTGAACCTTTTGATTTATAAAGACTTTTAAAAACGTTTTAAACCTCATTGAAATTTTTTGTTAAAATCATATCTTCTTTTAGAAAGAAGAGAAAACCAACTATACATACTTGAAATGAATTCAGTAACCTTTACTTTTTTCACAGGTTTACTTCCAAATCAGTTATGTGTGCACAAATTTAGGAAGTATTATCACAAAGTTTGTTATGTCTTAATTAGGGATATTGATTGTTGGCCATTGAACCTGAGTACTAGTCCAAGTTCATGGCCCCTAAACAGACATATTCCTTTTTTGGTCAAGACATAAAAACTCTGAACCTCAGCTTTCTCAAAGGTAAATGAGAGGTTTTGAACATATGATTTATGAGGGTCGTTCTGTCCCTAAAATTCTAAGTTCTCAAAATGGATTTCTATTATTTTCCTTTAATGATTTTCCCTCCTTATTCCTAGTTGATTCTTGGATAATTCTGCCTTCTGCAATTATCTTTTTATTTTCTAAATGTTACTTCAGTTTCTCTAAATGCACTCTAATCTGATATTTGGACTCTTTGTTGTCATTTCAAGTATATATTAGATTTCTATCCTGTGTCATTGTTTAAATATGTTTCCTTAATTAGTCTAGTCATGAAAGAGTAACACATTTAAAATATTTTCTGATATAATTTGGGTCTAAATTTATTCATCTTACTGTTTGCTAAGATAAGACCTAATGACAGAAAATTAGAATACTATCAGTCTATGATGGAAGGATCATGAATTAATTTAGATAACTCTTCTGTCCATTTTCTTTCTCAATTTGAAAATTGTTAGCTATTTTTAAAAGTATTAACATTTACCATGAGACAGATTGTTATCAGAACATAAGTCAGAAATGTACAGCCATATGAATCATTTCAGTGAATGAAAATGATATTCTCTAGGTTGGTTTGTCTCATGTTAAGAACTTTTTCTACAGTAGATCTAAATGTTAGGTATATAGCAGATTGTAAATAATGGCAACCACAGTATTTTTGAGTAATGAAATGTATCACTGTGGTTTCTGTGACTATTCTGTATTGTTCATTGCTCCTTTTTCCCATTTCCTTCTTCCTTCCCTTTTTCTCTCACTTTTTATTTCTTCCTACTTTTCTGTCTTCATTCAGCCTCACTCATTCATCCAATCCCTATGATTCCTTATCCTCAGGTACAATAATTCCAATGAAAACAGACTTTTGCCAGATTTAATCTCACCTAGAGCAATAAAAATATGGGTACTTGTAGTTTTTCAAAGGGATATTAGAGTTAATTTGATAATGAGGTTTAGGTGTGCTGGAAAAAAATCATCAATAAAATTAGTATAAATTTTAGTTAGTGGAATTTCTGTTAAAAGAGTCTTTATACCAGGATTACTTAATCTGGGTTCCTTTCCCTCTATTTTTTGTTTTGTTTTGCTGAGAAACAGGATGGTAGCATCCAGCATATACTCAAACAGGATGTTCCCCCAGAAGTTTAAGACACACTATAATCTAGACAAAACAACTATCCTACACAGCTTCTCTCACCGTTGATTCTTTTCTTTCTTTAACCCATATACCTTTTCCACCTCTCACATAGGAATCTTTTTTTAATAGTATCATTAATATACAATTGCATGAGCAACATTATTGTTACTAGACTCCTCCCATTATCAAGTCCCCACCACAGACCCCATTGCAGTCACTGTCCATCAGCGTAGTAAGATGCTATAGAATCATTACTTGTCTTCTCTGTGCTACACTGCCTTCCATGTGCCGCCCCACTACATCATGTGTACTAATCGTAATGCCCCTTGTTACCCTTCTCCCTCTGTTCCCACCCAATCACAACCGTCCTTTCCCTTTGGCAAACTGTTAGTCCATTCTAGGGTTCTGTGAGTCTGCTACTGTTTTGTTCCTTCAGTTTTTGCTTTGTTCTTATGCTCCACAGATGAGAAATCATTTGGTACTTGTCTTTCTCTGCCTGGCTTATTTCACTGAGCCTAATACCCTCTAGCTCCATCTATGTTGTTGCAAATGGTAGGATTTGTTTTCTTCCTATGGGTGAATAATACTCCATTATGTATATGTACCACATCTTCGTTATCCATTTATCTACTGATGGACACTTAGGTTGCTTCCATTTCTTGGCTATTATGAATAGTGCTGTGATAAACATAGGGGCACATATGTCTTTTTCACACTGGGCTCCTGCATTCTTAGGGTAAATTCCTAGAAGTGCAATTCCTGGGTCAAATGCTATTTCCATTTTCAGTTTCTTGAAGAACCTCCATACTGCTTTCCACAATCATTGAAGTAGTTTACATTACCACCAGCAGTGTAGGAGGGTTTCTCTTTCTCCACATCCTCACCAGCATTCGTTGTTTCTATTCTTTTCTATGTTGACCATCCTAACTGGTGTGAGGTGATATCTCATTGTGGTTTTAATTTGTATTTCCCTGACAACTAGCGATGTGGAGCATCTTTTCTTGTGTCTGTTTGCCATCTGAATTTCTTCTCTGGAGAATTATCTGTTTATATCCTCCACCCACTTTTTAATAGGGTTATTTGTTTTTTGGGTGTTGAGGCATATGAGTTCTTTATAGATTTTGGATGTTAACCCCTTGTCAGATATGCCGTTTACAAATATATTCTCCCATACTGTAGGATGTCTTTTTTTTCTGCTGATAGTGTCCTTTGCTGTACCAAAGCTTTTTAGCATGATGTAGTCCCATTTGTTGTTTTTTTATTTTGTTTCCATTGCCCAAGGAGATGTGGTCAGGAAAAGTTGCTCATGTATGTATTCAAAAGACTTTTGCCTATGTTTTCTCCTAGGAGTTTTATGGTTTCATGACTTACATATGGGACTTTGATCCATTTTGAGTTTCCTGTTGTGTATGTTGTTAGACAATAATTCAGTTTCATTCTCTTGCATATAGCTGTCCAGTTTTGTCAACAACAGCTGTTGAAGAGGCTCTCATTTTCCCATTGTATATCAATTGCTCCTTTATTGTATATTAATTGACCATATATGCTTGGGTTTATATCTGGGCTCTCTCGTCTGTTCCATTCATCTATGGCTCTGTTCTTGTGCCAGTGCCAAATTGCTTTGATTACTGTGGCTTTGTAGTAGAGCTTGAAGTCAGGGAGTGTAATTCCCCCACTTTATTCTTCCTTCTCATGATTATTTTGGCTATTCGGGGTCTTTTGTGGTTCCAGATGAATTTTAGAACTATTTGCTTTAGTTCATTGAGGAGTGCTGTTGGTATTTGGATAGGAATTGCATTGAATCTATAGATTGCTTTAGGCAGGATGGCCATTTTGGCAATATTAATTCATCCTATCCATGAGCATTTAATGTGCTTCCATTTATTGGTATCTTCTTTAATTTCTCTTATGGGTGTCTTGTAGTTTTCAGAGTATAGGTCTTTCACTTCCATGGTTAGGTTTATTCCTAGGTATTTTATTCTTTTTGGTACAAATATGAATGGAATTCTTTTCCTGATTTCTATTTCTGCTAGTTCATCATTAGTGTATAGGAATGCAACAGATTTCTGTGTATTAATTTTCTATCAGGGAACATTGCTGAACTCAGATATTAGATCTAGTAGTTCTAGAGTGGATTCTTTAGGGTTTTTTATGTACAATATCATGTCATCTCCAAACAGGGATAGTTTAATTTCTTCCTTGCCAATCTGGATGCCTTTTATTTCTTTGTGTTGTCTGATTTCCATAGCCTAGAACTCAAGACCTATGTTGAATAAAAATGGAGAGAGTGGGTACCCTTGCCTTATTCCTGATCTTAAAAGAAAAGCTTTCAGCTTCTCCCTGTAAAGTATAATATTAGCTGTGGGTTTGTCATATATATGGCCTTTATTATGTTGAGGTGCTTGCCCTCTATACCCAATTTGTTGAGAGTTTTTATCATGAGTGGATGTTGAATTTCGTTGAATGCCTTTTCAGCATCTATGGAAATGATCATGTGGTTTTTGTCTTTCTTTTTGTTGATGTTGTGGATGGTGTTCACGGATTTTCGAATATTGTACCAACCTTGCTTCCCTGGGATGAATCCTACTTGTTCGTGATGGATGATCTTTTCTATGTATTTTTGAATTTGGTTTGCTGATATTTTGTTGAGTATTTTTGCATCTATGTTCATCAGAGTTATTGGTATCTAATTTTCTTTTTTTATGTGGTCTTTGCCTGGTTTTGGTATTAGAGTGATATTGGACACATAGAATGAGTTTTGGAGTATTCCCCCCTCTTCTACTGTTTGGAAAACTTTAAAGGGGATGGGTATTAGGTCTTCACTAAATGTTTGATTAAATTCAGCACTGAAACCATAATGTCCAGGAGTTTTGTTCTTGGGTAGTATTTTGATTACCACTTCAGTTTCCTTACTGGTAATTGGTGTGTTCAGATTTTCTATTTCTTCCTGGGTCAGGCTTGGAAGGTTGTACTTTTCTAGAAAGTTGTCTATTTCTTCTAGGTTATCCAGTTTGTTAGCACATAATTTTTCATGGTTTTCTCTCATAATTCTTTGTATTTCTGTGGTGTCCTTCATGATTTCTCCTTTCCTATTTCTGACTCAGTTTATGTGTTTAAACTCTTTTTTTTTTGATAAGTTTGGCTAGGGGTTTATCTATTTTGTTTATTTTCTTGAAGAACCATCTCATGCTTTCATTGATTCTTTCAATTGTTTCATTCTTCTTGATTTTATTCATTTCTGTTCTAATGTTTATATGTCCCTCCTTTTATGGACTTTGGGCCTCATTTGTTCTTCTTTTTCTAGTTATGTTAATTGTGAGTTTAGACTGTTCATTTGGGATTGTTATTCTTTCATCAGGTAGGCCTGTATTGAAATATACTTCCCAGATTTTGCGATGTTGAATTATTGTTATCATTGGTCTCCATATATTGCTTGATCCCTGTTTTTATTTGGTTATTGATCCATTGATTATTCAGGAGCATCTTATTAAGCCTCCATTTGTTTGTGGGCTTTTTCATTTTCTTTGTGTAATTTATTTCTAGTTTCATACATTTGTGATCTGAGAAACTGGTTGGTACAATTTCAATCTTTTTAAATTTACTGAGGCTCTTTTTGTAGCCTAGCATGTGATCTATTATAGAAAATGATCAATGTGCGCTTGAGAAGAATATGTATCCTGATTTTTTGGATGGAGTCTTCCCTGCATGTCCATTTGGTCCATCTGTTCTCATACATTGTTCAGTGCCTCTGTCTCCTTACTTATCTTCTGTCTGTTTGATCTGTCCTTTGGAGTGAGTGGAGTTTTGAAGTCTCCTAAAATGAATGCATTGCATTCTATTTCCCCCTTTAATTCTGTTAGTATTTTTTAACATATGTATGTGATCCTGTGTTGGGTGCATAGTTTTAATAGTTATATCCTCTTGTTGGACTGAAACCTTTATCATTATGTAATATCCTTCTTTGTCTCTTGTTACTTTCTTTGTTTTGAAGTCTAATTTTTGTGTTACAAGTACGGCAACTCCTGTCATTTTCTCACTGTTAGTTGCATGAAATATCTTTTTCTATCCCTTTTCTTTCAGTCTGTGTATGTCTTTGGGTTTGAAGTGAGTCTCTTGTAAGCAGCATATAGACAGGTGTTTTTTTTTTATCCTTTCAGTGAGTCTATGTCTTTGGATTGGTGCATTCAGACCATTTACATTTAGGGTGAATTTCAATAGGTATGTACTTATTGCCATTGCAGGCTTTAGATTCATGGTTACCAAAGGTTCAAGGGTAAGTCCCTTACTATCTCACACTCTAATTTAACTCACTTCATATACTATTACAAACACAACCTAAACGTTCTTCTTTTTTTCTTCTCCTTTCCATTTCCTCTCTATTCTTTATATATTAGTTATCATATTCTGTACTCTTTCCCTATCCTTTGATTGACTTTGGGATAGTTGATTTGATTTTGCATCTTAGTCATTAATTGTTCTACTTTTCTGTGGTTTTATTTCCCCTGGTGACAGCTATTTAGCCTTAGTAATACTTCCATCTATAGTAGTCCCTCCAAAATGTATTGTGGAAGTGGTTTGTGGCAGGTAAATTCTCTCAGATTTGCTTATCTCAAAATTGTTTAATTCCTGCTTCAAATTTAAATGATAGCCTTTCCAGGTAGAGTATTCGTGGTTCAATCCCCTTCTTCCTCATTGCATTAAATATATCATGCCACTCCCCTCTGGCCTGTAATGTTTCTGTTGAGAAATATGATAATAGCCTGATGGGTTTTCCTTTGTATGTGATCTTTTTTCTCACTCTAGCTGCTTTTAAATGTCTGTCTTTATCCTTGGTCTTTGCCATTTTAATTATTGTATGTCTTGATGTTGTCTTCCTTGGGTCCTTTGTGTTGGGAGATATGTGTACCTCAATGTTCTGAGAAACTATCTCGTTCCCCAGACTGGGGAAGTTTTCAGCAATTACCTACTCAATGACACTTTCCCTTTTTCTCTTTTTCTGGTACCCCTATAATGTGAGTATTGTTCCATTTGTATTGGTCACACAGTTTTCTCAATATTTTGTCATTCTTAGAGATCCTTTTTTCTCTCTGTGCTTCAGCTCCTTTGTATTCCTCTTCTCTAATTTCTTTTCCATTTTCTGTCTCCTACACTATATCTAATCTGCTTTTAAATCCCTCGATTGTATATTTCACTTCTGATACTGTGTTCTGTAATGATTGAATCTCCATTCAGAATTCTTCCCTTAGGTCTTGAATATGTTTCTTTACCTCCATGAGCATGTTTATGATTTTTATTTTGAAATGTGTTTCAGGGAGATTGTAGAGTTCAGTTTCACTTGTTCCTCTTTCTGTTGTTAGTGGGATTTTGGGTTGAACCAGGTTCGTTTGATGTTTCATATTTGTAGGTGGTGAGCTCTAGTGCCCAGAAGCTCTACTTTCTTGTGCTTCTCAGTCCCTGGAGTGATATCGGGGTCACAGGGGATTGGCACTACTGCCTGGTGGGTGGAAAGAACTGTTTCCTGCTTCCTGGCTGCAGTGAAGTGGGCCAGGAACAGAGGTGTAAGCCTCTGTGCTTTGCATTTGTAGCCGCCATAGGCAGGGATTCCCTCTGGCTGGCCTTGCCTGAAGACTGAAGCTGCTGTTTTGCGAGCCGGTGTGCGTTGACCAACAGGAAGGTGTAGCAGGCTGTGTATCATGGGCAGCCTTGGAGCTGTGTACTCAGCCAGAAGGATGGAGTGCCTGAAGGTTCTGAAAGTTCCCAACCTGCTCGTACTAGTTCACCCGAACAATTTTGTCCCCCTTTCCTTTCTCCTGAGCAGTAAGCTCTGAGCAATCCTTGCCCTTTTTTCAGCCCATTCACTGTTAGGAAACCTCCCAGACTACCCATCTTTCTTTTGTCCCAGAGAAGCCAGAGGTGGATCCCTGTTTTCCACAAGCAGCTGGAATCTCAGTCTTTCCAGGTATTCACCTGTTTTAGCTTTCCAAACCACATTAATATCCAGAACACCATGCAATATAGGTTCGTGCTCCCAGAGCAGATCTCAAGGGCTGGGTGTTCTGCAGTCCTAGGCCTCCAACTCCCTCCCTGCTCAATTTCTCTTCCTTCTGCCCACGAGTTGGTGTAGGGGAAGGGCTTGGATCTGGCTGGAATATGGTTTTGGTATGTTACCCTGCTCCTAGAGGTCTGTTCTTTTCTCCAGGTGTATGCAGTCTGGTGCAGCCTTCTTTCCTGTTGCTTTTTCAGGATTAGTTGTATTAATTATATTTTCATATTATACGTGGTTTTGGGAGGAGGCCTGTCTCACCTCTCATGCCACCATCCTTAATCTCTCTCATACTGTTAATCTTTTACTCAAAATACTTTATTGAATTTAGGAAACTTTTAGGCTGAATTTTATCGTTTCAGAAACCTAAATATGTCACATTGATTAATAAGCAGCAATATCATAGTAATATTTTCTTTTGAGCTTTCTACATTTTGAGTTCAAGTAAACTCTGTGTATTACTGTGGTTAATCCATTTTAAAAATATAAATACGCTGCTGTTTTGATATTCAGCAGGATGTTGATTTAATCAGGCAATGGTAGGGTGGATCACATGACAAAGTGAGCAGTTTTAGAGTCAGGAACATTTTTAAAGTTTGGAATTCTGACATGATAACACATCATGGCTGAGTTGATTTAGCAGAAAGCAAGAAGTAATTTAAATTAATTCAAAGAATTAATTTTCAAAAGAGGTACATCCAGAAATTTCCAGTCTCAGAAATTCCAACATTACTGAATCAGATTTCATCAGTTAGCACATATTTATTGCTCAGATTTTTGTTATGCAAAAGGAGATATGAAAAATACAAAGCACAGTTCCTGATATTTTGGAATTTACAGTCTAGTTTAAGAGAGCACAATGACATGTGAGGAACAATGAGGGGTTGTAGAAAAATTAAGTATCATGAAATAACAAACTCCTGTGGTCCAGACTAACAATGCCTTAAAAATTCAAGGTACTCTTATATCCCACAGTGTTTACTCAATTTTTATGTTTTACTGTTTAAAAAGTATAGTTAATGTATAAATGACATCATAGCAAAATTACTACTTTATCCCAATTCATACTTTAATTTTCAACAACCCCTAATATTTCAGTGACTGTAAAAACAGGCCCATTTCTTTTATGTGTGAAATATTATTGATAAGTTTGAATTTAGAAAAAGTATAGAATCATAAAGCTTAATTTCTAAACTTATTTAATGTAATTATCAGTACATTCTATAAGAAACATAGTCTGATTTTTTTAATAGTATATTGTTTTAACAAATCCTATTCTAGGAATTTGAAGGAAATTGTAAAAGAAAATATTATGGTCCATATTTTCTTCTTCTATTTCATTCATGTACTATTTATGCCTCTATAATAAGTATATATACTTCAATTTACTTTTTTCACATCATATTATTAGAAACTTTTTCATCTAGCTCATATTTGTCATAATTTAGGTAATTGCCTCACTTTTGTTGGTCATTTCTAATTTTTCATTATTATAATGCTGCAGTGAATGTCTTGGGTGTATAGCTACTTTTTCCTATTAGTTTAGCAGGAAGAATTTCCAAGCCTGGGAATTAAAGGGTCAAAAGAGATGATTTACATACGTTCACTTACACATACAGTTTGTAATTTATATGCTGTCTTTTAAAGAACTGTTGGAATGGCTTTAATCACCTACCCAATTTTATTGTGAATCTAGAGGTGTACTGTTGTACACAGATGTTGAGGAACTGAAATTTACATGCTTGAAAAATGGCATAATCAGAATTCTACTCTATTGAAAAGTGTTTTTTCCAGTATAAATTATTTTGTAATTTTCAATGACTGATGAAACTAATTTTATTTTTTTCCAGAATACATGTGATGTGGAAAAGTCTTATGAAGTGTAATTAAGCTTTATGATAAGTGAACTATCTAAAGGGAAGTTATACCATGAAGAAGGAACTCAGGAGTGTATAATGTTATGCTCTAAGATCAGATATAGTAGTTAAAGTTTGGGTTTTGTTGAAATTATGAATATAATTTTTTAAGCTTTATCTATTACAGAACGAATTGTTAAAATTTTCTTCTTTAACTTTAGATTAGCCCTATTATTTGGGCTACTGAATGTATAGAAAAATACTTAGAGGACTTCTGCTTACCTTTCCTCAGAATCACTAGCCTTCTTCAACACCACCTTTTTGGGGAAGATTTACCTAGCTGCCAGGTATAATTTGGGGTAGAGAGTAGGAAGCCTTCTTTTACAGTTAGCTAATTTTTTTTGAAACATGCTGTTTTACATAGTATAATACTTATATCATTATACAGAACTGTCATACAAGTATATAAGGACATAAATAAATTATTATTCTCAAGTGAATAAATAAAATAACAACAATTGTATTTATAAGCTTCTGCCCATTTTTATGATAATATTACTAATATTTGATACTTGAGCAGTTTTGGATTAGATCAGTGGTGATAAATACTCAATATTTTAAGAGGATCAGGGTACTCATATATTTATTTATTTTCATCATATTGCCATTTTTACCACTAATCATCATCTATTTTTTAATTCTTTTAAAAATTATGTTGGTCAGAAAGCTGGTTTTTGAAGGTATGATGACATTTATGTAATTTTAGAAAAGCAAAATATTCAATTTGTAGCCAGTTATATTAAAACTTGGATAAATGAACTGGTTTAATCTATTTCATAAAACTGTGGGTCAATGTCAGTAGGCAAGAAAGTGACAGGTTAGGAAACCAGAAGGTAAGTAAAACAAACTGTGCTTATAGGACTATGATCCTGACTTTATATGCCATTTGTTTCCAGGGAATTTGATGTGGGAATTAAGAAATTTACCATATTTATGGGTCTTTGAAGCCTGCAATATATCAGAATTAAGTAGTGAATTGCTCCTTAAGTAATTAACCATTGCATTAAATAGTTTGGAGTCTTTGTTTTTTATCATTTTACATTTGTCTCCAAAGCATTCTATTTAGAATTATAAGATATTGAACAAATTCAAATATTCATTCATTAGATATTTTCTTCCACAGTTATTTATTTTTATATTTCAAGTTAAAAGTGTTTTTCCTTTTGGCATACAGTAGTTCTCACTTATCCACAGGGGATGCATTCCAAGACCCTCAATGGATGCCTGAAACTGTGGATAGTATCAAACCCCTATATATACTATGTTTTTTCCAATACATGCATATCTATGATAGATTTTTTTTTTTTTGTAGATAATCGTTTTTTTATTGAAGGGTAGTTGACACACAGTATTACATTACATTAGTTTCAGGTGTACAACATAGTGATTCTACATTTATATACATGACAATTCTAGGTACCAGCTATCACCATACCAAGCTGTTACAATATCTTGACTATATTCATTACATCCCGGTTACTTATTATTTTACCATTGGAAGTGTATACTTTCTTTTTTTTTTTTTTTGTGAGGGCATCTCTCATATTTATTGATCAAATGGTTGTTAACAACAATAAAATTCTGTATAGGGGAGTCAATGCTCAATGCACAATCATTAATCCACCCCAAGCTTAATTTTCATCAGTCTCCAATCTTCTGAGGCATAACAAACAAGTTCTTACAAGGAGAACAAATTCTTACATAGTGAATAAGTTCTTACATGGTGAACAGTACAAGGGCAGCCATTACAGAAAACTTCGGTTTTGCTCATGCATTATGAACTATAAACAGTCAGTTCAAATATGAATACACATTTGATTTTTATACTTGATTTATATGTGGATACCACATTTCTCTCTTTATTAATATTATTTTTAATAAAATGCTGAAGTGGTAGGTAGATACAAGATAAAGGTAGAAAACATAGTTTAGTGTTGTAAGAGAGCAAATGTAGATGATCAAGTGTGTGCCTGTAGACTATGTGTTAATCCAAGCTAGACAAGGGCAATAAAACATCCACGTATGCAGAAGATTTCTCTCAGAACGGGGGGGTGAGGTTCTAAGCCTCACCTCTGTTTATCCCCAATTTCTCACATGATGGCCCCCCTGCGACTGTGCCTGTCTTAGGTTGTTCCTCCCTTGAGGAATCTTACCCGTCTCTGGCTAACCAGTCATCTTCCGGGGCCATACAGGGAAATGTAAAGTTGGTAAGTGAGAGAGAAGCCTTATTGTTTGAAATGGTTAGCTTTTTATATCTTTGCATATTTATGCCCTGTAGCTTCTATGCCCAGCATTTGTCTTGAGGTATCTTTACCACTTGGAAGAATTATGATACTCGGTAAATTTGATATGAGGCACGAATTCTATTTAAGGGTTGTAATTAGGAAGGAAGAAGAAAAGCTATAGAAGTAGCAGGCGGAAGAAAACATGGGAAGATTGATTATTTCTTTGACATATCTTCTTGTAGAGTAACTTCAGCATGTATAGGTTTTAAGCTACTACTTAAATTGCGCACACACATTAACATAATAGGAGTATAGTTACATAACCAAAGCATACCTGTAATTACCAGCCATCTCCAGTGAAACCAAGAAAACCAGTTAGGCACCTTAGGCATTTGTGAAAACTTATCTATGATATGGTGGATATTGTCCAACTGAACTTGAACAGTCTGAGAGAAATCAGACAAATTAAAACAACCCATTCCTGGGGAATGTTCACATCCATTATGTTCTTTTAACAGTAAATAATCTGTAGTTGTAAGATTTTGGAGTGATACAATTTGCACTTCTCCTATTTCTTGATTGAGTTCCAACAGTATAGATCCAGCCAAATTTGTTGTTTTACTGTATGCACAGGCCAGCTTAGATATCTCCTTCCTCATTCCCATGGCAAGTCCAGGAACTGGTGGGATGAGTGCATCTACAGCTGTAGCAGTGCATGGATCTTTGTTGGGGTTTTTTGATGATCATCTTCTGGCATGAGTCTTCCAGAGAGTGCTGATGTTGGAAGTTATTTTTCATATCATATCTTAGTTCATTTTCGGGGTAGCCCAATTAGGCTTTGATCCTCTGTATAAACACAAACAGACCCTTTGCCTACACTTTTATATGCCCTTTATACTCTTGTGTAGAACTCATTGGAGGTTACCACACAGGAAATGCCCTTATTTTTTTTTTTTTTGGTATCACTAATCTACACTTACATGATGAATATTATGTTTACTAGGCTCTCCCCTATACCAGGTCCCCTCTATAAACCCCTTTACAGTCACTGTCTATCAGCATAGCAAAATGTTGTAGAATCCCTACTTGCCTTCTCTGTGATGTACAGCCCTCACTTTTCTCCTACCCCCCCATGCATGCTAATCTTAATGCTCCCCTACTTCTCCCTCACGCTTATCCCTCCCTACCCACCCATCCTCCCCAGGCCCTTTCCCTTTGGTACCTGTTAGTCCATTCTTGATTTCTGTGATTCTGCTGCTGTTTTGTTCCTTCAGTTTCTCCTTTGTTCTTATATTCCACAGATAAGTGAAATCATTTGGTATTTCTCTTTCTCCACTTGGCTTCCTTCACTGAGCATAATACCCTCCAGCTCCATCCATGTTGCTGCAAATGGTTGGATTTGCCCTTTTCTTATGGCTGAGTAGTATTCCATTGTGTATATGTACCACATCTTCTTTATCCATTCATCTATCGATGGACATTTAGGTTGCTTCCAATTCTTGGCTATTGTAAATAGTGCTGCGATAAACATTGGGGTGCACTGATCTTTCTCATACTTGATTGCTGCATTCTTAGGGTAAATTCCGAGGAGTGCAATTCCTGGGTCAAATGGTAGGTCTGTTTTGAGCATTTTGATGTACCTCCATACTGCTTTCAACAATGGTTGAACTAACTTACATTCCCACCAGCAGTGTAGGAGGGTTCCCCTTTCTCCACAGCCTCGCCAACATTTGTTGTTTGTCTTTTGGATGGCAGCCATCCTTAATGGTGTGAGGTGATATCTCATTGTAGATTTAATTTGCATTTCTCTGATAATTAGTGATGTGGAGCATCTTTTCATGTGTCTGTTGGCCATCTGTATTTCTTTTTTGGAGAACTGTCTGTTCAGTTCCTCTGCCCATTTTTTAATTGGGTTATTTGTTTTTTGTTTGTTGAGGCGTGTGAGCTCTTTATATATTCTGGATGTCAAGCCTTTATCGGATCTTTCATTTTCAAATATATTCTCCCATACTGTAGGGTTCCTTTTTGTTCTATTGGTGGTGTCTTTTGCTGTCCCGAAGCTTTTCAGCTTAATATAGTCCCACTTATTCATTTTTGCTGTTGTTTTCCTTGCCCGGGGAGATATGTTCAAGAAGAGGTCACTCATGTTTATGTCTAAGAGGTTTTTGCCTATGTTTTCTACCAAGACTTTAATGGTTTCATGACTTACATTCAGGTCTTTGATCCATTTTGAGTTTACTTTTGTATATGGGGTTAGACAATGGTCCAGTTTCATTCTCCTACATGTAGCTGTCCAGTTTTGCCAGCACCATCTGATGAAGAGACTGTCATTTCGCCATTGTATGTCCATGGCTCCTTTATCGAATATTAATTGACCATATATGTCTGGGTTAATATCTGGATTTTCTAGTCTGTTCCATTGGCCTGTGGCTCTGCTCTTGTGCCAGTACCAATTTGTCTTCATTACTATGGCTTTATAGTAGAGATTGAAGTTGGGGAGTGAGATCCCCCCTACTTTATTCTTCTTTCTCAGGATTGCTTTGGCTATTCGTGATCTTTGGTGCTTCCATATGAATTTTTGTATTATTTGTTCCAGTTCATTGAAGAATGTTGCTGGTAGTTTCATAGGGATTGCATCAAATCTGTATATTGCTTTGGGCAGGATGGCCATTTTGACGATATTAATTCTTCCTAGCCATAAGCATGGAATGAGTTTCCATCTGTTAGTGTCCCCTTTAATTTCTCTTCAGAGTGACTTGTAGTTTTCAAAGTATAAGTCTTTCACTTCCTTGGTTAGGTTTATTCCTAGGTATTTTATTTTATTTGATGCAATTGTGAATGGAGTTGTTTTCCTGATTTCTCTTTATGTTGGTTCATTGTTAGTATATAGGAAAGCCACAGATTTCTGTGTGTTGATTTTGTATCCTGCAAATTTGCTGTATTCTGATATCAATTCTAGTAGTTTTGGGGTGGAGTCTTTAGGGTTTTTTATGTACAGTATCATGTCCTCTGCAAATAGTGACAGTTTAACTTCTTCTTTACAAATCTGGATTCCTTGTGTTTCTTTGTTTTGTCTGATCGCCGTGGCTAGGACTTCCAGTACTATGTTAAATAACAGTGGAGAGAGTGGGCATCCCTGTCTAGTTCCCCTGTCTAGTTCCCGATCTCAGAGGAAATGCTTTCAGCTTCTCGCTGTTCAATATAATGTTGGCTGTGGGTTTATCATAGATGGACTTTATTATGTTGAGGTACTTGCCCGCTATTCCCATTTTGATGAGAGTTTTTATCATGAATGGATGTTGAACTTTGTCAAATGCTTTTTCAGCATCTATGGAGATGATCATGTGGTTTTTGTCTTTCTTTTTGTTGATGTGGTGGATGATGTTGATGGACTTTCGAATGTTGTACCATCCTTGCATCCCTGTGATGATTCCCACTTGGTCATGGTGTAAGATCCTTTTGATGTATTTTTGAATTCGGTTTGCTAATATTTTGTTGAGTATTTTTGCATCTACTTTCATCAGGGATATTGTTCTGTAGTTTTCTTTTTTGGTGGGCTCTTAGCCTGGTTTTGGTGTTAGGGTGATGTTAGCTTCATAGAATGAGTTTGGGAGTATCCCCTCCTCCTCTATTTTTTGGAAAACTCTAAGGAGAATTGTTATTATGTCTTCCCTGTATGTCTGAAAAAATTCCGAGGTAAATCCATCTGGCCAGGGGGTTTTGTTCTTTGGTAGTTTTTGGATTACCGCTTCAATTTCGTTGCTGGTAATTGGTCTGTTTAGATTTTCTGTTTCTTTCTGGGTCAATGGTGGAAGGTTGTATTTTTCTAGGAAGTTGTCCATTTCTCCTAGGTTTTCCAGCTTGTTAGCATATAGGTTTTCATAGTATTCTCTAATAATTCTTTTTATTTCTGTGGCGTCCGTCATGATTTTTCCTTTCTCGTTTCTGATACTGTTGATTTGTGTTGACTCTCTTTTCTTCTTAATAAGTCTGGCTAGAGGCTTATCTATTTTGTTTATTTTCTCGAAGAACCAGCTCTTGGTTTCATTGATTTTTGCTATTGTTTTATTCTTCTCAATTTTATTTATTTCTTCTCTGATCTTTATTATGTCCCTCCTTCTGCTGACCTTAGGCCTCATGTGTTCTTCTTTTTCGAATTTCAATAATTGTGACATTAGATCATTCATTTGGGATTGTTCTTCCTTTTTTAAATATGCTTGGATTGCTATATACTTTCCTCTTAAGACTGCTTTTGCTGCTTCACACAGAAGTTGGGGCTTAGTGTTGTTGTTGTCATTTGTTTCCATACATTGCTGGATCTCCATTTTGATTTTGTCATTCATCCATTGATTATTTAGGAGCGTGTTGTTAAGCCTCCATGTGTTTGTGAGCCTCTTTGCTTTCTTTGTACAGTTTATTTCTAGTTTTATGCCTTTGTGGTCTGAAAAGTTGGTTGGTAGGATTTCAATCTTTTGGCATTTTCTGAGGCTCTTTTTGTGGCCTAGTACGTGGTCTATTCTGGAGAATGTTCCATGTGCACTTGAGAAGAATGTATATCGTGTTGCTTTTGGATGTAGAGTTGTACAGATGTCTATTAGGTCCATCTCCTCTACTGTGTTGTTCAGTGCTTCTGTGTCCTTACTTATTTTCTGCCCGGTGGATCTATCCTTTGGGGTGAGTGGTGTGTTGAAGTCTCCGAGAATGAATACATTGCAGTGTATTTTCCCCTTTAGTTCTGTTAGTATTTGTTTCACATATGCTGGTGCTCCTGTGTTGGGTGCATATATATTTAGAATGGTTATATCCTCTTGTTGGACTGAGCCCTTTATCATTATGTAGTGTCCTTCTTTATCTCTTGTTACTTTCTTTGTTTTGAAGTCTATTTTGTCTGATATTAGTACTGCAACCCCTGCTTTCTTCTCGCTGTTGTTTGCCTGAAATATGTTTTTCCATCCCTTGACTCTTAATCTGTACATGTCTTTGGGTTTGAGGTGAGTTTCTTGTAAGCAGCATATAGATGGATCTTGCTTTTTTATCCATTCTATTACTCTATGGCTTTTGATTGGTGCATTCAGCCTGTTAACATTTAGGGTGACTCTTGAAAGGTATGTACTTATTGCCATTGCAGGCTTTAAATTTGTGGTTACCAAAGGTTCAAGGTTAGCCTCTTTAGTATCTTACTGCCTAACTTAGCTCGCTTATTGAGCTGTTATATACACTGTCTGGAGATTCTTTTCTTCTCTCCCTTCTTATTCCTCCTCCTCGATTTTTCATATGTTGATTGTTTTGTGCTATGCTCTTTCTAGGAGTGCTCCCATCTAGAGCAGTCTCTGTAAAATGTTCTGTAGAGGTGGTTTGTGGGAAGCAAATTCCCTCAGCTTTTGTTTGTCTGGGAATTGTTTAATCCCACCATCATATTTGAATGATAGTCGTGCTGGATACAGTATCCTTGGTTGAAGGCCCTTCTGTTTTATTGTGTTAAATATATCATGCCATTCTCTTCTGGCCTGTAGGGTTTTTGTCGTGAAGTCTCATGTTAGCCTGATGGGTTTTCCTTCATAGGTGACCTTTTTCTCTCTAGCTGCCTTTAAAACTCTTTCTTTGTCCTTGATCTTTGCCATTTTAATTATTATGTGTCTTGGTGTTTTCCTCATTGGATCCTTTCTGTTGGGGGTTCTGTGTATTTCCGTGGTCTGTTCGATTATTTCCTCCCCCAGTTTGGGGAAGTTTTCAGCAATTATTTCTTCTAAGATACTTTCCATCTCTTTTCCTTTCTCTTCTTCTTCTGGGACCCCTATAATACGGATATTGTTCCTTTTGGATTGGTCACACAGTTCTCTTAATATTGTTTCATTCCTGGAGATCCTTTTATGTCTCTCTATGTCAGCTTCTATGCGTTCCTGTTCTCTGGTTTCAGTTCCATCAATGGCCTCTTGCATCCTATCCATTCTGCTTATAAACCCTTCCAGAGTTTGTTTCATTTCTGCGATCTCCTTTCTGGCATCTGTGATCTCCCTCCGGACTTCATCCCATTTCTTTTGCGTATTTCTCTGCATCTCTGTCAGCATGTTTATGATTCTTATTTTGAATTCTTTGTCAGGAAGACTGGTTAGGTCTGTCTCCTTCTCTGGTGTTGTCTCTGTGATCTTTGTCGGCCTGTAGCTTTGCCTTTTCATGGTGATAGGAATAGTTTGCAGAGCTGGGACTAGTGACGGCTGGAAGAACTTCCCTTCTTGTTGGTTTGTGGCCCTCCTCTCCTGGGAGAACAGCGACCTCTAGTGGCTTGTGCTGGGCAGCTGCGTGCAGACAGGGTTTCTGCTTCCTGCTGGGCTGCTATGGAGTTTATCTCCGCTGTTGCTGTGGGTGTGGCCTGGTTCAGGCCTCTGCTCCAAAGTGGTGGAGTCGCGTTGGAGGGGGAGCGGCCTGGAGGCTATTTACCTCCGTAAGGGGCCTCCCTGCTCCCTGCAGCCCAGGGGTTAGCGTGCCCAGATATCCCCGGATTCTCTACCTCTGTATTAAGTGTCCCACCTTGCCCCTTTAAGACTTCCAAAAAGCACCCGCCAAAACAAAACAATGACCAAAAAAAAAAAAAAAAATTTAAATTAAAGAAAAAAAAATTTTTTTTAATTAAAAAAAAAATGTGGCCGCTCGTTTTTCTTTATTCTCCGGCGCCAGCCTCAGGCATCTGCTCTTCGGTCTTGCTGCCCTGTTTCCCTAGTATTGGGGGCCCTATCCCTTTAAGACTTCCAGAAAGCGCTCGCCAAAACAAAACAGAAAAAAAATAAAATGGTCGCGCGATTTTCTTATGTCCTCCGGCACCCGGCCTCCGGTGCCCGCTCACTGTTCTTCCTGCCCTGTTTCCCTAACATCCAGGGCCCCCTGGGCACGTACTGTGTCTGAACTCTGGCCCAGATGGCTGGGGCTGTGTGTTCGGCAGTCCTGTGCTCCGTCTCCCTCCCGCTCTGCCTACTCTTCTCCCACCGGGAGCTGGGGGCATGGGCACTCAGCTCCCCCCGGCCCGGGGCTTTTATCTTACCCCCTTCGCGAGGCGCTGGGTTCTCTCAGGTGCGCATGTGGTCTGGATATTGTCCTGTGTCCTCTTGTCTTTATTCTAGGAAGGGTTGTCTTTGTTATATTTTCATAGATATATGTGGTTTTGGGAGGAGATTTCCGCTGCTCTACTCACGCCACCAATATGATAGATTTTTTATAAATTAGGCACAGTAAGAGATTAACAACAATAACTAATAGTAAAGTACAGGAGTTACAACAATATACCATAATAAGAGATGTGTGTATGTGGTGTATAAAAATACCTTATTGCACTGTATTCACCCTTCTTGTGATGCTGTGAGATGGTAAAATGCCTACGCTATGAGATGAAGTGAGGTGAATGATGCAGGTATTTTGATGTAGTGTTAGGCTACTACTGACCTTCTGACAAATGGTGAGAAGGATTATCTGCTTCTAGACCACAGGTATCTGAAACCACAGAAAGGGAAACACAAGTAAGGGAGGACTTAAGTATGAACATCCTCAAGCGTGGAGAAGGTTAACCCGAAAACCACTCCACTACTTTCTTAATCAGCTGCTGCTTTCTTCACATCTAAAAGCCAGAGGCTGTAGTTCTTTGTGTTCTTCTTACCCTGTGGTTCACTTTGTCATTAGTTTTTATTTGGAAGGTATTTTCCTCCCATAAGCTGGAACTTACCTGAAGGAAGAAGGTCTTGAACTGGGCATGGAAAGTCGGTCTGGGGTTTGGGTGTACAGCAATGCCTGTAGTGCTTTAGTGAAGCAATAAATTCATTGATTTGGAGGCATGAAGGAGAAAGGTGCAACATAGTGTCAGAAAGATAAAGGTGAAGTTGTAGGGGATCTTGAATTCACCATTGATGTGGGACAAAAATGTGACATGATTCAAATTTTATTTCAGGATAAAACCTCATTCTAATATAAAACAGACTATGGGGTGTGAGGAATGGAGAGACTGGAAACAGAAAAGCTAGTTGGGGAAGGACATAATTAGAAACAAGAGGATAGGAAGCAATTAGAGCTTTCAGAGGTGGAACAGTGTCAAGATATGACGGCTAGTTGAACACGTGGGAGTCACGGGAGGAGAAAGAATCATGCTGTACTTGGGTTTTGAGCCTGGGGTGCTGAACCTTTGTGGGACAGTTAACAGGAGGAGGAAATAGGGAGCATATTTGTGGGGGCCTGAAAATATTTTGCACTTATTTAAGTTGAGGGGTTGGATGGACCATTTAAGTGGATGTATTCAACTGAAATGGCAAAACAGGATTACAGCTATAAGTAGATGTTTACTCTGTTTCTGTTTAGATTTCTGTCGTCTGTGTAATCTTTGTTTTCACATATGTATGTAATATATAAAATAGATACATAATATAAAATGTGTAATATATATAAATATATGGACACATATTTTTTTGCTCTTACACTTTATTCACAGCTGTTTGTTTCTATTAACCATTGTATGGTATAGATGGATGTAATATTACACTAACTTTTGTGGATTTGACATTTTTCTTTATGTCACTTTCATGCAGAGTGTATTTTCTGGTTAGCTGTATATGGATCTTTATTCTCATATATATGTTTTATAATCAATTTGTAAATTTTCATCCAAAATTCTTCCAAAAGATGTTAGATGAGAGTTGGTTAGAATATATGGTGTTAAGGTATTAACATATAGAACATATAGAACATAGTGTACCGTGTGTGCCTTTATTCATATCTTTTTTAATACTTTCATAGAATTTTTAAGCTGTCATCTTAACATCTGGAACATTCTTTATAAAGCTAATCCTAGAGGCTTTATGGTTTTAGTTACTATTTAAATGGTATCTTATTTTTGTAATATTCTCAAATTACTTCTTCCTGGTTTAGAATATTACTATGTTTGTGTGTTCCTGTGATTCGCCACTGGCTGAACTCCCTTATCAGTGCTGATAGTTTGCCTGTTGATTGTTTTTAGGTTTTCTGTGTCATTATGATCACACCATCTGAAAATAATGACAACATTGCCCCTTCCTTTCAGATCCTTGCCTCTCTGTCACTGCCTTGATGCGCACCCAGCGCTGTCTTGAGCAGTAAGATAGGCAGCACCCTTTTATTGTGCCCCATGACAAAGAGAATGCTTCCAAAGTCTCCTGTGCATGTCTTTTTATTTGTTTATTATAAATAAAAACAACTTAGAAATTATATTTCTAATGCATAGATAAAATGTAAAAATCCAAGTTGGAATTTTTCAATATTAATCTTCTACATTTAGCTACTTTGCTAATAAAAATAAATCCAGTGTTTGTTTCTGGCTAGGAGATAGCCAGGAGACCCTTGAGTTTCACAATACATTTTTTAATCAGAAATTTTGTTAAGGATGGGAAGTCACTGAGAATGGTACCTGGTACATGTTGCGACACCATAAGCCTGCTCTCCACAGTAATATATTAGACCTTCCTAACTTAGTTACAAGTCTTAGTCCAACACTGTTTCTACTACCATATAGGGCTAAATGTGGTAACCTATCCAGTTCTCTCATCTTTTCTCCTACTTAACTGCATCCTCTCTTATTTGTCCTCAAACTCTGGTATTCTTAACAGAGGGACTTCAGGTAATTTTTAAATTCTTTTGCATTATTTACAAATGTTTGTGTATATATTTTTTTGGAAGAAAATAGTTTTCAGATTCTTATAGGGAACCGTGATTATCCACTCTCCCCTGAAGTTGAAAACCACTACTCTAATATAACTCCTTTAATTATTTCTTTCCTATATGTCAAATATAGTTTCCCTATAAATATACAATGAGAGCTAGCATTAATTATACATTAGCTACGTGCTAACCACTGTTTCAAGTGCTTTACATTTAAAATTCATTTAAGCTTTACAACAACTATGAGGTAGCTGTTAAAATTCTCACTTTACAGACAAGGAAACAGGCACAGAGAGATTAATAACTTACCCAAGATGCACAGCTAGTATATAAAGCAGCTAGGATTTGAGCACATTTGATCTGGATGCCAAATATGCACTATCAACATCTGAACTTTACTACTGCTTGCTGCATGAAACATTTTTTTGCGGGGTACAGGTGACTTTCTTCTAGTATAAAGTCTATAAAAACCACTGTAATATCACATATTGTACTCTCTTTGATCTTCATATAACTATACTCCACCTATAAACATTTCTTATGTGATAATATGGTGATTGATTTATTGATAGCTGAATAGCATCCTGGAATTGTGAAAAATAAAAAACACCTCAAGTGTCCATCAATGAGAAACTGGTTAAATGAACTGTGGTTTATGCATACAATCCAATAATCTGCGGAAAAGAAAATAATAGAAAGTTTCCTATATGCTAAAATGGAAAAAATATCAAAATATATTATGTAATTAAAGTCATGGTGTACTTGTATTAAATGCAGATGGCGGGGAAATAATGGTATTCGTGCTTGCTTGTATATATACTGGACCTGTGAGCAACACAGTTTTGAATTTCACAGGTCCACTTATTTGGGGATTTCTTTCAATTCAAATACTGGAAAAATTTTCTGCAACAATTTGAATAACATTTTCTCTAACTTACTTTGTTGTAAGAACAGAGTATATAACAACATATACAAAATATGTGTTAATTGACTTTTTATTATCGGTAAGGCTTCTGGTCAGCAGGACATTAATAGTTGAGTTTTGGTGGAGTCCAAGTTACATGTGGATTTTTGACTGTGTAGGTGTTTGGTGCCCCTAACTCTCATGTTGTTCACGGGTCAGTTGTATATAAGATACTCTGGTCAGTTCTTACCTAGGAGTTGAGGTGGTGAGTTTGAGATTTGGATAGAAGGGGAACAGGAATTATGGAGAGACTTTTTTTTAAACGATCTTTTTATTCTTTCTAAATTTTAAATAGTGGAAGTATGTTACTTCAATAGTTAAGATTACAGAGAAGATAAAAAGGTGTTTATTTTTTGAACTGGTCATGTAGTCACATTTTTCAGAATTCAAACAGTGCTGAAACAGCTCTGTGAAAAAAATTTGTTTCTACCCCTTTTTCTAGCCACTCAGTTGTTGGTGCTGTCAGTTTTGCCTGTATTGTTCTGGTGACATTTTATGTGTATACCAAAGAAAGTATGTGCAGGAGAGTGTTTTTTTTCTTTGAGCGTTTTATACATTATTCTACATACTGCATTTTTTTTTCACTTAGCAGTATATCTTAGAGATAATTTCACATTCAATACATGAAGACCTTTGCATTTTGTTTTATAAATTCAGAGTATGTACCAGGATGTATTTAATCAGTGCCCTATTAATCAATATTTGGGCAATTTCTACATTTGCTATCTATAAACAGTACCACAATGAATAATACTACAAGGTATTTTGTATGGTTTTGGTTGTATTTGTAAGGTAAATTCTTAGAAGTGATTTACTGTGTCTGCTCTTTAAATACATTTATAGTTTTGATGCTTATTATCAAACTGCCCTTCATTGAAATTGTACCAATTACATTAACACCATTAATATATGATAGTTGTCCTATACTTATGTCTCCTTAGTGTGTTATAAAGCTATTTGATTTTTGCCTCTAGATCTTTGTCTAGGTAAAATATATCTCAATGTAGTTTTAATTTGTATTTCTCCTAATTGTGCATTTTCCATATTTAGGAACCATTTCATTTTCTTTACTATGGCCTCCTTGTTACATAATGCTTCTATTGAAAATAATTAGTAAATGAAAACAATTAGAAAAATTATTTATCAGATCTTAAAAAAAGTATCTCATGAGTTTTTCTTTGGTTAGAATAATCTGTCACTCTTGTCTGTTTTGTCTAAGTCAGATGATAAAGAGGAATAAGAAACTTTTCTTTAATTTTTGTTCTTTCATAGATTTTCCTCAGTTAGTTTTTTTTTTAATTTTGGTGACTTGCATTTGGACTCAACATCTGCTTCATAAAAGTTGCTACATAATACTGAAGTAGCCTATGAACACAAGGAAAAAAATTGTATTTATGTACACCTTTGTTAATTTTTATCCGTTGTTGGATTTACAATCATAAAGATGAAAGAATGTTACTTTTCTACCATTAGTTCCCATTCTCTCAAGTTCATTAGAAAATAAATGTCCTCTCTCAGTAGAGCAGGAAGATGTAACAATTGTAAATAATATATACACAAAACAACAAAACCCTAAATTAAATAAAGCAGAAATTGACAGAATTAAATAGACAAGTCCACAATTTTAGCTGGAGCTTTCAATGTTCTTTCTTAGCAGTCAATAACAGGTAGACAGGAAATCAACTAGGTAAATGAGACCTGAACAATACTCTCAAGTGAACATCATATAATTGACTTACACAGACCACTTCACCAAACAATAGCACAATGCATATTTTTTACAAGTGCACTTGCAACATTCACCAGAATATACCATATGCCAACCCATAAGCAAGTATCAATACATTTAAACTAATTGAAATCATACAACATATTTTCTGACCATATGGAATTAAATTAGAAATCAGTAACAGAAATATGGAAATCCCCAACTGTGTGGGAATTAAGCAATACACTTCCAGATAATTTATATATCAAAGCAGAAATCATATGGAAATTAGAAAATGAAAATGCAACAGTAATATTGTGGGATGCTGCTAAAGTTCTTGGATAAATAAAGCTTTAAAATGCTTATATTTAAAAAGAAGAGTCTTAAATCATTTATCTGATTTCTATGTTATGAAGCTGGAAGTAGAGCAAATTAAATTCAAAGCAAGTAAAAGAAAGAAAATTATAAAAATCAGAACAGAAACCAAGAAAATAGTAATGGAGAAATAGTAGAGAAAATCAGTGAGTCCAAAATCTGGTTCTTTGCAAAGATCAGTAAAATGGAGAAACCTAAATGTCAGGAGCTCAGCTCTCAGCTGTGAGAGATAAAAGAACAGAGCTGCTAGGTGTCAGAGTAGCTAATTGAAGTAACAAGTAAAAAATTTAACAGAGTAAGTACTTTAAATCACTTGCTGTGGTGGTATTATCAAGAGGCTAAAACCAGAGGAAACACCAGCTCCCCCTACACCATTTGCCCTTGTGGATGAAATGGCCCACTTGCTGACGATCAGGTGGATCAGTACAGACATGACATGGGGATCTATTGAGGGAACTCCAAATAAAAGGCTCTGGCAGTTTTATGGACTCTTGAGGTGGAGAGGGGATGAGGGGGAAAGAGTAGGAGTGGAAAAGCACTGGGTACTGAGACAGGGTAGGGAAAAATCTCTTCAAGGTTTCCCATTGTTTCCTGCATAACATGGCCTGGGCAGAGGTGTCCAAGAGAACTCTGCCCAGGGCCTCAGGTAAAGAGGCCTAGGAATAAAGACACCACGACTAGGAAGAGCCTAGTTAAAGAGCATCATGGGCCAGGGGCACCTGAGGTCTTGACTTCAAGTGCTGTCAGAGACTGCAGTGCATTGTTTGTGTGCCAAGTCTGGCATAGGGAAGGCAGTTTTCGTCCACGAGGCTTGCAAAGTAAAACCTTCATTTAGGTCTGAAAAATCACACATAGGTTTTTAACCAGTAACTAGACTCTTTACTAGGTTGATAAGAGAAAAAGATGGTGCAAGTTACCAATACCAGCAATGAGGGAGGAAATATCCATACAGAACCATAGAGAATATCATGAATAACATTTGCCAACAAATTTGATAACATAAATGAAATGGGCAAATTATCTGAACTGACTCAATAAGAAATAGAAATTCTTGAAGAGATCTATACCAAGTAAGAGAATTGACATACTTATAAAACTTCTTTAGAAAAGAAAAGTCAATAGCTTTATACTAACAAACTACACCATGGTCAATTGTATGAAACATTTAAGGAAGAAATTGTAGCAACAGTATAAAAACTTTCAAAAAACAGAGGAAGAGCAACACCCCAAACTCATGAGGCCAGTTTTACACTGACACCAAAACCAGGCATCTTAAGAAAACTTCAAAGCCGTGTCTTTCATGAACATAGAGAAGCAAAAGTCTTAACAAAATATTAGCAAAGAAAAAATAATACACCACAAACAAAAATAGTATTTTTCTAGGAATACACAGTTTGTACAACACCAAATAAATCAATTTAATTCACTCTACTAACATTTTTTTGGTATCATTAATCTACAATTACATGAAGAACATTATGTTTACTAGACTCCCCCCTTCACCAAGTCCCCCCCACATACCCCATCACAGTCAGTGTCCATCAGCGTAGTAAGATACTGTAAAATCACAACTTGTCTTCTCTGTGTTGTAGAGCCCGCCCTGTACCCCCTCCACATTATACATGCTAATTGTAATGCCCCCTTTTTTTCCCACCCTTATCCTTCCCTTCCCATCCATCCTCCACAGTCCCTTTCCCTTTGGTAACTGTTAGTCCATTCATGGGTTCTGGGAGTCTGCTGCTGTTTTGTTCGTTCAGTTTTCTTTGTTCTTATACTCCACATATGAGTGAAATCATTTCGTACTTGTCTTTCTCCTCCTGGCTTATTTCACTGAGCACAATACCCTCTAGCTCCATCCATGTTGTTGCAAATGGTACGATTTGTTTTCTTCTTATGGCTGAATAATATTCTATTGTGTATATGTTCCACATCTTCTTTATCCATTCATCTACTGATGGACACTTAGGTTGCTTCCGTTTCTTGGCTATTGTAAATAGTGCTGCGATAAACATAGGGGTGCATCTGTCTTTTTCAATCTGGGCTGCTGTATTCTTAGGGTAAATTCCTAGAAGTGGAATTCCTGGGTCAAACGGTATGTCTATTTTGAGCTTTTTGAGGAACCGCCATATTGCTTTCCACAATGGTTGAACTAATTTACATTCCGACCAGCAGTGTAGGAGGGTTCCCCTTTCCCCACAACCTCGCCAACATTTGTTGTTGTTTGTCTTTTGGTTGGTGGCAATCCTTACTGGTTTGTGGTGATATCTCATTGTGGTTTTAATTTGCATTTCTCTAATGACTAGTGATGTGGAGCATCTTTTCATGTGTCTGTTGGCCATCTGAATTTCTACTTTGGAGAACTGTCTGGTCAAATCCTTTGCCCATTTTTTAATTGTATTATTTGCTTTTTGTTTGTTGAGGTGTGTGGTCTCTTTATATATTTTGTATGTCAACCCTTTATTGGATCTGTCATTTATGAATATATTCTGCCATACTGTAGAATACCTTTTCGTTCTATTGATGGTGCCCTTTGCTGTGTAGAAGCTTTTCAGCTTGATATAGTCCCACTTGTATATTTTTGCTGTTGTTTCCCTTGCCCGGTGAGATATGTTCATGAAGTCACTGATGTTTAAGTCCATGTGATTTTTGCCTATGTTTTTTTCTAAGAGTTTTATGGTTTCATGACTTACATTCAGGTCTTTAATCCATTTTGAATTTACTTTTGTGTATGGAATTAGACAGTGATCCAGTTTCATTCTCTTACATGTAGCTGTCCAGTTTTGCCAGCACCATCTGTTGAAGAGACTGTCATTTCCCCATTGTATGTCCATGGCTCCTTTATTGTATATTTATTGGCCATATATGTTTGGGTTAATGTTTGGAGTCTCTATTCTGTTCCACTGGTCTGTGGCTCTGTTCTTGTGCCAGTACCAAATTGCCTTGATTACAGTGGCTTTGTAGTAGAGCTTGAATTTGGGTAGTGAGATCCCCCCCCCCACTCTATTCTTACTTCTCAGGATTGCTTTGACCATTCGGGATCTTTGGTGTTTCCATATGAATTTTTGAACTATTTGTTCCATTCATTGAAGAATGCTGTTGGTGATTTGATAGGGATTGCACTGAATCTGTATATTGCTTTGGGCAGGATGGCCATTTTGACTCTATTAATTTTTCCTAGCCAGGAGCATGGAATGAGTTTCCATTTGTTAGTGTCCTCTTTAATTTCTCTTAAGAGTGTCTTGTAGTTTTCTGGGTATAGGTCTTTCACTTCCTTTGTTAGGTTTATTCTTAGGTATTTTACTCCTTTTTTTTTTGCAAAGGCATCTCTCATATTTATTGATCATATGGTTGTTAACAATAAAATTCTGTATAGGAGACTCAATGTACAATCATTAATCCACTCCAAGCCTAATTCTCAACAGTCTCCAATCTTCTGAAGCATAACGAATAAGTTTTTACATGGTGAACAAGTTCTTACATAGTGAATTAGTTCTTATATGGTGAACAGTGCAAGGGCAGTCATCACAGAAACTATCGGTTTTGATCACGCATCATGAACTATAAACAATCAGGTCAAATATGATGATTCATTTGATTTTTATAATTGATTTATATGTGAATCCCACATTTCTCCATTATTATTATTATTATTATTTTAATAAAATGCGAAGTGGTAGGCAGATGCAAGATAAAGGTAGAAAACATAGTTTAGTGCTGTAAGAGGGGAAATGTAGATGATCAGATGTGTGCCTATAGACTAAGTATTAATCCAAGACAGAGAAGGGCAACAAAACATCCACAAATGCAGAATATTTCTCTCAAAACAGGGGGGGTGAGGTTCTAAGCCTCACCTCTGTTGATCCCCAATTTCTCACCTGATGGCCCCCCTGCGACTGTGCCTGTCTTAGGTTGTTCCTCCCTTGAGGAATCTTACCCGTCTCTGGCTAACCAGCCATCTTCCGGGGCCATACAGGGAAATGTAAAGTTGGTAAGTGAGAGAGAAGCCTTATTGTTTGAAATGGTTAGCTTTTTATTTCTTTGCATATTTATGCCCTGTACTTCTATGCCCAGCATTTGTCTTGAGGTATCTTTACCACTTGGAAGAATTATGATACTCGGTAATTTCGATACGAGGCATGAATTCTACTTAAGTGTTATAATTAGGAAGGAAGAAGAAAAGCTATAGAAGTAGCAGATGGAAGAAAACATGGGAAGATTGATTATTTCTTTGACATATTTTCTTGTAGTGTAACATAAGCATTATAGGTTTTAAACTACTAATTAAATTGCGTGCACACATTAACATAATAGGAATACAGCTACATAACCAAAGCAGACCTACAATTACCAGCCAATCCAGTGAAACCAAGGAAACCAGTTAGGCACCCTAGGCATTTGTGAAAACTTATCAATGATATGATGGATATTGTCTAACTGAATTTGAATATTTTGAGAAAAATCAGACAAATTAAAACAACACATTCCTGGGAACTGTTCACATCCCATATGTTCTTTTAACAGTAGATAGTCAATAGTCGCAAGATTTTGGAGCACTGCAATTTGCACTTTTCCTAATTCTTGGTTGAGTTCCAACAGTATAGATCCAGTCAAATTTGTTGTTTTACTGTATGCACAGGCCAGCTTAGATATCTCCTTCTTCATTCCAATGGCAAGTCCAGGAACCGGTGGGATGAATGCAGCTACAACTGGAACAGCGCCAGGATCTTTGTTGAAGTTTTTTGATGATAATCATCTGGAATGACTCTTCCAGAGAATGTTGATGTTGGAAGTTCTTCTTCATATCATATCTTAATTCGTTTTCTGGGTAGCCAAATTAGGCTTTGATCCTGTGTATAAACACAAACAAACCCTTTGCCCAAACTTTGATATGCCCTTTATACCATTGTGAAGAACTTATTGGAGATCACCGCAGAGAAACTGCTTTTTTTTAAGAGAAAGGAATATTATCAGAAAAATGTACTTCCATAGCTAATCATTTCACACCCTTTAAATGATCAAAATTACGGATATTTAAAGCATGCATTAATCAGTGATTTGCAGTTAGTTTTATCCTATCAGGGAGTAATCTCCCTTTTCTTTCTCTCTCTTTTATTTTTTGTTATCATTAATCTACAATTACATGAAGAATATTATGTTTACTAGGCTCTCCCCTATACCAGGTCCCCCCCACAAACCCCTTTACAGTCACTGACCATCAGCATAGCAAATCGTTGTAGAATCACTACTTGTCTTCTCTGTGTTGTACAGCCCTCCCCTTTCTCCCACCCTCATTATGCATGCTAATCATAATATCCCTTTTATTCTTCCCCCCCCTATCCCTCCCTATCCACCCATTCTCCCCAGTCCCTTTCCCTTTGGTACCTGTTAGTCCATTCTTGGGTTCTGTGATTCTGCTGCTGTTTTGTTCCTTCAGTTTTTCCTTTGTTCTTATACTCCACAGATAAGTGAATCATTTGGTATTTCTCTTTCTCCACTTGGCTTATTTCACTGAGCATAATACCCTCTAGCTCCATCCATGTTGTTGCAAAGCGTACAATTTGTTTTCTTCTTATGGCTGAATAATATTCCATTGTGTATATGTACCACATCTTCTTTATCCATTCATCTACTGATGGACAGTTAGGTTGCTTCCAATTCTTGGCTATTGTAAATAGTGCTGTGATAAACATAGGGGTGCATCTGTCTTTTTCAAACTTGAGTGCTGCGTTCTTAGGGTAAATTCCTAAGAGTGGAATTCCTGGGTCAAATGGTAAGTCTGTTTTGAGCATTTTGAGGAACCTCCATACTGCTTTCCACAATGGTTGAACTAATTTACATTCCCACCAGAAGTGTAGGAGGATTCCCCTTTCTCCACATCCTCACCAACATTTGTTGTTGTTTGTCTTTTGGATGGTAGCCATCCTTACTTGTTTGAGGTGATACCTCATTGTGGTTTTAATTTGCATTTCTCTGGTAATTAGCGATGTGGAGCATCTTTTCATGTGTCTGTTGGCCATCTGTATTTATTTTTTGGAGAATTGTCTGTTCAGTTCCTCTGCCCATTTTTTAATTGAATTATTTGCTTTTTGTTTGTTGAGGTGGGTGACGTCTTTATATATTTTGGATGTCAAGCCTTTATCGGATCTGTCATTTACAAATATATTCTCCCATAGTGTAGGGTGCCTTTTTGTTCTATTGATGATGTCTTTTGCTGTGCAGAAGCTTTTCAGCTTAATATAGTCCCACTTGTTCATTTTTGCTATTGTTTTCCTTGCCCGTGGAGGTATGTTCAAGAAAAGGTCACTCATGTTTATGTCTAAGAGATTTTTGCCTATGTTTTTTCTAAGAGTTTTATGGTTTCATGACTTACATTCAGATCTTTGATCCATTTTGAATTTACTTTTGTGTAATTGGTTAGACAATGGTCCAGTTTCATTCTCCTACATGTAGCTGTCCAGTTTTGCTAGCACCATCTGTTGAAGAGACTGTCATTTCCCCATCGTATGTCCATGGCTCCTTTATCAAATATTAATTGACCACATATGTTTGGGTTAATGTCTGGAGTCTCTAATATGCTCCACTGGTCTGTGGCTCTGTTCTTGCACCAGTACCAAATTGTCTTGATTACTATGGCTTTGTAGTAGAGCTTGAGTTGGGGAGTGAGATTCCCTCTACTTTATTCTTCTTTTTCAGGATTTCTTTGGCTATCCGGGGTCTTAGGTGTTTCCATATGAATTTTTGAACTCTTTTTTCCAGTTCGTTGAAGAACGTTGCTGGTAATTTGATAGGGATTGCATCAAATCTGTATATTGCTTTGGGCAGGATGCCCATTTTGACATTAATTCTTCCTAGCCACGATCATGGGATGAGTTTCCATTTGTTAGTGTCCCCTTTAATTTCTCTTAAGAGTGACTTGTAGTTTTCATTGTATAGGTCTTTCACTTGTTTGGTTAGGTTTATTCCTAGGTATTTTATTCTTTTCGATGCAATTGTGAATGGAGCTGTTTTCCTGATTTCTCTTTCTATTGATTCATTGTTAGTGTATAGGAAAGCCACAGATTTCTGTGTGTTAATTTTGTATCCTGCAACTTTGCTGTATTCCGATATCAGTTCTAGTAGTTTTGGAGTGGAGTCTTTGGGGTTTTTTATGTACAATATCATGTCATCTGCAAATCGTGACAGTTTAACTTCTTCTTTACCAATCTGGATTCCTTGTATTTATGTGTTTTGTCTGATTGCCATGGCTAGGACCTCCAGTACTATGTTAAATAACTGTGGCGAGAGTAGGCATCCCTGTCTTGTTCCCGGTCTCAGAGGAAAAGCTTTCAGCTTCTCACTGTTCAGTATTATGTTGGCTGTGGGTTTATCATATATGGCCTTTATTATGTTGAGGTATTTGCCCTCTATACCCATTTTGATGAGAGTTTTTATAATGAATTTATGTTGAATTTTTTCAAATGCTTTTTCAGCATCTATGGAGATGATCATGAGGTTTTTGTCTTTCTTTTTGTTGATGTGGTGGGTGATGTTTTTGGATTTTTGAATGTTGTACTAACCTTGCATCCCTGGGATGAATCCCACTTTGTCACTGTGTATGATCTATTCTTTTGATATATTTTTGAATTCGGTTTGCTAATATTTTATTGAGTATTTTTACATCTACATTCATCAGATATATTGGTCTGTAATTTTCTTTTTTGGTGGGGTCTTTGTCTGGTTTTTGTATTAGGGTGATGTTGGCTTCATAGAATGAGTTTGGGAGTATTCCCTCCTCTTCTAATTTTTTGAAAACTTTAAGGAGAATGAGTATTATGTCTTCTCTGTGTGTCTGATAAAATTCTGAGGTAAATCCATCTGGCCCAGGGTTTTGTTATTGTGTAGTTTTGTGATTACCATTTCAATTTCTTTGCTCATAATTGGTTTGTTTATCTTTTGTGTTTCTTCCTTGGTCAGTCTTGGAAGGTTATATTTTTCTAGGAAGTTGTCCATTTCTTCTAGGTTTTCCAGAATGTTGGCATATAGGTTTTCGTAGTAGTCTTTTATAATTCTTTGTATTTCTGTGGAGTCTGTTGTGATTTTTCCATTCTCATTTCTGATTCTGTTGATTTGTGTTGATTCTCTTTTTCTCTTAGTATGTTTGGCAAGAGGCTTATCTATTTTGCTAATTTTCTCAAAGAACCAGCTCTCGGTTTCATTGATTTTTGCTATTTTTTTATTCTTCTCTATTTTATTTATTTGTTCTCTGATCTTTATTATGTCCCTCCTTCTACTGACTTTAGGCCTCATTTGTTCTTCTTTTTCCAGTTTAGATAATTGTGATGTTAAACTGTTCATTTGGGATTGTTCTTCCTTCTCCAAGTGTTCCTGGATCCCTATATACTTTCCTCTTTCTGGAAAGACTGCTTTTGCTGCGTCCCACAGAAGTTGGAGCTTTGTGTTGTTGTCATTTGTTTCCATATGTTCCTTGATCTCTATTTTAATTTGTTCATTGGTACATTGATTATTTAGGAGCATGTTGTTAAGCCTCCATATGTTTGTGAGCCTTTTTGTTTTCTTTATGGAATTTATTTCTAGTTTTATACCTTTGTGGTATGAGAAGTTGGTTGGTAGAATTTCAATATTTTGGAATTTACTGAGGCTCTTTTTGTGAGCTAGTATGTGGTCTATTCTGGAGAATGTTCCATGTTCACTTGAGAAGAATGTATATCCTGTTGCTTTGGGAATGTAGCTTTCTATAGATGTCTATTAGGTCCATCTGTTCTACTGTGTTGTTCAGTGCCTCCTTGTCCGTACTTATTTTCTGCTCAGTGGATCTATCCTTTGGGGTGAATGGCGTATTGAAGTCTCCTAAAATGAATGCATTGCATTCTATTTCCCCCTTTAGTTCTGTTAGTATTTGTTTCACATATTCTGGTGCTCCTGTGCTGGATGCATATATACTTAGAATGGTTATATCCTCTTGTTGCTCTGAGTTCTTTATCATTATGTAATGTCCTTCTTTATCTCTTGTTACTTTCTTTGGTTTGAAGTCTATTTTGTCTGATATTAGTACTGCATCCCCTGCTTTTTTCCCTCTGTTGTTTGCCTGAAATATGTTTTTCCATCCCTTGACTTTTAGTCTGTGCATGGCTTTGGGTTTGAGGTGAGTTTCTTGTAAGCAGCATATAGGTGGGTCTTGCTTTTTTATGCATTCTATTAGTCTGTGTCTTCTGATTTGTGCATTCAGTCCATTTACATTTAGGGTGACTATTGAAAGATATATACTTATTGCCATTGCAGGCTTTAGATTTGTGGTTACCAAAGGTTCAAGGTTAGCCTCTTTAGTATCTTAGTGCCTAACTTAGCTCGCTTATTGAACTGTTATATACACTGTCTGGAGTTTCTTTTCTTCTCTCCTTTCATATTCCTCCTCCTCCATTATTTATATGTTGGTTGTTTTATTCTGTGCTCTTTTGTGTTTCCTTTAACTGCTGTTAGTGGGTAGTTGATTTTATTTTTTTTTACTTTAGTTAGTATTTTGTTGGTCTGCTTTCTTTGCTGTGATTTTATTTTGTCTGGCGACATCTGTTTAATTTTACGAGTGCTCCTATTTAGAACAGTCCCTCTAAAATACCCTGTATGGGTGGTTTTTGGGAGGCAAATTCCCTCAACTTTTGCTTATCTTGGATTTGCTTAATCCCTACATCATATTTAAATGATAATCGTGCTGGATACAGTATCCTTGGTTCAGGGCCCTTCTGTTTCATTGCATTAAATATATTATGCCATCCTCTTCAGGCCTGTAAGATTTCTGTTGAGAAGTGTGGTAATAGCCTGATGGGTTTTCCTTTATAGGTGGCCTTTTTCTCTCTAGCTGCCTTTAAAACTCTTTCCTTGTCCTTGATCTTTGCCATTTTAATTATTAAGTGTCTTGGTGTTGTCCTCCTTGGGTCCTTTCTGTTGGGAGTTCTGTGTATTTCCATGGTCTGTTCTATTATTTCCTCCCCCAGTTAGGGGGGAGTTTACAGCAATTATTTCTTCAAAGACACTTTCCATCCCTTTTTCTCTCTCTTCTTCTGGTGCCCCTATAATACAGATATTGTTCCTTTTAGATTTGTCACACAGTTCTCTTAATATTGTTTCCTTTCTGGAGATCCTTTTATCTCTCTTTATGTCAGCTTCTATGTGTTTCTGTTCTCTGGTTTCTATTCCATCAGTGGCCTCTTGCTTCTTATCCATTCTGCTCATAAATCCTTCCAGAGTTTGTTTCACTTCTGTAATCTCCTTCCGTGCATCTGTAGTCTCCCTCCAGACTTCATCCCTTAGCTTTTGTATATTTCTCTGCATCTCCGTCAGCATGTTTATGATTTTTATTTTGAATTCTTTTTCAGAAAGACTGGTTAGGTCTGTCTCCCTTTCAAGTGTTGACTCTGTGATCTTTGTCTGCCTGTAATTTTGCCTTTAAATGGTGATAGAGATAGTTTGCAGAGCTGGCATGAGTGACGGCTGGAAGAACTTTCCTTCTTGTTGGTTTGTGGCCTTCCTCTCCTGGGAGAACAGTGACCTCTAGTGGCTTGCGCTGGGCAGCTGCATGCAGACAGGGCTTCTGATTCCTGCTCGGCTGCTATGGAGTTTATCTCTGCTGTTGCTGTGGGCGTGGTTTGCCTCGGGCTCCTGCTCCGAGATGGTGGAGCCGTATTGTAGGGGGAGTGGCCGGGAGGATATTTATCTCTGTGAGGGGCCTCTGTGTTGCCTCCTGCCCAGGGGGTTAGAGTGCCCAGAGTTCCTCCAATTCCCTTCCACTGGACTAAGTGTCCCAGGATGCTTCCATCCGGTTTTGGGGTCCCTGTCCCTTTAAGACATCCTAAAACCACTCGCAAAAAAATAAAAATAAAAGTAAAAAAATTAAAGAAATAAATAATTTTTTAAAAAAGCTGTTCACTTTTCTTTGTCCCCGAGCGCCAGCCTCAGGTACCCACTCAGAGGTCTTGCTGTCCTGTTGCCCTAGTATCCAGGACCCCACGCATGTACTGTGTCTGTCCTCTGGTGCGGATGGCTAGGGCTGGGTGTTTAGCAGTCCTGGGCTCCCTCTTCCTCCCGCTCTGACTCCTCTTCTCCCACCGGGAGCTGGGGTGAGGGGCGCTCAGGTCCCACCGGGCTGGGGCTTGTATCTTACCCCCTTCACGAGGCACTGGTTTCTCGCAGGTGTGGATGTGGTCTGGATGTTTTCCTGTGTCCTCTGGTCTCTATTCTAGGAAGACTGTCTTTGTTATATTTTCATAAATATATGCGGTTTTGGGAGGAGATTTCTGCTGCTCTACTCACGCTGCAATCTTGGCTCCACCCACGGTATTTTATTCTTTTTAATGCAATTGTGAATGGAATTGTTTTCCTGATTTCTCTTTCTATTAGTTCATTGTTAGTGCATAGGAAAAACCACAGTTTTCTGTGTGTTAATTTTGTATCCTCTAACTCTGCTGAATTCCGATATCAGTTCTAGTAGTTTTGGAGTGGACTCTTCACGGTTTTTCATGTACAATATCATGTCATCTGCAAATAGTGACAGTTTGACTTCTTCTTTACCAATCTGGATTCCTTGTATTTCTTTGTTTTGTCTAATTGCCATGGCTAGGACCTCCAGTACTATGTTGTATAACAGTGGTGAGAGTGGGCATCCCTGTCCTGCTCCAGATCTCAGAGGAAAAGCTTTCAGCTTCTCACTGTTCAGTATGATATTGGCTGTGGGTTTATCATATATGGCCTTTATTATGTTGAGGTACTTGCAGTCCATACCCGTTTTGTTATCATGAATGGATGTTGAATTTTGACGAATGCTTTTCAGCATCTATGGAGATGATCATGTGATGTTTGTCCTTTTTGTTTATGTGGTGGATATTGCTGATGGATTTTCGTATGTTGTACCATCCTTGCATCTCTGAGATGAATCCCACTTGTTCATTGTGTATCATCCTCTTGATGTATTTTTGAATTCAGTTTGCTAATATTTTGTTGAGTATGTTTGCATCTATGTTTATTAGGAATATTGGTCTGGGGTAGTTATTTTATTACTGCTTCAATTTCGTTGCTGGTAATTGGTCTTTTTAGGTTTTCTGTTTCTTTCTGGGTCAGTCTTGGAAGGTTGTATTTTTCTAAAAAGTTGTCCATTTATCCTAGGTTTTCCAGCTTGTTAGCATATAGGTTTTCATAGTGTTCTCTAATAATTGTTTGTATTTCTGTGGGGTCCGTCGTAATATTTCCTTTCTCATTTCTGATTCTGTTGATGTGTGTTGATTCTCTTCTTCTCTTACTATATCTGCCTAGAGGCAAACTCTGTAAACTTTTAAATTCTTCCACTTACCTTACCCATCTGATAGTCAAATTTTAACTATTTCTCAAATGTATACATTTTATACCATATTAAATCTTTGTACACACCCACTTACTTAGCTTAAAAAGTCCAGAAGATAATATACACTTATATTGCCATTTCAGTCTCAGAGAACTCATTTCCAATAAAAAAGATTAAAGAAAAGAAAGTGAAATGGTCTAGCCAAGAAAAGAAGCATAAAATAAAAACTGAAATCTCATGTATATATAGTGTGAATGCTGTCATTTATTCTATAGTTGATATTATAACCACTTATCCCTTAGGGTATAAAAACAATAATAAGGACTCTAGAGAGAATATTATTGTCTTCTTCATAAGTGTAAATTACTACCAACCTAATAATACATATTTATTAATAATAATACTGGACACTTATTTTGTATTTAGTTAAAGTAAATTTTTAAAAGCTACATTTGAGAATGAAAATTTTGTTTGTTGGAGCTGTGCAGGGAAAGATTAAACAAGGGATGTTCAAGAATTGAATTTCAAGTCAAAGTAAATAGTAAAATAATGTTATATTTTTTCTGTAATCAGCTAAATCAGTCTTTCAAGGTAGGATTATACTGCACACAGTTGTAAAAATTTGCGTTTTTCATGCTAGACAAGTAAACTTTAGCACAATCTTTACACATTATAACTTAATGTTTTTATTAAGACTATCCAAATGAAAAATTTTTTGTTACAACCCTTCATTCTCAAATTGAGAGCAATTTCAAACTTATTTCCACCTGTAATTGCTAATTTTTCCATCAGAATAATGGATTAATATGAAGCTAATTTAGGCCTGGGAATTTCAAAAATAGATATTTAGGCAGAGCAAACAATATATGTGCATTTAATGAGTTCAGGTGAAGAGTATACAGCTGTTTATTGTACCATTTCAATTTTTCTGGAATTGTGTTAATGTTCAATATTAAATAATAGGAAAAAGCAAACATGAACAAAAAAATGGCACTGAGAAAAATGAGTTTAACAATGCAGCCACATGCCTACATTTCTATTCAATCTCCCTATGACTCTCTATGACTATGAAACTCTTCACTTTACCCAATGTTTTCATTGGAAAACATTTTATTTCTATTTATCCTGAGAATCCATCTATGTGAGCCATTTTTCAGTTAAAAAATTTCTTTTACTAATGCAGTAGATTTGCAATCTCTTTTTAAGTCTTTAAATTGTTTCTATTGTACTTTATGAAATAGATTTTATTTTCTATTGGATACCCTATTACAATCAAGAAATGCCTATATGTTTCTTCCTATATCCTCTCAAATCCACTTTTCCTCTCCTCTGCTGTAATAAGCTTAATTATTGTGTTATTTAGAAATCATGATACCTTTGAATCAAAGAATACACTCAAAAATGTTGCCTAAACACCAAAAGAATACAATCAGTAGTTCAGTAGCAATCTCTACATTGACAGTCAGTACACTAGTTGGGTGAGGATTTAATAATGCATGTAATCATAAAATTATGTTGTGTACTGGAAATAAATTTAATATTGTATATCAACTAAACTTCAATTAAAAATATATGAAAAAGTGTTGCTTAAGCAAAATTAGAGATATTTTTCTTCCACACTAAAGAAATTAATGAACACACAGATAGTGCCTCTGAATTTAATCCCGTCTGACATAAATAGATGATAAATTTCAGCCTAGCTTTGTACACTCAATAAGTTCTTGAGGCAAATGATGTAAGTGGGATTTATGCCTACTAATGGAACATTTTTTATTGAAATTTTAACATGCAAACATATGTATAATATATAAAGAAGAGCACAATATATAAAGGTGTCTGTAAAGCCTATGATCAAACTTCTGAAGATAACTAGCCCTGATGTATTATTTACTACTTCCTCAATTCTAAGTTGCACTTTTCTTTCCACTTTTAACATTTCTGAAATCAGGCTGGTCTTGTTTTTGGTGAGTGTTTAAATTTAGCGTTCATAATTTATTTTTTCTCTAAGAAGCTGCTTTTACCCTGGTAATATATCTTGAGAAATAAGTGATTATTGTGTGTAGGAGGGTAGTAAATTTGTGTTTATCTAAACTAATTTGGCAAAAATAAAATTACAGAACTATTACAAAAAAAAAGGAAAAGAAACGCGTGAAATAGCACCATCACACATGACCCTGCACCTGGGCTTCCCCAGGTCTCTCCTCCGCATCCTGGTCACGTGGCCCTCATTCTCGGCCACCACAGCGAGCATGGTGGTGCACCCCTCCATGCGGACACCCACCGCGGCCCCAGCCAGGTACACTCAGCCGCCTGCAGCCCTGGTCACCGCGTCAGGGTCCTGACACCCGGAAAGAGGAAAGGGCGTAGGAGCTGCGCTGAACCTTTTTGAAAAATGTTTTGTGAGAAAAGTTTTTAAAATACCCAAATACTTTGTATTTCAAAGGGTTGAGCGCTCTGGGCTCCCTCAGGTGGCAGGGAGTCCTGAGCCTACTGTTTGTATCTGAGACAGATCGTTAAACAGCAGCCAGCAGTGTCAAGGGCTGTGTGTATGCTGAGTTCTTATAGTTTAGTTATTATTTACTATAATTATCTCTAAAGTGTACATAATGACCCCCAGACTGAAGTGTTTGTGCAAACATCAGGCTTACATAACACATTATAACTTCCTTTAGTCTGACTTTCTTTTGTTATTTTGGTAAATTATGAGTTGCCACTAATACTCTTTTTTTAACAGTGAGTTTAGGGTTAGGAAGATAAAACTCCCTATTCAAACATCATCAGCAAGAACATCTTCCAGACTAATGATTACAGTTGTCACTCTCTCTTGTATGTAGATGGATCGATCGTAGAAAAAGTTCAGTTCCAGCAATATGGCAAATTTGATGTATATATATATTCCATGTTACAATTATAAACAAGGTAGGAAATTGACAACACATTCCTACTTGTAATAAGAAAATATTTCTATTGTCAAATCGATATCTTTTATAAGTCTATGGTTTAACATTTTACTTTTCAGAAGTAATTCCTTAACTGTGATTATACATTCATCTCTTCGGTGGTGTACCTGCTTCTCCACACTTCTCCCTCAAAGAAGAGAGTATTAAAGTCATAATTCTTGTTTAAAGTATAACAATTAAAAATAACAATTTTCATTACTAAAATCATTGTTGAAGTAAATATTCATAAAACTAGAATGGAAACCTAGCTCATGGAATCTTCTTAACTTCTTTTAATTATGTATCTTAACACTGTTATAAGAAAATTAATATTCTTTTTTGATACTTGGTTCCATGAATTTGTCACTGGTTTAGATTCTGGTAAATACCACAATAATCAGAATCATAATGGTTTCCCTTATCCCTCTGATAGTCCTTGGTAGCCACACCCTCCCTGAATCCCTGGCTCCTGGGAACCACCTGTCTCTTCATCATTACAGTTTTGCCATGTGGAGAACTCATTTAGCTGCACATAGCAGTAGCACATTTTTATTGCTAAGCAGTAATTTTTTATAGGTGTATCACAGGTTGTTAATCTAAACATCCCTGAAGTTCCTTTGGATTGTTTCCTGATTTTGATGATTCTGAATAAAGTGACTATAAATATTCACACATACATTTTTATTCTCACAAGATTTTTTAATTTCTCTAAAAATTCTACAGGTGTGATTTCTGGGTCATGAGTATATTTCTACATTAGAAACTGAGCACATTTTCCAGAGAAGCTGTAGCATTTTTATATTACCACCAGCAATGGGTGAGAATTCCAGGTAATGTACATCCTCACAGTCATTTGGCATTGTCCATATTTTGTATTTTAATCATGTTCTCATATGTTATCTAAAATGTGTATTTCAATAATGTATATTGCTATTGAACATCTTCATGTGCTTATTTACCATCCATTCATCATGTTAGTAAAGTGTTTTTCTTTTTGGTATCATTTATATTACACTTCTTGAATACTAGGTAATTTTTATTTATTCTCAATAGATGTCCATTGTCAGATTGTGATTTGTTAAGACTTTCTTCCCTTGCATCTTATAAGTCATGGTCTTATAACCACCCTTTGCATAAATCTATTTATTTATTTCTTTTTATTGTGTTCAATATTTTTAGAGCCTTTTAGGTTCACAGCAAAATTTAGAGGGAGTCCCAGAGATTTCCACAGAGCCCCAAGCCCAGACCTGAACATCCCTCACCATTACCAGCAGCCCCTAGAAGAGGACTGAACTCTGAGCTGTTGACACACTGATATAGACACAGCGTAAACCCCTGACTCTGTGCTTCAAATTGTGCATCATTGTTGTTATGTGTATCATTACAGGGTCATATGAAGTAATTTCACTGCCCTGAACGTCTCCTGTTCTACTCAGTTCCCACCAGCCCGACACAGCTGTTTGCAATCTCCACAAATCAATTATAGTTAGAATTATACAATATGTACACTTCCAAAATTGGCTTTTTTAAATTTAAGTGGCTTTAAGATTCTTCGGCTTTTCAAGACTTGATATATCATTTCCTTCCACCATGATTAATATTCTGTCATCTGGGTTTACCACAATTTATTTATCAATTCACCTTCCAAAAGCTCTTGGTTGATCTCAAGTTTGCCATTGATGATTTAAGCTTCCCAACTATGTGTGTGCAGGTTTTTGTGCTGACATGAGTTTTCAGCTCCTTTTGGTAAATGCCAATTAGCACAACTGCAGCAGCACATGGGAAGGGTGTGTTAAGTTTTGTAACAAGTGGGCAAACAGACTCCCTAAGCGTGCCATTTGGCACTTCTGCCAGCAATGTAAATCTGATGTATTTGTCTTCTGTATATCATCCTTGGTATTGTTTTTAGGTCTTTGGACTGTTGTATAAAGTTTTCTTTGTAGTTTTAGGGAACAGTCCTTTGTCAGCTATGTCTTTTGAAAATATTTTCTCTGAATTCCTGGCTTGTTTTCTCATTACCTTGACATTGTCTTTTGGAGAGCAGATATTTAAGTTTTAATGAAATCATTCTTCAAATTACCCATTTCTTGGGTTGTGCCTTTATTGTTGCTAGATAATTGAATTTTCAACTTTGATGAAGTATGTTTTTTAGTCCTTTTATCTATTTTGCTTTTGTGTCATTTTAAGCATTCTGTGTAGTCAGGTAACTAAATTTTTATTTTTGTTTTATCTTAAGAGTGTTAAATTTTATGGCTCCTTGTGAAATTAATTTGGCAGCCAGTCTCCATTTAATTGTTTCCTAGTATCTTTGTCAAAAACCAAATGGCCACATGTGCAAGGATCCTTTTATGGACTGTGTACATTTGTCCACTGACCTATTTCACTATCCCTTCATTAACACCCCAAAGTCTTAACTATGCCTTCATAATACATTTGAAATTGGATAGACTGATGCATCCAAATTGATTAATTTTCAAAACTATTTCATATACAATAGTTTCATTGCCCAGTCCACATAAGCATTACTGTCAGTTTGTCTGGATGTATAAAAAGCCAGTTGTGAATTGACCGTAACTGTGAGAAAGGTGTGGATCAATAGGATAAGGAACGAATCTCTATTGTGTTGTTTCTTACAGCCCATGATCATGATGTGCCTTTCTGTTTAATTCATTGTTTCCTATCTTCCACTCATATTCGGAGTTTTCCATCATACAGTTTCTGAACCTGTTTAGATACTGATCTGATATTTCAATTAGCTTTATGTTATTATCAATGGTATTGTTTTCCTACCAAATTCTTACTGCTAGCACAGAGAAATATGATGCACTTTTATGTTTAAAATCTGTGTCCTGTGACTTTTCCAATCTGACATTAATTCTAGGAAGTAATTTTGGTGCAGATTTCTCTTGATTTTTTATATTGACACTCTTACCATCCCTAAATAGGTGCCCTTTAGCTCCTTTGTAGTTCTTGTTTTTTGTTTACAGTTCATGTATTATTACATTGCTAGGATGTATACTACAATGTCAGATGGGAATCATAGGGATTGACATCCTTAACTTCTTCCCTGTTGTCGGGGGAAAGCATTCAGTCTGTTCTCAGCAAGTCTGGCATTAACCATAGTTGGTGTGTAAATGATGTTTGCCACCTTGTTTATACATGTAGAAATGATTTGCTCATTGTTGAGGACATTTGTATCTATACTTCTGAAAGTTATTTGTTTACTTTTATGGTACTTTCCTTGTGGGTTTTGGTATTCAAAGCTGGCAATATGGAGTGAAATAATTCTCACATTTCACATCTTCTTGACTTACTCTTCTGATACTAGTCTAAGAAAGTTCTCTTATTTTAATGTCTCATGCAATTCCTTTGAAACTACATAGATAATGCAGAGTAATCTTCCTATCTTAAGGTCAACTGTGCCATGTAAGATCACAGTGTCATGGATGTGATATCATCATATTCACAGGTTTCAGGGATAAACACAAAAATTTGGGGTAAAACTTTTAGAATATTTCCTATGACTAACTCAAAATTATATGTGCACTACCATGCTTATTATGACATAACTTATAATATGAAAATATGGAAGCAACATAAGTGTCCCTTGATCAGTGAATATAGGAAGAAGATATGGGCCATGTGTGCAACTCGACCATATAAAAGAATTCAATCTTGACATTTACAGCAATATAGGTGGACCTAGAGGGTATTATATCAATTGAGACAAATGAAACAGGAAAAGACAAATACCATATGATCTAACTTATATGTAGAAACAAAAAACAATGAACAAATGAACTCACAAAACAGAAATAGACTTATAAATACAGAACAGTCTGTGGGTTGTTATGGGCAGGGGGATGGGAAGACCAGCAAAATTGGTGAAGAGAATAAAGAAGTATAACATTCCATTGTAAAATAAATTTAACACAAGAATGTAAATAAAGCATGGGATATAAAGTCAATAATGTTCTAATTTCTTTGTATGAAGAGAGATAACTACACTTATGTGTTGAACATTTAAGAATATAAATATCTGATATATATATGTGATTTGACACACGCACATATGTATGTCAAATCCCTGTTGTACATCTGAAAACAATATAAAGCTGTATATCAAATCTATCTCAATAAAGATATAATAAACATAAAAAGAATATTTCCTAGCACAGCGACATACACTCATATTTTCACAGATAACCTGGAATCAGTATTTTTCCATTTTAATTAGAATGTAGAATCTTACCAGCAAATAAGCCATTTTATGTATCTCTGATTTTTTTTAAGATTTTACATTTGCAACTTTTGTAAACCTATGGAATAAATTCTACCTTGTATTTTATCATCAAACTTTTTTCAAGAAACTCCAGCAAATGTAGTTTATTTAGCTGTTCTGTTACCCTTCATTTCTTCTAATATTCCATATGCATTTTTGATGAAATTTCCATTCTGTTCAAACTAATTGATAAGAAATTGTTTAAAAACAAATCTGCTCATGATGAACATCTTAATTTTCCTTTATCTGGGAATGCTTTATTTTAATTTAATTCCTGAAGGGTATTGAGACTGGGTAGAGAATTCTGGATTAACTACATTTTATTAGAGTATACATATTTTCTGTCACTTTCTTCAGTACTCTACACTTGATCAAATTCATAATTATTTAAATCATTGTTTAACATCATGCAATACGTCATTTTTCTCTGATTGATTTCAAGGATATCAAGCCTAATTAAGGCTTTCTTAACTGCTTGCATCAGTGAGTATATGCAGTTTTCTAAATTTGTGATGTTTTCAGCTATAATTTCTTTTAAAACATTTTCTTCCTGAGCTCTTTATCATCTCCTCCTATGATTCAAGGAATAATCCTGGCAGATTGTTTTTCTTTGCTGTTTTTCCCAAACTTCCCTGAGTGCTGTTCATTTTGATTTTTTCTAGTGAGCTATCTTACAGATTTTCCTGTTTATGTCCTCTATGATCTTCATCCTCTTTGAGTTCAACTAATAAGTCATTTTAAGACTTGTACTTTGTGTTTTATTTGTCTTTTTAAAATTTCCTTGTTTTGTTATGTTTTCTACACCTTTGCATGTATGAGCTTTACCTGGTGGAACATTTTTATAAAAGCTTCTTTAAAGTTTTTGTGGAAACATTCCAACAGGCACCATCTCAGCATCAACTCCTGTGGTTGCTTTGTCCTTGGGAACTTGAAGATTTCTGTTCCTTTAGGAACCAGGTAATTCTGGACTTCACTTTGCACAGTTCTTCGTAGTTTGTAAAGACTGTGATGTCTCATTTAAATCTTACAGAGAATGTTGAATGTCTTTTTAAAAACATTTTTTCTCTGAAGTCATCCTGTGGGTTTATGTCAGCAGTTTTCACCTGCCACCTCTGTGCTGTGGTTTTGTTGCCTCTCATTGAGTATTTGCAGTGCTGTCTGGGTCGGTTCCCATGTCTGTCATCCAGGGAGAAGTCCGAGAGTCTAGAAGTCAAGCTCAGCACTCCACGTCCTCACTGTCCTCTCTGGGGTCAGATGAGCGCCTGCACAGTTTCACGGCATCACTCACCTGAGGCTTCCTGGCTCTACCACCTTTCTGGAAACTGATTCGTTTATGTCCATTTTCTGTCTCATGCCCAAAGAAGGAGTTTTGGATATCCTATTCTACCATGTATTTTCTACTAACACATGATGTCTGTGGCAAAACTGAAAAGGAAGAAAATGTGAGGGTTTTCACATCCTTTGGAGAACACAGCATCTCTGGAGAATAATAAAGAGTCCCTGGTCCTCGGGGCACTGCTGCTCTCATTTCCATCATGCAGACGTGTGCTGGCGGAGGATGGCACAGGAGGACCCAGGTAACTGCAAGGGGAGATTCCACATAGTTTCTGGGACATCAGGAGTTTCCTTAGTCCTTGAGGTAGATGTGGGAAGACTATCTTAGACATGTCTCTGTAAATGTCTGGTACCGATTGTACATTTTGGATCAATAACTTGCATCAGTGCCAGAGAAAGGTGGAGGAAATATTGGAAACTTTCTACTGGTTCATTAGTAGTTCAATTTCTGGTCTTCTTTGCACAATTATCCTGCTGCCTTGCGCTTCCCAGAGCCATCACACATCTCCTCTGCTCACTCCATACTTAGTTAAGGCTGCATTCATCCCAAGAGAGAGCATGGAGTGTGGCTGCACTGCCGTGACTCCGACTGCAATGCCATCATCCCTCGTGACACGGCACAGGTGAAGTGGAATGGCCTGAGCTGTGCTACAGGATTCCTGTGGCTGCTCCTACTGTGCCTTTCTCCAATGTAAGTTGAAGAATGTCCGGGATAGGTGAACAGTCTGACATGTGCATTCAGCTTTTTGAGACATTTATCAAAACCAGGAAGGGTAGTTGCCCAGGTGTTCCAGGCCATCACTATATTACCAATGAATTCTTATTACCTGGGTACACCATATGGTTATATGGCCTATCCTGTTGCCTGCAATAACTGGTTCTCAATACTGTGGAAATTTGCAATGTCTGTATGGAATCCAGAAAATTCCCATGTTTGCTGTGGACATTGGCATACCCAATAGTAGAAATTAGTGAGGATATCAGATATGATATCCAGAAAGCCAACCTAGGACACTAAGTGTTCAACAATTAAGTTTGGAACTCCAATAGCAGTTAAATAGCTTTGAAAATGTAAGGTGATATCAGTTCTATAGAAAGTTTTGGTAAATCTCTTAAGCAGAAGCATAAGCATAGAAAAAATCTTTGAGATTTTTCTCTTCCTTATGTCACATATAAACATAGATGTTACAACAATTACCTTTTATATCATCATTTGATCTATTCTTTTGTATGAACTCTGTGGAACATGGTTATGTTTTCAAATTTTTAAAAAATAAAATGCCATTCAAGTAACTAAAAGTGCATAAACACAATGAGGTATTCATAATAAAACTTTTTAAACCAAATGCAAATTGTTTGGTTAGTTCTAGATCTATCATGTTAATTACTGTATATTATTTCCCTGAATGAATATGCCAAAGTGTATTCCCCCATTCTATGCTGATGAACACTGACAGTGTTTATCATCTCCCTGTGCAAACGATGCTGTGTCTCAACACAGTCAGCAATGTGCTTGGTAACCACAACAGGTATTTCAGTTGGGTAAATACAAGGAGTGGAATTATTGATTTTGGGGTAAGCATATATTCAAAGTTAGCAGTTACTGACCTATTTTCTCACCAGTAGCATATACAAGCTGTTTGCTTCTCATCCGTCACACCATCTATCATTGTCATTAAATTTGGCATTTTGGGTGGATATGTAATGGCTCATGATTGTTGTTTCAAACTGCAATTCCTTGAGATATAATAGTAGTTAATGCTGAATTTGAAGCTGTTGGCCTCTTGCCAACATCTCTGTATATTCACCATTCTGGTTCAAAATGACCTCTTACTGTAATCCTAGTGTCCTTCTGAGAGTAGCATCCGGTCCTAAAAACATGCTTGTCCCATTGTTTGTACAAAATGGGGACTCAATGCCCCTAGGATAAACCTTGCCCAATTACAAATAGAGTTGATAACAATTACACAATTTCTTGCTCCCTGGTGAAGCAATTCGGAGACTTGTAGATGTTCCACAAAAATCACCAATGGGATTAAGTCTAATTAGACAACATGACATTTTCTGCCTACTGGGTCCATATCTGTTGGGCAAATTCTCAGATAATTCAGCTTGTGAACACAAAAATGAGTAAAAGTAGTATAAAAGTTATCAGTAACCCACTTAATTTTCTCCACTTTACCATATTTACAACATGTAGAAAGCTAAAGCTATTTTTAACTGAGAAATAAGAAGGAAAGACTTACTGGGAAATACGAAGGAAGATGGAGACCCTGACACTGGAATTTAGGGAAGGGAGTGAAGATTTAATAAGTGTGGTACAGAAAGCAGGGACTAAGGAAAGGAAGTGTTTTTTTCACCATAGCAATCTGTCTTCATTTCACTGACTGTGTTTGTGTGTGTGTGTGCACAAGCACACTTATGTACTCCTGCACTTGTGTGTGCATGTACTTTCTATTTTTGGATGTATATTTTGAATAGTTACCTTAATTTGGAGACAAGACATAGACAGCGATTGTCACAGTATAGGCATGTTTTGAGTTGCCAGTAAGAGTGTAACAGAATATGAAGCTCTCTTTCTTATTTTGCTTTTCTATCTCTTGGTCAGAGATCCACTTCTTATATATTTTTATCTTGTTTTGGGGGAATATGAAATCCTCAGTATTTTGTTTGTATGACATGGAGAATGTGACCCTATATTGAAGTAAAACCTCTTAGAAACATACAGTCCCACTCTATTTATGCCAAAAAGAGATGGTCTAAATGCCATATTGGCTAGTTTGAATGTTGACATCCTTACTCTTCAAAATTGCAGTGCTAAGTGCAATTTACTTAGTTTTAATTAAGAAAACCCATATTCATTGCTTTGAAGCTGATAAGTACTTTACTTTTTTCACTTTATATTTTTGTAGTCATAGATTTAGTTATTTAGTTAGTCATAGAAATGCATAGTTAGTCATGATGCCTAGGAAGCATCATGATTTATAAATAAATTCTTATGGGAGACTTTTATGGGATTTTAAAGTTACCAAGAGAATTCATGTTGAAAAAGCAGCGCAGATGTTTATCATGCCCACATACTAGCAGGGCGTGACATTAAAGCCACTAACAGACTCATAGTCTTGATGCTGAAATAGTGACTATGGACATGCAGAAGGTCCATTTGCTCTCCCGTAGGTGCGTATTTCCCCTTCTCCCTTCTCCTTGGATTTGCTCTTATTTGTCTCCACCTCGTATTGCTCGATACTGTCCTTGCTTCTTTCTTAATCTATCACTCCATCTGATACTGTTTTAATAAGCAGCACACTTGAAAGGGTAAAAGACTTTCAACAGTAGAAATTATTTTTTAAGGAAGAAAATCTTCATCAGGAGTAATCCTTTACACATTAGTGCATCATTTATCTGCCAGTACCATGGAGACTAATTAAGAAGTTACTAATTAATTAATTATTAATGAATCCCTGGGAACAATATGTAATTTGAATTTACAGTGGATTGACAATGGAACGTTTAGGTATAGGAATTATTGTGGAGAAATGGAGACACATAATTTATAATAGCATCATTTTCCTTAGCATTACTGAGATAAAGCCGATATAACACTGTGTAAGGCTTAGGTGTAAAACATGATAGCTTGATACACATATATTCTGAGATATATTTGCCACCATCCGGTTGGCTAACATGTCCATCACCTGTATTATGACACTATCCTTTATCGGTCATGTTTCTTGGCTGCCTTATCACACATTACCTGTTCATACGTGTATGCTCATATCTGGCATCTTAATTCTATTCCATTGGTCTATGTGTCTGTTATTATACACTTTTATAAAATGGTTCCATACTGTTTTGAATAACACAGCTTCATAATATTGTTTGAATTAAAGAAGAATGATGTCTATTTTCTTTCTATTATATTCCATATGATGAGGAGAGTTTTGACTTCTATTTAAGTAAGCAAGGACACTGAAATTTTGATATGAATTTCTTTGAATCTGTAGATAGCTTTGGGTGGTATGGACATGTTAACAATATGAATTCTCCCAGTATATGAACATGGGATATCTTATATATTTGTATGTTTTAAATTTCTCTCACTAATGTCTTATACTTTTCAGTATGCAGATGTTATACTTTCTTGGTTAAACATATTCAAAATATATTTGTGATGCTATTGTAAATGGGAATATCATTTCCTTTATAGCTAGCTAATTATTTATTTATCAAAATGCATTAGATATTTATATGTGTATTTGCACTCTCTGAGTTTACTTTATTAGTTTACTGATTCAACAGTTTTTGCTTGAATCTTAAGGATTTTCTTTCTCTTGTTTATGTCTATTTATTGATGTACATACAATAAAATGCACACATCTTTATGTACAGGGTCTGTATTGGATGGTCAATTTGGTTTCTTGCTGTGGGATTAAAAGCTGAGACATAAAAGTAAATGTCTCATAGTTGATCTCTTGCATCTTGCTGCACTGATGGACAGTGACTGCATTGGGGTGTGGGTGGGGACTTAATAATATGGGTAAATGTAGTAACCACATTGTTTTTTTATGTGAAACCTTCATAACTGTGTATATCAATCATACTTTAATAAAAAAAATTAAAAAAAGAAAAGTAAATGTCTCATGTTAATATGTTTGTTCTCATCTAATGGAATGCTCTCCATTTCCTTTTTGTAATTAACAAATCCATGTATTATTATTTTATATAATGAGGACTGGATTCTTTCATACCATATGCAAACTCTATGACAGGTAATAAAATGAGAAATAATACAAAGCAAATATAAGATTTAAAATGCTAAAGTAGCACTATTACATTACTTCTTTCTTAAGGACTATATGGATTTCCCCACTGTATAAAGTCAAATGACAGACAGTTGACCTGTCTGTAGATATCCCAGCAGTTAACCTTGCTGCAATTTAGTCCCTGCTTAAGCTTCATCTGTAGCCAAAACCAATCTGAGAGAAAAGAACAATAGGTGCTGCCTCTTGGAATCTGGTGTGAGTCATGAGCTGTGTGACAATAACTGCAAACAGTTCTCGGGATCCTTTCTGAGGCAAACCCAGATGAGGAGCACACCGTGAGGCTCACGTTTCCAGATGACTTTACGGGACACAAGAAACTTTAAGAAGTGATTAGTTTACAGTTGTTTAGCTTGATGAAAAAGCTCATCCTATGTTCATGAATCGATGCCTGTCTTTTTGCTTGCTGTAACTTAGTTAAAGCGCGGGAGCACGGACTTGGCACTCAGTGTCCAGAGGAAGTCTAAGCCCTCTGCATTAAACGTCATTCTGACTCGGTTTCTTATTTTTGCGGTCCCCGACTGCAGCACCAGTCACTACTATGAGTATCCCTGGAATGCTGTACATGATATATTTCAAGAAAATGCTGACTTTTGGAAAATGAAATTGTTTCTGAAGCATAGCAGGCAAGGTGCACACAGCCTAGCTGATGCGATACAAGTACACATGATGAGGCAATCATTTCATAAAGATTTGAAAATGACTTGGAAAATTAATTACAGTCCAGAGAATGGGTTATAACAGGATGTCTTTGAGTAATGCAAGAACAATTCAGAAGTGATAAAGGAAGGACAGAATGCAGAAAAGAGGAGGAGAAAGATATTGAACCCAAAGAGTAAAAAGAGAAACAGAAATGCAGAAAGAGACCATCTGACTAGGGACTAAATCTCTAAGGTAATTGGGATTCCAGGGTTGAGGAAAACTCTGGAGAAAATGATCCATGATTGTAGATAAAAAATATATCACATAAGAAGCATTGAGAGAAAATATTCATATTTCCAGAGGTGACAGGAAAAGGGAATTGAGTGTGCAGAGTACACCATCCACTCAGACCCAACAGCTCTCTAGTCACACTGAACAGAACATCTGGTCTCAAGGCAAAGCAGAGTCTACTTTCAGGAATTTTAGTCTGTGTAGTTGGGGAAAATTGAACCCAAAATTCATGGCAGCTGGTAAGGTGTGTGTGTGTTAGAAGATACTGTTTCTGATTTTGAACACGTTGAAGGTAAGATGACAGTAATATACTGAACTGAAGTAAGTATCCAAATCAAGGACAAAGTAAGTCCTCTCTGGAAGACAAGCAGATCTGAGAATGTGCAGGGTCACCAGAAAAGGGGGAAAAGCAGGTTTCTAGTGAGTGGAAGCAAAAACTGAAAGACAGGGTGAGTGAAATGATAATGCTATGGACAGAAGGCATAGGCATTCACTCACATAAGGCAAAGAATTGAAGAAAATCTATGGGTAGACATTTAGATACAGATTTGAAAGTAGATATAAAAACTTATAGATGGTATTGGTATAGCTATGGTTATGGGTATAGATGTGATCATAAATCCAAATTAACTGAGAAGGCTCAGTTTATCTTTCTTTATTAGTGTTCTCTGCTACTCATGAAAATTTCTGTTATTGGATGACATACATTAAGTTTCACTAGATTGAGATAGACATATACATACATACATATGTAGACTAACAGATCAAATTTATGTCTATCTTTGCATCTGTATAAATTTCAATGTGCCTTTAAATATTTATTCTGTGTCAATTAAAATTATTTTATATGAATTCTTCCTATAAATTTATTCTAAAATGAGTATTGAGTCATTATTTTTTACTCTTACACTCACTGTAAACATGCTCAGTGACATAAGACCCTGCCGAGTGCCCCTTTCACCTCTGTGTTCCTCAAGCTGTAGATCATGGGGTTTAGCATTGGGGTGACAACCCCGTAGAGCATGGCGATGAGTCTATCCCTGTCTGGGGAGTGGTGACTTGAAGAGGGGTGGACATAGGTGAAGATGGCTGTGCCATAGAACAAACAGACCACCAGGAGGTGGGAGGCACATGTGGAGAAGGCTTTGCGCTTCCCTTCCACCGACTGGATCTTTAGGATGGTGGATATGATGGAAATGTAAGAGATGAAGGTGGTTAGGAAGGCACCAATTCCCGAGATACCTGCTACCACTAAAACAAGCATTTCTGCCGTATAGGTGGATGAGCAGGAGAGGGCCACCACTTGGGGGATGTCACAGTAGTACTGGTTAACCCGATTGGACTTGCAGAAAGACAGGCGGAAGGTGGACATCGTATGAAGGAGGGAATTGAGAAACCCTGCTTCCCAGGTCCCAGCTGCCAGCTGGGCACAGCGAGCCTTGGTCATGATGAGGGCATAACGGAGGGGAAAGCAGATGGCCATGTACCGGTCATAAGCCATGACAGCGAGAAGGAAGACTTCAGTCCCCGCCAGGGCCACCAGGAAATAAAGCTGCAAAGCACAGCCCAGGAAGGAAATGCTGTGATTTCCAGTCAGGAGGTTGTCCAGCATCTTGGGGACAGTAGCTGATGGGCAGAATATGTCTAAGAGGGACAGATTGGCCAGAAAGTAATACATGGGTGTCTGCAGCGTTTTCTCCATCCCGATGGCCAAGAGAATGGCCCCATTTCCCACCAAAGTGACCTGGTAGGTAACGGCAAAGACCACAAAGAGAGGGTAGCGCACCTCGGGGAGGTCAGAGAGCCCCGCGAGGACAAAGTGAGTCACGGTGGTGAGATTGTAGCCGTCCATCTCCTCTCTCCACAGCAGTGTCTCTGGAGGGAAGGAAGGCAAAAAATGGGTTGGAGACAAAAGCCAAGGGGGCTATTGATTAAAAATTTGGTAAGTCACTCTTGGATGGCTGATGATGATATGGTAGCCATTTTAATTAGAGAGCCCAACTATTAGAACTACTATTAAAAACACCTACTCATTTCATGTCGTTTTTGGAATACTCAACTTCAGTTCTTTACAATGAGTCAGCCCTCTGAGACCCTAAGGAAATGTTTAAATATTCATCTTTTCAGTAAAAATTCTTGTGAGCCTTTCACCAATATTTGGGATTTCACAATTCAGTGGGAGCTACTTGTGTGTTCTTCACACCTAGTTGGTCATTTACCTTATTTTCCTTTGTAGTATCTCAGCATGATAATTTTATGCACTATCTTAATTTTAAGTACCTCGAAGGCAGAAGCTATGTATTTTACAAGGTATATAATTTTTTAATATACTTCTTTCACCATATTTTATTGGCTTTAGTTGTACAACAGAGTGACTCAGTAGTAAGACACATAGTAAGTGTAGATCCCCTGTTACCATACCATAATATTACAATATTATAGGTTATATTCTCTATTTGTACTTCCATTCCTATGACTAACTCATTTTATAATTTGAAGTTTTACCTCTTCATCCCTTTCACAATTTCTGCCATTTTCCCACCTCCTGATTTCACTTATATGTACAACACAAACCCCACTAAATAATAAATATGCATTTTATTTAATATTAATAACTGTTAGCAACTAGTAGACATAGACATATAACAAAATAATAATTATTTTTGTGTGTGTAGAAGAATTAATGTTGTGTCTTCTGCTTAGACAAAGTATATATGTTCATAATAATACATATGGAAATGCTTTTATGACTTAGAATTTTAATCATTTGAGTATTAATTTTAACAGATATTTTCCAGAATTAGTATAGTTTGATAAATTTAAAGTATATAAAATTAAACAAAACAAAACAGAAATAGACTCATAAGCAGAAAATAGACTGCTGGTTATCATGATAGGCAAGTGAAATAGTTGCAGAAGATAAAGAGTCACAGACTTCTATTAATTTAGTCACAAGGATGAAAATACAGCATAGGTAATATAACTAATAATACAGCAATATATTTATGGTGACCTGTGATAACTACACTTACTGTGATGAGCATTTCTTTATGTATACAATTGTTGGATCACTTTATTGTTTTCTGAAACCAGCATAATATTGTTAATCATCTATATTTCAATACTGTTTTTTAGGAATAAAGGAGGAATAAAATGGTTGCTAGTGTCTAAATGTGAATGAAACTAAATACAAATATATTCACATGACACTCAATGCCCACTCTCCTTAAAACAAACATTTCAACATGTGTGGATTCAAGGAAATATGAGACCACAAACATCATGGGTGATTGAAGCTCTTGTTCATATCAACTCCTTTAATTTTTAAATTGTTTTTGTATGTATTTAAAAAGTCCTCATAATCATAAATGCAAGACTATGAAAACAACCTAGCTGAAGGTCTCAAAATCCATACTTCTGTGGATAGTTCTGTCACATTGTAAACCATATGATTTTTAGTATCAGACATGGATGACGGAGATAGAGGAAGATGATTAGATAATAAAATGCAAACTTCATTTTCAATGGTTCCCCTCCACATTTATTTTGTCTACTGGAAATTGCTAATGATATATTTGCTCAGATAAAATGCATAGTATAAGTAATACAAATTATATATAATGATTTATTTTTACAAACGGAATGAAATCATTTTCTACCAGCTTTCTTTAATGCAACATTTCTTTGTATCTCTTTTCTTTCTTCCTTTTTTTCCTTCCTTCCTTCCTTCTGTCTGTCTGTCTTTTGAAACTTGCAGAACTCATTTTGGTTGGCAATCTTTTTAAAATCTTACTCTATCTGATGTAGCTTATAAGACTCCTAAACTATTGTATATCTACCTGAGGGCTACTTCCCCTTAACTTTGTTTAATTGACATATAGTTAATCTACAATGTTATATTAGTCTCTGTGTCTAACATAGTGTTTTGACAATTCATACTTTGTTAAATGCTCACCATGATAAATGTAGATAATATCTGTAAGTAGTGTCATACAAACATTCCACAATAATTTTTACTATATTCCCTGTGCCGTACTTTTATCCCTGTGGCTAATTTATTTTATAATTGGAAGCCTGCACCTCTTTACCCACTTCACCCACTTTGACTACCCTCCCATCCCTCTTCCCCATGTGATATTTAATAGAGGAACTCTGATGTTACTTGGGGGATGATTTTATTCTTTCCTCAATGCACAGCAGGTCTGTGTCATGCTTGGGAGGGAAGGAACATGTATTTTCATGTTAAAGTTGTGAAATTTGGAAAAGAAAATGACTATAATAACCACAAAGTGCTTGGATATCATTATTCAATCAGCAGGTTTTTAGTGAGTGAATTAAAATGATTGAAACAAAAACAATCTACCTTGTCAATTTACATGTCAATTCACAAATTCTCAAATGTCAAAGTTCTACAGAGCAATACACTTTCATTTCTCTACATCTTTACAAATTCATTTTCTGGAAATATTTTAGAAAGTTTTGAAATTTTTCAAGGTACTTTCTATTACAAGAAAAATTAATATCTTGATGCATTAAATATTAAGTTCTACGTGAAATGTTCATTTTACTTTAAACCTCTACTTATTAATTTGACTCTTGGTTTAACAAGGATTATTAGAAATAAACCAAAACATTCTAAGAAATACGTAAGTTAGTTCTACATCAGGTTATATAATCAATATGCATTATTTCAAATAATATACTACTCTAAATTTTGTACTTTGTTGCCTTAATTTTAAATCAAACTTCTGTTCTTGGCATAAAATGTGCAGAGTTTGTTCATTTGTGGAGAAAACTTGTGTTCACATTAAGAGCACCTTTCTTGTGAATCAAATATAATGAAACAGGTGTTTGCCACCTCATTAGAAAGGCAAGGGTGATAGTATTCCTAATAATGCATTAAAGAAGTTCCATAACACTCCTTATTAACCCGAGAGTGATAGCAAATATAATAAAGACTCAGAGAAATCCTTATGAAGAGTAATTACTCACCTTCTTTGTGAGACTAATTGGTGTAACTGTATTCATATATGTATACGAAGAATACATGTTAAAATCAGTTGCTTTTTCTTTTCATAAACAGTCTGACATAAGGAGAGTTATAGCAAGGGATATATGGCAAAGATTATGGTCCTCTTGGGAATTATCCATAAAACAAGCTCTTGTATGTACATAACTTACCAATTTGTATGTGGTCAAATCTGAATGGAACATATAAGAAGCCTTTTCCTTTAGTAAATAGTTACTTCAAGGATCTGCTTTTGAGAGAAAAAGAACATTAATTAATGAAGCAAAATTAATCACTATTAGTCTTGGACCACAAGATAATTAAAATTTTATAATTATTTTGTCAATATCACAGATAATTACATATTAAATTGCTTTAAAAATAGGAGGATGTTCTTACTAAATCTATATTTCTAAAGATGTTTATATTCTTCCTTTTGAAAAACTCAGTGGATTGATTGCTTATAATGTAATCAAAATGTCTTTCTGTTATTATTGATTTATTATAAATTTAGTATCTCTTTTTGATTTGTAACATTTTTCCTGTCTGTTAGGTCTCATGGACTAGTTTTTTAGGGAACATACATTCACATCTATGGTTCAGAAGAATTTATTTAACACAGCAGAATTTTATAAACAGGATTTTGGGTATGTACCTGACTGGGCATGCACAATATTTAGGGCTCTAGTTAGACAATTTCAGGCATTAATTTATACATCAACTATCCAAAATTTTTTATTATTCCCTTTGTCTTACCCATTTGATAGTCTATGTTAACTATTTCTGAAATGTATATATTTTTATACCATATTAACATCTTTACAAATACCTACTTATTTATCTTAGCTTTAAAAGTCCAGAAATTAAGACATCTGTATTGTCTTTTCAGTTTCACAGTACTCGCTACCGATATAAAGCATTAAAAAAAAAGTGAAATGGTCTAATCAATAAAAGGAAACATCAAAATTCAAACTGAAATCTCATGTATATATTGGATGAATGTTGTAATTTATTCTAAAGTTGATATTATAGCCATATTCCCCTTAGGGAGTAAAAATAATAATGAGGACTGTAGAGAGAATACTCTTGTCTTCTTCATAAATTACTACCAACCTAATAGGAAGAATTTATTAATAATAATAGGCACTTATTTTATGTTTGGTCAAGTTAATGTAAATTTTAAAAAGCTGAAATCTACAGGAGTGAAAATTTTGTTTGTTGTAATGTAAGGTTAGATTTATCAAAGGATGTTCAAGAATAGAATTTCAATATAAAAATAAAGAGTAAAATAATGCTTTTTTTCTGTAATCATCTAAATCATTCTTCGAATTATAATTATACCATTGACTTATAAAAATTTGCATTTTTCATTGTTAGACAAGTAAACTTTACTACAATTTTTATGCATTATTACACGTTTCTACTGTTTAGACTATGCACATGAAAGGTGTCGTTACAATCCTTCAGGCTCAAATTGAGTGCAATTACAAACTTATTTCCACCTATAATTGCTGACTATTTTTCTACCAGAATGATAGATTAATGTAAAAAATTTATGTCTATGAATTTTAAGAATAGATACATGTAGATTAAGCAATATATGTGCATTTAGTGAGTTCAGGTGAAGAGTATATAGATGTCCATTATACCATTCCAATTTTCTGTAATTGGATAAATGCTCAAAATAAAATATTAGGAAAAATTTAAACATGAACATACAAAAGACATTGAGAAAATTGAATTTCACACTGCAGCTCCATGCCAACATTTCAACTCAATCTTTCCTATGGCTGTGAAACTCTGCTTTACCCACTGTTTTCACTGAGAAACATTCAATTTCTGATTGATCTATATGGGCATCTATGTGAGCCATTTTTCATTTTTTAAATTTATTTATTCACACATTAATTTGAAACCTCTTTTTAGATCTTTAATTTTTTCTATTGAACTTATTAAATAGATTTTTACTTCATTAAGTTTTTTAGGTTACCTGTTAGGCCTTTGGGCAACAGAAGTGGATACTGGGTTATAACCAGAAAATCCCTATATATTTCTTTCTACATCCTTTCAAATCCACTTTTCCTCTCCATTGCTAGCATTTGCTTGATTATTGCGTTATTTGAAAATAATAATACCAATGAATCAAAGAATGCCCCTGAAAAATATTGCTTAAGCAACATAAAGAATATTGTCAATTGTTTTATAGTATCTTTCTACATTGATAATAACTGTACTAGTTAGATGAGGATTTAATAATGTATATAATTGTCAAATATTATGTTGTATACTTGAAACCAATGTTTGAACTATTTTTTTACTGGTGGTGTGTTTAATTTTCCCAGTGGTAAGTGTGCTTTGTAGTTTTAGGGAACAGTCCTTTGTCAGCTATGTCTTTTGAAAATATTTTCTCCTAATTCATGGCTTGTCTTCTCATTATCTTGACATTGTCTTTTGGAGAGCAGATGTTTAAATTTTAATAAAGTTATGCTTACAACCACTACTTTCTTGGATTGTGCCTTTGCAGTTGTTAGATCACTGAATTTTAATTTTGATAAAGTATGTTTTTTCAGTCATTTTATCAATTTTTCTTTGGTGTCATTTTAGGCATTCTCTGTAATCAGGTAGTTAAAATTTTATTTGTGCTTTCTTTATAGTGTTATAATTTTATGATTTCTTTTTTCAATTAATTTGGTAACCAGTCTCCATTAAATTGCTTTATAGTATCTTTCTCAATGAACAAATGACCACATGTGCATGGATCTTTTTCTGGACTATGTACATGTGTCCAGTGACCTATTTCTCTATCTATTCACTAATACCCCAAAGTTTTAATTGTACCCTCATAGTAAGTCTGAAATTGGATAGACTGATACATCCAAACTTTTTATTTTTTGAATTGTTTCATATATTAGAGTTTCTCTGTCCAGTCCACATAAGCATTACTGTCGGTTTGTCTAGATGTATAAAAATCCATTTGTGAATTGACTGTAACTATGAAAAAAGCATAGATTAATAGGATAAGAAATAAAATCTTTATTGTGTTTTCTTACAGTTCATGAACATGGTATGTCCTTCTGCTTAATTAATTGTTTCATATCTTTCACTGATATTTGGAGGTTTCCATCATACTGATCCTGAACCTATTTACATAATTACCTGATATTTCAATTAGCTTTGGAGTTATTGTCAACTGTATTGTTTGCCTACCAAATTCTTATTGCTACCAAGGAGAAATATGATGCACTTTCATGTTGAAAACCTGTCCTGTGACTTTACTAAACTGATACTAATTCTAGGAGGTAATTTTGGTGCAGATTTCTCTTGATTGTTTTACATTGAAAGTCATATTATCTCATAACAGGAACATTTATATTCTTCTTTATAATTCTATCGTTCTGTTTACAGTTCTAATCTTATTAAATTGCTAGGACATATACTACACACTGTTGAATGCGGTTCATAGGGATTGACATCTTTACCTTGTTCCTTATTCTAGTATTTAGGTATTCATCTATTATTTAGTCTTTCTGCAATAAGTCTGATATCAAATGCAGTTGTTTTCATGTAAATGATATTTGTCACCTTCTGTATGCTGGTGGATATGATTTGCTCATTGTTGAGGACATGTGTGCCTATACTTCTCATAGCTATTGTATGTTAACTTTTATGGTACTTTCTTTGTGGCATTTTTGTATTCAAAGAGAGCAACATGTCATAATTCTCATATTTCACATACTTTTGACTTATTCTTCTGATACTAGTAAAATAAAGTTCTCTTATTTTAAGTTATCATGAAATTCCTTTGAAAATACATAGATAATGCAGGGTAATTTTCTCATCTTATGGTCAGTTGTGCCATATAAGATCACAATGTCATGGAATTGACATCTCATCATATTCACAGGTTTCAGTGATAGACACAGAAATTTGAGGGAGAATTTTCAGAATATTCCTACCACTAATTCAAAATTACATATGTACTACTATGCTTATTGTGACATAATTTACAATAATAAGATATGGAAGAAATATGTGTCCTTTGATAAATGAATGTAAGAAGAAAATAAGGGATGTGTGCAACTCAACAATATAAAATAAATCAATACTGTCATTTGCAGTAAAATAGTTGGACCTAGAGAGTATGTCAATTTAAATAAGTCAAATAGGAAAAGACACATACCACATGATTTAACTTATATGTGGAATCAAAAAACAACAAACAAAACAGAAATAGACTAATGAACACAAAGAACAGTCTGTATTGTCATGAGCAGGAGGTTGGGGAGACTGCCAAAATCAGTGAAGAGAATGAAAAGGTACAGCATTCTGATCATAAAATAAATTTATCACAAGAATGGAAAAAAGGATGGGAAATAATGTCAGTATTCTAATTCTGTTGTCTGTTGACAGAAAACTACACTTTTCATAGTGAACATTAGGTATGTACATTAACGTGCATGTGTGTGTGTGTGTGTGTGTGTGTGTGTTAAATCATTATGCTGCACATCTGAAATCAGTATGATATTGTATATCAATTATATTTCAATAAGGATAAAACAAAATTAAAAGGAATATTTCTTTGCATGACATACGTTCATTTTTTCACAGATAACCTCAAAATAGTATATTTCCATTTTAAGTTGAGTGTAGAATTTTACCTAAAACTAAGCCATTTTACTTACCTCTCTGTGTTTTTCTATGTTTTTAAAATATAACCATTGTAAACCTACAGAAGAAACTTGAGCTCTTGAAATTTATCGACAACCTTATTTCAAAGAACTCAAGCAAATATAATCTCTTTAGCTTTTCTGCCACTCTTCATTTCTTCTATTATTCCATATTTATTTTTGATAAAATTTCCAATTTGTTTCTAATAATTTTACAATTGTTTTACAATAAGTCTTCTCATGATGAATAATTTTCCTTTATCTGGGAATGTTTCATTTTATTTTCATTCCTGACAGTTATTGGCACATTGTCTGTCACCAGGGAAATGCAAACCAAAGCACAGGAGCTCTAATCTCACGCCAGTTAGAGTGGCCACTATCTAAAAGACAGGAAATAAACATTGGGGAGGATGTGGAGAAAAGCAAGCCTTCCTGCACTGCTGGTGGGAATGTAAATTGATGCAGACACTATGGAAAGAAATATGGAGAGTCCTAAGCAACTAAAAATAGAAATTCCATATGACCCAGTAAGTCCACTTCCAGGTATTTACGAAAAGAATTCAAAATCCCTGTTTCATAATGATATGTGCATCCCTGTGTTTATTTCTGTGTTGTTTACAACAGCCAGTATATGGAAGCAACCTAATTTAAGCATCCATAATCAGATTAATGAATAAAGAAGAGGTGGTACATATACACAATGGAATATTATTCATCCATAAAAAAGAAAGAAATCCTGCCATTTGCAACCATATGGATGGATTCAGAAAGTATTATGCTATATGAAGTAAACCAGGTGGATAAAGGGAAATACCGTGTGATATCACTTATGTATGGAATTGGAAAAAAAAGAAATCAAAATTAAAATAAAAGTAGATTTATAGACACCGAGAGAGGTCTGGAAGTTACCATGGGGGAGAGGTTAGTGTGGGTGGATAGTGTGGGTGAGGCAGATAAATAGGCCCAAAATCTCAATCATAAGTTGATCACAAGTTGGAAGTGCAGTATGCAGAATACAGTGATTCTTTAACATCTTCCTATGTTGACACATAGTAAGTGTACTAGTTGGGATGAGGTTTTAATAGTGGGTTTAACTGTAGAATCATAGTATTGCATAACTGAAACCAATATAATATTTTATTTCTGCTATAGTTTAATGAAAATAAATTAGAAAGAAATCACCCTGTATTCCAGTATAAACTAAATGACACAATTAAAAAAATGGATAGTCACTTCACTGATGTGATAAATGGTAAGTAAGGAAAAGAAGATGTTCAGGATCAATAGACATGGAAATGCAAATCAAGGTTACATATGGAACCAGCAGTAAAATACAACATAGTGACCATATCAAATGGGTGTGAGGATGAACAACTGAATCTCTCATGCACTGTTGGTGGCAATGTAAAATGCTGTAACTAATCTGAAAAATGTGGTCAGTTTCTAATACCGTGAACATATACTCATGACCCAGAAATCATAGCCCTAGCTTTCTTGGAGAAGTATAAAATTATATATACCAGTCTGCATACAATATCAATCAATAGCCATTTATTTGGAATCATCAAAATCAGGAAATAATACAAATGTTCTTCAAAGATACATATATAAAAAGTTACTGCTTGGCAATAAAAATTTACTACAATATGTGCAATAATTTGTATGAAATCCAAAAGAATTAACGCTGAGTGAAACAAGCAGCATGAGTTTATGTTTCCATACTCTTTTTATGTACTTTTATTTTAGTAGTGATTTTAATAGTGAAAATCGCTATTATTTCTTAAACAAGAATTGTAACTTTAATGTTCCATTCATTGAGGGAGAAATTCAGAGAAACAGGTCCAAAAAACTAAGAGTTGAATATATAATCATAGATAAGGAACTATTTATGAACAACGAAATGTTAAATCATAGGTGCATAAAAGCAATTATTTTGACAATATACAAATATTAACATATTACAAATAAGAATGTAGTGTTCAATTTCCTACCTTGTTTACTATTATGACATGGAATATACACATATCAAATTTGCTATATTGCATCAACTTGAACTTTTTATAAGATTGACCATCTAAATACAAGATAATGGAACTTGTACCCATTATTCTGGATGTCTTTTTTGCTGATGAGGTTTGCATAGATAATTCTACCTCTCCAACCATAAGCCCATCATTAAAAAGAGAGTAAATATTAGTGGACAACTCATAATTTACTAAACTAACAAATGAAAAGTCAGACTAAAGGAGATTGTAATGTGTTATGTAAGCCTGATGGTTAAGCAAATACTTCTGCCTGGATATGAATATATACAGTTTAAAATTAAATATATATGTATAAGCATATGTATGTATATAGAGAGCATGCTAATTTTTTAGTATAAGTATATGAGTAAGAACTTAGAATATATGCAGGTCTTGACACTGCTGGTCGCTTTACAAAGATTTGACTCAAATGAAAACCATATGTCCAGGACTCCTTGACATCTGAAGGTGTCCAGATAACACGACCTTTTCAAATATACATTAAGTAGAAACTTTTAGAACTGCTTCCACAAAGCATTCTTCCAAGGGTCTCAGTGCAGCTCACATGCCCTTTCCTCCATGCAGGTGCTAGGACCCGGATGCGACGACTGGGGCTGCCGTCCACTGATTGCAAACGTTTGGAGCTACAGTGGATGGGTGCAGGGATGGATGCAGCTGCCAGACTTGCTTTGATTCCTGAGAATTAGAGCCACGTGCTTAGAATGCTGAGGAGAAACCTACAGGTGCCCGGTCATGTTTGATGGTGGAATCTCACCCATTTCTTTACTGTGAAAGAAAATCTCTAATTTTGCTTCAGCCACATTTTTTATGGGTGTGTTTTGATTCAAAGTTATGGTTTCCAACGAATGCATTAGTCAAGCAACTTCCAACAAAGGAGAGAAAAAGAGGATTTGAGAGGATAGCGGAGAAAATATATAGGCAGTTCCTGATTATAATAGGGTATCCATTTCTATTGTCTGAAGTTGTAAAAGGTGAAGGTAACAGAAAAAGCAATTGAAGATAAAATCTATTTCATAAAGTACAGTAGAAGCCATAAAAACATAAAAAAGACTACAAATCTTCTAATGTATCAGTAGAGAAATTTAAAATAAAAGAAAAATGGTTAACATAGGATGCCCATTTAGCTGAATTACTTGGGGTAAATGGAAATAGCATGTTTCCAGATGAAAATACAGGGTAAAGTTTAGAATTTTACAATCACAGGGAGATCGAATAGGAATGGGGTCAAGGGGCTGGATTGTGAAACACATTTTTGTCAGTGTAATATTTATGTTCATGCTTTATTTCTTCCTAATGTTTTATCTTGAACAGTTACACAGATATAGAAAAATCGGAATGGCATAATACACCATTTTGCCATAGGATATTTATACTCCCTTCACCCAAACTCACTAAATGCACATATACATTGTATCATCTGCACACATGTATTTTTAAGTGAATATAAACTAGTTTTACATTAAATCATTATTCTGATAGAAAGCAACTTAAGTATTATACTTTACAGGTTGAAATAAGTTTGAAGTTGTGCTCAATTTGACCTGAAGTGTTGTAACAAAACTCCATTTGGATAGTCCTAATGATATAAAGATATGTAATAATGAGTAAAGGTTGTGTTAAAGTTTACTTGTCTGGCATGACAAATACAAATTTTTACAAGTGGATGGTATAATTATATTTTGAAAGAATGATTTAGCTGATTACAGAAAAAATGTCATAACATTATTTAACTGTTTACTTTTATCTTGCAATTCAATTCTTGAATATCCTTTGTTAAATTTTACCTAGACAGTTACAACAAACAAAATTTTACTCTTCTGTAATTTAGCTTTCTTTCAACTTACGTTAAATTGAATAAGTATAAAATAAGTAAGTGCTTATTATTAGAATATTCCAAGGGCCAATTATTAGGGTGGTAACAATTTACATTTATGAAGAAGCCAATAATATTCTCCCTAGACGAATTATTGTTTTTTTCTAAGAAAAACATGGTTACTATAAACTAATATAAGTTGTAATATTCACACTGTATGTGAGTGAGGAGTTTGCTTTAGCTTTGGTTCCTCTTTTCCTTTAGGCAGATTATTTTACTTTCCCTCTGTTGAATGTTTTTATTGGGAATGAGCTCTCTGAAAAGGCAATGAAAATGTGAAGTAAATTCTGCACTTTTTAAGCTAAAATCAATAATTTGATATTGGTCAAGATGTTAGTATGGTATTAACATGTATACCTTGGATAAATTAGTTAAAATTTAATACTAAACAGGGAAGATAAATGTTGTGGAATTTCTACTATTACAGAGTGTGTGTGTAAATAAATGCTTGTAATTGTTTAATTTCAGCCCTAGAAATTGTGCATCCACATGCAAGTGTGCATCCAGATCCTCTGGCTGTGAAGTTCTGCTGTATCAAACGGATTTCTCTGACCCAAAGACCTGAATGTGTGTCCCCTAAAATATTGGTCCATGGACCTAACAGGCAGTAAGGATTCAACAAAGCAGGAAGAGTGATGAAATTCAGGACGTTTTTGACTGCTTTAAATGATTACTTATCAATCCACTGGGTTAAAGAGGAAGGATATGCATTTCTTCTTTATCAATAGAGCCTTAATAAGAAACACCTTCCTGTGCATAATTTTTAATGTAATTATATTTGATATTACTATACTAAAGAAATGATAATATTTTAACTATCTTAAAAAATTCAAGATTTATCAGAGATTATTTTTGCTTAATTAACTAATTTACTTTTTCTCCATATAGTGAATCCAATAAGTAAACATTTGATAAAAGAACAGAGCTTCAGATGAGGTTAATTTCATTTTAAACGCAGGCAAAGGGGTAAGGTATATAATTAAGAAAGCTGTTCTCTGGATAGTATCCATGAGAGAGCTAATCTTGGCCAATTTAATATTTAATGCCTCAAGACATTAATTTTCTTGTAATAGTACCTTTTAAAATTTCATAAATTTACTACAAAATTTTCTTAAACTGAATATATAAAGATGTAGAAAACTGAAATTGTGCTTCTGTAAAGCCTTGATCTTTGTGAACTGACAGGGTAGATGTTTTTTGTTTCACACTTTCTTATTCACTCACTAAACACCCACTGATTGAATAATTATATCCAAGTACATTGTTGTTAGTATAATCATTTTCTTTCCTAAGTTTCATGACTTTAATTTCATGAAAATACTTTGATTTTTCTCGAAAGCATGATACAGATCTTGGCTATGTGAAGGAAGAGTAAAACCATCCCACAATAACATCAGAGATTCTTATTAAATATAGCATGGGGAATGTGTGGTCAGATGGCAGTGTGGTCAGAGTGGGTCATGGAGAGATAGAGGTGCAGGCTTCCAATTATAAAATAAATTAGCCATGGGATGAGAGTAAAGTATATGGAATATAATAAATGGTATTGTGGAATACTTGTATAGTATCTACAAATAGTATCTACATTTTTCATGGTGAGCATTTAGCAAAGGATAACATTGTCAGATCACTATGTTGTACACTGAAAACAATATAAAGTGTACACTAACTATATTTCAACTAAGTAAGGCTAAGGAGCAGTAGCCCTCAGGTAGCTATTCAATATTTTATTAGTTTTATGTAATATATAAGAAATAGTAAAATTTTTGAAAAGATTGACATCCAGAATAATTTCTGCAGTTTTCAAAAGATAGACAGACAGGCTGGCAGAAAGGCTGTGAGAAGGGAAGATACCAAGGAAGAATAGAAAGGAAAGAAAAGAAGGAAGGATATAAAGAAATTCTGTATTACAAAAAACATGATTGATAATAATTTGATTAATCTGTATGAATAAATCTTTACAGATAATTTGTATCATTTATATTATACATTTAATCTTACCAAATATATTCTTAATAATTTCCAGTAGATAAAATAAGTATGGAGGTTGAACCACTGAAAATGTTTATATTTTATTTTATAATCATCTTAACTGTTTTCCTATTATGCACATGTGGTATTTAAAAAATATAGTTTTCAAAGTGACAGAAGCATATATAGAAGTAATGATTTTTAGATCTTCAGTTAAAATTATTGTAAATACAAATGTAATTCAAAAATTAAATTGTCTTAGTAAGAACAAGGGCTTCAATCATATAAAATTTTGTACCTTCATATATCCTTGAATAATTACACATATGTTGACATTTGTTTTAAGGACAATGGGATTTGAATATTATGTGAATATATTTGTTTCTAGTTCCACTCACATTTAGACACTACTGACCTAGTTTTATTTGATTTCTTAATTTAATTTTTTAAAGAAATATTGATGAGATTCAATATTATGTTGGTTTCACAGGAACACCCAAGTGACCCAAAAATTGTACCCATGACCAAATGTTCACCACGGTGAGCGCAGCTCCTGTGTCCCCACGGAATTATATGACAGTTTCGTGCACTCTACTGCCTGTGCTGTGCCTCCATCTCTCTGATTAAATTATCTTAATATTAAAAGTTTGTACGTCTCATCCTACACATATTTACATCTGCATCGCCAGTGGTAAGCAGCAATCTGTTCTCTGTGTTTATGAGTCTTTTTGTTTTCTTAGTTTACATTTTATAAGATAAATAAATTTTTAAAAATACAGTCATCCTAGACATCATGTTAAAATTCATACTTCAATGAATAGGATTCTAATTTATAAAAGCATTTACATATTTATTCTCACCAATATATTTTGTGTAAGCAGGAGACACACTACTCATTCTTTTCCACACAAAAAATTTTGGTAATTATTCTTTTTTATATGTCTGCTCATTGCTACCAGCTATTAAAATATATACCAATATTTATTTATTATTGTTTGTGGCCTTTTTTTGTACATATAAGTGAAATCAGGGGGTAGGAGGAGGACTGAAAAAGGTGAAGGGGATACAAAGTTACAAACCTCAAATTATAAAATGAATTATTTACAGGAATGGAAGTGCAACATAGATAATATGACCAATAATACAGCAATATTGGGGTAACAGGGGGATCTACATTTACTCTGGCAAGCACCTTGTATTGTGTGTAATTATTGACTCACTCTGTTATACATTTAATATGAACATAATACTGTATAAAAAGTATATTGCAAAAAATTATATACCTTGGAAAATACATAGCTTCTGCCTTAGAGGTGCTTAGAATTGAGACAGTGCATAAAATTATACACACTGAGATACTACAAAGCAAAATAAGTAAATGACCAAGTAGGTGTGAAGAAAACACAGATAGCTCTCACTGAATTGTGAAATCCCAAACACTGGGGAAAAGTCCACAATGATTTTTACTGAGAAGGTGAACTGTTAAACGTCTTCTCAGGGTCTCAGAGGGCTTCCTTAGTGAGAGGATCTGAAGATGAATATTGAAAGAAACAGCATGAAATCAGAAAATGATTTTCACAACAGTTTTAATAATTGGAATCTTTAATTAAATAAAGCTAACATACTCATCACCAACCACACACAGTGTTTTTCAAATTTCTAATAAGTAGTTCCCTTGTCTTTTCTCTAACCTGTGCTTGTTGACTTCCTTCCCCTCCAGAGAGACACCGGTGGAGAGAGAAGATGGACATCTACAATCTCACCCCCGTGACTCACTTTATCCTCGCGGGGCTCTCTGACCTCCCTGAGGTTCGCTATCCTCTCTTTGTTGTCTTTGTCATCACCTACCAGGTCACCTTGGTGGGAAACGGGGCCATTCTCTTGGCCATCAGGACAGAGAAGAAGCTGCGCACACCCATGTATTACTTTCTGGCCAATCTGTCCCTCTTAGACATATTCTGCCCATCAGCTACCGTCCCCAAGATGCTGGACAACCTCCTGACTGGGAATCACAGCATTTCCTTCCTGGGCTGTGCTTTGCAGCTTTATTTCCTGGTGGCCCTGACGGGGACTGAGGTCTTCCTTCTCGCTGCCATGGCTTATGACCGGTACGTGGCCATTTGCTTCCCCCTCCATTACACCCTCATCATGACAAAGGGTCACTGTGCACAGCTGGCAGCTGGGACCTGGGCAACAGGGTTTCTCAATTCCCTCCTCCACACAGTGTCCACCTTCCGACTGTCTTTCTGCAAGTCCAATCATGTTAACCAGTACTATTGTGACATCCCCCAACTGGTGACCCTCTCCTGCTCATCCACCTACATGGCAGAAATGCTTGTTTTTATTGTAGGAGGTATCTTGGCAATCAGTGCCTTCCTAATTACCATCAACTCTTACGTTTACATCATATCCACCATCCTAAAGATCCAGTCAGTGGAAGGGAAGCACAAAGCCTTCTCCACATGTGCCTCCCACCTCCTGGTGGTCTGTTTGTTCTATGGCACAGCTATCTTCACCTACATTCGTCCCTCTTCAAGTCACCACTCCCCAGACAGGGACAGACTCATCGCCATGCTCTATGGGGTTATCACCCCAATGCTAAACCCCATGATCTACAGCTTGAGGAACACAGAGGTGAAAGGGGCACTCGGCAGGGTCTTATGTCATAGACCATGTTTACATTAATTGTAGCACTAACAGAATGAGTCAATATTCATTTTAGAATACATTGATGAGAAGAATTTATAGAAATAATTTTTATTTGGCACAGAATAAATACCTACATATACACTGTATTTTATAAACATGCAAGCATACAGATAATTTTAATCATACCTATCTGTATGGGTGTATGTCTATCTCTCTCAAAGGGGAACTTAAAAATGTATTGTCCCCAAAAGGACATTTCCATAACTAGCAGAGAACATTAATTACACTATTATAACAGGTATAACATGAGCCCATTTTTAAGTTAACTTGGGTCTTTTTTCATGTGTAATTCCGTATCTATAGCTATACCTATACCATCTTTATTTTTATATCCACTTTAAATCTATGTCTAAGCATCTATCCATGATGTTTGTTTTATTTCTTTGCCTCTTGTGATAGACTGCCTATGCTGATAAGTCGCCAGAATATTATCACTTCCCTTATCCTGTCTTTCAATTTTGGCTTCTGCTGATTGTATAGATCTCTTCTTTTCTCTTTTTTAGATAACCCTGTCCATTCTCAGATCTACCTGTCTCTCCAAGAAGAGGACTTACTTTCTCTATCTCTGATTTAGTTATCTAATTCAGCTCACTATATTATTGTCTTCTTAACTTTATATTTCCAAAACTGAAAGCAACATCTTCTAACACACACACACACACACACACACACACACACACACACACCCCTTATCAGCTTCCATGTATTTTTGGTACCAGTTGTTCCCAATTACACAGACTAAAATATCTTAAATTGGACTATGCCTCAAAGACTAGCCCTTCTGTTCAGTGTGATTAGAGAGCAGCTGGTTCTGACAGGATGGTGCACCTTTCTTACTTCATACCATTTCCCTGTCATCTCTAGAAATGGGAATGTTTTCTCTGTTCACTAACACTTATGTGATTCTTTGCTTTATCTACAATCATGGATCATTTTCTCCAGAGTTTTTCTCAACCTGGGGATCCCAGGTACCTTCCAGGTTTAGTCCCCAGTCAGATGGTCTCTCTCTGCATTTCCAACTCTCTTTTCACCTTGGGATTCAATATCTTCTCTCTTCTTTTCTGTGTTCTGTCCTTCCTTTATCAATACTGAATTGTTCGTACATTATTCAAAGACATCCTGTTAATTCCTTCTCTGGACTGTAATTAATTTTCCAAGTCATTTTCAAATCTTTATGAAATGATTGCCTCATCATATGTAACTTGTTCCACATCAGCTAGGCTTTGTGCACGTCTCCTGCCATGCTTCTGAAACAATTCATTTCTCAAAGCTCAGCATTGCCCTGAAATACATCATCTGCAGCATTCCAGGGCTCTCCATAGTAGTGGCAGGTCAACTGCATGTCATTTGATTTTATACTGTGGGAAAATCCATATAGTCCTGAGGAATGAAATAAAGTAATAGTACTACTTTAGTATTATAAATATTATATTTGTTTTGTTTTCTCATTTTATTTCCTATCATAGAGTTTGAATGTGGTATGAAGGAATCCATTCCACATTGTATAAAAAAATGCATGAATATTTTTAAATATATTGCCATATAAAATTGAATAAAATCTTAAAAACTCAACCATTTGCTTATTTTAGTTTCCCAATACTCAAATATTTGTTTAGTATTTCACCCCTTATTAGAATGTAACACTCTTTGAACAACCACCCTGAAATCTAATTCTGACCTATCCTCTCATCTTTGAAATTTAAGATCATCTGAGAAAAGTTGACCCAATTAGTTGACAAATTCCTGAACAAATTCTCATTTGACATTTCTGGCACTTGAACAGCCATGTGGATGCATATTCAAGTGTCAAACAGTCCCCCTGTAAATAACAAGACACACTAGACAGTTGATGAATTTTTTGTTTTAGTAACTATTATGTATCTATAATATGGCATCTTATGTTGACTACTTTAAAACTAGACTGACAGCAACCATAATACATGAAAGAGGCATCAGGAAGTCAGAAATATAAACAGAATAAACCTGCTGGCAGTGGGGTATGTAGGACTCAGCAACAAAATGATGGCATCGACTCTAATTCCAAAGAAACCATCATTTCAGTTGGCTGCTGTAGCTGCTGGCTGAGCGCTGCTTCTTCAACCCCAGAACAGGGGTGTGCGGTTGCCACGGCATCCTATAGCCAGGCAGACACGTTAGTACTCTTGTACTTGGGTCTGTTGTATTCTGGGTACAAACCCTGACATTTCTGGGTGGCTGAGCAAACCACTCTAGGTCGGTGATGTGCTGGAGGGTGACCGAGATGTTATAGTGCTGGAATCACTATTTTAAACTTTCTTCATAGTAGTGTGGATTCTACCACCACAAAATACATAGTAATGTCAATATTTCAAAATGGTGCTCATAAAATATGAGCATCCGACTTTTAATTACTTAAAGGAAAATGGACATCATCCATTAGATGAGAATAAACATAACATATGAGATAATTATTTTTACTTTTCACTGTTTATCTCACAGCAAAGAAACAATCTGAAACTATCCAATTATAGACCTGTACACTAAAATTTGTGCATTTTATTGTATGTACATCAATAAATTGACATGAATAATTAAAAAAATACCCAAGATTCAATCAAAAACCGTTGAACCCATAAACTAAACTCACAGAATACAAATCTACATATAAATATCCAATGCATTTTGATACATTAATAATTAGCTGTCTATAAAGGAAATGATATTCCCATTTTAAACTGCAACACAAACTTATTTTGAATAAGTTGAACCAAGAAGTGTATGATCATTACTGAAAAGTGTAAGTCTTTGTAAAGTGTAATACTGATGAAAGAAATTTAAAATATACAAATACATGTAAAATATCCAATGATAATATATTCAAGTAATTCATATTGCTAATATGTAAATACTACCCAAGGTTAACTATGGATCCTATGTAATTCCTACCAGAATTCTGATGTCACTTTTCCCAGAAATAGAAGCAAAAACTCTCTTCATTGTATGGAATAAAACAGAACCTTAAATTCCAGAATACTGAGAGAAGATCAAAGAGGACATAACTCTTCTTCAACTCAAACTATATCACAAAACTACATTATTCAAAACATTATGGTACCAGTTAATGAAAATCTGTAACAACAGTCACATAGGCCAATGGAATAGAATCAAGATCCCAGATATGAGCATACCCGGATGGACAGCTAATATCTGATAAAACACCCAAGAAACACGGTGGAGAAAGGATAGTGTCATAACTAGGGGTGATAGATATGTAAGCCCACCTTATGATGGCATATATTTCACAGCATGTATGTATATCAAGCTATAATTTTGTACACCTAAGCCTTATACAATGTTACACCAACTATACCTCAGTAACAGGAGGGAAAAATAATGCCATTATAAATTATGTGTTTCCATTTTTCCACAAAAATTCCTGTATCTAAATGTTCCATTCTCAATCCACTGTAAATTCAAATTACATATTGGTCCCAGGAATTTGTTAATTAGTAGCATTTTAATTTGTTTCCAGAGTGCTGGCAGAAATGATATGGTATGTGTAAAGGATTGCCCTGATGAAGACTTCTCTCTCAAAAAATACTACTGTTGATAGCATTTTATCCTTTCAAGTCTATTGTTTATGGGAACAGTATCATATGGAGTGATAGACAGAGTAGATGGTGGGAGAAAGTCTAAAGAACAGAGGGAGGAGGGGAAATATGTACCGGCAGGAGAAGAAATGGAAATTTTCACAGTTCTATACTAAATATTTCAACATCAAAGCTGATTCTCTTGGTGATTTTAATGTCTTTCCCTATTAGAATATGGACATGACAAACACCCTTGCTGTTTCTTAACATGAATTCTCTTGGTAACTTAAAAATAAGATAAGATTCTCCCATCAGAATTTTTTATGAATCATTATGTAATCTAGGACTTAACAGAGATAAAACTATGACCACAAAAATATGAACTGAAAAAACTTATGTACTCATTATCTTAAAAGCAATAACAAATGAATTTTCTTAATGAAAACTAACTAAATTGCATTTAGCACTGGGATTTTGAAGAGTAATGGATGTGGACATTCAAATCAGCCAATGCAGCATTCAGGTCATTTCCCTTGGGCATAAATGGAGCGGGATGTACAGTCCTACTTGCATTTAGGATGCAGACTCTCCATGTCATCCAAGAAAAAAAAAAACAGTGAAGACTTCCGATTAAAAAACTAAATAAAAATAGGTAAAGAAATTGGTCTCCAGTTAAGAGACAAAACAGCAAAATAACATAGAGAGCTTTATATTGTGAGTGACATTCTTACTGGCAATTCATGATTTATTTCACGTGCCTAAGCTGTGACAACTGCTGTCTGCCTTGTCCCCAAATTAAGGTTACTATTCAAAATATAAACCGAAATATAAAAAACATATACACTCAAAAGGGCAGGAGTGTATATGTGTGCGCACGCGCACACACACACACACACACACACACACACACACACACACACACATCAGGGAAGCCGAAAGGCAGATTACTCCCATGTAAACACCACTTGATTTTCTTAGTTCCCGCTCCCTGCACGTGACTAATTAAAACTCCACTTTCCTAAATTCCATATCAGGGTCTCCAGTAGTATTTTTATTTCTCAGTTAAAAATAGCTTTAGATTTCCACAAGTTGGAAAAATTATATTTAAAGTGGGGAAAATATAGTGGATTACTGATAAATTTTATATTTTGTTCACTTTTGTATTTACAAGATGGATTATCTGAGATTTTACCCAACAAATATAGATCAAAAAGTGAGAAAATTTCTTCTTAACTATCTAAATTCAATCTCACTGGCGATTTCTGGGCAACACCTACAAGTCTCTCAGTTGCTTCACCCAGGGAGCAATGCACTCATTATTAGCCCTATTTGTCGTTGAGAGAAATGTTTTCCTAGGAGCACTGAATCCCCAGTTTGTGCTAACAATGCAACAAGTGTGTTCACAGGATTAGATACAACTCTCTGAATGATACCCACTGGGATTATAGTAAGAGGTCATCATTTTGAAGCAGAATGGTGAACATACGTGGATGTGGGCAAGGGGTCAACAGCTTCCAATTCAGCATCGACCATCATTGTATGTCAGGAATTGCAGATTAAAACCACAATGACACACCATTACATTTCTACCCAAAATGTCAAATTTAATGACATTTTTGATATGTGATAAATGGTGTGAAGGATCTGAAGCAAACAGAACTTTCTTATGCCACTGGTGAGAAATATATTGATAACCAATAACTTCGAATATATGGTTATCATAAATCAACAATTCCACCCTTGTACTTACCCAACTGAAATACCTGCATGTGGGTTACAAACACATTCCCAAGGATGTTGAGAAACAGCGCCACTTGTAAAGGGGATATGGTAATCATTTCCAATGTTCATCAACATCAGAATGGAGAAATGCACTTTGGCACATTCATACAGGAAAATAACAAACAACAATTAAAATGATAGACATAGAACTAATGAAACAATTTGTGTTTGGGTTAAAAAGTTTTATTATAAACACCTCAATGTGTTTATGCACTTGTCTTTACTTGAACGGCATTTTATTTTTAAAAACTTTGAAGAAATAAGACCATCCTCTACACAGTTCATACAATAGGATAGATCAAATGATGAAGTTTGGTGTCACCTGCCTTTGTCAAAGTCATTTACCTCATATTGGAGCTCCAGCCTTAACTGTTGAGCATTCAGTGCCCGAATTTGAGTTTCTGGATACCGTATAATGATATCTTCACTAAGTTCTACTATCAGGTATGCCAATGTCCAAAGCAAACATGGGGATTTTCTGGACTCCATCCATACATTGCAAATTTCCATGATATCAACGGTCAATTATTGCAGGCAACAGGATAGAGCATATAACCAAACGGGGTTCCCAGGCAGGAAACTTCCATGGTACCACAGTGTTGTCATGCAACACCTGGTGACCACACTTCCTGGTTTGATAAATGTCTCAAAAAGCTGAGAGCAGGGAGCCAAGATAGCGGCATGAGTAGAGCAGCAGAAATCTCCTCCCAAAACCACATATATCTATGAAAATATAACAAAGACAACTCTTCCTAGAATAGAGACCAGAGGACACAGGAAAACAGCCACACCACATCCACACCTACAAGAACCAAACGCCTCACGAAGAGGGTAAGATTCAAGCTCCAGCCTGGCGGGAACCGAGCGCCCCTCTCCCCAGCTCCTGGCGGGAAAAGAGTAGGCAGAGCGGGAGGGAGAGGGAGCCAAGGACTGCTGAACACCCAGCCCCAGCCATCTGGACCAGAGCGCAGACACAGTGTGGGGCGGGGCCCTGGATTCTAGAGAAACAGGGCAGCAAGAATGGTGAGTGGGTACCAGAGGCCTGGTGCCGGAGGACATAAGAAAAGCGAGCGGCCATTTTTTTCTTTTTGTTCTTGATGTTGTTTTGTTTTGGCGAGCACTTTTTGGAAGTCTTAAAGGGATAGGGAACACAATACTAGGGAAACCGGGCAGCAAGACTGGTGAGCAGATGCCTGAGGCTGGCGCTGGAGAATAAAGAAAAACGAGCAGCCATTTTTTATTTATTTTTTTTATTAAAAATTTTTTTTTTTTTTGTGGTCGTTGTTTTGTTTTGGCGTGTGCTTTTGGAAGTCTTAAAGGGGCAGGGCAGGACACTTAATCCAGAGGTAGGGAATCCAGGGATCTCTGGGCACCCTAATCCCCTGGGCTGCAGGGAGCATGGAGGTCCCTTATGGAGATAAATAGCCTCCCGGTCGCTCCACCTCCAACGCGACTCCACCACTTTGGAGCAGTGGCCCGAGCCAGCCCACGCCCACAGCAACAGCAGAGACAAACTCCTTAGCAGCCGGGCAGAAAGCAGAAGCCCTGTCTGTGCCAGCTACCCAGCAGAAGCCACTAGAGGTCGCTGTTCTCCTAGTAGAGGAGGGCCACAAACCAACAAGAAGGGAAGTTCTTCCAGCCGTCACTTGTCCCAGCTCGGAAAACTATTACTCTCACAATGAAAAGACAAAATTATAGGCAAACCAAGATAACAGAGACTCCAGAGAAAGAGACAGACCTAACCAGTCTTCCTGACAAAGAATTCAAAATAAAAATCATAAACATGCTGAAAGAGATGCAGAGAAATATGCAAGAGATATGGGATGAAGTCCGGAGGGAGATCACAGATGCCAGAAAGGAGATTACAGAAATGAAACAAACACTGGAAGGGTTTATAAGCAGAATGGATAAGATGCAAGGGGCCATTGATGGAATTGAAACCAGAGAACAGGAACGCATAGAAGCAGATATAGAGAGAGATAAAAGGATCTCCAGGAATGAAACAATATTAAGAAAACTGTGTGACAAATCCAAAAGGAACAATATCCGTATTATAGGGGTACCAGAAGAAGAAGAGAGAGGAAAAGGGATGGAAAGTATGTGGGAAGAAATAATTGCTGAAAACTTCCCCAAACTGGGGGAGGAAATAAAAGAACAGACCACAGAAATACATAGAACTCCCAACAGAAAGGACCCAATGAGGACAACACCAAGACACATAACAATTAAAATGGCAAAGATCAAGGACAAGGAAAGAGTTTTAAAGGCAGCTAGAGAGAAAAAGGTCACCTATAAAGGAAAACCCATCAGGCTAACATCAGTCTTCTCGACAGAAACCCTAAACATCAGAAGAGAATGTCATGATATATTTAATGCAATGAAACAGAAGGGCCTTGAACCAAGGATACTGTATCCAGCACGACTATCATTTAAATATGATGGCGGGATTAAACAATTCCCAGACAAACAAAAGCTGAGGGAATTTGCTTCCCACAAACAACCTACACAGGACATCTTGCAATGACTGCTCTAGATGGGAGCACTCCTAGAAAGAGCACAGAACAAAACACCCAACATATGAAGAATGGAGGAGGAGGAATAAGAAGGGAGAGAAGAAAAGAATCTCCAGACAGTGTATATAGCAGCTCAATAAGCGAGCTAAGTTAGGCAGTAAGATACTAAAGAGTCTAACCTTGAACCTTTGGTAACCACGAATTTAAAGCCTGCAATGGCAATAAGTACATATCATTCAATAGTCACCATAATGTAAATGGACTGAATGCACCAATCAAAAGACACAGAGTAATAGAATGGATAAAAAAGTAAGACCCATCTATATGCTGCTTACAAGAAACTCACCTCAAACGCAAAGACATGTACAGACTAAAAGTCAAAGGATGGAAAAACATATTTCAGGCAAACAACAGGGAGAAGAAAGCAGGGGTTGCAGTATTAATATCAGACAAAATTAACTTCAAAACAAAGAAAGTAAGAAGAGATAAAGAAGGACACTACATAATGATAAAGGGCTTAGTCCAACAAGAGGATATAACCATTCTAAATATATATGCACCCAACACAGGAGCACCAGCATATGTGAAACAAAAAATAACAGAACTAAAGGGGGAAATAGACTGCAATGCATTCATTATAGAAGACTTCAACACACCACTCACCCCAAAGGATAGATCCACCGGGCAGAAAATAAGTAAGGACACGGAAGCACTGAACAACACAGTAGAGCAGATGGACCTAATAGACATGTATAGAACTCTACATCCAAAAGAAACAGGATATACATTCTTCTCAAGTGCACATGGAACATTCTCCAGAATAGACCACATACTAGCCAGAAAAAGAGACTTAGCAAAATCAAAAATATTGAAATTCTACCAACTAACTTTTTGGACCACAAAGGTATAAAACTAGAAATAAATTCTACAAAGAAAACAAAAAGGCTCACAAGCACATGGAGGCTTAACAACATGCTCCTAAATAATCAACGGATTAACGAACAAATTAAAATAGAGATCAGGGAATATATAGAAACAAATGAGAACAATAACAAAAAGCCCCAACTTCTGTGGGATGCAGCAAAAGCAGTCTTAAGAGGAAAGTATATAGCGATCCAGGCACATTTGAAGAAGCAAGAACAATCCCAAATGAATATTCTAATATCACAATTATCGAAACTGGAAAAAGAAGAACAAATGAGGCCTAAAGTCAGCAGAAGGAGGGACATAATAAAGATCAGAGAAGAAATAAACAAAATTGAAAAGAATAAAACAATAGCAAAAATCAATGAAACCAAGAGCTGGTTGTTCAAGAAAATAAACAAAATAGATAAGCCTCTAGAGAAACTTATTAAGAGAAAAAGAGAATCAACACAATTCAACAGAATCACAAATGACAACGGAAAAATCACGACAGACTCCACAGAAATACAAATAATTATTAAGACTACTATGAAAACCTATATGCCAACAAGATGGAAAATCTAGAAGAAATGGACAACATTCTAGAAAAATACAACCTTCCAAGACTGACCAAGGAAGAAACACAAAAGTTGAACAAACCAATTACGAGCAAAGTAATTGAAAAGGTAATCAAAAAACTAACCAAGAACAAAACACCAGGGCCAGTCGGATTTACCTCGGAATTTTATCAGACACACAGAGAAAACATAATACCCATTCTCCTTAAAGTTTTCCAAAAAATAGAAGAGGAGGGAATACTCCCAAACTCATTCTATGAAGCCAAAATCACCCTAATACCAAAACCAGGCAAAGACCCCACCAAGAAAGAAAATTACAGGCCAATATCCCTGATGAATGTAGATGCAAAAATACTTAATAAAATATTTGCAAACTGAATACAAAAGTATATCAAAAGGATCATACAACATGACCAAGTGGGTTTCATCTCAGGGATGCAAGGATGGTACAACATTCGAAAATCCATCAACATCATCCACCACATCAACAAAAAGAAAAACAAAAACCACATGATCATCTCCATAGATGCTGAAAAAGCATTTGAAAAAATTCAACATCCATTCATGATAAAAACTCTCAGCAAAATGGGAATAGAGGGCAAATACCTCAACATAATAAAGGCCATACATCATAAACCCACAGCCAACATTATACCAAACAGTGAGAAGCTGAAAGCTTTTCCTCTGAGATCGGGAACTAGACAGGGATGCCCACTCTCCCCACTGATATTTAACATAGTACTGGAGGTCCTAGCAATGGCAATCAGACAAAACAAAGAAATACAAGGAATCCAGTTTGGTAAATAAGTTGAACTGTCACTATTCACAGATGAAATGACATTGTACATAAAATACCCTAAAGGCTCCACCCCAAAACTACTAGAACTGATATCGGAATACAGCAACATTGCAGGATACAAAATTAACACACAGAAATCTGTAGCTTTCCTATTCATTAACAATGAACTAAAAGAAAGAGAAAGCAGGAAAACAATTCCATTCACAATTGCATCAAAAAGAATAAAATACCTAGGAATAAATCTAACCAAAAAGTGAATGACCTATACTCTGAAAAGTACAAGTCACTCTTAAGAGAAAATAAAGCGGACACTAACAAATGGAAACTCATCCCATGTTCGTGGCTAGGAAGAATTAATATCGTCAAAATGGCCATCCTGCCCAAAGCAATATACAGATTTGATGCAATCCCTATCAAATTACCAGCAACATTCTTCAATGAACTGGAACAAATAATTCAAAAATTCATATGGAAGCACCAATGACCCCGAATAGCCAAAGCAATCCTGAGAAAGAAGAATAAAGTAGGGGGGATCTAACTACACAACTTCAAGCTCTATTATAAAGCCATAGTAATCAAGACAATGTGGTACTGGCACAAGAACAGAGCCACAGACCAATGGAACAGACTAGAGAATCCAGACATTAACCCAGACATATATGGTCAATTAATATTTGATAAAGGAGCCATGGACATACAATGGCGAAATGACAGTCTCTTCAACAGATAGTGCTGGCCAAAATGGACAGCTACATGTAGGGGAATGAAACTGGACCATTGTCTAACCCGTATACAAAAGTAAACTCAAAATGGATCAAAGACCTGAATGTAAGTCATGAAACCATTAAACTCTTGGAAAAAAACATAGGCAAAAACCTCCTAGACATAAACACGAGCGACCTCTTCTTGAACATATCTCCCCAGGCAAGGAAAACAACAGCAAAAATGAACAAGTGGGACTATATTTAGCTGAAAGGCTTCTGTACAGCAAAAGACACCATCAATAGAACAAAAAGGATCCCTACAGTATGGGAGAATATATTTGTAAATGACAGATCCGATAAAGGATTGACATCCAAAATATATAAAGAGGTCAAACTCCTCAACAAACAAAAATCAAATAATCCAATTAAAAAATGGGCAGAGGAACTGAACAGACAATTCTCCAAAAAGAAATACAAATGGCCAACAGACACATGAAAAGATGCTCCACATCACTAAATATCAGAGAAATGCAAATTAAAACTACAATGAGGTATCACCTCACACCATTAACGATGGCTGCCATCCAACAGACAAACAACAACAAATGTTGGTAAGGCTGTGGAGAAAGGGGAACCCTCCTACACTGCTGGTGGGAATGTAAACTTGTTCAACCATTGTGGAAAGCAGTATGGAGGTTCATCAAAATGCTAAAGACAGACTTACTATTTGACCCAGGAATTGCACTTCTAGGAATTTACCCTAAGAACGCAGCAATCAAGTTTGAGAAAGACCAATGCACCCCTATGTTTATCGCAGCACTGTTTACAATAGCCAAGAATTGGAAACAACCTAAATGTCCATTGGTAGATGAATGGATAAAGAAGATGTGGTACATATACACAATGGAATACTACTCAGCCATAAGAAGAGGGAAAATCCTACCATTTGCAGCAACATGGATGGAGCTGGAGGGTATTATGCTTAGTGAAATAAGCCAAGCAGAGAAAGAGAAATACCAAATGATTTCACTCATCTGTGGAGTATAAGAACAAAGAAAAACTGAAGGAACAAAACAGCAGCGGAATCACAGAAACCAAGAATGGACGAACAGGTACCAAAGGGAAAGGGACTGGGGAGGATGGATGGGTAGGGAGGGATAAGGGGGGGAAGGAATAAGGGGGTATTAAGATCAGCATGCATATGGGGGTGGGAGAAAGGGGAGGGCTGTACAACACAGAGAAGACAAGTAGTGATTCTACATCATTTAGCTATGCTGATGGACAGTGACTGTAAAGGGGTTTATAGCGGGGACCTGTTATAGGGGAGAGCCTAGTAAACTTTATATTATTTATGTAAGTGTAGATTAAAGATAACAAAAAAAAAAGAAAGAAAGAAAAGGGGGATTACTCCATGATAGTATAAAACTAACTGTAAATCAACGATTAATGCATTCTTTAAATATCTTTAACTTTGATCACTTCAAGGGTGTCAGATGATCAGCTATGGAGGTACATTTTTCTGATAATATTCCTTTCTCTTAAAAAAAATAAATAAATGAAGCAGTTCCTGTGTGGTGACCTCCAATGAGTTCTACACAATGGTATAAAGGGCAGATCAAAGTGTGGGCAAAGGGTCTGTTTGTGTTTATATAGAGGATCAAAGCCTAATATGGCTACCCAGAAAATGAATTATGATGCGGTATGAAGAAGAACTTCCAACATCAGCACTCTCTGGAAGAGTCATACCAGAAGATGATCATCAAAATACCTCGACAAAGATCCACGCTATGCTGCAGTTGTAGCTACATTCATCCCACCGGTTCTTGGACTTGCCATTGGAATGAAGAAGGAGGTATCTAAACTGGCCTGTGCATACAGTAAAACAACAAATTTGACTGGATCTACACTGCTGGAAGTCAACCAAGAATTAGGAGAAGTGCAAGTTCTAGCGCTCCAAAATCTTACAACTACTGACTATCTACTGTTAAAAGAACATATGGGATGTGAACAGTTCCCAGGAATGGGCTGTTTTAATTTGTCTGATTTGTCTCAGATTGTTTAAGTATAGTTGGACAATATCCATCATATCATAGACAAATTTTCACAGATATCTCGGGTGCCTAACTGGTTTTCTTGGCCTCACTGGAGATGGCTGGTAATTATAGATCTGCTTTGGTTATGTTAACGTATTCCTATTATGTTAATGTGTATGTGCAATTTAATTAGTAGTTTAAAATCTATACATGCTTAAATTAATCTACAAGAAGATATATCAAAGAAATAATCAATCTTCCCATGTTTTCTTCTGTCTGCTACCTCTATAGCTTTTCTTCTTCCTTCCTAATTACAACCCTTAATTAGAATTCGTGCCTCATATCGAATTTACCGAGTATCATAATTCCTCCCAGTGCTAAAGATACCTCAAGACAAATGCTGGGCATAGAAGCCACAGGGCATAAATCTGCAAAGAAGTAAAAAGCTAACCTTTTCAAACAGTAAGGCTTCTCTCTCACTTACCAACTTTACATTTCCCTGTATGGCCCCGGAAGATGACTGGTTAGCCAGAGACGGGTAAGGTTCCTCAAGGGAGGAACAACCTAAGACAGGCACAGTCGCAGGGGGGTCATCAGGAGAGAAATTGGAGATCAACAGAGGTGAGGCTTAGAACCTCACCCCCCCTGTTCTGAGAGAAATCTTCTGCATCCGTGGATGTTTTATTGCCCTTGTATAGCTTGGATTAACACATAGTCTACAGGCACACACCTGATCATCTACATTTGCTCTCTTACAACACTAAACTAAGTTTTCTACCTTTATCTTACATCTACCTACCACTTCAGCATTTTAATAATAATAATAATAATAATAAAGGGAGAAATGTGGGATCCATATATAAATCAAGTATAAAAATCAAATGAATATTCATATTTGACCTGATTGTTTATAGTTCATAATGCGTGATCAAAACAGAAAGTTTCTGTGATGACTGCCCTTGCACTGTTCACCATGTAAGAACTTATTCACTATGTAAGAATTTGTTCACCATGTAAGAACTTGTTCGTTATACTTTAGAAGATTGAAGACTGTTGAGAATTAGGCTGGGCGTTGATTAATGATTGTGCATTGAGTCCCCTATACAAAATTTTATTGTTGTTAACAACCATTTGATCAATAAATATAAGATATGCCCTCTCAAAAATGAATAAATAAAATAAATATAAGTAAATAAATAAATAAATAAATAAATAAAAATGCTGAGAGCAGGTGTCAGATTGTTCACCTATCCAGGGCATTCTTCAGATTACATTAGATAAAGGGACAGTAGGAGCAGCCAATGGAATCTTGTAGCACAGCTCAGGTCTATTCCACTTCACCTGTACCACCGCACAACAGTTGCCATAGTGACAGAGTTCCAAGTGTGCAAGCACATTCCAGGTTTCTCTTGTAAAAATGCAGCCTTAAGTAAGCAACTATGGAGTTAATGGAGGAGGTATTTGATGATTCTGGAAGTTAAACAGTAGTGGGAAATTTTGAGATGTACACCAGAAATTGAACTAACAATGAAACAGCAGTAAGTTTTGAAATAAGAATGATGATAAAATACAAGAGTTTGAATTTGTCCCATTGGTTTACAATGGTTGCAAATATAAAAACATAGAAAAAAATCACATAAATAGAGATAATTCAAATGGCTTATTAATTGGTCAAATTCTATATTCTACTTAAAATTGAAAAATATTGATTCCAGGTTATCTGTGAAAAAAATGAGTGTATGTTGTTGTGTTAGGAAATATTCCCTTTAGTTTTGTTATATACTGGGATATACTTGATGTCTGATACATTGATTTCATATGTACAACACAGTGATTTAACACACACACATATATGTACATATATATTCTTAAATATTCACCACACTAAGTGTAGTTATCTCTCTATGTACAAAGAAATTAGAACATTATTGACTTTATTCCCCATGCCTTATTTCCATTTTTGTGAATAATTTATTTTGTAATAAGAACGTTGTACTTCTTTATTCTCTTCACCAATTCTTCAGTCTCTGTATTCCACTGACCGTAACGCCCACACAAACACTGCTGTCCTTCTCCTTTATGTACTGAAAGGCAGATGCTCCCATATGTCATGTGCTCACTTTTAAATACTGACCTTACTATGTATTTTGTGGTGTTAGAATCCACAGTCCTGTGATGGAAGTTTAAAATAGTGATTCCGGACTGTAACCCTGAGGTGGGGCAGAGACGTGGGAGAGGCATCATGATGAACTTTTCCTGCCTGTGAGGAAAATTGCTGAGATATAAACAGTATAGTAAGAGTAGGAAGACCTCCATTTTATGAGTAAGGTTCCATGTTAAAAAGCAGAGTTGAGAAGTAAGATTCCTAACGTATTCTCTGTTAATCAGACAATAGCCCAACAGCCTATCTTAGGGCAGAGCAGGCAGTCTTAACTGATATGTCCCCACTGCTTGAGGGTGACCATTATCTTGGAGAAGAACAGGATGAATGAATTCCTTGTGTTGACTTTATTTAACAGAATTAGATGAAAGACTAATAACAGAGGAGAGGGGACATGGTGTCTCAGCAGAGATAAGCATTCTGGGACCACTTAGCAAGTCTGCACCCCTGGCCCTTTTCCACATTCCTAAAAATCCTCAACTGCCTATAAATTCCCTAGACAGTGCACCACCATGGACTTACTTGTGCCCTCCTGGTATGCGCCAGGAGCTCTGTCCTCTCACTTTATCTCTAAATAAAAGCCTCTCCCTGACTTTCCTATCCTGCATATTTGCAAAATTCACTCTTCAGCTCTGTGAACAAGAACACTGGCATCAGCATCTTGGCCATGCTCCAGCATATCACCAATCCAAGCAATTTGCTCGGTCACACAGAAATGTCAGAATTTGCACACAGAATGCAAGAGACCCAAATACAAGAAAAGTGACACATCTGCCTGGCTATAGGATACCATGGCAACCGCACACCCCTGTTCTAGCACTGAAGAAGGAGAGCTCAGAAAGCAGCCACAGCAGCCAATTGAAATCACTGTTTCTTTGAATTTAGAGCCGGTGCCACCATTTTTGTTGCCGTGTCCTACATACCCCACTGCCACGAGGTTTAGTCCTTCTAGCTTCCTTCCAACTTCCTGGTGCCTCTTTCATGTATGATTGCTGTCAGTCGAGTTTTATAGTAAACAACATAAAATGACAAGTTATAGAGACATACTAATTAGCAAAACAAAATTCATCCACCTGTCTGGTGTGTTTTGTCATCTACAGGGAGACTATTTTGCACTTGAATATGCATCCACATGGCTGCTCAAGTGCCAGATGCATCAAAAGAATTTGTTTATGAATTTGTCAACTAATTTGGTCAGATTATCTCAGATTATCTTAAATTTCAAAGAAGAGAATATAGGTCAGAATTAGGTTCCAGGGTGACTGTTTAACACAGTTATAACAGCAAGATCACAAATAGTGTTACATTCTAATAAGGGGTGAAACACCAAACAAATATTTATTTAAGTATTTGGAATCTAAAATATAAAAATGATTTTTTTTAAGATTTTATTCAATTTTATACAGCAATCTATTTAACAAAATCTTGCATTATTATTTTATAAAATGAGGACTGTGTTTTTCATACCACATGAAAACTGTATGACAGATAATGAAAAAAAACCACAAAACAAGTATAAGATTTATAATACTAAAGTAGTACTATTACTTTATTTCCTTCCTCAGAACTGTATGGAATTTCCCACTGTATAAAAGCAAATGACAGGGAGAAAGGAAAAATCACGATGGATCCCACAAATACAAAGAATTATTAGAGAATACTATGAAAACGTATATGCTCGCAAGTGGAAAAACCTAGAAGAAATGGACAACTTCCTAGGAAAATATAACCTTCCAAGACTGACCAAGGAAGAAACAGAAAATCAAACAGACTAATTACCAGGAACGAAATTGAAGCAGTAATCAAAAAATTACCCAAGAGCAAAACCCCTAGGCCACATGCATTTACCATGGAATTTTATCAGACATACAGAGAAGACATAACACCCATTCTCCTTAAAGTTTTCCAAAAAATAGAAGAGGAGGGAATACTCCCAAACTCATTCTATGAAGCCAGCATCACCCTAATACCAAAACCAGGCAAAGACCCAACAGAAAAAGAAAATTACAGACCAATATACCTGATAAACATAGTTGCAAAAATACTCAACAAAATATTAGCAAACTGAATTAAAATATGCAACAAGACGATCATACACCATGACCAAGTGGGATTCATCCCAGGGATGCAAGTTTGGTACAACATTCGGAAATCCATCAACATCATCCACAACATAAACATAAAGGACAAAAGTCACATGATCATCTCCATAGATGCTGAAAAAGCAAAGGACAAAAGTCACATGATCATCTCCATAGATGCTGAAAAAGCAGTCGACAAAATTCAACATCCATTCATGATAAAAACTCTCAACAAAATGCGTATATATAGAGGGCAAGTACCTCAACACAATAAAAGCCATATATGATAAATCCACAGTCAACATCATACTGAATAGCGAGAAGCTGAAAGCTTTTCCTCTGAGATTGAGCACAAGACAGGAATGCCCACTCTCCCCACTGTTATTCAACATTGTACTGGAGGTCCTAGCCATGGCAATTAGACAAAACAAAGAAATACAAGAAATCCAGATTGGTGAAGAAGAACTTAAACTGTCACTATTTGCAGATGACATGATACTGTACATAAAAAATCCTAAAGATTCCATTCCAAAACTACTAGAACTAATACTGGAATTCAGCAAAGTTGCAGGATACAAAATTAACACACAGAAATCTGTGGCTTTCCTGTACACTAACAATGAACTAATTGAAAGAGAAATCAGGAAAACAATTCCATTCAGAATTACATCAAAAAGAATAAAATACCTAAGAATAAACTGAACCATGGAAGTGAAAGACCTATATCCTGAAAACTGTAAGACACTCTTCAGAGAAATTAAAGAGGACACTAACAAATGGAAACTCATCCCATGTTCTTGGCTAGGAAGAATTATTATTGTCAAAATGGCCATCTGCCTAAAGCAATATACAGATTCAATGCAAACTCTATCAAATTACCAAGAGCATTCTTCAACGAACAGGAACAAATAGTTCAAAAATTCATATGGAACCACCATAGACCCTGATTAGTCAAAACAATCCTGAGAAGGAAGAATAAAGTGGGGGGGAATCTCGATCCCCAACATCAAGCTCTACTAGAAAGACACAGTAATCAAGACAATTTGGTACTGGCACAAGAACAGAGCCACAGACCAGTGGAACAGAGTAGAGACTCCATACATTAACCCAAACATATATGGTCAATTAATAAACGATAAAGGAGCCATGGACATACAATGGGGAAATGATAGCCTCTTCAACAGTTGGTGTTGGAAAAACTGGACAGCTATACGTAAGAGAATGAAACTAGACCATTGTCTAACCCCATACACCAAAGTAAATTCAAAAGGGATCAAAGACCTGAACGTAAATCATGAAACCATAAAAGTCTTAGAAAAAAAGATAGGCCAAAATCTCTTGGACATAAACATGAGTGACTTCTTCATGAACATATCTCTTCGGGCAAGGGAAACAAAAGCAAAAATGAACAAGTGGGACTATATCAAGCTAAAAAGCTTCTGTACAGCAAAGGACACCATCAATAGAACAAAAAGGCACCCTACAGTATGGGAGAATATATTCATAAATGACAGATTCGGTAAAGGGTTGACACCCAAAATATATAAAGAGCTCAAGCACCTCAACAAACAAAAAGCAAATAATCCAATTTAAAAATGGGCAGAGGAGCTGAACAGACAGTTCTCCAAAGAAGAAATTCAGATGGCCAACAGACACATGAAAAGATGCTCCACACTGCTGGTCATCAGAGAAATGCAAATTAAAACCACAATGCAATATCAGCTCACACCGGTAAGGATCACCACCATCCAAAAGACAAACAACAACAAATGTTGGTGAGGTTGTGGAGAAAGGGGAACCCTCCTACACTGCTGCTGGGAATGCAAATTAGTTCAACCATTTTGGAAAGAAGTATTGAGGTTCCTCAAAAAGCTCAAAATAGAAATACCATTTGACCCAGGAATTCCATTTCTAGGAATTTACCCTAAGAATGCAGCAGCCCAGTTTTAAAAAGATATATGCACCCCTATGTTTATCGCAGCCCTATTTACAATAGCCAAGAAATGGAAGCAACTTACGTGTCCATCAATAGATAAATGGATAAAGAAGTTGTGGTACACATACACAATGGAATATTGTTTAGCCATAAGATGAAAACAAATCCTACCATTTGCAACAACATGGATGGAGCTAGAGGGTATTATGCTCAGTGAAATAAGCCAGGTGGATAAAGACAAGTACCAAATGATTTCACTCATCTGTGGAGTATAAGGACAAAGAAAAAACTGAAGGAACAAAACAGCAGCAGAATTGCAGAACCCAAGAATGGACTAACAGTTACCAAAGGGAAAGGGACTGGGCAGGAGGGGTGGGAAGGGAGGGTTAAGGGGGGGGAGAAAGAGGGCATTACATTTAGCATGTATAATGTGGGGGAAGGCACAGGGAGGGTGGTGCAACGCAGAGTAGACAAGTAGTGACTCTACTGCATCTTACTACACTGATGGAGAGTGACTGTAATGGCGTTTGTCGGGGAACTTGGGGAAGGGGGGAGCCTAGTAAACATAATATTCCTCATGTAATTGTAGATTAATGATACAAAAAAAAATCAAATAGTGGGCAGTGGACCTGACACTTCTATGAAGAGCCCTGGAATGCTGCAGATGATGTATTTCAGTGCAATGCTAAGCTTTGGAAAATGAAATTGTTTCCAAAGTATGGCAGGAGATGTGCACACAGCCTAGCTGATGTGGAACAAGTATGTATGATGAGGCAATCATTTCATAAATATTTGAAAATGACTTGGAAAATTAATTGCAGTCCAGAGAAGGAGTTAACAGGATGTCTTTGAATAATCTAAGAACAATTCAGTAGTGATAAAAGAAGGACAGAATGCAGAAAAGAGGAGGAGAGAATACAGTGAATGCCAAGGAGTAGAAAGAGAATCAGAAATGCAGAGAGAGACCATCTGGCTGGGGACAAAAACTGGAAGGTAATTGGGATCCCCAGGTTGGTGGAAACTATGAGGAAAATGATCCATGATTGTAGATAAAGCTAAGAATCACATAAGTATTAGTGAACAGAGAACATCATCCTATTTCTAGATGTGACAGGAAAAGTAAACAACATAAAATGGAGTGTGCATGATGCACCATCCCCTCAGAACCAACAGCTCTCTGATCACACTTAGTCTGTGTGGTTGGGAAAATTGATACCTAAAATTCATGGCAGCTGATAAGAATGTGTGCGTGTGTTAAAATATGGTGCTTTCAGTTTTGAAAATGATAACGTTATAAATGCAATAATATAGTGAACTGAATTAGATTACTAAATCACAGATTGAGAAAGTAAGTCCTCTTTTTGGAGACATAGATAGATCTGAGAATGGACAGAGTTACCAAAAATGAAGAAAAGCAGAGAAATATACAGTAAGTGGAAGCAAAAACTGAAAGACAGGTTGAATGAAATGATGTTATAAAGATTTATTGGTACAGGCAGTCAATCGCAAAAGGCTATTGCCATTTTCAAAAAAATGAAATAAAACAAGTATCAATGGAAAGAGATTTAGATATAGATTTAAAGTGTAGATAAAAGTAAAGATGATATAGGTATACCTACAGATATGGATATCTATGAATGTGAACAAAAACCAAAGTTAACTTAGAAGATGGGCTCGCGTTATACATCCTAATAGCGTGATTAATGTTCTCTGCTGCTTATGGAAATGTCTATTTGGGGACAATGCATTTTAAATTCCCCTTTGAGAGAGATAGACATATAACCATACAGATAGGTATGGTTACACTTACCTGTATGTTCACATGTTTATAAATTACAATGTATATGTAAGTATATATTCTGTGTCAATTAAAAATTATATTCTATAAATTCTTCCCATCAATGTATTCTAAAATGAGCATGGACTTTTTCTGTTTTACTCTTACACTCAGTGTTAACATGCTCAGTGACATAAGACCCTGCCGAGTGCCCCTTTCACCTCTGTGCTCCTCAAGCTGTAGATCGTGGGGTTTAGCATTGGGGTGACAACCCCGTAGAGCATGGCGATGAGTCTGTCCCTGTCTGGGGAGTGGTGACTTGAAAAGGGACAAATGTAGGTTAAGATGGCTGTGCCATAGAACAAACAGACCACCAGGAGGCGGGAGGCACATGGGGAGAAGGCTTTGTGCTTCCCTTCCACTGACTGGATCTTTAGGATGGTGGATATGATATAAATGTAAGAGATGAAGGTGGTTAGGAAGGCACCAATTCCCAAGATACTTGATACCACAAACATAAGCATTTCTTCTATGTAGATGGATGAGCAGGAGAGGGCCACCACTGGGGGGATGTCACAGTAGAACTGGTTAACCTGATTGGATTTGCAGGAAGACAGGTGGAAGGTGGACACCGTATGGAGGAGGGAATGGAGAAACCCTGCTGCCCAGGTCCCAGCTGCCAGCTGGACGCAGCGAGCCTTGGTCATGATGAGGGTGTAACGGAGGGGGAAGCAGATGGCCACGTACCATTCATAAGCCATGACAGCGAGAAGGAAGACCTCAGTCCCCGCCAGGGCCACCAGGAAATAAAGCTGCAAAGCACAGCCCAGGAAGGAAATGCTGTGATTCCCAGTCACGAGGTTGTCCAGCATCTTGGGGACAGTAGCTAATGGACAGAATATGTCTTAAGAGGGACAGATTGGCCAGGAAGTAATACATGGGTGTGCGCAGCTTCTTCTCTGTCCTGATGGCCAAGAGAATGGCCCCGTTTCCCACCAAGGTGACCTGGTGGGTGACGGCAAAGACCACAAAGAGAGGACAACGCACCTCGGGGAGGTCAGAGAGCCCCGTGAGGATAAAGTGAGTCACGGGGCTGAGATTGTAGCCGTCCATCCCCTCTCTCTACAGGGTTCTTTCTGGAGGGAAGGAAGTCAACCAGCACAGGTTAGAGAATAAACAAGGGAACTATTTATTAGAAATTTGAAAAATATTGTGTGTGGTTGATGATGAATATGTTATCCATATATTAATTAAAAATACCAATTATTAGAACTGTTGTTAAAACATCTCCTGATTTCATTTTGTTGCTTGTAATACTCATTCTCAGATCCTTACACTAAGGAAGCCCTCTGCATCCTGAAGGAGATGTTAAAAAATGCGCCTTCTTAATAAAATTATTGTGGATTCACCAGTGTTTGGGATTCCACAATTCAGTGAGAGCTACCTTTGTGTTCTCCACACCTAGTTGGTCATTTACCTTATTTTACTTTGTAGTATCTCACTGTGTAGAATTTTATGCACTATCTCCAGTTTAACCACATCAATGGCAGAAGCTATGTATTTTTAAGGTATATAATTTCAAGGTAAAAATTTTTTGCAGTATACTTCTTATACAATATATTGGTTTTAGCTGCATAACAGAATGACTCAGTAATTACATTAACTGTTGCTCACCATAGTAAATGTACCCCTGTTACCACAATTATGCCATATTATTGGTTATGTTCTCTATGTTGTACTTCCACTCTTTTGACTAATTCATTTTATCATTTGTAGTTTGTACCTTTTTATCCTCTTCATCTTTTTTCACCCATCCTCCTCCCCCATGATTTCACTTTCATGCACAACAACAGCAACAAAAACCAACACAAACAATAATAAATAAATATCTGGTATTTATTTTAATAACTGGTAGCAATGAGCAGACATAAAAAGAATAATTATCAAGAGTTTTTACATGGAAAAGAATGAATGATGTGTCTCCTGTTTATACATGTGTGGGTGAGAATAAATATGGAAATGGTTTTATAACTTAGAATCATTATCATTGAAGTATGAATTTTAGCAGGTGTTTTCCAGAATTAGTATATTTTTAAAAAATATTTTATCCTATAAGACATAAGCAAACAAATATAACAGAAATAGACTCATAAACAGAGAACAGATACTGGTTACCATTGGTGATCCAGATGCAAAGATGTCTTGAATAAGAGGTATAAACTTGTCATAGTAAAATAATTTAATCAAAAAGATGGTGGTACAGCATAGGCAATAGAACTAACAACATTGTAGTATAATTTCATTGTGACACAGTCACTACACTTACCGTGGTGAACATTTGGTCATGGCTACAATTTTTGGGTCACTTGGGTGTGAAACCAACATAATATTGTATCTTATCAATATTTCATTAAAAAACTAAAATAAGGAAGGAAAATAAAACTAGTTCAATAGTGTCTAAATGTGAGTGAAACTAGAAAGTAATATATTGGCATGATATTCAAATCCCATTACCCTTAAAACAAACATGTCATCATATGTGTAATTATTCAAGGAAGTGTGAAGGTACAAAATTATGTATGACTGAAGCTTTTGACCATAGTAACTCATTTAATTATTGAATTGCATTTGTATTTACAATAACTTTAACTGAAGATCTAAATATCATTTCTATAATCTTTTGGTCACTATGAAAACTATGTTTTTAAATATCACATGTGTATGGTAGAAAAAGAGAAAGATGATTAGAAAATATAAACATTTTAAATGGTTCAACCTCAATACGTATTTCATCTACTGGAAATTATTAATGATATATTTGATGGGATTAAATGCATAGTATAAATAATACAAATTACCTGGAATGATTTATTTATACAAATGAAATGAAATTATTATCTATCATATTTTTTAATGTAGTATTTCATTATATTCTTCCTTCTTTTCTTGGTCTTTTTCTTTTCCTTCCTATTCTTTCTATCTTTCCTTCTCACTTCTATTCTTTCTGCCAGCCCATCTGTCTGTTTTTCGAAAACTGAAGGAATCATTATGGATATCAATCTTTAATTTTACTATTTCTTACATATTCCATAAAATGAATAAACTCTTTAATAGTTACCTGTGGGCAACTCCTCCTTAACTTTATTTAGTTGAAATATAATTAATGTACACTTTATATTGTTTTCAGTGTACAACTTAGTGATTTGACAATGATATCCATTGCTAAATGCTCACCATGACAAATGAAGATACTATCTACAGATAATATACAACTATTCCACAATATTATTTATTATATTCCATATACTGTACTTTCATCCCCATGGCTAATTTATTTCATAATGGGAAGCCTGCACCTCTTTATCCCCTTCACCCATTCTGACCACCCTCCCATCCCTCTTCCCCATGTAATATTTAAATAGGAATCTCTGATGTCATTGCGGGATGATTTTATTCTTTCCACACAGAGCCACAGATCTGTACAGTGCTTCAGAGAAAAATAGAAGTATTTTCATGATATTAAAGGTCATGAAATTTAGGGAAGAAAATGATTGCACTAACAACAATGTGCTTAGATATCATTATTCAATCAGCGGGTGTTAAGTGAGTGAATTAAAATATGTGAAACAAAAACCGTCTACCCTGTCAGTTCACAAAATCAGAAAGATCAAGGCTCTATAGAAGCACAATTTCAGTTTTCTACATCTTGATATATTCAGTTTAAGAAAATGTTGTAGTAACTATAAAATTTGAAAAGGTACTATTACAAGAGAAATAAATATCTTGAGGCATTAAATATTAAATTGGCCAAAATTAGCTCTCTCATGGATACTATCCAGAAAACAGCTCTCTTAACTACATAACTTACCCCTTTGCCTGCATTTAAAAAGAAACGAACCACATCTGAAGCTCTGTTCTTTATCAAATGTTTACTTCTTGGATCCACTATATGGAGAAAAAGTAAATTAGTCAATCAAGCAAAAATAATCTCTGATAAATCTTGAATTTTTAAAGATAGTTAAAATATTATCATTTCTTTAGTATACTAATATCAAATAAAATTACATTAAAAATTATGAACAGGAAGGTGTTTCTTATTAAGGCTCTATTGATAAAGAAGAAATGCATATCCTTCCTCTTTAACCCAGTGGATTGATAAGTAATCATTGAAAACAGTCGAAAATGTCCTAAATTTCATCAGTCTTCCTGCTTGTTGAATCCTTACTGCCTGTGAGGTCTCGTGGACCGATATTTTTGGGGACACATATTCAGGTCGTTGGGTCAGAGAAATCCATTTGATGCAGCAGAACTTCACAGCCAGAGGATCTGGATACACACCTGCATGTGGATGCACAATTTCTAGGGCTGAAATTAATTATAAGCATTTGTTTACACACACACTCTGTAATAGTAGAAATTTGCACACCCTTCATCTTACCATTTTAGTATTTAACTTAACTGATTTATCCAAGGTATACATGTTCATACCATACTAACATCTTGACCAATATCAAGTTATTGATTTGGTTTAAAAAGTGCAGAATTTACTTCACACTTTCAATGTCTTTTCAGAGAGTTTATTCCCAATAAAAACATTCAACACAGAGAAAGTAAAATAATCTGCCCAAAGAAAAAGAAGAACGAAAATTAAAATAAACCTCACATATACAGTGTGAATACTGCAACTTATTTTATAGTTTATTATACCCAATTTTCCCTTGGGAAAAAAATACTTCCTTAGAGAGAATATTATTGACTTCTTCATAAGTATAAATTTCTACTGCCCTAATAATTGGTACTTATAATAATAATAGGCACATACTTATTTTATACTTATTCAACTTAATGTAAGTGAAAGAAATCTACATTATAGAAGAGTAAAACTTTTGTTTGTTATAACTTTCTAGATGTAACTCTGGGGGAGGGGGAATGTTTTTCCAGCCTGGGACGAAATACCTTTGAAACCAAAATAAATCAAAAGGAGAAATAAAGTGGGAGAAACCTGTTTATTGCTTCCAAGTAGTCGTCCACTTCTACTTGCCAGAGTCTCTCATGACCAGCCTGCAAAGAGGGACCCTGCCCACCCTCTTGGGTCCAGATATTCCCTCACTCCCCATTGTCATTACCTATTGATATGGAGATGGTCTACTTCTCTCCACCCCTTGAAAACACCTATTTATTTGGAGATGCACTGAAGCCAGTCAAGAGATTCTGGAAATACTGCAATTTTACCCAAAATGGGCATCTATGTTAACCATTTCTCCATTTTTTAATTTCTTTACTCATACATTAGAAGATTTATAATCTTTTTTTAGGTCTTTACATGGTTTCCATTGAACTTTATGAAATATTTTTTGACTTCATTTGCTTTATCTGTTACCTTCACCTTTTACAACTTCAGACAATAGAAATGGATACCCTATTATAATCAGGAACTACCTATACATTTCCCCCACCATCAATCCTCATTTCTTCTCCTCTGTTGGAAGTTGCTTGACTAATGTATTCATTGGAAGCCATAACTTTGAATCAAAACACACCCATAAAAAAAGTGACTGAAGCAAAATTAGAGATTTTCTTTCACAGCAAAGAAATGGGTTTGATTCCACCATCAAACATGACCGGGCACCTGAGCTCCCATAGGTTTCTCCTCAGCATTCTAAGCATGTGGCTCTAATTCTCAGGAGTCAATGCAAGCCTGGCAGCTGCATCCATCCCTGCACCCATCCACGGTAGCTCCAAAAGTTTTCAATCAGTGGACGGCAGCCCCAGTCATCCCATCCGGGTCCTGGCACCTGCAAGGAGGGAAGGGCATGTGAGCTGCACTTAGACCCTTGGAAGAATGCTTTGTGGAAGCAGTTCTAAAAGTTTCTACTTAATGTATATTTGAAAAGGTCGTGTTATCTGGACACCTTCAGATGTCAAGGAGTCCTGGACATATCATTTTCATTTGAGTCAAATCTTTGTAAAGCGACCAGTAGTGTCAAGACCTGCATATATTCTAAGTTCTTATTCATATGTTTGTATGAAAAATGTAGCTTGATATGTGTGTGTGTGTATATATATATATATATATATATATATGTATATATTAACATAATTTTTTTTGTATACTCTCTTTTTCCTTGATAAGTCTGGCTAGGGTGTAATAAGTCTGGCCAAGATATTTAATAATTAAAATGGCAAGATCAAGGACAAGGCTCTAGTATTGAAAGCAGTCAGAGAAAGGAAAAAGATCACCTACAAAGGAAAACACATCAGGCTATCATCGGACTTCTCAATAGAAACCTTACAGGCCAGAGGGGAGTGGCATGATATATTTAAGGAAATGAAGTATAAGGGCCACAAACAAAGAATACACTACCTGGCAAGATTATCATGTAAAATTGAAGCAGGGATTAAAAATTTTCAAATAAGCAAAAGTTGAGGGAATTTACCTTCCACAACCCATCTTTACAGTGTATTTAAAGGGAATGCTCTAGATGGAAGTGCTCCTAAGGCTAAATAGCTGTCCTCAGAGAAAATAAAACCACAGTGAGGGAAGTAGACCAATTAATTACTAACCAAATGCAAAATTAAATCAGCTACCCCGAAAGTCAGTCAAGGGATACACAAAGAGTACAGAATATGACACCTAACATATGAAGTGTGGAGGATGAAGAAAAAAGAAGGGAGAAAAAAGTATCTTTAGATTGTGGTTGTAATAGCATAAGAAGCAAGTTAACTTAGACTGTTAGAGAATAAAGAAGCTGCCACTGAACCTTTGGTAATCACAAATCTAAGCCTGCAATGGCAATAAGTACCAATCTATCGATAATCATATTAAATGTAAATGGACTGAATGCACCAATCAAAAGACATAGAGTTACAGAATGAATAAAATTCAAGACCCACCTATATGCTGCCTACAAGAGAGTCACACCAAACCCAAAGACATACATAGACTAAAAGTGAAGGGATGGAAAAATATATTTTAGAAAACAATAGGGAAAATAAAGCAGGATTTGCAATATTTGTACCAGATAAAATATAATTCAAAACAAAGAAAGTAACAAGAGACAAAGAAGGACATTACATAATGATAAAAGGGTCAGAACAACAACAGTATATAACCACTATAAATATCTATGCACCCAACATAGGAGCACCTACATATGTGAAACAAATACAAACAGAACTAAAGGGGGAAATAGAATTCAGTGCATTTATTTTAGGAGACTTCAACACACCACTTACTCCAAAGGACAGACCAACCAGACAGATATAGGCAAGGAGACAGAGGCAATGAGCAACACATTAGCACAGATGGACCAAACAGACATCTACAGAACACTCTACCCAAAAGCAGCAGGATACACATTCTTCTCAAGTGAAAATGAAGCATTTTCTAGAATAGATAACATATTGGGACACTAAAGAGCCTTAGTAAATTCAAAAAGATTGAAATTCTACCAACCAACTTCTCATACCACAAAGGTATGAAACTAGCAATAACTTGTGCAAAGAAAGTGAAAAATCCCACAAACACATGGAAGCTTAACAACATGCTCCTTAATAATCAATGGATCAATGACCAAATAAAAGCAGAGATCAACCATATATGGAGACAAATGACAAAAACAGCTAAACACTCCAAATTCTGTGGGATGCAGTGAATGCAGTTCTAAGAAAAAAGTATATAGAAATACAGGCCTATCTCAAGAAAGAAGAACAATCCCAAATGAACAGTTTAATCCCACAACTAATGAAATTAGAAGGAGAAGAAGAAATGAGCCCAAAGTCAGTAGAAGGAGGGATATAATAAAGATCAGATCAGAAATAAATAAAATTGAGTAGAATAAAACAATAGAAAGAATTAATGAAACCAACAGCTTGTTCTTTGAGAAAAATTAAAAAATAGATAAACACCTAGACAGATTTACCAAGAAAAAAAAGAGCCTACACACATAAACAGAATCAGAAATGAGAAAGGAGAAATCACTATGGACACCACAGAAATACAAAGAATTATTAGAGAATACTATGAAAAATTACATGCTAACAAATTGGAGAATCTAGAAGAAATGACAACTTTCTAGAAAAATACAACCTTCTAAGACTGACCCAGGAAGAAACAGAAAATCTGAGCAGACCAATTATCAACAATGAAATTAAACTGGTAATCAAAATACTTCTTAAAACCCCTGGACCAGATGGTTTCACCACTGAATTTTATCAAACATTTAGAGATTACCTAATACCCATCCTCCTTAAAGTTTTACAAAAATTAGAAGAGGAGGAAACACTTCCAAACTCATTCTATGAGGCCAGCATCACTGTAACACCAAACCAGGCAAAGACACTACAAAAAAAGAAAATTACAGACAAATAACCCTGATGAATATAGATGATAAAATATTCAACAAATTATTAGTAAAATGGATTCAAAAATACATCAAGAGTGTACATACAATGGAGAAATGACAACCTCTTCAACATTTGGTGTTGGCACAACTGGACAGCTACATGTAAGAGAATGAAACTGGGTCATTGTATAACCCCATACACAAAAGTAAATTCGAAATGGATCAAGGACCTGAATGTAAGTCATGAAACCATAAAAGTCTTAGAAAAAAAACATAGGCAAAAATCTCTTGGACATAAACATGAGCAACTTCTTCATGAACGTATCTCCACAGGCAAGGGAAACAAAAGCAAAAATGAACAAGTGGGACTATATCAAGCCGAAAAGCTTCTGTACAGCAAAGGACACTATCAATAGAACAAAAATGCATCCTACAGTATGGGAGAATATATTCATAAATGACAGACCCTATACAGGGTCGACATTCAAAATATATAAAGAGCTCACACATGTCAACAAACAAAAAGCAAATAATCCAGTTAAAAAATGGGCAGAGGAGCTGAACAGACAGTTCTCCAAAGAAGAAATTCAGATGGCCAACAGACACATGAAAAGATGCTCCACATCATTAGTCATCAGAGAAATGGAAATTAAAACCACAAGGAGATATCAACTCACACCGGTAAGGATCACCACCATCCAAAAGACAAACAACAACAAATGTTGGTGAGGTTGTGGAGAAAGGGGAACCCTCATACACTGCTGGTGGGAATGTAAATTAGTTTAACCAGTGTGGAAAGCAGTATGGAGGTTCCTCAAAAATCTCAAAATAGAAATATCATTTGACCCAGGAATTCCATTTCTAGGAATTTACCCTAAGAATACAGCAGCCCAGTTTGAAAAAGACATATGCACCCCTATGTTTATTGCAGCATTATTTACAATAGCCAAGAAATGGAAGCAACCTAAGTGTCCATCAATAGATGAATGTATAAAGAAGATATGGTACACTTACACAATGGAATATTATTCAGCCATAAGAAGAAAACAAATCCTACCATTTGCAACAACATGGATGGAGCTAGAGGGTATCATGCTCAGTGAAATAAGCCAGGCACAGAAAGACAGGTACCAAATGATTTAACTCATATGTGGAGTATAAGGACAAAGAAAAAACTGAAGGAACAAAACAGCAGCAGACTCACAGAACCCAGGAATGGACTAACAGTTACCAAAGGGAAAGGGACTGGGATGGGTGCAAAGGGAGGGGAAAAAGAAAGGGGGCATTACCATTAGCATGTATAATGTGGGGGGAGGCAAGCGGAGGGCTGTGCAACACAGAGAAAACAAGTAGTGATTCTACAGCATCTTACAACGCTGATGGACAGTGACTGTAATGGGGATTGTGGGCGGGGGGGACTTGCTGAAGGGGAAAGCCTAGTAAACATAATGTTCCTCATGTAATTGTAGGTTAATGATACCAAAAAATATATATCAAGAGGAATATACAACATGATCACGTGGGATTCATCCTAGGGATGCAAGGATAGTACAACATTTAAAAATCCATCAACATCATCCACCACATCAACAAAAAGAAGGACAAAAACCACATGATCATCTCCATAGATGCTGAAAAAGCATTTGACAAAGTTCAACATTCATTAATGTTAAAAACTCTCAACAAAATGGGTATAGAGGGCAAGTACCTCAATATAATAAAGGCCATGTATGACAAACCCACAGCCAACATTATACTTAACAGTGAAAAGCTGAAAGCTTTTCCTCTAAGTTTGGGAGCTAGACAAGGATGCCTATTCTCCCCACTTTTTCAACATAATACTGGAGGTCCTAGGCATGGAAATCAGACAACACAAAGAAATAAAAGGCATCCAGATTGGTAAGGAAGAAGTTAAACTGTCACTGTTTGTAGATGACATGCTATTGTAGATAAAAATCCTATAAAATCCACTCCAAAACTACTAGAACTAATAACTGAATTCTGTAAAGTTGCAAGATACAAAATTAATATACAGAAATTTGTGGCTTTCCTATATACTAATGATAAACTTTCAGAAAGAGAAATCTGGAAAACAATTCCATTTACAATTGCATCAAAAAAGAAAAAAACAACCTAGGAATAAACCTAAGCAAGGAAATGAAAGACCTATATCCTGAAAACTATAAGACACTCAGGAAAGAAATTAAAAAGACACCAGTAAGTGGAAATGCATCCCATGCTCATGGATAGGAAGAATCAATATTGTCAAAATGGCCATCTTGCCTAAAGCAATCTACAGATTCAAAGTAATCCCTATCAAAATACCAACAGCGTTCTTCAATGAACTACATCAAATAGCTCTAAAATTCATAAGGAACCACAAAGGACACCAAATAGCCAAAAAAATCCTTAGAAGGAAGAATAAAGTGGGGGGAATTATACTCCCTAACTTCAAGTTCTGCTACAAAGCCACAGTAATGAAGATAATTTGTTACTGGCACAAGAACAGACCCACAGTCTAGTGGAATAGAACAGAGACTGGGTATTGGGGGGAAGAGAGCACAAACATCCCATTTTAACATGACTATGTTCTGATGGTCTAATGTACAGCACGGTGACTGTAGTTAAATAATACTGCTGTGTATACTTGAAATTTGTAAAAAGTAGGTGTCAGTTATCCTTACAAACACACACAGAAAGTTAACTGTGTTAGGTGATGGACATGTTACCTTGGTGTTGGTAAACATATCACAATATATACATACTTAAACATCACATTGTACACCTTAAATTTATACCGTATTTATCAATCATGCCCCAATATAGCTGTAAAAAATATCGTGTCTATAATCATGATGTACTGAATACAGACAGCACTCATATCACTATATTCTTGCAGTAATTGCCAAAAAAGAAATTACAATTTTTGGAAGCATCTATACAAAATTCCGGATATATTTTCCTCCTCTTTCATAAAGAGATTTTCTGGATCGCAATCCCACCAACTCTTACAAGTGAAAACTATTTTTAAAGGCATGTTGCTTCCTGGAGAACATGAATTACCTGATGCATAGGGTTTATAATCACTTATTTTAACTGCCAGGGGACAAAACCACCTTGCATTACTTTTATTAACAAAATACCCAGTTACTCTAGGGTCAGAAAATACAGGAACTTTCCTAATGGGAGTTCAAGTCTTGAGAGAGCTAATCACTGACTTATTTATATTCAGTCCAAAAATACAAAGCTGAATGAGTTTTAAATATATTAATATGTATTAGTAAATCATTAGTAAAGCAAGCACTAGTGTATACAGTATAACAAATACAGGGGGATTAATATATTTTGTGACATATCAACTTAATTTTGAGAAGGTGAAGCAATGAGCTAAAAAATCATTGCAGCATTGAGATGCTTACCTTTTCTTTAAAAATTGTATAGAAATAGTTTAATTTACAGGTTAGTTGGGAAGGTAGAATTAATCCCTATGTCTTCCATTCTCAGTTTCTTGTATTAGTAACATTACAAATTAATATGAGAATTTGTTGAAATTAATGAACCAATATCAACACATATTATTATTAGCTAAAGTCTGTACTTTATCCAAATGTCCTTAGTTTTTACCTAATGCCCCTTTTCTTTTCAGAATAGTGCATCTATTTGTCATGTCACCAGGGTTACCCTGGCTGTAAAACATCATTGTTATGTCTCCTAGTGCAGTGGTTTGATTGTAGTTATGTGACAAGTGTTTTTCAGTTCCTTCAAAGTTCAGGTGAGAAAGCTAATAAATACAGATATCAATTATACACAAATTGATTTATAGATCTAATACTAGTCCAATCAATATGACACCGTAGACATAGATAAGCTTATGCTAAAATTTTAGTGGAAAGATGCATACATGAGAGTAGCTATAACAATTCTGGAACTAAGAATAATGTAGAAATAAATACTTCAACAATATTACTCTCTAGATACCATAAGACTGGCTTTGTTGTTTACACTGTAGGATAGGCACATGAATCAGTGGAACAGAAGAGAGAATCCAGAAGCAGACTGTAGAATTATGACAGTGTTTTTTGACAAAGTTTAAAGCAATTGGTGGAGGAAAGATTGCTTTTTATGCAATTGGTGCTGGAGAAATTGGGCATGAATAGCTGAAGAAAAAATTGCTACAGTTCACTCTATTGGTTCACATTAACACAAATTAATTCAACATGGATATCATATGAATTCATTTATTTGAGGAATATAAAAACAAAGCCAAACAGAATGAACAAAATAACAGTAGACTCATAGACACTGAGAAATGACTAGTGGTTCCTAAGGGGGAGGAGCAGGGGTGGGTGGGTAGTGAAGGTGAGGGAGATCAAGGGGAACAGATATTCTTTACTGTGACATAAATTGGTCACGGGGATAGAAGTGCAGCACAGAGAATACAGTCATGGTTCTGTAACATCTCTCTGTGTTGACAGATAGTAACCACAATAGTGGGGGTGAGGGTTTAATAACATGGGTAACAGTGGAACCACTGTGTTGTGTACTTGAAACCAACATGAGATTGTATATCAATGATACTTCAATAAAACCAATGAAAAATATTAAACTGGATCTTATCACAATTAAAATAATTTTCTTTGCAAAAGCTAACATGAAGAATTTGAAAAGAGAAAGTACACGAACACAGTGAGATAACACTGGACAGTTGTTAGAACTTCCAAAATAAGAATGCCGACAGCACTCAGGGCTCTCAGGGATGCGAAGCGGCAGAAGCGCTCACCTCCGGCCCGTGAGAACCTGACCTGGTGCAGCTGCTCACACCGGAAGGCAGTTCGGCCATTTCTTACAGGTCTAAGCAGACGCTTAACACACAATCCAGCAATTGCCAGTAAGATGATTGTGATGTTGTAGCTTAGTTTTGCAGAATGCTACCATGGTGAGATACTGAGTAGAGTGTACACTGTTCATTTTGGTGTTATTTCTTACATGTTAATTTTGTGACCTCAGTACCAGTTTCAATAAAAAAAATAAACTTGAACACATGGAAAGCCAGCCCATGTTCTAAGTTGGGAAATCTCACTAAGTGGTCAGTTCTGTCATTTTATTAAATTTAAAATAATATCAGTAAAATTTCCAAGGAGCATTTTTATTGAGCTAAATAAATGATCATAAATTTCCCATGGAAAGAAATGCATAAGATAAGTTTGGAAAATACTGTTCAGGAAGAGTAATGAAGGGGGTTGTGCTCTAACACACACTAAAAATATTGCAAAAACTGTAATAAGAGAGTGAACTATTTTTAGCTGCATTAAGAGCATAAGGGAATGGGAGAACAGTGTCAGGTAAGGAAAGGGAGAGGGAAGGAAGAGGAGGGTCCAGGTGTTCCTGATGGGACTTTGTTCAGGCAGAGGAGCTGGACGTGACTATGTAGGGGTGGCCATCCTGTAAGATTGGTTTGGGGAGCGTATCTGGCTTTCTCTGGTTGGTCCTGAAATCAAAATGGGGCAAAAAATTTGGAAACAGGTAGTTACTGACCGAGTCCTGGCCCTGCTGCTGATGCTGCAGGGGCTGTGGTCTGACTCCCTGGGCTGGCTGCTTGGGAGGTTGGAGTCAGAGCTCTGTTTTCATCTGCAGTCTGGCCATAGTCTGTTTTTACGTTTAGTCTAAAAAATGAATGAGTCTTTGCTCAAATGCAATCATCAATTGACTCTTCATTAAGAAACCTTCATTGAAAAGTCACGCTTTGAAAAGTTAGAAGGTTGAACATTGTACATCAGGAATCTGGAGACCGGGGAGATGACAGGACTCTCACAAAGTTTGCTTGATTGAGTAGTAAAGGATCCAAATTATTAATTCATTAACTTAATAAAGAAATAAATAACAGTCATTGAGGAGTGAGACAGAATAATAAGGAATACAAAGAAAAGATGTTCAAGAGCAATAAATCCTAAATAATGGGTTTCACAAATTTATTAAACCTAATATGTAGCAACGTCTGAATCACTTATGGCCAACCAGTATATGTAAAAACTGTCTTCTAGTTCAAAATTGTTAATTTCTTTGGTGTTGTCCAGTTCTTTAAAATGGTAGTCAAGGAGCTGCCATGTAAATGTAAACTCGTAACAGCTAACAGTGAGGAACATACGATAAAAGCTCACTTGATGGTCACTAGCCTACTATCTAACATGATCTTTGTGAGTCATTACTTTGGTTTTTATTGTTAAATAACTAGTTTTAAAGTTGAGAAAACTGAAATACAATGAAGCTAGAGAAGCTGTCCCAAGTGGAGCTATGATGATCAATTCAATGTCCAACCCCAGAGGCACGGACTTTGGACTTTCTGCTTTAAGAGTCATTTTTTTTCCCACAGGTCTCTATGGTATCTGTTTGGCAGGTTCAAGTAAATGGTATTTTAATTAATTTTCAAATAGAAATTACTGGTCAAAGCCTTTGCTAAATTATCTAGTATGAAATAATTCTATCCTAACTTGTGTAAGTAATATGTATGACTATATTTATCATTTCCCAATCTCAATGTTTTAAAATGGATTTGTGAGGACTTAAAAGTGGAGAGTAAATTGTATATCCATTACCATATTAGGAATGGCACTTTCAGATTTCACGTTCAATTACATTGCTTTATTTGTCAGATGCCATGGACAAACAGTATTTGTTTTAGGCATGGAATGATTATGCCCCATATTTGAAAACCTGTATGTATTGCTATACATTTAAGTATTTTCAGTATTAAATCTAAGATGGTCTATATGGGACACTATGCATATGGCTCAACAAGATTTTTAAAAATTGGAGAAATAAATAATTTGATTTATTGATTTTGGATGAATAACCTTTTAGTTTTACAAATTACCTAATAGGTTGATCTTTATTATAAGAAAGAGTTCAATTTTTTAACAATCTGCTGACTGGCAGCAGAATATGAAAAGAATTAGAAAAAGTAAGGACACCTTAAGATATATTTTGGACAACGCCATGTTGAGTAACATTCATATTATAGGGGTCTTACAGGGTGAAGAGAGAGAAAGGGCTGCAAAAATAATTTCAAGAAACAATGAATGATTCAAGTGGGAAGTATTAAGTTCTGCCCTAATCTGGGGAAGGAATCAGGCACCCAGGTACAGGATGCCCAGAGAGCTTCAAAAAGGATGATGCCAAAAATATCCACACCAAGACACATTATAATTAAATGGCACAAGTTGAAGACAAAAATAAAATATGGAAAACAACAAGAGAAAACAGCTTGTCACATACAGGGGAAACCCCATAAATCTATAAGCAGATATTTTAGCAGAAACTTTACAGGCCAAAAGGAACAGCATTACATATTCAAAGTGCTGAAAGGACGAAACAAACGAACTTCCAATCAAAAATTTTCTGCCCAGCAAGTCTAATATTCAGGATTGAAGAAGGGATTAAGAGCATTTAAAGTTGGCAAAAGTTAAAGAAGTAGATCAGTACTAAAAGCCCTACATGAAATTTTAGAGGGACTTCTTTAAGCCAAAAGGAACAGAAATTAGTTAATGATAAGAAAACATACAAAAGTACCAACCTCTCTGTAATAGATAACTAGGGGATAAAGGTAGTGAATCAATCATTTACAAAGTAAGCATGACAGTTAAAAGGCAAAAGTAGGACATTTATCTAAAATTGCAAAAATTAGTTAAAGGAAGCATTGCATAAAAGATGAAAAATGCATCATTGAAATATAAAATGGGAGGAGTAGAAAGATAACATGCTGGAATATCTTTAAATTCAGTGTTTGTAAGTTTAAAACAAACTGTTATTTACATAGAATATTTTATGTGAACTTCACCTTAACCACAAAGAACAAAAACTTAACAGCAAATACAGAAATGAAAATTAGAAAGGAGTCTATACATAACAAGGAAAGTCATCAAACCACAGTGTTTTGTAACAGTGGAAGAGACAGGGATTATTTACAAAAACAACCACAAAATGAGGGAACAATAGTGACAATATTTGATATCTTGATCTGAGAGATGGTTACTTAAGTATATAAACACATCAAAATTTGTGGAGTTAAACACTAAAATTTGTGTATTTTATTGTACGTACCTTAATATAAATACTTAAAAAAAATAAAAGCCATTGATTCTGGGGAACAAAATAGCCACAAAACAATGAACAGTGTGAATAAGTATATACTGTTCATTATTGCTTTATTGTTTTGAATGTAAATGGACTAAGTTTGCCAATCAAAAAACAGGGAGTGCTTGTATGGATAAAAACACAAGACCCATCTCTATGTTGACTGCAAGAGACTCACTTGAGAAGTAAGGACATATATGCATCCCTGTATTTATTGCTGCCTTATTTACAATAGCCAAGATATGGGAGCTACCAAAATGCTCTGCAATAGATGAATGGATGAAGAAGAAGTGGTCCATATACACAATGGAATATCATTCAGCCATAAAAAAGAAACCCTGTTATTTGTAACAACATGGTTTGATCTAGCGGGTATGATGCTAAATGAAATCAGCCAGGCAGAGAATGACAAATACCATGTGATTTCACTTACATGTAGGATATAAAAACAAAACAAAATGAAATGAAAACAGCAGTAGACCCACAAACACTGAGAAGTGACTGGTGGTTACCAAAGGGGAAGGGTTGGCATGGGTGTGTGGGTGGGGTGGGTGAGGGGGAAAAGAGGCAGAAAATCTCACTCACAGTATAAGTTGGTATTGGGGATGGAAGAGCAGTATGTAACACCTTTTTTATGTTGACAGATAGTAACTGTACTCTTTGGGATGACAATTTAATAATGTGTGTAATTGTTCGATCACAAATTTCTATACTTGAAACTAACATAAGATTGTATATTAACTAAACCTCAATGAAATAAAATAAAACATTCATAGAGATTTAAGTACAGCATAGGGAATATAGTCAGTGATATTATAATTTATTTGGTGACACGTGGTAACCACAGTTTTTTTGTTGAACATTTGGTGATGTATATGTTTGTCAAATCACTATGTTGTGCATCTGAAACCAACACAGTATTGTATACTAGCTAAATTTTAATTAAGAAATGCACTTCTCTGAAGGTTCAGAACCACTCCAAAAGATAGCCAAAAGACATAGACAACCTCCCCCGAGGTGTGCCAGGGATCAGTAGGATGTTACCTGTAGATGGGGTGTAGCTCACATTTCTCTCTGGCTGTATAATAAAACCCCCACTTGACAGCTGTCTTCCTGCACGGGCAAGAGACAGCAGCCGGTGTCCGTGGCAGGAGAAAAATAAAGACAAATTCTCAAGAGCCACAGGAAAGGTGTGGCTGTATATGAAAGAGGAAGGGCCTGCAGAGCGCGTGGGCGCCCCCGAGTCACACGGGACCGGAGTCACAATGCGCAGAACTTTTAAGGCAGAGATCCAGAAGAGAGGACTTCGATAACACGTGTTAGCCTGTGCCGTCCTCTTCTAGTTTTCCCAGGTTCCTCTCTGCAGACTCTCCAATGGGGTGTCCCAGCCATTCCTTTTGAGGTGCCGGAAACAGTAGTGGAAGAAAGTGCATTTCCCTCCCCCCTTGAAGTGCTTGACGGGAACCTCTGTAACAATATGACTTCGTACACATATATTTAATATGTTTTCCTCCATGGGAAAAGAAGACCCAAAGAAATGGTGAAACCTGAGAGTAATTATGCTTGGTTCAGTGAAGAGGAGGATACGGTGGAGAGGCATGATGGGACAAAAGTTTGAGCTGACCCCACACTGGCAAGGACTTCATGAGGCTGGTTTAACAGTTTCCTCCTGGTCTCTGGGGATAAAGAGGCTGGTGGTTACCAAGGGGAAAGGGTTGGCATGGGTGGGTGGGTGAGGGATATATATCTCTGGGTATAGAGAGGGCACCTTCTCACGAAAGTGTTTCATCATCTGCTTCATAGGAAGATCAGAAATTCCTTCCTGCCCTTATCATTTCCCAAATTCCTTCCATTTGAAAATCCAGAATGCCCAGTCATCACCATCACGTGAGAACCTCGCTCCCTCACAGCGCTCCTCCTGCCGTCGGGGTGCCCACTGCGGATCACCGCTTGGATTAATCATGATATAGATGATTAAACATTGTGATTTTTCTAACTGTATCTTTGCTTCTCTATTTACCAGCTGCCACTCTTCTGAAGGAAATATAATAACTTTTTAATCAGTGTTTTCTCTAGTAATAAAACATATTATAGTCAGTGAGGGAACTGAAGTATCTCCAGGGATTTTCATAAAGAATTCAAATTCTGAAATATTTAAACCAGTTCTACTTTATAACAACAAATTTAATAGAGGACAACCTAATAATCTTTTCTGTGGTGACAATCTTCCTTAACAGTAACCTTAACACATGGTGAACCATCACATGAAATTAATTATATTTAGCATATGTCTTTCTTTAAGGAAAAGGAAAAAATAATTTTGGTGTTTTATTTCCATTGACTATGGGAAATCTTAAGGATAATTTTATATGTAAGAGAAACAAAAATTTTATTTTATCTTATCATATTTTTACAATATCTAGCATTGGTATGGTAAGAATCAAAAGTTGTCAGTGGGTATTTGGGAACATGTTAAATGATGTCGCATGACTGAGAAACAATGCAGAATCATACATTTAAGCCAAGTGACAATGAAATAAACACTGGTATCATACTGCAGAAAAACATAACATGATTGAAACAGTGTAAGAAACCTTTGTATTTTTTTATCTTAAGGACAGAATAAAGTCAATGTAAATCCAAGAAAGTTACTTGATAACACATAAAATACATGGATTACATTCTGCGTAATGAAAAATCTTTCGCATCGTAGGAATAATTAGCGAGTAGCACATCTTCAATTGAACTACTTCCATAATTTTAACACATATCCTATCTTCTTTTCAGACCTAGATTAGATACATTATCCATGGCTCAAGTAGAGGTAAAAGGCTTTCTGAATTATAGACAAGTAAATGCTCAGACACACACACAGCTTCAGACCTTTGCCTGGTGTCTTCCAGGAAATAATATTCACCAGGGAGGACACTATTTATCTTTGATAACTGGATCACCTTCCTCCAGGGTGTTGTCTCTGCTTCAGGTGTCCCTCCAAAGGACAGTTTATTGATAGGGGCACAATCCTATAATGGCCCTGAGCTCACCATGTTAATTTTGCCTGCTTTTTGTTTTGCTTCAGCACTAGACAGTCAGATCCTTCAGGAAAGTCAGGAGTAAATTCATCTTTGTAGATCAAATGCTTCATTTACTGTACTCATTGAAGCACCCCAATATTTTTTTTTGTTTTCATTTAATGAAATAGAGAAAATGAGTTGTAAGATGACAAAAATAAAAACTTATAAAAAGAGAAACAATTCTTTCAGAGCTGTGACGCAAAGGGAGGACCAATTTCTTGTGAATCACCAACTGAGCACACGCGCCCCCACCCTGTGTGTCAGCCTGACGGGATTCAATTCTCTGAACTTTGCAACAATCATTCAGGCTTTTGAGCACTTAGGATACTGCGTTCTTTCCTCAGTCTTTCCCAAATTTATGAAAAAGTTAAATGATAAGAAAAAATGTCCAGGGATCTGAAAGCGCTCTGTCCCTGGGGATGTTTGGATGTATTATTACATGAAGTGAGAGTCTTGGCCAGGTGTCTTAGGCAGGAATCCCAGCAGAGCCTGCTTCATGTCCTTGTTCGTGAGTCTGTAGATTACAGGGTTCACTGTTGGAGGTACCACAGTGTAGACCACAGAAAGCAGCCTCTCAGTAACTGGTGGTGAGTTTGAAGGTGGTTTGAGATAAACAAAACTGGCAGTTGTCATAAAAAGAGTGACAAAAATGAGATAGGGAAGGCATGTAGAGAAAGCTCTAGACTGACCTTTCATGGTAGGAATCTTCAGCACCGTGGAGAAAATATAAATGTAAGAGATCATGATACAGATAAAACAAGACATGCCTAAACATGTACCTAGTCCAATACTCACATAAACTATCATTGGTGTTTCAGAGGAAGACATCCTTAGTAATGAGGAGACATCACAGAAAAACTGTGGAATCACACTGGAGCCACAGAAGGGCATGGAAAATGTGCCAGCTGTGTACACAACTCCAAAGAACACCCCCCCCCATGGCCCAGGAAACAGCAGCCATCAGGGCACAGGTGCCACCACTTATGAGGACCTCATAGTGCAGGGGACAGCAAATTGCCACATAACGGTCATGGGACATGGCAGTGAGCATAAATATCTCACCTGCTGAAAGGAAGTCATTAATAGTACTTGGGAAGCACATCCTAAAATGGAAATTGAAGTGTTGTGAGTTAGGTTGTTGACAATGAATTTTGGGATTGGGACAGACAAGAGGAAGACATTCAGTAAGGACAAATTCTTCAGGAAGAAGTACATGGGTGTTTGTAGAGGCAGGTCTAGGGTGATGAGAGTGATGAACAGAAGGTTACTCATTAGGACAGCCAGGTAAACCTCTAGGAAGAGCACACCATGTACAATCTGGAGCTCCCAGACTTCAGAAAACCCCAGAAGAAAAAATACGGTTACAAAGGTGACATTGGCCATGCTAGATTCTCCTCACTGCCTGTCAAGACAAGGAGATATGCAAAGAAACATCAATTTACACTTTCTAACAAGGATCATGTAGATACCTAGAATAACATCAGTGAAAAAGAGGCATATGCCTTCTTTAAATAATTCTGAAGAATTACTAACAAGTTCCTTTTTTTAAAGGACTGGGATTCCATGAGTTATGTGTGCAGTCAAATAGTCTTTGTGTGAGTTACACCTGCTCCTGTAGTCTCAACCTTAACTAGCCACCAGAAAAATATAATTTGAGTAAATACAGGACTTTTACTGTATATCAATGGATATTTGTATTATAGTGACATTGTTCTATGATTAATGAAAAATACTTTTGTTTTCAAACAATCCAAACTCCTGTCTTTAGGACTTTTATGTTATTATTCCTAATAGTGTAACTGGAGCAATTTATCAATTCTCCTTTGTTCTAAGTATTATGACCTCACATTTGTGCTATTTAATAATCCAACATAGCCAAGTAAATTTTTTAACCTTATGGGTCTAAACAAAGGAATATTAAAAATGATTCTATGTTCAATGATTGTATTGTCTTGAGATCATGTAATTCACATTTGTTGAACATTTTATTTATGTGTGTGAAATAATTATTTAGGAAAATTTCAATTCCTTTGAAGATGCACATGTGTAGAGAATGCTGTTATTAGGAAATGTTCCCAAAGGTTGATATTTTTGTAAGGGTGTATCTTAGAGTCACCATAATAAAATATCTTCCTCTATCTGAGTGAACATGTTTTCTTTGTCATGTGTTGTCTATTTTAATATCAGATATCTGCTTTCAGAGTTCAAAATGTTTCCTACATTATTTACTAGTACACATTTATTAATTTATTCTCTATTGAAAATATCAGGAAATGCTCCATATTTATTGGGCACCAAACTGTTTAGTAGAGACGTAATTTTTTTGAAAGGTTTATTTCTGAGAGCTTCCTGTCAATGTGAGGGTACAGACAATGATGAATAAAAATACATATAAAAAAGAAAGAAAACCAATGGTGATGGGTGTCTTTAAAATAAGAAAAAAGCTATTATTTTAGAGATTAAAAAAGTATTTATCTGAGATTGGAGGTGGACGATTGCTCCCTGTTGGGGTGACCTTGAAACCGACCCACACGGGAAGAGAACGAGAACGCAGGCTGGAGACCAGCGGGGGAACCTCTCGGGGAGCACGGCTGGAGTGCCAGAGCAGGGCGATGGGCGTCCGGGGCGCATGCGGGGAGTCTGTGCGTGGTGAGCGTCAAGAAAGCACAGTGCAGACATCAGATGGCTTGGAAGGCAGAGAGCTAGCAAAATAGGAACAAGAGTGAAAAAATATGTTGATGTCCTCCCTAAATTTCACAAAATTCTTTAAGACTCACAAATCATTATTTTGGAATAGTGTTTTACCAATAGAAACATTTTACCAATAGAAACTTGAAATTCATACCTCAAAGTAATTCCAGTTCTTCGATCACCTGTGAAGGATTATTTTTTAGATGATTCCACCAAGTGCACTTGAAAGTGAAAATCTTACTCATAATAAAAATCTTTAGTATACCACTTAAGCTCCTGGAATTAAAACAGAGCTATATCTTCCTTTGGAATTTCTCTGTCATTAGAGCATATAGTTGTAGTTCTAGTCTTCTGTGGAGGACTGAAAAATGGCTGCTAAGATGTGATAGTTTCTTAAAATGGAAAGACAAATATTTAAGCAACCAGGAAATTCATTTGCTTCTCCTTTTATTTTAAAATTGACATAATTGTTGTAGACAATAAGTGTCTAAAAAAATTATCTTTTAAGTATGTGACTGATGCTTAGAATTCCCCAAAGAAGAATGTCTTATGAGTCCTCTGAGTAGACTTCATATATAATTACCTCTTAAGGCCTTAGAGTTATAACTATGGGTATTTTCTAGAGACAGCACTGTTCACACCCCAGAAAACATTCTGGAATTCACCATGAAGGACATGAGTCAGACTTTGGGTAGAAAAATAACAGAGTATTTAAATGGTCCCTTAATTCTGCTTATTAATAGACTATAGGATAGTGATTGCCACTTTATAATTGATGATTATCACTTGGGCATATGGGCACTTGGCTAAAAATGAAGATTACTGTCAGATATTGCTAATTACTGACTCAGTGGGTCATGGCAAAGTTGGAGAACATAATTTAGGCTGTCAAATTGGCAAACCAGATGGATCTTATGCTTTGCAAATCCTTGCTGTAGACCTAGTCATCTAACACAAAAATCAAAAGACATTTTATTGTTCATCTGGTTAAGGCCCTCAGTGTAGATTAATGGAACTGGATTAAATTTTAAAGGGAGAGAATTTGAAAATGAGTTGATTATGGCTTATTTGTGAGGGTTTTTTCTTTGGATTTTAATGTGTCTTACTAGCATTAATCATTTTTAGTTATTTTATTTGAAAATACTTGTAACTACTTGAGTTATAATTAACAAAATGCCATTGTGTACTACATAGTTCCAGGAAATTATGTTAGTAATGAAGCTGAATAAAATTCATAGCACACTATATCCACCTATCTTTATTTTGTTAAATGGGTTTTGAGCCATGGTTATTATTTGTTTGTGTGTCAGTTATGGTTTCTGGGAACAAACGCTTTGATGGAGTAGTGCTGGAAAATGTTTCTTGGGTGATTAAGAACGATGAATAGAAAAGAAAGAAAGCAAAACTGGTATTTAGAAACAATGACCTGGGCTCAAATTTTGGTCATGGCTACTGGGGATTCATTGATTTTATATCTTTTTGGCAGAATTTACATAATAAATTCATACTGGAGATTATTTATTTCAATCCAACTCCAACTAGATTTTCCTGTTCTTTACTTCTTCCATTTTTCGTTCTGACAACCTGGATCTCAAAAATACTATTTCTGGATTTTCACAGTCTTAAAATGTGCATAACGCAGTTAATCCCCAGTCACACCACTACAATGACCAGTTTACATAAAATAGTTGAAGATTCTTTGTAGTCCTCTTTCTTTTCCTTCTACCTTAAGTATATATGTTATAGATGCTCTGGCCAAAGTTATGCTGAATGAATTCCTCTTAAAAAATCTATCTGCATAGCTTTTCTCTTCATCTGGTATAGTTATTTAATTTGATTCAGTCTGCACTCACTTAAAATTTTTCTTTACTTTTGATGACAACATTTTAATGGGTGGAAAATTAACATGCCTTCCAAAAATAATGAAAAATATTTGAAAACCATAACAGTGATAACAATAACACTTTTTACTCTATTACTCAGTATCATCCAGGAAACGAGTCTCAATGTTTAATGGATTATTTTCACATGTTTTATTTTTTTTAAAAAAGAAGAGTGACATATGTTTTCTTATTACATAGCATACTGTGAAAACAGTTTTGCCTTAGATATTTCACTTAATATATTCTGGGAATCACTACTGATCAGTTCTAGAGATTGTCTTCCATCTCTTTTATTAGCCAAAGAATAATTGATTGTATTATATGTGCTATTAGCTTAACTAATATCCTGTGTTTGGACATTGAGCTACTTTCTAAAATTTGACAATTACAAATAATGGTGCAAATAAAAAGCTGGTGAAAATGTAGTACTGAATACAGGAGGTGCATCTTCCGGGTATTATCTAGCTGAGCTGATGATTGCCCCTGTTTATTGGCCCCTATTTTGTTACTTCATCACTGCAGTCTATGACTATACTTCGAAGCCCAGTGACCCTAAACTCATTTTTACATATCCATTTGTTTTGAATATATCAAAATAAATTAACATGAATTAAAAATTTTTGGCCTATAGAAACTTCCTACCTCATGTACCCCACAAATGGCACCACAATCTCTCCTAATAACAAGACACACTCTGGGACAATAAAGTTAGTGAGTCTGCCAGTTAATTTTTGTTTCCAACTCTTTTTTTTTTTTTTTTACCTCTATTTCATCTTTCCTGGCAATTTTTAGGGATTACCTATACATTTTCTTTATAATCTATTTTTAAATTTCATTGGATTTCTATTTTTATTTCCTATAGCAGTTCTAGGAATTACATGCTTGTCTTTGATAAGTCACTTAAAATTATTATTCTACTATTCTTGAAAATATAATAATATTTGCAATCACATGGAATCACACATATTGTGAATCATACTTCCATATGTGCTATAAACCCAACAAGGCCATATTAAATATTTAGTTTTTAAACATTCATAAAGCTTATAAAGAAATGAAGTTGGAAACTGTCTGAAAATTAAAAATGGATTATTGGCACTTATCCACATATTCATTTCTTATACTATTTAATAATTTTTCTCAGGAATAGAGTATACCCCTTGTATCATTTTATTCAGTTTGAATAATTTACTTCAGCATATTTTGTACAACAATTCTTCCACCAACATATTCTCTTGGTCCTCTATAAAATGATGTCTTTATTTTTGTTTCAATCTATGTATGACACTCACCAATGCTGTGTTTACTGTGCAAATTACACACATCTGACTCTTAAAGCTGAGAGGGATGAAACCTATATGTTACTCCTGCAATTGAGCATGATCTGCTTGCCAGGGTCTGCTACTGATCATTCTCCAATAATATCAGGTATTTACGCCATGTATTAAGTTTGGGTTTTACATTTGTTTTCTATCAGAGAAGAGGAATGGTCAGAAAGGGTTCTTTCCTAGTCCATCATTTTCAGAAGTAGAACATTTCTTTTGACAAGACCAAACATGAATCTATAATCTGATCAGTAAAACTTGTTTTCTGGTACTTACTAATATTCAAACAAACCCTGCAAATGATTCAGTTGTATTTATAATCATCAAAGTTGAAAGCAACTAAGGAGTACTTCAATAGGAGATCAGGTGAACAAAGTGTAATCCAACCATACAATGAATACTATTCAGCAATATAAACTCATAAATTATTAAAGCATACAAAAATCATGTATCAATCTTGAATGCCTCATGTGAGGTGAAAGAAGCCAACACGATTCTAATTACTTTTCTTTGGATTAGCAAAATTATAGACACAGAACAAATCAGTGTTCTTTATGTTTTAAGAGGGAGTAGGTTGACTACAGTATAAGAGATTTCTTAAATAAACTTTTAAGAATATTCTTTAGATTATTTTATTTTGTAAAATACATATTACATAAAATTTCTGTTTTAGTCATTTTAAAGGTATAATTTGGTGGTATTAAATATATTCAAAGTGTACAATCCTCACCAACATCCATCTCATGAACTCTTGTCATATTCAAAACCAACTACATCCATTAGGCAGTTATCGTATTGATCTTCTCACTCTGGCCCCTGGAAATCCCCATTCTACCCTTTTTATTATTACTGTCCTCAGCTTTTGCCCATGTCCAGCCCCTGGTAGTCACCATTCTACCCTCAGTTATTTTTGTATATGAAGAACATTCCATCCAGCAATAGTAAAATATACATTCTTCTCACATGCACACGCCACATTCTTCAGGGTAGACTGCATGTTGGACCTCAAAATAAGTCTCAATAAATTCAAGAAAATTTAAATTATGTCAAGCAACATTTCCAGTTATAGTCATATGAAAATAGAAGTTTATTACAAGAAGGAAATGGTAAAATGCAATATTCACAAAGAAGAATAAAGGTGAAAGTATCACACTCCCTGATTTCAAACTACATTACACACTTTAGTCATCAAAACTATTACAAAAATAGACACACAGGTCAATAGAAATGAGAGACCAGAAACAAACTTACACATATATGTACAATTAATCTAAGACAAAGGAGCCAAGGGCATACAACGCAGAAAAGGCAGCTTTAGAGTAAATGGTGTTGGAAAAACTGGAAAGATACATGCAAAAGAATGAAATTAGATCATTCAGAGAAAATTAATTCAAAATGGAGAGATTGAATGTAAGATCCAAATCCAGAAAGTTCCTGAAAGAATCCTTGGAAGTAAATTGACATTGGTCTTAAGGACATCTTTGTGGATATTACTCCAAAGGCAAAGAAATAAAAACAAAAATAACAATAGGAGTGCATTAAACTGAAGTGCTCTTATTCAGAATAGGGAAACATTATTAAATGAAGAAGCAACTTACTAAATACAAAGAGATATTTGAAAGCAAGTATTACATAGGTGGTTAGTATCCAAAATACATAAGGAACTCACACAATTCAACAGTAACAACAAAAATCCCATACAATTCAGTTAAAAATGTACAAGAGAACAGGATAAATATTTCTACAGAGAATAGGTACAGATGGCTGACAGACACATAAAAAAATGCTCAAATCACCAATTAGAGAAATGCAAAACAAATCACAGTGACATTATCACTTAACTTCTGTTGAGTGTTTGTTATGAAAAAGACAAGAAATAACAAATGTTGAAGAGGATGTGAATAAAAATTGTTCCCAGGATTGTTAATTGGTGTAGTCCCTAGGTAAAAGAGTATGGGAATTCATCAAGCATTAAGAATAGAACTTCCATGTGACCCATCTATTCCACGTCTGGGTATTTACTCAATGAAAACAAAAGCAGTAATTTGAAAAGATATATGGATCCCTGTATTAACTGCAGCATTATTTATAATAGGCAATAAATGGAAACAACCTACTTGACCATCAATAGGTGAATGGATAAAGTGAAAGGGGTTTATGTATAAAATGGAATACAATCAAGACAAAAAAAAGGAATAGAACCATGTCATTTGTGACAAGGTCTATGTATGGATATAAAGTTATTACACTAAGTGAAATAAGTCAGATATAAGATGAAATAATTCAGAAATAAGATGAATACCATATGGTTTCACTCTTACTTGTAATCTAAAAAAATTGAAAATATTAAATATATAAATAAAATAAAAACAACTCATAGATGCAGAGAATAGCCAACTAAATACCAGAAGGGAAGGGGTTAGGGGTGAGAAAAATGGGTGAAGGAAATCACATACTGTGATAGATTGTAAATGAACTTGGAGTGATCACTGCAGTGTATACAGATATATAATTATAAGGCTATACAACTGAAAATTATGTAATGAAATAATTATACTCGATTGCTCAAAGAAGATTCATGAGACATTCATCAACTCATGCCATCATCATAATTAACCATTTCTTGTTGAGAAATTAAGTAAATATTGCACAAAGAAAATCACAGAAGGTAAAAGCCAAAAAAAGATGAACAATTGATTATTTTTAGTGATGTGCCTGTCATGTATCATGAAATCAATTTTTTTTGTACATTTTGTTCAAAGGAATAATTTATAATTTTATAATTTTAAATATCAAGAAGAAATAACATAAGCCTGCTCATCTCCTAAACCTAGGGAAAAAAATACTGTATGTTTACATTATATTTAATGCTGGCAAATCAAAGTTAAACCTGTTTTTATTTTACTAACAATTTTAAAACTGGTATTATTTACCTAAGATCACTTCAGATAATGTATACTTTTAAAATATTGGTTTAAATTCTTTATTTCTGAAAGATTTAGATACCTAATTTATGTAAATGCTCATTTATCTCTAGAAATTATGAATATAACTTTTTTAAGAAAGTTTATAAAATAATTTAGCAACACCACATGTGGATAGAAAGACATCACACAGATTTAACATACATATAAGCAGATATACATAAACATGCATAAAGATGGAAACAGAGCTTTTTCTACTTTGTGTTTCCAAATTTGCAGCCATGGGTCAATAGAACTTAGTAATAGAGACTCTGGTTTCTTTGAAATAATTAGTTCTTGTCTTTTCTCCACATTACATATCTTTTTCTGAATTGTGTTTCTGTCAAGTAGGAAAAATGAAGGGTACCTGTTCCCTAATATTTTCCGGAGGAGAATTTCAAGACCCTCCCTTGACCTAAAATGTAATTTTAAGGACGCTGTTGACCAAAGTTTAGGAGAGTGACCAAGGAGACATCTATGGTCTGAATATTCCAAGAAAAACTAGTGGCCCAAGAATCCATTATATTTCCGATTCATTTTTTTCCTCCTCAGATGGTGGTTGGCCCTCCGGGGGAGTGTCTCTGGGTGCCTGAGAGTCCCCGCGTGAAGAGGGGCCCAGAGCTTAGGTGACGGTCAGGACTGCAGCAGGAAAGGATACGACAGCGGGGAAAGGGTGACGGAGGAGCAGAGGTCCGAAGGGGGGCCTCGCAAGGAGAGCAGGGGAACTGGGTGAGAGCTCCAAGGCGGCAGGGAGGGAAGGGGGCAAAGCCCTCGGCGGAAGCGGGATTCCAGGGTTCACACTAGGGGGCGTTAAGTTTCCCAAGAAAGCCAGTGAAACAGCAAATTTCCTTCAGCAAAATCATGCCAGTGAGGAGATGGTCAGAGCTGTCAGATCACAGAGTCAGCGGGCATTCAGACAAGGGGCTCAAGTCAGCGGGGACATTCCCACGGGCAAAGCAGGCTCAGGCTGAGATGGAAGGAAAGAGGACTTTAAACAGACGGCTTCTGCGGGACTCTCAACATCCACTTCCGATTAGGCCAACTTCTGACCACAGAGCTCTTTACAAATACAGTTCAGAAGTGGCGTTATCTAATATCATCTTGGACACACAGACATTCCTGGGAATACTGAAGACTTTTAAAAATTATTTCGTCTTTTAAACCAGAAATAAACTTAGAAAGGTACTCAAGACTAAAATAATAAGCCTTTTATTATATAACCATGGACTCTAGAGGCATCCCCAAAGGCAGGGTACAATATCACAATTTTAACATAAATTAGTCATGGGAGTGGAAGTCCAGAAATAGGACGATAGCCAATAATACTCTAGTTTCTTTGAGTGTTTCCAGGGGATAACTACACTTACTGTGGTAAACATTTAGTAATGTATATATTTGTCAAATCAGTATGTTGTGCACCTGAAACCAATCTTATAAAGTATATCAACTATATTTTGAATAAAACAATGAAGCCCTCTTAAAGTCCGGAACGCCTCCCAAAGCGAGCTGCAAGGCTGAGACAACTCACAGCCTCCCCTGAGATCCATCAAAGGCCGGCAGGATGTCAGCTGCAGATGGGGCGCGACTCACATCTCTCTCCAGCCATGTGACGGGCCCCCAGCCTGACAGCCGGTCTCCTGCACACACAGAAGCAACGCCCTGGATCCTGGTAGGAGGAAAGCAAGGCAAGTTCTTAGGAGCGACAGGAAAGTAATGACTGTCCCAGGGACAGAGAAGATCTATGACCAGTTCCAGTGTGAGCAGAGTCACAGTGCAGAGAAACAGCCTTTACAAGTGATTTTGTCCTGCTCATTTGATGGGGAAAAGAAGGAAAATGGGAGAAATTTCTTTTTCTTTCTCTCCCACCCAGTCAGCACAGAGACCCAGGAGGTCTGACTCTGATAATAATTATTGCCCTTTGACAGCTTCTGCCAGTTTTCCCAGGACGTCTTCCTCAGGCTTTGGAAGGAATGGGTTTTCCTAGTCATCCCTGTTAGGGCGTCAGAAACTTCAGGAGAAGAAATATTTATCTTCCCTCTTTCTTTTTAGTTCTTGAGTGGGACCCCTGAGTAAGATAAATCATATAAGATTAATCAATGTAAGTTTCATGTATATAGAAGCCTCTCTAAATGAACTAAAGACCTGTAGAAATGGTTCATACTGAGAAATTTGATGCTCTAGTTGATGAAGGGGGAAACGCTGTGGAAAGGTGTGGAAGGACGAAGAGTTGGGGCCAAGTGTGGTGAGCCGTGGGAGCCTTACCAGGGCTGGCCTGCTCAGACGCCGCTGTGCTCCTGGTCTGTGGAGCCGAGGAAGCTCCTTGCCGCTGGGTACACAGACGGCACCGCTCACATTAGGGTTTCATGATCCACTCCACAGGAAGGTCAGAAAGTCCTTTCTGCACCTGCCATTTCTCAAATTCTTTCAGTTTGAAATATTCACCAGTTACCATTATGAGAGTATATTAACCTCTTGCAACTATTATCCTAATGGATTTCATGACCATTATTGATCAACACTTGAAGGAATTATAATTTCAATTATTAAAATTATAATTCTGTAATTTTTTCCATAAGACAAGCTGCCACTCTTCTAAGGAAAAAATAGGTTTTTAGTCACTGTTTTCTCTGGTAATAAAAAGATAATATAGAGAGTAAGGGAACTGAAACATTTCCAGGGATCTTCACGAAACACACAAGTTCTGAAATATTTAAACTAATACTATTTTACCAAGACAGGTTTAACTGATGCATAGTAACAGTCATTTATGTTGTCACAACTCTTCCCAACTACCTTGACACATGAACATATCTAATTATGTTTAGGATATCTTCTTTTTTAAGGGAAATGAACATGTAATTTGGGGAATTTTTCCATAGACACTATGGGAAATCTTAAATATATCTTTATGTGTAAGAAACACAAAAGTTTTATTTTATCATATTTGGGTTTTTTTTCTAATCTGATATTAGTATAATAAGAATCAAGAGTTTTCAGAAAATACTTGAGGACATGTTAAATGAGATTGCATATGAATGAGAAACAGTAACTAACCATATATCTAAACCAAGAGACCATAAAGAATTTGGTGTTATCCTTAAAACCGACATAACATGATTTAAGCATTCGAAGAAAACTTTGTATGCTTTTGTTAAGTAATTAAGAACAGAATAAATCAATATAAGGCCAAAAACATAATTTTGATGAGACACACACTCTATAGGTAATGACATTCAATGCCATGAAATATCTTCCATTGAACAACATCTGCTATAATTTTAAGGTACTTCATGGCTTCTTTTTAGACTCAGATTAGAAATATTAACATTATCTTGAGACACGGTTCAGATGCAGTTTCCTCTAGGATTTGTGTCTGCTTTAGGTGTCCCTCCCAAGGACTCTGAAAGGGTCTGCGTGCACATCCACAATGAGCCTACTGCATTATTTTCACCTGCTGTTTGTTTCACCTCAGCACTAGATGCACCTTCAGTGAAGTCCCATGTAAATTTCATCTTGGCAGCTCAAATATATTTCATGGTACTGCACTCATTCAAGAGTTTCATTTTTTTGTTTTGAGTGAATCAAATAGAGAAAGTAAGTTATTAGGTGACCAAGAATAAAAACTCTTCATGAAAAATAAAACAATACCTTTGGTGTTATATCACAGAGAGAGTGGATCCTTGTCAAAGAAGATCAGCAAGTGGGAGCTACATTGTCTGATGTGGTGCAATTATCTAAACTTTGAAACAATCAGGCTCTTCAGTGTTCATTTCCTTTAGTGGGTATGAATACAGTCCTTTCTTTCCTCAGGCCTTTCCAAAGTTAAGGATGAGGCCAATGAAGAATAAATATCCAGCGATCTGAAAGTGCTCTGTCCCTGGGGATGTTTGGATATATTACATGAAGTGAGAGTCTTGGCCATGTGTCCTATGCAGCAATCTCATCAGAACCTGCTTCATGTCCTTGTTCCTGAGGCTGTAGATTACAGGGTTCACTGTTGGAGGTACCACAGTGTAGACCACAGAAAGAAGTCTCTCAATAACTGATGGTGAGTTTGAAGGTGGTTTGAGATAAACAAAACAGGCAGTTATAATAAAAATGGTGAAAACAATGGGATGGGGAAGGCATGTGGAGAAAGCTCTAGACTGACCTTTCATGGTAGGAATCTTCAGCACACTGGAGAAAATATAAACGTAAGAGATCATGATACAGATGAAACAAGACATACCTAAACAGGTACCTAGTCTAATACTCACGTAAACTATCATTGGTGTTTCAGAGCAGGACATCCTTAGTAATGAAGAGACATCACAGAAAAACTGTGGAATCACACTGGAGCCACAGAAGGGCATGGAAAATGTGCCAGCTGTGTACACAGCTCCAAATAACACCCCAGTAACCCAGGAAACACCAGCCATCAGGGCACAGGTGCCACCACTCATGAGGACCTCATAGTACAGGGGACAGCAAATTGCCACATAGTGGTCATAGGACATGGCAGTGAGCACAAATATCTCATCTGCTGTAAAGGAAGTCATTAAAAGTAGCTGGAAAGCACAGCACAAAATGGAAATTGAATTGTTGTGGGTTAGGCTATTGACAATGAATTTTGGGATTGGGACAGACACGAGGAAGACATCCAATAAGGACAAATTCTTCAGGAAGAAGTACATGGGTGTTTGTAGCTGTAGGTCTAGGGTGATGAGAGTAATGATCAGAAGGTTACTCATTAGGACAGCCAGCTAAATCACTAGGAAGAGCACACCGTGTACAATCTGGAGCTCCCAGACTTTAGAAAACCCCTGAAGAAGAAACCCTATGGCCATTGTGGCATTTACCATATGCTGGATTCTCTTCACTGCCTGTCAAGAGAAGGAGATATGCAAATAAACATTAATTTACAGGAACCATACTGATATACAGAATCATTTCATTGAAGAAGAGGCATAGATCCACCTTAAATGCCTCTGAAGAGTACTGAAAAGTTCATTTTTTAAGATAAAAGGATTCCATGAATGATATATGAAGTCCATAAGTCCTTATATGAGTTACACCTCACCCTGTAGCCTCTGCCATAACTTCCTACCAGATAAATACAATAAATCATAATTTATTATAATTAAATAAATTTTTCCCAACCCAATTAGTGCTGCAATAATACTGTGCTGTTATTAATGAGAAATTCTCTTGCTTTCAGAAAGTAATCTAAAGGCCTTTAACTGTAGGATTTTTATGTTATTATCCCTAATTGTCTAAGAGGAGTAAATTTTAAATTCTCTATTTTTTGTAATAATCATGATCTCTCATTTACAAAGCATTTAATAAACATAGCCTAATAATTTATTCTTACCTTATACACACAAAGGAATATCAAAAATTAATTATTTGTTAAATGTATTGGGCATTAAACTGGCAGAGACAAATTTTTTAAAAGATTGATTTTGGGGAGCTTGCTATGAATGGGAGGAGAAAAGTAATAAACATACCTATAAAGAAAAATTGCTAATTGTTTTTGTGTCATTAAAATAATACAAATGCATTATCTGACAGATTACCTTGGTGGTAGTGGAGACTGGAGGTGGGCAGTGGCTCTCTGCTGGGAGACCAAGAATCTGAAACCCAAGTGAAGAGAAGAATGCAGGACAAAGGCCATTGAAGGAGACACTTTGGGAAGCACAGCTGAAACAAAAGAGAAAACACAGCCGGCATCTGAATCACATATGGAGAATCTCTGTGTGGTGAATGGGATGAATGCATGGTGCAGAAATAAAATAACTTTGAAGAACATTCATCACACTAATCTAATTTTCTCCAGAAATACCCAGAGAGGGGCCAAAAGAGAAAGAAGAGTGGAGAAGTCGGCTATTGTGTTTCACTGCTTTTGGTGCATTCCATAAATTTCCACAAGATTTCATATTATTATTTTGTAAGAGTATTTTAACATTTCACCAATAAAACATTGAAATTCATACCTTAAAATAATACCAATGCTTCAACCACTGGACAAAGGATTACTTTATAGATGATTCTAATGTAAATTAAAAGTGGAAATTCTGTAAAAAGAAATATATAAT